>NC_059349.1:15314993-16006243 GCF_019703515.2 Myxocyprinus asiaticus | reverse complement strand
CAAATGGACGAAATTTCTACCGAACTGCCTCCCCTCTTTGAATCTGCCCCTTTGGCGGGGGACAGCGAAAAAGAGGATGAGGATTACGATGATGATCACCTTTTGGAGGACGATGACGAGGAGGATGATGCTATTCTCCCTGCTCATTTTCGGCCGGGCAGCGCAATGGACGTGTCCCCCTCTCCTGTCCAGGGAGAGCTGGACCTGGTTGAAATATGTAGATGGGTGGCAGCCAAACTCTCCATCGACTGGCCATCACAGCGGGCAGGCCAGGGTGCAGAGAGAGACCTGTATGACGGTAAACGGCTGCCATCTCATGCTGCCCCAGTAAAACAATTGATTTCTGCCGTCCCAGTGTGCATTATGGAGATGCAACCTTTTTGGGACATGCTGTTTTCTCACAGAGTGCCTGTTAATGGTTTCTCTAGGCTGGATGTGCATGGGATGGATGATCTAGGGATGTCCAGCCCCCCTCCGGTCAAGGCATCGGTGGTGAATCAACTCCACCCCAATCATCGGGTAGCCTTTTTGTCCGCTCCCCCTTCATTACAGGGACGGACGGAGAGATTGTCGGCCTCCATTTAACAGAAGATCTACCGATCTTCAGCCTTTGCCGTAAGAGCTCTTAATGCCACCTCGCTCCTCACAGCGTATCAGGCCGAGCTGATGGAGCAGATGGGGCGCTCCGGCATCGGATGTGGCGTTGTGGGAGGAAATCTGTGTCATTGCGGATCTCAACCTGCGCACGTCAAGGAGCTGTCCAGAGCTGCAGCTGCAGCATGGGTCTCGCCGTCATGGGCAAATGGGCTCTTTGGCTGGGTTTGTCGGGTTTGTCTGAGAGAGAGAAGACGGACTTCCTGGACACCCGGTGGAACCGAAAGCCCTTTTTGGGGGTACGTTTCTACGATGTGGCAGCAGTGCGATTCAAGGAAGAAAGATGGGAAGGTGTTTGCCTTCCCCGAAAACTCACTGCTCAAGCTCCACAGCTGTCACGTTCTGGGTTCCCAACCTATTTTAGAGGTGGTATTCTGGATTCAGGACCCAGACCCAGACCAGCCCCCCCCCCCAGCAGTCATTGCAGGTAGGGCCACAGCCGAAACAGCCCCAGCCGAGAAGTAAAGCTTCATTTGAGGCGGCAGCTGCCAAACATCGCCCGTCTAACCCTCAGGGGAACAAGAAAAGGTAGGCGACATAATCGGTGTTCTGGTTCGGGACGTGGATTGGGTAAACAGCACTCGCGGAGTCTCTGTTCCACTCCTTCCTCATGAAAAGAGTTTGTTTTCCCCCCCTCCAGCCAAGAGGACTCGGCGGGGAGTCAAAAACTAAGTTTCATGTTGCACAGCTCTTACAAAAAGAAGAGTGTTGGCACCAGTTCCCCCCATGCCTCTCAGTTTGAATTTCCCCTCTCCATCCACGGGGTCAGGAAAGAGAGAGGAGGACAGTTTGCACGAAAACATGAGTGTTACAAAAACGAAATGATTCTCTGTGCATCCAGGTAGTGGGCCGAGGGCACAGCAATATGTGAAAATAAACACAAAAAGCTCCCAAATAATGTCCAATTTAGAGCTGCAATCCCCAGCTCTGCTGCTAGATGGTGCCACAGCATCGTCAGTGAGCGAGAGCTACAGCGGACTCCTCTCTGCTCATGCAGAATGTTGGCGTGCATGTGCAGTCCACCCCTGGGTTTTATCTACAATAGAACGGGGTTATTGCCTGCAGTTCGCTGTAAACCACCTCTCTTCAACAAGGTGTTAATGTCAACAGAGGAGGTGGAGTCAGCTCAGATTTTGAAAGAAGAAATAGCCAATTTGCTGAGCAAAAGAGCTATTAGTGTGGTGCCGGCAGAGGACAGCCGTCAGGGTTTTTACTCCAGGTATTTCGTCATCCCCAATAGAGGGGGAGGTCTCCGTCCCATTCTGGATTTGTGGGACTCGAGTACAATAGGTCAACACCTGCTTGTCTGCAAGTTTATAAGGGGCGCTCGGCATCTGAACAGGGTGTCAAAACCACTAGTTCCATCATGGGATCTGTCCGTGGTTCTGAATGCGCTTTCTCAGCCTCCCCTTGAGCCAGTTGAAAGTATGGAATTGAAGCTCCTTTCGCTAAAGGCAGCTTTGTTACTGGCTCTGACGACCGCAAAGTGAGTTAGTGAACTCCATGCATTGTCGGTACATCACTCTTGTATGCGCTTTGCGGTGGATTTGTCGAGAGTGTCTCTTGAAACAAATCCAGCCTTTGTGCCTAAGGTGAGCGACTCTATGGTCAGCTGTAACCCAGTGGACTTGCTGGCTTTTCACCCACCGCCATTTTCCTCGTCGGAGGACAAGCGGCTTTATTGTCTGTGTCCAGTTCGTACTCTATATTTGTACGTGAAGAGAACTCAGGCATTGAGGAAGAATAATCAGCTTTTTGTTTCTTGGGCTGATTCTCATAATGGCAGACCCATATAATGACAGTACCTGTCTCATTGACAGTGGAAGCTATTATATTAAGTTATAATAGTCTGGGGTTTTGATCTCCAGAGGGCTTGAGGGCTCATTCTACCAGAGGCATGTCTACCTCATGGGTGCTGTTTAAGGGCATTTCAGTCCAGGACATTTGTGCGGCTGCAAATTGGACATCGCCTCACACCTTTGCCCGATTTTACAGACTGGAAGTTACAGAGCTATCACTGGCTCATTCAGTCCTTGGTGTGGGTAGTCAATCTGCCGATGTGTGAAAAAACAAAAACAAAAAAACACTCACAAATCAACAATAACACAGTGAAGCACAAGTGTGTTATTTTGTTTCTCCCCCATCCATTCTTTGCAAATTGATTAGGTGGGTGCACATTGGACACTACAAGTCAGTTGAGGGTCTGCTTCGGACAGCATATCTGCAATACGGGAGTTGGCTATATCCCATCATGAGATACCGAACGAATGTTAGAAAGAGAATATTAGGTTACTCATGTAACCCCGGTTCCCTGATAACAGGAGTGAGGTATCTCACCACACTTCCCTCCTTGCAGTTGCATGGAGAAGAGATATGTGGAGAATGATGAAGAGACCTATGTCTTATATAGGGAGGTGGGGCTCCCTTATCACTGCTGTGATTGGTCTGTCAGCTGACAGACATGGTGTCATTGCTTCCAGAGGCGAATTCCCATAGTGAGATACCTCACTCCTGTTATCAGAGAACCAGGGTTACGTGAGTAACCTTAAGTTTTATAATGTAAGCTTGGCAAAAAACTCAAGGTTTGTGAAGCTAACAATGTACAATTTTTGATGAGACGGTGCCCCAGCAATGCTCATTCTGTAATCAACTTGCAAACAATTGTTGCTTTCTGCCAATGCAGTTTATACATGTTTGTTGTATGCAACATTATTTTTAAGGGCCTCTGTGTCCACTTCACCTGCAATTTAGGTACTGACCGACCTTAGCCCAACTTCGCAATGTGTTAGTAAGTGTCAAGTGTCAGATCTCTTGTATAGGTGACACACAATGCTAAATGGCAATTAACCCAATGTAACCCAATGTGTTTGTAATAATTACTTCAATGATAAAATCCTTTTGTCACGTTTTGGCTGATATAAATCAAAATTTTTTAAAGTTTAAAACTGACATTTCTTGTAAAATATAAATGTCAATTTCTATGGTAACCATAATAACTTATCTGTGCACTTCTGGCAAACTCTGAACATTGCAGAATTTGACTCCATTTCGTAACCTGAAACAATCGAAAAATCAAAGTTAACCTTTTCGTTTTTGTCACGTAAGAGGAGATTTCAAGGTTAACTTCAAGTTCAACAACTAGGTCAACACTCACTTCTTGCATTTTTCACAACTGTCCCCCCTTCAAGAGGGAATCCCTTTGGGGGCGGTCTCTCTAAAGAAAATGGTTACGATAGACGAGTCACTCACAGGTTGGGGCACGGTGTGCGAAGGCAGAATAGTGAATGGGGTTTGGCCAAGTCACTACAGAACACTCACCAAAACTTTCTGGAGTTACTGACAGTGTTTCTAGCATTGAAACACTTTGTACAGTTTCTTCAAGGTCACAATGTCCTAGTCAGATCAGACAACATGAAAAAAGTGGCATTCATAAACAGACAGGGGGGCACACGTTCACAGTGGCTACACAGCCTGGCACAAAAGCTGATTGTGTGGAGCAGTGCACACTTTCTCTCACTGTGGGCAATTCACATTCTTGGAGTGATGAATACAGGGGTGGATCTCCAGGGGGTATCTTCTGTGTGGAGAACGGAAGCTTCACCCTTTGGTGGTGAGTCAGCTGTGGGAGAGATATGGGCGAGCTGCCGTAGAGCTCTTCACATCGCACGAAAATGCTAATTGCCCATTGGGTCGATTGCCATTTAGCATCGTATGTCACCTATACAAGAGATCTGACACTTGGCACTTACTAACACATTGCGAAGTTGGGCTAATTTCTATGGTAACCATAATAGCTTATCTGTGCACTTACTTCTGGCAAACTCTGAACTTTGCAGAATTTGACTCCATTTCGTAACCTGAAACAATCGAAGAATCAAAGTTAACCTTTTCGTTTCTGTCACCTAAGAGGAGATTTCAAGGTTAACTTCAAGTTCAACAACAAGGTCAACACTCACTTCTTGCATTTTTCACAACTGTACATGTTGTCCCCTGAAAAAACAAAAAACAAAACAAACACGTGAGAATCACACTCACATGCTAAATATCAATGAGTTCCATGAAGTCAAAGAGTTTCCATAAACGTCTTCATTTTACTAAACCTCAGACTACAAAATATCAGCTACTGTTTAGTATAAAATTCACATTTCAATTCAAGAGAGGGGAAATTTCCAACCTTTTAGTTCATCTCTGGCAAAAAAGGCAGCCAGACAGTCCTGCAACGTGACCACAGGGCCCCAGAACCAGCTAAAGAAAATATAATACATACATAAATATAAACAGTGAGGATCACTCATCCAAGAGAATCACTTTTAGCTGTGTCCCAAATGACGCACTATACACTATGCACTTAGAATATACACTAAGTACACAGCCATGTAGTGTATGAATTTTCAAAGTTTAGTATCGTCCCACTTTATGTTTTTTACTACACGGAAGCATTTGCCATTTAACAGCTGACAAAAGTAATGTTTGAAACACATGCGATGTGTTACCGCTAGCTTTAGCACGTTAGCCAACCTCAGTTCAACACTTGTATCTCAAACAAAGTACATATTCACACAGCGTGGGTGATTGTAAAGCATTCAACTAACATTTGTGAGGTGCTGTGTTTACTGAAGTTTTGCTAGTTGCTACATTCTCCATTTGTTTTTTAAGACATTGTTTGTAGCATCGCAGCCGGGTAACTCTGCCACTTCTGCAACGTACAGCAAGGCGCAAGTGCTGAGTGCACGAAGTGTCCAACATTCCACACTGCGTTTTGACGATTGAAGAAGTGAATCATTTTGTTGCATTTTCAGTGTTAACATACTACTTGCACCACTTAAACTACAAAATGACATAGAACAGTGCAGAAGTGTGCTGTTTGGGAAGCTTACATTTTTCTTGGTCTACAATGCTGACCAAGTTATACATATAAATTACCAAATATTATTTAATGGATAAAAAGACTGGAGGCTGCACTCAATATACAGTTATTGTGGGGGGGCCTGGGTAGCTCAGAAAGTAAAGACGCTGACTGCCACCCCTGGAGCCATGAGTAAAAATCCAGGGTGTGCTGAGTGACTCCAGCCAGGTCTCCTAAGCAACCAAATTGGCCCGGTTGCTAGGGAGGGTGGAGTCACATGGGGTAACCTCCTCGTGGTCGCTATAATGTGGTTGTCACTCTTGGTGGGGCGCATGGTGAGTTGTACGTGTATGCCGCGGAGAATAGCGTGAAGCCTCCACAAGCGCTATGTCTCCACGGTAACGCACTCAACAAGCCAACATGATAAGATGCGCAGATTGACGGTCTCAGACATGGAGGCAACTGAGATTCGTCCTCTGCCATCCGGATTGAGTCACTACGCCACCATGAGGACTTAGAGCACATTGGGAATAGGGCATTCCAAATTGGTGAGAAAAATACAAAAATTATAATATATACGCTACCGGTCAAAAGTTTGAAACACTTACTCATTCTTTATTATAATTTTTTTCACATTTTAGAATAATAGTAAAGTCATTAAAACTATGGAATAACATAAATGGAACTATGGGAATTATGTTGTGACTAAACAAAATCTTCAAAGTAGTAACCCGTTGCCTAGAATTTGCAGACATCTACTCTTGACATTTTCTCAACCAGCTTCTTGAGGTATCAACCTGGGATGCTTTTTAAACAGTATTGAAGGAGTTCCCATCAATGTTGGGCACTTATTGGCTGCTTTTCTTTATTATTTGGTCCAAGTCATCAATTTCAAAAACTTTTTTTTTAATTACATTTTAGATTTATAATGAAATAAATTAATATGTTGGCACAAATATATTTTTGTCTACAAAACTAATTTCAAACATTTAAGCATACGCCTTCAGATCAAAAGATTTTTAAGATCATGAGAAACATTTCAGGCAAGTGTTTCAAAACTTTTGACCGGCAGTGTGTGCATGTATATATGTATATATATATATATATATATATATATATATATATATATATATATATATATATATATATATATATATATATATATATATATATATCTATATACACATATAGTTATTGTGAGACTCTAATCCACATTATAGAAACGGGAGTGCAATAACCTCTTGATATATTCCATGACGAAAGCGATCCAGCCTTGAGGGGCGTAGGCTTCTCCACAGGAACCAGCCTTGACCAGAGCAGTCTGGTGGGAGGAAGAGTGCAGCTTTGCAAGATCCTCTTTCCCCGGGATGGGCAAGGAAATGTCCTGGAAATTCTCCAGAGTCACTGAAACCTGAGACAGGAAGGACAGGTATTGACACCCTTATGCTTATAAATAAAATATGATCATTCTTAGAGCTGAGGTAGCTTGTTCCAGCTTGTTTCATCACTGTGTGGACCTCTGAAGGGAACATGTTTACAACTTTGTCATGAAGTTTTGTCGAATTTCCTATATTATCACAGATACTTTTTAATATGCAAGTCAAGTTAATGGCCCAGTACACAGAGCTTTTTTGATCTGTTGAAGGTTTTATACAGGCATATGATCCAAAATAAATATATATATATATATTTTTTTGTATTCTCCCCCCAATTTGGAATGCCCAATTCTCAATGCGCTCTAAGTCCTCGTGGTGGCATAGTGACTTGCCTCAGTCCGGGTGGTGGAGGATGAATCTCAGCTGCCTCCGCGTCTGAGACCGTAAATCCGCGCATCTTATCATGTGTCTTGTTGAGTGCGTTACCGCGGAGACATAGCGCGTGTGGAGGCTTCACGCTATTCTCCGCGGCATCCATGCACAACTCACCACGCGCCCCACCAAGAATGACAACCACATTATAGCAACCATGAGGAGTTTACCCCATGTGACTCTACCCTCCCTAGCAACTGGGCCAATTTGGTTGCTTAGGAGACCTGACTGGAGTCACTCAGCACGCCCTGGATTCGAACTCGTGACTCCAGGTGTGGTAGTCAGCGTCTTTACTCGCTGAGCTACCCAGGCCCCCCAAAATAATTTTCTTTAATAATTGCAAATCATTAATAAAAACTATTTATAAAAAAATTAAATACAAATTATTTTATACAAAATTCATTTCAAAATGTTTGTAAAGACAAAACGTAAACGGCAAGGCCATGTCCACACTAATACGTTTTTGTTTGAAAATGCATATTTTTCTCTAGTATAAGTATCTTTCTGTACACACTAAGACTGCATTTTAGACAGTGAAAACTAAGCTTATCCAAAACAACTAACAGTACATTCTAAGTATCCATTTTATAAGTATGTGTGTTTCCATGTAAAATTGCACCCATGGCCTTGGTGTTGCTAGTGCCAAATATTGGTCCATCACTTGTATCCTGTCCACCACAAGTTTCAAACTAAATACTACTTGCTACTCTCTGCTGACAGAAGAATCCAAGATTACTCTGTGTTTATCAGACTCGGTGGAGTAAGGGTGATTTAGTTCATGTTTAGATAAAGAACACACAGGTCACTCACCCTGTCACAGGTCAGACACTGAACAGAGCTCACAATGGTGCCGTCAAACACTTCAGAAATTATGCTGCGATATTTCCTCTGCCGTTTACCCTTTGGTGGAGTGAACGAGGACACTATTGACATGACACACAACAACATTTAAGATCTTTGTCAATTCTGCATCATTTCAGGCGATGGACTAAAACCCATCACACAGTAATTAAAGGGATAGGTTCACCCAAAAATGAAAATTCTCTCATCATTTACTCACCCTCATGCCATCCCAGATGTGTATGACTTTCTTTCTTCTGCTGAATGCAAATGAAGATTTTTTTTTTTTAGAATATAATAAGAATATCTCAGCTCTGTAGGACCATACAATGCAAGTGAATTGTGACCAAAACTTTGAAGCTCCAAAAATCACATAAAGGCAGCATAAAAGTATTCAATAAGACTCCAGTTGTTTAATCCATGTTTTTTGAATCAATCCAATCAGTTTTGGGTGAGAAGAGACCAAAATATAACTCCTTTTTACTGTACATCTTGATTTCAGCAGTCACCTTGGCAATCATGATTTCAAGCTCATTTACACTTCTTAGCGTCATCAAGATGTACAGTGATAAAGCAGTTATATTTTGGTCTGTTCTAACCCAAAACTGATTGGATTGATTTCTGAAGACATGGATTAAACAACTGGAGTCTTATTGCATACTTCTATTCTGCCTTTATGTGATTTTTGGAGCTTCAAAGTTTTGGTCACAATTCACTTGCATCCAACAGAGCTGAAATATTATTCTAAAAATATTTGTTTGTGTTCTGCAGAGGAAAGAAAGTCATACACATCTGGGATGGCATTAGGGTGAGTAAATGATGAGAGAATTTTAATTTTGGGGTGAACTATCCCTCTAACTTTTATTTAACATTCTTTTGAAGTTCCACATTTTTACATTTATTCATTTAGCAGATGTTTTATCCAAAGCAACTTAAAAATGGGGAATAGAGCAAAAGCTATTCGTCATAAGGAGGCAACAACATGAGAAGTGCTGCAATACAAAATTCATTCATGATTTATTGTGTGTTATTAAGTGTCCAAATGCCTTTTGGGGCCACTGTATGTACTTAAAACTGTCCGGAAAAATACTTTTACTCTGTTCTGGTACCTTTCTTGTGAGCGGAGCTCAGATTAGGCCACATAGAGGATTTTGGGGGACTGCTGGACAGTCTAGAAGTGATCCCTTCATTAATTCTAGGACTCTGAGGTCTGGTGCTGCTGCTGACTTGGATTTCAGGGTTTGAGTCTGAACAAAGAGGAAACACTGTCAATATGTATTGGAAATCAAATACACCACAATACATTTCAATGTAATGGACTTTATGCCACTGCCTTCCCAACAGAAATGGCAACTGAGTTAATGATGCCACATAGGGCTAGAAAAGTGAAGAAATTAGGGCTGTCCATCAAATAAAACATTTTATTATGAATAATCTCATATTTCTTTAAAAAAAGTAATCACAGAACAGAAAGGAACAGTTATAATGTCAAACTGGATAAATGCGTTAAAAATGTTTAATTAATCGCATGAGTTAACATGTTCAATTTGACAGTCATAGTAGAAATACAACCAGTGCAAAAACACGTTCTTGTATTCACCTGTAGTTCGGCCCTGAGATTTAATGGCTCCTTGGCTGCTAATGATTGGCCTCGTTTCACTGGCCGTGTCCACGTCTTTATCCAGGTCGCCATGTGAACCGGCCCGATACAGATTGTTGATGAGATTCTTCTCTTTTTGCCAATCTCTGTTGTTCTGGTTCTGCTCCGGTATCAGCATCTCAGCTTCATTGATGTCCTCTGGGACTCTGGGGCCTTCACTATCAGTACGATCGCTGCTGCCGCAAGACTCGCAGGACTTGAAGTCATCTGCCTTGCTGTGGTTGTCCTCGTCGGGACTGTCGTCCATGGCCACAGGCTGGTTTGGGTCCTCGGGTTCAGGAATGGGCTCCTTGAGCTCCTCGTGGAGTTGGTCCATCAGACAGCGCAGAAACTCCTGAGAATCCTTGAGACAATGGCAGACATGATTTTTACAAATGCAACAAAAAACAAGATAACAACATACTAAGTTTTACAAAAAAGAATTTTTAAAACAAACTTTGTGTTAACTTGCTAAAAAAGGGTTGCGTCGAACTTGAGATACTCTTGCAATGAACAACTGCCTTCATTTAGTAAACACAGCTAAGACAGCACAAACTGCAGTGATTCAGGGTGAATAGGAAACACGAATACATGTGCATGATCTACTAAACGTTTGATGGGTCAATGATATGATGCTCATTTTTTGTACAAATCACTTAAATTATTCAAAAATGCAATTCACACAAAACAGTTACTTGAATACACCTCTACTATGATGAACATGTTTTCAATTACTGAGTTCAAGGTCATTTTTATATTTTTTCTGTGGCTTAAAGCAAAAAAATCGATACCTTTCAGAGACAGGAAAAAAATAAAATAAAATGTTGGTATAAGAAGTATATTAATAAACAACAAAAAAATTGGTCTACGAAATCAATGTCAGGTAACTAAAAAAAGAAAGAAAAGAAACATAAAACAGAGAGGACCCCTTTAGACCCTCAAGATTGTGTGTCAAGTTTTTGTTTTTTAATCAGATTAAAAATAAAATAAAAATCATGATATTAGTAAAAAAAAAATATTTAGATTTCTTTAAAATTAATGATTAAGTTGATTAAATATGAAATTATATAAATTAATAATGTTTATACCTTTTAGCTGATGTTTACACCACTTAACATTTTTTAATGTAATTTCATCTATTTGTTTTGTGTGTGTGTGTGTGTGTGTGTGTGTGTGTGTAGAAAATGCAATAAATTAGGGCTGGGTATTGATACAGATTTCCCAATTTGATTTTGATTCGATATCGATTTGTATAATTTGTACTATTTACAGGTAGATTTGTTGAACACGTGCAAAAAAACCCGGTATGGTCTCTTTAACAAAACCGGAATTTCTGTAAAGAGCGTCTATAAATGAATGCATGTTAACAGAGACTCGAACGGCTTTATCTCAGCTGTGCCATGCATGATTAGAATTAAATGTTTATTTTTTTGTTGTTTTTGATCAACTAACTGTACAGAACATAAAGGGTATTAAAAGAAACATTACTTAATGAGAAATGGGTCATGTGGATTGTTTTTGGACACACATGGAACAACTCTTACTCTCAACACTCGGGCTGGGTCTCGCCAGCCACCTCACAATTCGATATATCGTGATACATCACGATATCATGGTTCGATCTTGCTTTCATTTTAATTTGGGTATAGTTTAGTTATAATGTCCATTTTGCTTGCATTACAGTATGAAAGAAATTCTCTTTCAGCTAATGCTGTTGTCCATTATATAGGGGACCTTCTAACTTGTTAGTTAAATTACAGACATATCAATTGTACAAATTAAATTTCAACATTAGCTTTTCATCATTTTGGTGAAATGTTTTATGTAGTCCGTGTAGGTGTATTGAATTGCATGTATTATATTGCATATATACAGTATATAGTTACATGTTTGTTGTTTACGTGCCTAATTTGTACCATTTACAAGAATTTACTTAGTACCATTTTAACACTTGTTTTACATATCTGTCTCTTTAAGACCTGTGGCAGGGACTTTGACAGTGTTTGTTTGGTCGAATGGCTTCTTCACAGCATCCATGCTATGTGTGATTAGAATTAAATGTTTCTTTTGTTGTTTTTGATAAATAACTGACTGTAGAGAACAAAAAGGATATTAAAAGAGACATTATTAAACAACAAATGGTTTGCTTGGACTCACATCACACAGAAAGAGTCAAAACTTCTCTCAGCATGCAGTGAAAAGATCTGGGAGCTGAACTTCTTCGCCACTACACCACTCAAACACTGATGAGTGAAATCTAAAAACTTTACCAGCCAGTGGATAATCACAGACATTTTTGTAGCATATGGGAAGTATTTACACACATCTGATTGTTGGGGATTGCAGATAGAAAGAAAGAGCGATCTTGGCATTTCAAGATTTGACATTGGAATTGTACAAATGAAGATTAAGTAGAAAATCAATATTTTTGTCCAGCCCTAGATCCAAACACGTGAGAGAGGTCCAGCATGTCCGTGAGAGAAATCGTGAATCCAGCAGGATCAGTTTGTCTCTGTTGTGCCTCATAGAATCGTCTCTGACTGCACTGAAAATATCACGATATACCACGATACATGGATCCAAGTATCGGTAAAATATTGTGAGAAAAATTATCACGATATATCAATATTTGATTGTATCAACACAGCCCTACTCAACACACAGTGAAAAGATCTCGCTGCTGAATACTCCACCACTATACTACACAATTCTTTCACTGGTGAGTGAAATCTAAACATTTACCAGCTAGTTGCCAAATATATAAATTTTAGTCGCATTGCACGAAGTTTGTTTGCAAATGTGAGTGATTTCCTCTCATTGTAGTGGAGAGTTGAGCACTGAGTAAAAGATCGATCTTGGGATTTAAGAATCGATATAGAGATCGTTCAAATGAAGATTGCGATGCATCGAAAATCGATATTTTTATCCACCCCTACTATTAATGTGTTTAACAAATGTATGAAACCAACATGGACACAAAGATTACATTTCTACGAATCTGACAAGTGTTTTAAACTAGATTTGAAAAACATCTATCATCTAGGACATTTTTATCATCTAGGACAACTGTATTTTTGAATGACCAACAATAGCTTTCTCAAAACGGAAAGCTGCAATCTCATTGGCTGAATTCACATAGCTTCATCACCATTCTGCTTAGAAACAAAGTCATGTTTACAAGGTACCAGGGCTGCTACAATAAGCATTTCAAAGGAGGATATAGTTGCTGAATTTGACAAAGAGCGCAAGGTTCATGCCATCAAATCTTTGAAAGATATTTAGTTTTATTGGAGGCACATAGTATCAAGTAAAAGAGATAGCATTGAACACGTTTGTATTCTGCTTTGTTCTATCCAACATAAGTGACCCATCCCTAACCTATGATTAGTAATTTATTGTGTCGATCAGACAGTCCTTTTCCATTTCCAAGATGGTGGTTCTTAGCAAGAATAAGCTAAAAAGTGGACCAGAATTTGTCTATTGTTAAAAATCAGGCTATGTGCAGTGGCGTCTAGTTTGTTTTACTTCAAATTACTCCAATTTCAATCAAACAAACCAACTGAATAGATAAATTGATGTTCTAAGAAAAATCTGATGTAATCATTTGTATTTTTTCCTTCATTCATTGCATTTTATAGCTTTGAATACAAGGCATTAACAAACATTTTATAGCTTTCAATCACCCATGTACTAATTCGTCAAGGCATTATCAAAAGAATGCAACACGTATGGAGGCTAACGCGGCACACCACAGAGTAGCTTTCCACATCCTATTGAACTTGCACTTACTGTAAAAAAAAAAAAACAAAACAAAAAAAACTTTCTCCAACTCTTTCTTTTGCGTTAGCACCTTTACTACTCCAGCCACCTTGAAAACCTGGCAGTACAACACTGCAGATGTTGTTGAATTTTGTATGACAAATTGCTTGCTATGTTCCTCATTATGTAAGTTGCTTTGGATAAAAGCATCTGCTAAATGACTAAATGTTAATGTAAAATTAGCTTACAACCCACAGGGACCTGGGGCTCATCCACATGGTAACATGGCTGTTACGGCCCCTTTTAGGCCGTATTGGTTTTTCTTCTGTGCTTGTATTCTGTGTTGCAGATTGGCACTGAATGGAGTCGTTTGGCTTATCAATACTGATGGAATACAACTGTGCCAGTGATTGCTGCATGGCATTTAAGCGGCTCTCTCCCAGTCTTCACTCTCTCCTCTTCCCAATTTAGACAATGTAAATACACTGAAAAAAATGTTTACGTTGGTTTTTCGTAATTCAATTATGGACGTTGGCTCCACATAATGAAAATGAGTTTCCTTAATATGAAATTAAAATGTAGGCTCTACTTAAATGTTCTGTATTGCATAAACCCAAAGGAATTAAGTTAATCTCACTTTAATGACTTCACTCAATTTAACAGCTTGCTGCTAGC
This sequence comes from Myxocyprinus asiaticus, assembly GCF_019703515.2. Taxonomy (NCBI): domain Eukaryota; kingdom Metazoa; phylum Chordata; class Actinopteri; order Cypriniformes; family Catostomidae; genus Myxocyprinus; species Myxocyprinus asiaticus. The sequence continues at coordinate 15,992,022 of NC_059349.1, read as the reverse complement.
TAGCAACAATACAAATCAGCATATTATAGACATATTTTTGTTCAGTATGACAAGGATGGTGCTGCTGAGGGTCTACTCTGTATGCTGATGATCCTTCAGTCTTTGCCTCATGACAAAAGCAATATACACATATTGTTCAGCAAAGTACAATATTGTAAATCTCCCATCCTTGACCTAACCACTAGCTTCACTCTTCTCCACAATGGTAACCTCTGAAAAATATCCACCATGACAGAAACTTCTCTAAATCCCAACATAACAGAAATTAAACACTAACAAGTCTCCTTCTTTCATTTTGTGTAGAAATACATTAAAATAACACTTCATTTCAAAAGTACTGGTTTAGTATATTCAATAGAGCAGTGTACTTTTCTTTAATAAATTACTTTTATTGAGCATTTAAACCACGTGTGGTCTCCCTCTTTGTCACGGCTTTCGAGCTGGTCGTGACAAATGGGCGCTCGTCCGCGATCTTTGTAGAATTTTGAATGATCCCTTTGTTTTCGGCGTGGTTTGTACTTTAACTGGTTTGGATAAAGTTTTCTGGGGGGTGCTTTGTCGGTCTTTGCATTCATTGGCTGTTTGGTGGGTGCTGGCTGCTCACATGGAGGTTACAACCAATCGAATGCAAACCCAGAAGTTTTGACTGTTTGTAGCATTATCTTTTGAGATGTTGTACATGCCGGTTTGTGAGGGAAACACGTGTTGGGTTTGTTTGGGTAAGAATTTCCTCATTTATTTGCTGCTCCTAATTTGAGATTTTGTGGGAGCTTTTGTTTGAAAATTCTTTGTTTGTTCTGTTTCGGGGAGAGGATTGCAGCAGTTTGGACTTCGTCTTTAGCCTAGGCTGAAGTCATTTGTTTTTTGCACCTGTTTGATCTTTTGGTTCGAACAGTGTGAGATTTTGTATTGTTGCAGTGGCTGCCTTTTTGTTACTCTTTGTTTCCCTGTTAGGCTTAAGCGACTTGATCCCCTTTTGGGACAAGTTGAGCTCAATGTTAATTGTTTTGTTATTTTTGTGTGGTGAATGTGGGTGGAGCAGTTGTCTCGGGAGCACGTCCGTGGCACAGTAGGGTCGCAAGCTTGCTGGTTGCTTTTGTTGTGCCAGCGGGATTTAGTACATAAATATCCACCACAAGTAACTGCATGAAGACTAGTGTTGAGGTAGTTAGTGTCTTGTGTTTACATAGGAGTGGGGACTAAATCACTCTAAATCTAAATCCCAGCTGTTCTGGCTTAGAATCACACATTTATTCTGTTGCGTTGCATATTTATCTGAAGAGTTTATACGTTCTCCATCAGAAACGATGCTTGATCTATGTACTAAAGACCAATTATTAAAAATCGCTGAACACTATGAGATTGAAATAGGTGACAAATGATTAAAAGATACAGTTAAAGAGATTCTTCTGGGTAAACAACCTAGTCAAGCAACCTTTGCCTCTTCAATACACCTTTGCACAGTTCGGCTCGCTCTTAAATGTTTGAGCAGCAAAAAGAGTTGTTGTTATTACAGCTTGAGTTAGAGTGTGTAACACAACACACTTGAAGATTTATGTGATCTGACACTGCTTGAGCAGTTCAAAAATTCACTGCATGCCCAAATCGCTATATATTTAAATGAACAGAAAGTCAACACGGCTGCCGAGGCTGCTGTGCTTGCTGATGTGTACATTTTAACTCATAAGATCTGTTTTGGGGAGTCTCATAAAACTAAATAGTCAGATTTTAAAATGGATCGTGTCACCAAAAAAATCTGATTTGATTTGTAACCACTGTCATGGAAAGGGACACTGCAAAAATTATTGTCCTGTGCTAAAATCCAAAGTTAAGACTTCAAATACTCCTGTGCATGTTAAACCTGCTGTTCTCGCTGCATCAGTGTCTGTCAGCTCCGTTAACTCCGCCCACGAGGCGCGCTGTTCTGATGTTGTGAGCTGCGTCAGTGAGGTAGATTATGCTCCATTTATTACAGACGGTTATGTGTCGCTGGTAGGTATTGATAATAAAATGCCAGTCAAAAATTTTAAGAGATACAAGAGCTTCAGAGTCTTTCGTTCAACAGTCTGTCTTATCTTTTTCTCTTGAAAGTGATACTGGAACCAGTGTCTTTATTCTGGGAATTGAGTTAAACACTCTGCCTGTTCCTCTGCATAAAATTGTGTTGTCATCTGATCGGGTTGAGGGGGAAGTAGTGCTTGGGGTGCGTCCCTCACTGCCAACTGAGGGAGTTGAGGCTATCTTGGGTAATAATTTGGCAGGTGGAAGGTTTTGGCGTGATGGTCCTCTGCCTCTTGTGGATTCTTCTGTTCCACTGTCACCGGAGGAGTCCAATGAGAGTGCACAGGAGTATCCCAAAGTATTTACAGCTTGTGCTGTAACCCGAGCTATGAGTGCTAACCCACCTTCTCCCTGTGTTCCTAGGACTGACAACAGTGAAGTATGTGTGGAGCCAAAGTTCTCTCTACCTGAGTCTCTTTCTGTGTCCTGCCCTGACATGATAGCTGCACATCGAGCTGATTCTACTCTCACAGAACTGTTTGATTGCTTGTTTGAACTTTGGACCAAATCAGATATGTTGCTCATGGCTATTTTTTGCAGGATGGAATGTTGATGAGAAAATGGATTCCTCATGGAGCCAATTTTGCAGGTGACCCCATCGTGCAAGTGGTAGTTCCCCTTAAATTCCATCCTTTAGTCTTGCAGACTGCTCATGGTGACATTGTTGGTCATTGGGTTGTAAGGGAAACCTATGACCGCATTTTGCAACATTTCTTTTGGCGGAATTTGAAAAAAGATATTGCTGCGTACATTAGAGCAAGTCACACTTGCCAAATGGTGGGTAAGACCAACCAGAAAATTTAATCTGCTCCATTGTTTCCTATTCCGGCTATTAGTCAGCCATTTGAGCGTCTGATCATTGATTGTGTGGGTCTTCTGCCTCGATTAAAATCTGGCAGCATTTATTTGCTTACAGTTATGTGTGCGTCAACACGATACCCTGCAGCTTATCCCCACTGCACCATTACAAAACCTGTGGTGAAAGCTTTTTTTGGCATTCCAAAAATTCTACAGAGTGACCAAGGCTCTAATTTTACTTCTCACTTGTTTTCTCAGGTGTTGCAGCAATTGCACATTAACACATTAAAGCAAATGCCTGTCATGCTCAAAGCTAGGGTGCTTTGGAGTGTTTTCACCAGACACTTAAGTCTTTATTGCATGCTTACTGTACAGAGATGGATGGTGATTGGGGGGGGGAGTTATCGTGGTTGGCCAAGAAGTCTGTCAGGAGAGTACTGGTTTTAGCCCAGACTATTTGGTGTTTGGACACACTGTTCGTGGACATTTAGCAGTTTTGCGAAACAACTGAATAGAGACTATACCACAATATTTATTAATTATGTGAATGACTTTAAGCATAGGTTGTATGAGGCAGATAAGTTGGCAAAACAAAAACTGCTTTTGTCTCAGAGAAAAATTTAGTCTCTCTTTGATTGTTGAGCTGAAAATTGCCAGTTTACTCCTGGTGATCAAGTCTTGGCTCTTTTGCCCATAAATGGTTGTCCGTTTCAAGCTCAGTTCACAGGCCCTTTCACTGAGGTTGAGAAGGTCTCTGGACTGAATTATTTGATCGCTACTCCTAATCAGAGAAAATCCACTCAGTTGTGCCATGTTAAATTTAATTAACTATTGATGCTAAACCAACACTGGAAACTGTGTCACCCACTCCCTTTGGTGGTGATGTGGATGAGGGAGTTTCACCACCAGATGATGCTGTGCTGCTTGGTCAACTAAAAAAAAAATTCAGAATCGCTTGTGAATTTGGATGTTGCGTTTGCTCATTTAAATGCATCTCGTCGTGTGGATTTGAAGAGCCTTCCAGGGTTCCCACTCTTTACAAGCCACAATTTTCCAGGACATTTCCAGGACATTTTATGCACCCAACAAGTGTACTATTTAAGCAAAAACATGTGTCCATTTAAATCGAGCTTTTATTTTGCCGTTTCTGTGTGTTTTTCACCTCCAGATAAGCAGTATGCTCCATGGCATAGTGTGATTATTAATCCCTGTAAAGCAGTAATTTAATTAAATAAATACATAGTCTGTATGTGCTGTGCACTTCAGGGTGCTCTCTGTCTCTGTCATCTGACACACACAAGCGTACATATGATGATCATGATGAGGTGTTTTCAGTGTATGAGCGGCCGGCTCAAAACATTCATTTTGAAGCATGCATCACTTGCAGATTATTTATTTATTCAATTAAATCAGACACTTTTTTTAGTTTAATTATCACACTAGGACATATCACAATTTTAAATGTACATTCAAACATTCATTTTCGTCCAAATACAGTATGTCATATTCCATGACATTCTGTGGTTTATTGCTAATGCCATTTTTATGACTATATTCCATGTTTTCTGCATACTACAAGTTGTCACCGCGGAATAAGCTGACTCCGATCGTTGAATTACTGAAAATTAATTCACATTCCGAGATGTTAAGGCCGAATCACGCTACAAACCCAGTGTGAATTGTTTTATTTTTTTTTTTTTAAATCAGTGGCCCGACTGTCATCATTGTCTAAAGTTTATAACTCACAGGGATGCAAACTCATGAGGGTTGAGACAATTACTAATCCACAGACATGTTTTCCGGGGTTATTTTTTTTAAAGAATAAGCTAAAATCACCAACTTAAGCTATTGTAATGATTCAAGTATAGAAAATTATCTGCATAATTGTGTAGAATTAGCTGCAAAAATAAAGTGTATTTTGGTGTGGCTTGCTTCTGTTTCACAAATATGTTCAGATTCAATAATTGATTAGTTTAGTGTCCCCTTCTGGAGATGCCATTAAGTGGAAACAAATGAAAGTCTAATGTGCTATGAGCGAGTCATGAAATGTTCATGACCGAAATCTGCCAAGAGACTTTATAGTATTTAAGCACTATAAGAACAAAACAGATCTATAACTTCCACTCAGTTTGTGAACTGCCGAGCATGACTTTTCATCCAAAAAGACAACAATAATAGTCCAATAATAATAATGAGTATCAATAATGTCCTTACCTTCTACATTATTAAAATTTGCATGTCAAATCTACTGACTTCAGTAGAATGTTTAAGCATTATAAGAACAAAGCAGATGTACTGTATCATTTTCCTACATTATTTAAACTGCTGAACATGACTTTTATAAGAAAAGACAACAATAATAGCAAAATAACAATAATTTTGAGTTTCAATGATGTCCCTTCGTCATTGTAAAGTGCATTTCACATGAGTTGAGTGGAAGCGTCAAAGCTCCGCTAAACAACAGCATCAAGCGCCGCTTTCTCCTCCAACGTGAAGCACTTACATGCTTCCATTGATCATGGTATAAATATTGGGGGGGGCTGTACTTGCTTGTTTTGATTATTGGGGGTTACCTCCCCCCCATCCCCCCTGGAATCTACGCCCCTGACCACGACCTTTGTTTCGTTTGTCAGGAGATTTTAGCTAATGACAGCATGCGACTTGCTAAACTCCGCAGACACCTTGACACCAAGCATGCTGACGCAGTGGGAACAATTTCTTTTTCCAAAGAAAACTTCAAGCCTTTCAAGGTCAGAAAAAAGTTGTCGGAGAATTTGTCAAATTAAATGTAAAAGGCCACTGACGCTCCATATCATGTTGCGCTGCATTTTGCCAAGGCGGACAAAGCACATAACATCGGAGAGACATTGATTCTGCCGGCAGTCAAAGATATGTGTTCCTTGATGGTAGGAGAGACAGCAGCTCCTAAGCTTGATTCTGTTCCACTCTCTGACAACACAGTGGGTCGGTGCATCTCTGACATGGCACAGGACGTGAAGGAGCAAGTGTTAGACAGCATGAGGCACAGCCCATTTTCTGCACTCCAGATCGACAAATCCACTGATGTGGCCAGCTGCGCACAGCTGTTAACATATGTGAGGTATGTGAAAAACATGGACAATCAAGAAGAGTTTCTATTCAATAGTCCTTTGTGCACACCCACACACACACACACAAACACACACACACACACACACACACACACACACACGTTGGTGCGGCTATCCTTATGAGGAATCTCCATAGACATAATGATTTTTATACTGTACAATCTATATATTCTATCACCTAACTCTACCTCTAAACCTAACCCTCACAAAAAACATTCTGCATTGGGGGCACCATCGTGTACGTTGTGTCACAAGAGGCCCACTGTCTTTGACTTTGAAAACCCCTGCCCTAGTAAGTAAGCACCCTTAAGGCCAATTTATACTTCTGCGTCGAATTTACGGCGTAGGCTATGTGTAGCTACAGTGGTTACGGCGTAGCCGATGCCATAGCCTGAGGTGTACCTCCTCAAAAATGTTACTGCAGACCACAACAGCTGTGACTGGTCCACTTTAACCAGAGACCACCCCCAGGATGATAACAAGGATGTCTGAGGTAGCGTCGCATTTTATCCAAGATTATTTCCAAATACATATCACATTGTATTTGGACTCAGGACCATTAAAGAAATTGTCTCAGTCGGGAGCATCTGCTGTTTCATAATAATAATAATAATACGTTTATTTTATATAGCGCCTTTCTTGAACCCAAGGTCACTTTACATGAGAGCAAATACATGAAATACAGCAAATGGATAGATAACACATACAATCCAAAAAAAAACAACAAAAAAAACTCCCAAACAAGCAGCCAAGAGATAACTGAGTGAAGAGATGAGTTTTAGATGTGATTTAAAGGAGGAGAAAGTAGTGAGTTCCCAAATTGGGTTGTGGGAGAACATTCCAATGTCCAATTGGAGACAACCTGAACTTCAGGTTAACAGGAAAATTGCACCAGTAGACCGTAGAGTGCGAGTGGGAATATAAGGGCGAAGCAACTCAGTGATGTACTGAGGAGCAAGTGTGTGAAGTGCTTTGAAAGTTATCAACAATATCTTGTATTGAATGCAATAGGTAATTGGTAGCCAATGGAGCTGTTGCAGAATGGGGGTGATGTGTGCAGATTTTTTACTGGAAGTAAGAACTGTAGCTGCAGAACTTTGGATCTATTGTAGGCGAAGATGTATTTCATGAAGTTAGTAAAGTTTAGAAAAGTTCATGAAGAGATAAGTTTATTCCACGTTGTATTAAGTGTTATGGAGGGGCGAATTTATGAGCTTGCCACGCAAGAAAACAGGAAGTGTGCACAATAAACATTGAAAAATGTAATTACTGTAGTTCAATAACTGGGGTCTCTGGATACTTGGAAATTATAAGGTAAAAATGTATTAAAATAAATTATGAGACGTTCAACATCTCTTCATAAATTTCAACCATTTTAAAATATTTAATGTAGCTTTGTACTCTCAAAGACATCATTTGTGAGGCAAAACGTGTGTGAAAAACACTTTGGTGTGAAGTTGGAGCCGAGGTTGTGCTGACGCGTCACTTCATAGATTTCAATGTATTCAGCAGCACTGACACAAGTTATGTGAAATCCCCTAAACGTGTAGGAACATCAGTCACTTTTACACATTAATAGCTCTTCTGCCCTTTTCTCTCCATGATGAACAAGGTAGACTCACATGCCGATGCTGAAGTAAACGTCACTGAAAAACTGAACATGCCCCTCTCATTCAGTCGGTCGGTACAAGTCATCGGTCATTCAGTTTGTTTATGAATGAGAAGTTTCACGAATGCCGCTTCTTACTTTGCATGCGCCGCTGAAGCAAAGCACGTGATTGGTTGTAGCTGTAACCAATCAAGAGATCTGCCTCGTTTGGCCCACGATTGCCAAGCACACGATTGGCTGCTGCTGTAATCTATCATGAGGGTGTAAGTGCCCTTAACCGCTGATGTTGTTTCACAATGCGCAGCCGCCAGCAGTGAAAAAACTATACAAATTTGTGTATTTGACTCCTATTCCGAGTCAGATCATTACCATGTTTTTGTGCTTGTAACGGAAACCTTGCTAGTAACACAGTCAAATGGTTATATTAATATTTTCCAGGACAAATCATTATTTTTCCAGGACATTTAGATATTTTTCTAATTTTCCATGACTTTTCCATGACTTTTCCATGACTGGAAAACTGCATTGCAAAATTCCAGGTTTTCCAGGATGCATGGGAACCCTGGCCTGCTTAGTCGTTTCAGTACTTTATTTTCTGATGTACCTTCTTGTACCACCTAGATGGAGCACGATATTGACATTGGGAATGCTGAGCCCATTCGCCAGCATTTCTGTCGTGTTTCCCCAGAGAAACGCAAGCATCTAGATGCCGAAATTCAGTATATGCTTGATAATGCTATCACAAAACCTTCATTCTCAAGCTGGGCCGCACCCTGCTTGCTTGTAAATAAATCTGATGGCACCTTTCATTTTTGTACTGATTATTGAAAGTTTAACAGGGTGACAAAGCCTGATTCTTTTCCACTTCCCCAAATGGAAGTTTGTACCGACCAGGTTGGTTCAGCTAAGTTCGTGACCAAATAAGAAATTTCTGCTTTTATTACTTCAGCAAGATTATTTTCGTACAACGTTATGAGTTTTGGTTTGCACCCACCATGCACCCGCCACATTTCAGAGGTTAATGAACAGGGTTGTTTTTGGTTTTGAGGGTGTTACAGTTTAACTAGATGACTTTGTTGTTTTCAGTGACTCCTGGGAGCTGCACTTGCGTCGCATTGCAGCACTCTTCGGCCGTTTGAAGGAGGCGCATCTTACTGTCAACTTGGCAAAGTGCGAGTTTGCCAAGGTGAAAGTAACGTACCTTGGTAAGGTGGTCAGGCAGGGCTGTGTGCGCCCAGTGCGTGCCAAGGTAGAGTCCATTGATTGTTTTCCTTCTCCTACAACAAAAAAGGAGTTAATGCGTTTCCTAAGCCTAGTTGGTTACTATCGTAACTTTTGTAAAAACTTCTCCACTGTTGTAGCCCCTTTGACCGACCTGCTCAAGGCTAAGATGGAGTTCATTTGGACGCCCATCTGTCAGCGAGCTTTTGATGAGGTTAAATTACTTCTCACCTCTGCCCCACTTCTTGCAGCACCGTGGTTTGATAGGCCTTTAAAGCTGTGCGTGGATGCCAGTCATGTGGATGAAGGGGCTGTATTATTGCAGGTTGACGAAGGTGTTGTTCAACCCGTTAGTTATATTTTTAAGAAGTTCTCTTCTCACCAACTGAATTATTCAGTTATTGAGGAGGCGTTGGCTTTGATTTGGGCTCATCAACATTTTGAGGTTTATATGGGATCAGTTAGGGTTCCACTGGTGGTGTTTTCCGTCCATAACCCTATTACATATGTGCATTCATTGCGGAGCCCAAATCAGCGCCTTGCACAGTGGTGCTTGTTTTTGCAACCTTACTCACTGGACATAAGTCACATTAAGGGCTCTAACAACGTGTTTGGCGGATGCTTTGTCTAGAGCCCCCTTGCCCTAAAGATTTTAGTTTCTGTTTGTTTCCCCCTCCCCTGCTGATTCCTTCTATTCTCTACTCAACACTTTGGTTTTCTTAATTTGCTTCCACAGGGCCTGTGGTTGCTGAGGACTGGAGTCGTGGGGTGGACTGAGTGGTGGGATGATGCAGGGTATTGGCTATTTCTTTATTTTGTTTGATGTTAGTTGGATCTCTTATAGACCTCTTTTTATGGGGGAGCGGGTTACGGCCCCTTTTGGGCTGTATTGGGTTTTTTTCTGTGCTTATATTCTGTGTTGCAGATTGGCAGTGAATGGAGTCATTTGGCTTATCAATATTGATGGAATACACCTCTGCCAGTGATTGCTGCATGGCATTTAAGCGTCTCTCTCCCAGTGCTCACTCTCTCCTCTTCCCCATTCAGACTCGAGTTCTTTTGGTTGTTGTTTCTTTTTTTTTTATTTTAAACTCTTCATTTCATGTAAAAACGTGCGGTCTCCCTCTTTGTCATTGCTTTCGAGCCTTTACAGCCTATAGCAGCAAGACAACAAAGGAGGCTTCGCTGATGACTGCATCTCTCCAGACAATTAAGGATAGACTTCAAAACAAATAATTATCCTGATAAAGAGTACATTTACTCTTTATCCTTACTGTTTATTGCCTTCCTAACATACTAAATAATTTCCAGAGTCAGAGGAGGACTGGCTCCCCCAGCATTAGCAAACATCACTAATAATTCTGCTCACAAAATTCAGGAAGGAAGAAATAACCGCAAAATGTTGACTCGCAAATATCTTTAAGTATTGGTTTCCTAAGCAATAACCATGGCCCTAGACAAAAAGGACTTTTTCTTGTATAGAGCAAAATGTTTTACAATGTTTTACAAGGCTTACCTGTTGGGAATAACCACGGAACATTGGGTTTACTGCCTTGATGCCCTGAAATAGATTTGTGGGGATGACATATGAGTTCCTGCAACCACACAAAAGAACAGAAATGAGAAAAACACATACCATGGAGGAAAAAATTTTGTAAAGAGGAAAGAAAGAATTTGGAGTCAAATAGAAAATGACAAGAGAGGAATGTACCTGTTTTTGTGCCATAGGTCTGTGATAAGTTTCTGATAGCTCTTGCATAGCGCTGGCTTCTTATCTGTCTTAACCAGACCACCGCAATCAAGGAAAAACTGAGTCAGGGGAGGACTAGAAGACAAACCAGAGAGAGAACAAAAACAAACCAGTGCAAAAATCCATTAAATCAGGCAGATTGGAAGAGACCTTTAAAGAAGCGGAGACAAAACCACACACATTGACCACATTTATATGCACTTAAGAAAATTGTTTATTCCAGGTTCTTTGCAGAGAGCAGCATTCTGAAATGTCATGTAAACGAGAATGCTGATTTCCTTTTAAAGGACTAAGAGAAAGCAGTTTAACACACCTAAGTTTCTCCCAGAGAACTCAGCTTAATGTGGCCATGTAAACACATAAGCGCCATTCTAACAATTTTTGAGAAGTGCGTATGTGTGTGGAACAGACCAGAAAACAAACATCTTAGGATGTAGCTCAACAACAAGTCAACACAGCTGAAAGAATTGAACATCTCTGGGAATACAGTGGGAAAAACACATACACTATAAACTACAGCATATCCATTTACACACGGCAATGTTAAATATAACGGTCCCTCACATTCGCGTATATGCGCTCGTAAATTGAGGGAATCCCAGATTTTTATGTAAGAGGGCCAATATTGCAACGCAGTTCCACTGGATATCGCAATGGAAAGTTAAGGAAACAAACACCGCAACAACTCTAGAATATCTGGAAATAAAGCAAAGCAATGGAGAATAAAATAGTGAAGTCTTGTTTTTTATTTACACATGCATTGTGGGAAAATTATGTTGCTGTGGAGAAAGCTGCTTACTGACGAAGCCACATGTATACGGAAGTAAGAGTACACCGCTTTTACAGCGCATGTAAATGGGAACGATGCTTTCTCACAATAAGCTGCTTTCTGGTGTCCATATAAACGTAGTCAATGTCAGCCCTTAGAGGATATATATTGTAGGTAGGGTACAGCATTGTCATCAATAGACATAAAAAATATATTCTTAGATTCAGTAGTCACACACAAATTTACATAAAATATATTCCGTATACACGGAACAGAATGATCTCTACCGGTTGACACTTTATACCACCATCACAATATATGTCACCATACCACCCAGCACTAGTGCGAAGGATTCAAAAAACAAGAGCTGACCCAGGTGTTATTGAAATGAGCCTTTATGCAGATTACAGATGTTAATGAGGTCCTTACCAGTTGGAGAGCGCCTGGAGTGCTGCATTCATGTAACAGGTATTACCGATGTTCTTCAGTCCAGTCAGACCTGTAGAGGTGGAAAAGAGGCTGAAACACAACAGATCTGACCAAACAGTGTTTACAATACAGAGTGAAAGGACCGAACGCTAGACATGAGAGATAAAGGACCTCTGGTTCCCAGCTCGTCCTCCTCCTCAGTCTCCATGTCCAGGTCATCACAGCCTCCCGCTGGAGGAACTCTCAGAGAGGTGGGGCTGCCGGGAGCTTTGGGTTCCTGAAATATCAAAAAGAGAGAGAGAGATATTTAAAAATACGATACTGTCTTTGCAAACAAGAGTTGAGAACTGAATATGCTTGTTTGCTCTGAAACTTCTTTTGGAAAAACTATGACCTCAAGAGCATCTCAGAGAACTGAAAGTTCCCAGAAGAACTTTAATAAAGCTATAGAGCATGATATAAAAGCTTATTGCTGAACCTAGTTCTTTCCTTTCGCAAAATGAATAGAATAACCAATAAAAGCAAGATGGCTCAGACTTGGATGCATAGAACTGTACAAGACAGGACATGGTGGGGCTTGTATGGAGTTTTGTTGAGCAGCTCTGACCTGGTTGGGGATCTGCACTGGGGAGGCGGGTTTGGCAGTGCTGGGCAACTGTGTGTGGGGACCCAGTTTCCTTTCCAGGAAAACCTCCTTTGTGCAAGCGTAGCACCACACTCTCAAGGTTGTCAGATTCACCGTCAGGTTGTGCCTTGTCTCCTGCAAGGGAAATTCACTGTGCTTAAATGGACATCGATTAGTGATATACATGCAAAAATATGTATCTTAAAACGCAAATGAAAAACAAAAAGGATTTTTCCTAAAGCACAAACTTCACATTCATTTGATTTTGAAAAAATACACATCACATATTTGCAACAACAAACCAACATACACGTATATCATTATCGACCAATATTATTGATTACCACCATTTGTCTGAATTGGCAGATATTGGAAAAAAATTATAAATGTATTCTAAATTCAAATTAAGCCAGTGTTTGAAAGTAGGCTACTTAACATTGTCTTAAAAAACCATAACGCAGTAACTACGCTAACACTGCAAATGAGAAAAATTGCTTCAAAGTTTTTTGATTGTCCAGCCAAATGTGGATAATAACAGTCTCACTATGTTTTCTCTGTATTTGAGGATAGTTGAGCCAAACACGTCATGACAGGACAGATCATATTCTATGATTTCAGTCATAACTCAATTTTGACAAATGTGTAGATTGGAGTTTTATTGCAAACACTGTAACTACTGTAACTCACACAACTCTGAAAAACATCTTAAAGATGAAGGCAATTAAAGTGTAGACCTCTTTGTTTGCATCACAATCCTACAATGCAGCAGAAAGTCTCTACAGAATTTAGGCAAAACAAAAGTGATAATGTATCAGGGGAAGTAGGGAGTGGTGGGGTGAGGCCTAGGCACACACATACACACACACTAAGGGGTCTCTACATTATTTATACATCTGGATTGGCTTTCACTGCAGCATTCTGTAGTGGTGGTGCAACTGCAGCCAGACAGATGGTTAAAACATTTAGGAGAGCTGCGCCAAAATACAAACCCAGCCAAAATCTGGATTGGATGGATTGGATGTAATATATGCCCATTTCCATTTGAGCTCACAGCCTGAGTAACTCCATAGAAAACTCTTCTGATAAACATTACAAATGCATTCTTTAAAATTGGCACTCTTCATTCACATGTTGAACTGCAATCATTGTTTATACTCCAAAAATTTATTTCTGATAAGACTGAACCAGTTTATCGCTTTGTCTATTAATGACAATTAGATATAATAATGACTTTGAGTAGAACTGCAAGAGTCACTCATGTACAGGCAGAACACACTTCAGAACCTGTACATGAGGTTACTTACAGCCCGGAACAGATGTTACATCCATTCATGAGGCAGCACTGTGATTGTATGGAAGCATTCCTTCTCATGAATAATGTGGAGAAATGCTCAGAATCTACTGACAAACATGTGTACTGTCCTACCAATCATAACTCATTACCTCATTTTGTGGTGATGTTTCAACTTTCGTTTTTAAACCGGAAGAATGAAATGGCTCAATAAAATACATAATGAGTGCTAGAATTGTTTCAATGATGTGCAACCTGTAAATTTCTCTTAAAATCTCAAAAAATGTGTTTGGGCTTTCATGACCCTTAAAATACTTTTTACATTGCAGTGCATGTCAAGTGTTTCACAAGGGGAGGTTGGGGGTTGAGGAAGGCAGAGAGATTTAGTCAATAATCTACAGATCACTCAGATCACAGAGAGAAAGAGAAAAGAGAGTGAGAGAGAATGAGACAGCATATATAGACAGAATGTCTCTCTTTCAAATTCTACTACAGTTCTTTGATCTTCTCTACACAGATCATTCTCTCTTTCTGTTTGTATCACTCTCTTTCCCCTTCACAACTGTGATTATAAAAAGAGTAAAGTCACTCATTAAAACTTTAATTTTACTCTGCTGGATTAACACAGCTGTCTTCGGTCATCATAAATCAAGTCAATGTGGGAAGAAGTCACGCTAGTTTAATGGAAAAGGTAATCCGGCATGTGTGAAAGTGGCTTTTTTATTGTTTATTTCCAAGTTTAATTTAGACTTTGAATTAGACTACCCACTATGTGCATTTATGTTTACTCTTTTGCTCAACTAATGTAGTTTTGAGAGTCATTATGGTTTTAGGAGCGTGTATTTTGGGTTGAAAATCTCAAGCAAGTGTTGTTCTGAAAGCAAAAAGCTACAAATAGGCCGAGAAAAGGGCAAAGGGGACAGGTTTATTTACGCAAATCAACGAAAGTGATGCGCTGCCTGAATTGATCTGCGCAGCAGTATCAGCGGCTCGTGATACAGGATGGTTGCCACATGCGCTCTTCTGTTGACTAGCACAGTCTCATCGTCACACTTTAATCGTGTTTTGCTTCCCATTATAATGACATAAAACACACTACGTGACTATAAGGAAGGATTACATCAAGAGGCATGTAGGTGCGAGGGACTTCATATAAATAGAATATATACTTGGGATGTGCAGAAGTAAGCAATTAATCGAGTACTCATTCAGCTTTAAATATAATCGACTAGTAAAAACACTACTGTTAGAGTACTCGACTACAAAATTACTAAATGCCCACCCCTAATATATACTCCTCTCTCACTGTTAATCGCATGCCAGTGATTACCCGTTATATGTGCCATAGGTTGCTGAACCCTGAAATAGGCGTCCATTTTGAATGTTAAGTCTATAACAATCTTTAGGGTCGTTCTCATTGCCTGGATATCTGAGCACAGCACCAGGCTCTGATGATAGGCTCAAGCAAGATAAACAGGGCATTCCTCAATAATACCCACAAGTGCCCTGCTAGAGGAACCCTGCTGGAGATGCTTTATTTAATGGGGGAAAAAAATGAGGGGCTGGATTTTGTCTACTGCAACAAATGTAGGTTCTCATGCTGCAGTTATATTCTCTCTGCTGGTTTAACACACATACAACCACACAAAAAGAGTTCTATGAGAGGAGTGTTATGGGGTATTGGTAATGGGTAATCAGAGAGAGAGGTTTAATGGGAAGGGAGATCCCCAAATTTAGAGATTGGATCAGCTCTGCTTGTCTAAACCAACACAATCATAAAAATCTAATCAAAGATCAACATTTTAACACTATAAGTCTTTATATATATGATCACAGACAAATAATTATTGTACAACTGTAATTGGTAGAAACAGCAGAAATGAAAATAAGATGAGGGACCTGAGAGTGGATGGTGCTGTGATCTTCATGCGACTCCCCACAGCCAACATATGAACAGCCATTCTGAATGAGAGAAGAAGAAAAGATTATAATCAATAAATAAGAATTTCACTTGTCACCATTCATAAAAGCTATTTTTCATCCAGACAGACAGTCAGTCGGTAGAGAAATATACTTAATTGATCTCAAAGGTGAAGTGCAGGTGCAAAACAGCAGCTACATCAAACGCAGATTCAGAGGCAGACATACTATGGTAAAACACCATCTAGGTGCACTGAAGATGACTTACCTCTAGACAGGCCCAAAGGTTTGGCCCCCAGACTTTACAGTCATGACACTGACCCTGAAAAAAACAAACATGTTTATTCCTTTAAGTCTAGTATTTAGTTTAATTTAACAAATATATATGCCCAAATCTATTTTAGCTCACAGCCCAGCAACATTTACATACGAAAACTGTATTGATTAATCTTACAAACACAAGCCAGGAAAATGTATTCTATTGAAGGAACAATTTGCATATGTAATAATGCAACATCAAATCTTTTCAAATGTTAATAATATATACTGCATCCACATTATTTTTCGTAAGTAAGCAGCACCGTTTACAGCCTAAGAGCTTTGTGAGGAGATGGCCGTGCATAATAGAACGCAACCCACTTTTTCAGTCGACTTGGTTTCAGAAGTATTTTTCCATTAACTTTTTTGATAGGGATATCATAAAATCCTTTATAAAAGAGTTTTAAGCCATGAACCGAACCAACCAACTCTGAGAATCACAACATTTCAAACTTTGATTTGAAGCAAAAAAGTACACTGCAAAAAAATTATTTTCAAGACAAGCATTTTTGTCTTGTTTTCCAGTAAAAATATCTAAACATTCTTAAAACGTGATTTATTTACTTGACAAGCAAACTGGCATAAGATTTTAAGTCCTGTTTTGAGAGAAATCTAATCACATTTAGTGAGATTTATGCTTAAAACAATAAAAAAAAAAAAAAAACTGTTTGACAGTGGGGTAAGAAAAATAAATGGAAAACAAGTTTATTTTGCTTACCCCATTGGCAGATTTTTTTTTCACTAAATTTTGTCAGATTTATATTAAAACAAGACTTAACATCTATCCCATTTTGCTTGACAAGTAAATAAATCACGTTTTAAGAATGTTTTACGAAAACGAGACAAAAATACTTGTGTTGAAAATCATTTTTTGCAGTGTATTTAAAAAATCAGACAAAAAGGATCAAGACTTAAGACTTAATGTCTTTCATGAGGGAAAAAAATATAATAAAAAAATAAAATAAAACGGGGGAAAATATAACACTATTGATTTAAAGTTGATTAAATGTATAGAATATATTTTAATATTAGGCTACTGCAGAATATTCAGATACATACAAATATCTAAGTAGTTTGAGATAGAGGTTCAACTGAGGGTGGATTTTGCCAACACAATAACTAAGGTGGTGTAAAAGGCAGATAACCGATTAATCTGCCGATAGTTTTTAAAATTGACTTCTAGAATGTTAAAAACTTTTAAGCCCTGTTCACACCGCCAGCAACTTTGTGGCTTGGTGTTACTAGACTCTGCGATCTGTCTCGCAAGTGGGTGTTCCAACTGTTTGTCGCTGTAATGTTATTGGAGGACTGCACATCTGGTCATAGCTTTTTGAAACTTTTATCACAGATGAGACCTAATACCGGTAAAATTAAGATATCATTACAATTTGACAAGGAATCAGTTCTCTTGTCTCTAAAACAGTATAATCTGCAGTGTAGAGTGTTTTATAAAACGTGCAGCAGTGATCAGTGCATTAAATCGACGATCAGTTTATCATAAATTAATGAATCAAACTCACTCGGAATGCAGGCCTTTTCTGACACGCTTTTCCACACATCATTGTTTTATTTTATCCATGCATGTGGTTACAGAACAATTATATAGAACAGTAAAAATCTTTCACGATGCTGGAACTTCTGCTCCGTCTTGCCTGTACTCATCTCCAGTCTGCCAGAAGACAGATGACAGGAGCTCCGCTGTCTTCACTCTCATTGGTAGTTGCTTGCGAATGTCGCTTGTCATTTGCATAAAGTTTACATTTTCTCAACTTGTCTTGTCTCTCCACGGCGCTCTCTGTCGCCAACGGCTGTGGCAGCTCGTGTCGCTGGCTCTAGGGCTGAAACGATTAGTCGACGTTATCGACAAAAGTTTCATTGTCGAATAGTCGTTTGATCATTTAACATAACGAGATCACGTTAAACTCTAACGATGATGCGCGAGAGCAGCACTGCAGTTCACGCCTGACTGAGGAGAAGAAGAATTACACAGCTCACAGTCCAGATGCACTCTAAACTTTCCTTCACAGCTTCAGGTGATGTAGATCGCAAAGTTTGAGGGAATTATAATGCAAAAATACCAAATACAAATAAACTCAAATAATATGGAAGCAGATCATGTAAATAACTACAAACTCCGAAACTGTCATTTCTCTGTGTGGTCATCGCCTCTTCTATGAGTTGCGTGAATGTCCCGATCTAAGTGGGAGAGATTGAAACTGCACGCGGCTGAGGTCGCAGGGACGCTCGTCCCTCGAGTGCGTGTGCTTGCTGCAGCTAGATTACAACGTGATGGCTCGCAACTTACTGAATCATTATATATATCACTGTGCATTTCTTATCATGAAGAAATAAGCAGCTTTATTAATTAGTTTTTTGTGAGTTAAAGATGGATTGAAGTGAACAGAAAGGTGAGAGAGGGAATTCTTCACCCCATTATACACTGCAACAAAATAAGTTTTTGATTTATGTTTTGGCTTGTTTTCCAATATAAATATCTAAAACTCCTTTAAAACAACGTACATTTATTTAAGCAGCTATACTGCAGAAGAAAAAAATACAAATATTTTAAAATATCTAAAAATCCTTTAAAAAAAAAGATGCATTCACCCGAGAAGCAGCATATAAGATATTTAGACTTGCTTTTAGAGAATAGATCTTGAATATAAGTATATTTTGTCTTTACTGCACTCGCAGAAGTATAACCAAACCAAAGTGACAAAATACACTTATATTTAAGATACATTCTCTTAAAGCAAGTCCAAATATCTTATATGTTCCTTCTCAAGTAAATGTAATCTTGTTTTAAGGATTTTTAGACCATTTTAAATGGAAAACAAGACAAAAACACTTGATAACAATTGGATTTTTGCTGGGAATTCCTTTACTGAATTAAACTTAATAAAAAGTATTTTTTTTCTCCCATTTAATTCAGTGAATGTCATTTAGAGGTATTTTTAAAAGATGATTTTGTCCTCTTTATTGTAAGCAAGCACGTTTAATACAACCTTTTAAGTCGGGGCACAAGCTGAATAATCGGTTAAGGACTAATGATTAATCGTTGCAATAATCGCCGAATAGTCAAATAATCGTTCTAATAATCATTAGATTAATCGATTATCAAAATAATCGTTAGATGCAGCCCTACTATGCTCTCATTGAAAATGAATGGGATCTTGTTACTTTCTCACGTGATGTCGCTGGCGGTGTGAATGGGGCTTTAGCATTTCCTTACTATGATGGGTGCAGACACAGAGGTTACAAGAGTCCAAAATGAATAAAATCCCACATGCAGTTTATCGTGCAACCAAAATCCCAATAATAAATAGAAAAAATTAAGATTTGGAGCATAACACGGGACTATGAATAAGCCTGAAATACACTTAATTCTTTTGGGATTCTTGTTTTGAAATGACGACTCCATTACAATGCACTATATTTAAGTATTTACCAAATTAAACTTATATATATATATATTAGGGGTGTAACGATCCATCGATCCAATAACCAATGATCCAATGTTATCGATACAATGCGTAAAAATCGATATAGGAATATTTTTAAGATGCAACTTTATTTTAATACTCTCATGTCAGCCACGTCCGTACGCATTTCTGTCATGCAATGAAGCAACCTTATTACATTCATTTCACTTTATGAGTGCTAAATATGCTTTTCATTTGGGACAAGGATGTGCGCAGGGTCTGTGAAGCCAAATTGTGCTCTGCTATCCGTGTGCACACGTCAGTCAAGCTTCCCGTGAAACGTGAGCTCCAGACCAGTGACGTTATTTTTTATATTATTATCTGTATAATTTTTTTCAAAATCTGAAGTACCTTATTTTGTTGTGGATGTCCCAATGTGTATACAGAGAGCTGAATAAAATAATCAAATTATATTTTGGTTGCAGTTGAGGGCAAAAAAAATGTATTGATTGTGTAAAATAGGCACATAATATCGGAATATTGATCGCAGGGCCCTGAATCGAATCAAATGGAAATCGTATCGCAGCAGACTTTGAAATAAATATCGGATCACAGGCCAAGAGAATCGATATAAGATCGTTTCGTGATGAAACGTCCGATTTACACCCCTAATATATTATATATATATATATATATATATAATATATTAGGGGTGTAAATAAAATCCAGATTAAGGATTTTATATATACATATATGAGGTTTTTCTTATTATTCACAAGATATGAAGTTGGAGATCTGATGTATGTGCTGACCGAGCACATTTCCAAATAGTTGCATTTTTCTTTTCATGCCCTCGCTACATTTTCTAACTGTGGAATCCTCCAGCACTGGCAACTAGATTTTTGCAGATAACTGATAGTTCCAAAAAAGCAATTATCGGCACAGATTAATCTGAAAAACGATATATCGGTCTACCTCTAGTTTGACAGTGTAGGGAGACAGACACACTCTCAGCATAATGGATAGTTCTTAACCAGGAATTTCGCTATTAAACTATAAAGCAAATTAATGAAAATTATGGCATCAACAGAAGCATATACACCGATCAGCCACAACATTAAAACCACCTGCCTAATATTGTGTAGGTCCCCCTCATGCTGCCAAAACAGCGCCTCAGAACAGCATTCTGAGATGCTATTCTTCTCACCACAATTGTACAGAGCGGTTATCTGAGTTACTGTAGACTTTGTCAGTTCGAACCAGTCTGGCCATTTCAGAACTGCTGCTCACTGGATGTTTTTTTGTTTCTGGCACCATTCGGAGTAAATTCTGGAGATTGTTGTGTGTGAAAATCCCAGGAGATCAGCAGTTACAGAAATACTCAAACCAGCCCCTCTGGCACCAACAATCGTCCATGCAATTATCTAATCAGCCAATCATGTGGCTGCAGTGCATAAAATCATGCATATACGGGTCAGGAGCTTCAGTTAATGTTCACATCAACCATCAGAATGGGGAAAAATGTGATCTTAGTGATTTCAACCGTGGCATGATTGTTGGTGCCAGATGGGCTGGTTTGAGAATTTCTGTAACTGCTGATCTCCTGGGATTTTCACGCACAACAGTCTCTAGAATTTACTCCAAACGGTGCCAAAAACAAAACACATCCAGTGAGCGGCAGTTCTGTGGACAGAAATGCCTTGTTGATGAGAGAGGTCTACAGAGAATGGCCAG
Organism: Myxocyprinus asiaticus; assembly: GCF_019703515.2. Classification (NCBI taxonomy): domain Eukaryota; kingdom Metazoa; phylum Chordata; class Actinopteri; order Cypriniformes; family Catostomidae; genus Myxocyprinus; species Myxocyprinus asiaticus. The sequence goes on along the minus strand of NC_059349.1, from coordinate 15,970,965 downwards.
ACTGGTTCGAACTGACAAAGTCTATGGTAAAAATAAAATGGAAAAATAAATTTTTACTTCCAGAACCCGACTGTTGCATCTACTAGTGACTATGGAAATTATTCAAAAACCAAAATAAGAGATCATCATTAGTGCCTATTAATTTGCACCATTTTTAAGAATTCATGTGTGACTTGTTATTTTGCTAGAGTTAGTGGAGACTTACATGAGACTTCTGTATGAGTTCCTCTTTGGTGATCTCCCCCACACACTCCAAGTGTGGGCAGTCATTGCTTAATGCACCTGGCATCACTCTTTAGAAAAGAGAGAGAGAGAGAGAGAAATGAACACTATGTAACTAATAAACATAAGTTACATCATCAAAACAATTTTTTTCCATTAATAGCCTGTTTATGCTGTAATCAACTGTGGCAGGTTGAGGCCCTAAACCTGTTTTTAACACATAAGCAACCTTCTCATTACTCTTAGCAACATTATAATACACAATTAACACACCCTACAATGGCCTGGTCCCAAATGACACACTTGATATAGACTTGCAGTCGTGTCTGGCTTTTGTTTGTGTGTCCATGAAGTCCATGAGACTGTAGGGTGTCTCATGTCATTTTACAGTTCAAAAGGGTATTCAAGCACACCCAAGGTGCCCTTTTTTGCCAAGCCTGCACTGGTGCGGACTGCATAACAGTCCATGCGATATTATGTCATTTCAAACAAACACAACTGAATGCTCAAGATTTCACAGATACTAATGCAAGGTCTTAACCTGGACACATACATTTACTATTATGTAAAAATGTGCATTCATTTTTAAGTGGCAAGGTCAAATACCAATACATCCACTTTCTGGCCTTGGCTAGAGTAGACCTGGTCAACTACATCAGAACTTCTAAATGTCTAAAAACACATTTCAACCAAGGACAAAGGAAACTAATGCTTGAACTTGACCATCTAAGAAGGCTCTCAGAATGATGAAAGAGTGCTTCCATTTCAGTCTTCCATTTCCATTATAGATATAGTAGTACTCTGAGGAAATTAGCAACATGGAAACAAAAACGGCAACTAACAATATTTTTTGTGATGGTGGTTTTAATGGGAGACGCAATTCTAAAAATAATTTAGAGACGCAACTTCTTACAGAGCGTTTTTGCGTGATTATAGCTTGCTGTGCTTAACAGTAAATAACAGTTAGCATGGTAAAAACTTCCGCTAGTTTCATCTCTTCACTGCCTTAGGTTTATTCTTTTTATGCGCTGTTGTTACAGCAAAGTGCTGCATTAGCAATACATTTCAAGATGATCACTATCGAACTTTAAATCCTCTGCTGCGAGTAATATTACCATATTTGTGAGGGCCTGTGGAGAGATTAAAGTCTTTTGCTGATTCTGTCTGACACTGCTTAAATAAAGAGTTGCAGTTAGAAAGGATTAAACTGCTTGATGTTGTGAACCTGATATTTACATTTACAAATAATCATTTGGCAGATGCCTTTATCCAAAACAACTTGCAAAAGTGTCCATTATAAGAGTCCACTATTGTGTGTACATTACAGTATATGTACACGCAATATTATCTTGCAGTTCTGCGCTTTTGTATGTGCAGTGAGGATCGCCCTGTAGCACTCCGAATACATTGAAGCGTGTCATTCTGCGTTCAGGATGTGCATAAGCGGTTTCGTGCCGCTCTGTATTGGAGCTTTTCTTATTTCTTACTTGGATAGTTTTGTGCAATAAGATGTTATAGTTATTTAGCTTATTTATTTGTTGAATATCCATTAATCACCATTAGGGATGTCACAATTATTACATTTGGCTGACGATTAACTAAACAAATAATTGCGATTATGACGATTAATTGTCTGTTTTAGGGTTCTCACAATTATAACAATTAATTGTCTGTTTTAGGGCTTTCACGATTATGATGACTAATTTTCATACAAACTGTAATAATTTTGTCTTTGATGCATGTGTGCTTCCTAAGCCTTAAAGGAATAGTTCACCCAAAAATGAAAATTCTCTCATCATTTACTCACCCTTATGCCATCCCAGATGAATATGACTTTCTTTCTTCAGCAGAACACAAACAAAGATCTTTAAAAGAATACTTCAGCTCTGTAGGTCCATACCAGTGTTGTCAAAAGTCCAGTACTTCAGTACCAAGTCGGTACAAAAATAAAAAAGATGTAACAATACCAGTAATTCTACAGTACCGAGCACTGACTCAATCTGGTACCCGCACACTGTCTTGCTAACATTTGAGAGTGTGTTCTGTTGCTCCTTTTACACTGAAATGCACAACTATCAAATTAAAATCATGATATGTCCTAGTGTGATTATTAAACCGTGAAAAGCTGCAGTCTTAGTCTGTATGAGCTGCATGAGCTTTAAATGAATGTGTGAAGCAAACCGCTCATACACTGGAAACCCACAGACTATGAGAATAATTCGTGTTGTATGAGAGATGACAGAGCAGAGCACCAAACCACTCTGAAGTGTTATTTTTATATAATTTATATAATTAAATCACAGCATTTGTGCTTTAACGATCACACTGGGCCATGTAGCGAACTGTTTATCCAGAGAAGTTAAACTTCCGTCAAAGATACATGTCAAAATAAATGCACGATTCATAATGGCAAAAGAAATATATTATAAATTTATTGTTAAATGTAATCCTCAATGTAGAAATAATTATAATTATTATTATTATTATTTTTACAGTAAAATAATAATAATTAATAATGTTTAATGCATAATGAATGTAATAATAATAATAAAAAATTAAGCAATATATCACAAGCAAGAGTGCTTTTGTACTGAATAAGTTTGTTACATTTTCATAAAGTAACTTGTAACGTAATTACTTGAGTCATTTTTTTCGGCAGACTACTTATTTACTCTTACTTGAGTCATAATATTTCTCAGTAATTCTACTTGTACTCAAGTGAATTATTTCTTCAGCAGCAGTACTTTTACAATCTGTACTGTTTCAACCTCGTTTTACTGTGGATATAGATACTTGTCTACATGTTTCCTCCTGCATCTTCACAAGGTCCTTTGCTGTTTTTATGGGATTGATTTGCACTTTTCGCACAAAACTACGTTCATCTCTAGGAGACAGAATGCGTCTCCTTCCTGATCAGTATGATGGCTGTGTGGTCCCATGGTGTTTATATTTGCATACTATTGTTTTTATAGATGAATGTGGTACCTTCAGGCATTTAGAAATTGCTCCCGAGGATGAGCCAGACTTGTGAACAGACAATTTTTTTTTTCTGAGGTTTTGGATGATTTCTTTTCATTTTCCCATGATGTCAAGCAAAAAGGCATCGAGTTTGAAGATAGGACTGAAAATACATCCACAGGTACACCTCCAACTGTGACTCCAATTAGCCAATCAGAAGCTAATTGGCTAACTGCCTAAAGGCTTGACATAATTTTCTGGAATTTTCTAAGCTGCTTAAAGGCACAGTTAACTTAGTGTATGTAAACTTCTGATCCACTGGAATTGTGATAGAGTCAATTAAAAGTGAAACAATCTGTAAACAATTGCTGGAAAAATTACTCGTGTCATGCACAAAGTAGATGTCCTAAACGACTTGCCAAAACTATAGTTTTCTAAAATTAAATTTGTGGAGTGGTTTAAAAATGTGTTTTAATGACTTCAACCTAAGTGGATGTAAACTTCTGACTTCAACTGTAGGGATTTGCAAACCTACCAATTTTCATAATCGACTAGCCGGTTTGTTGTTTGAACAACTAGTCGACTACTCGGTGTTAAGGAAAATAATGTATAAGGCTCCGTTATGTTCACATGACCCCAATCAGATGCATTTCAGAAGGATATATGGACACTAAGCGCAGCGCTTTAGCAAAGAACAAAACCTAAAGCATTAAAGAGACAAAACTTCTTGCAGAGGGTTTTACTGTGCTGACTGTTATTTACTTTTAAAGTTTCAAACTTACTTTGTATAAAATCATGACCACTCATTTGAGCTGAAGAGCTCAGTCATATCAGTAACCTTACAAAAGCTCTTTTATTCTACATGGAGCAGGGGCACCTCATGGGGGCAGCCATGTTAGCATCACATGACCAGTCGAATATTACTCGCTTAATCTCAGTAACTGCCCTGTTATTGGAAACTTTAACTCATTGATTAAATTAATCCTGATTTACTTGGTAACTGAAAACTACTGTGTTTGAATGATGCTGCATCCAGGCCACTAGGTGTCGGTGTAAGCCATACTTCGACAGACTTCCAAAAATTACTGAGTGCACCTTTAAGCACAGCAAGCTATTATCGTGCAAAAACGCTCTCGAAGAAGTTGCATCTTCCAATTAATTTAAGAACTGCGTTTTCCATTAAAACCACCACCACTAAAAATATTAATCTTAGTAGTCGACCCCACTAATTAACTAGTCAGTTGTTGGAAGACTTGTCGCTAACTCGACTACTGCAGCACATCCCTAGCCTGAAGGCATGTTATTATGTCATTTCATGATTGATGCAATAGGCTCCATTACATTTGACAAATGTGAAATCACAAAAACATGTTTCTGAAGTGTCATTATTCACTACTAGTGAAGCCCTCAGCAGTGTTGATTTACATTTTCAAACAAATCATTGAATCATTTTTAACCTTAAATCCTATTCCTATTTTGCTTCCACTGTTTTACAAGCTCATTTGCATTTATAAGCATTTATTTCCCTAGTTACAGTACACAGTAATAATGGTGCCATCTGACAAACCACAAAACAGATCCACTCCCTTTTCATGTCAAACTCTCCATGGATTTGGCTGAGCGTGATTTTCGAGCAAAGGCCAAGACACGTTTTGCTATAATAACAGAAGACCTTGCCTAAGACTGATACAAATGTTCACTATAGCACTTCTAACTGATGGGCTATATATCTACACAATAACTCTTTGGTACTTAATCTACAGTATATCATGTACTGTAACAGGAAAGCATGTGTAAAATCCTGCAATCAAAGAGCTATTGACTAAACTGTTGTGCGAAAACAGAACACATAAATGTGTTTTAAAGATAAATGGATGTGTGGAGGGGATACACGTTTCAGTATGGCCAGACAACATATGAATGAGATAAAAAAAAACTATATGTAGTAGTATTGTAATCTATTGAAATGTAGGCGTTATAGCACATGTAATGTATTATTACGCAATAATGCAAAATATAATTTAAAAAAAAGAGCATTTCTACAGTATGTAAAATATTGTAACGCAACTTCTAACAATGCACGGTATTGTATAATAATGCAGTGTAAATTATGGTGATGTAATCTACTGAAATAAATTTGAATGCAATATACAGTAATGGTCAGGCCTGTTCAGTGAGTGAGTGTGACGTCACTCCAGTAACGCGTCAGCATAGCCAGAACCTTCGCTAGGCTAGTTAGCAACTAGCTGCTGCCTGTCACGCACATACTTCTCAACAGCATTTCCTACGTTTATAAGTCTTTTTTACCATCACAACCACAAGAACAGCGGAATCCCCGCAGACACTATCTGTGTCTTGCTGTGTAAGAAGCGCAGACTGATAGCGTGTGAATGCGGCGCGCTAAAGCTAAAGTCAGAGCGCGCACATCATCTGACAGCTCTGCCGCTGCATCACTTCATATCATAACAACACCGATATAACAGCACCCAATCAATGCATACATTCATATTAACACGAATAGATAGAACCCATCGAATGTGTCCGATAATCTGAGCATACATCACACACAGCCGCTGATATAATTTTTAGCTCACCTCTAGGGAAATGCACGATGATCAATCGATTATCGCTTCTGATGCGCTGATGACGATAACGGCTGGTAAAAGACGTATTTCAGCTTGTCAGCTACATATCTGTAGTATTGTTCTGTTTGCAGATAACGGGTTTTCAAGCGACTGGAATTGGACACCGTAACTTCGGGCTGGAGCTACACGAAATGACACATTCAAACGGCTTCTTCCGGTTGTGCGTCGCTGAAAGTGAATGGGAGAATTAAGCAGCGGCGACGGCGCCTCCTAGTGTCAACACACGGAACGACACACAAATGAGCATTTATCCCAAGGCCCAGCCCTGGCGCCCCTATGTGACCGCAGAAATGATATTTTAATGATTATTACATATATGTTTACTATCACAGGATATCTATTTCCTTGTTTTTTACAAGAGAAAAGAGTGCTAAATTCATACAAATAAACACTAAATCATATTGATTTTCTGTGTGACAATGGTGATTTATCAGTAACCCATATGCATGTACACATATTATACATGCTATTTCTTACTCAACGTGGCGCTGTTGTTTCAGTGATTGACTTGATTTATATTTGACATTGCTAGCTGATGTAGAAACAACATGGAAGTAAACTATAGCAAGTGTAACACATGAAAAGTATGATATGACCAGTGTTGGGTAAGTAACTTTAAAATAGTAATCAACTAGAAATTACAAACTATTTCTCTAACATTTTAATTAGATTACTTTACTAATTACTTTATTGAAAAAGTAATCACTTTACTAATCACTTTAATTTTAAGTTACTTTCTAAAACACTTTTCCGCTCAACAAATTCAAAATAATGTCTATATTTATTCCTTGTTCATTGTTACAAGTCATACACACAGCACCTCACATTTCTCCTTCACAGTGACTCGTTACTGGGCCATAATTCATGTATTCTACATTAATATGTATATTAGAAATAAGCATAACCATCAGAGCCATTGCCAAGTGGGCTGCGCTCATGACATGTGGTGCTGATGCATTGCGGGTGACCTGAGTTCAAGTCCCGACTTGTGAGGTCCTTTCCCGATCCCATTCCCACTCTTCTCCCTATCATTTTCTGTCACCTCTCTACTTTCCCTATCCCATTAAACAGCCAAAAGGTCATACATTTAAAAATGAAGCATAACTGGGGTTTGTCCTCCAGATTGAGGCAGTCACTATGCCACCATGAGGACTTAGAGCACATTGGGCATTCTAAATTGGGGAGAAAAGGGGAGGAAAAAAAAAAGAAAGAAAGAAGCATATCCCTATTATGTACTTAAAAGTAATTAAATTATTTGAAAGTCAATAACTGTAATCTGATTACAAGAATTTAAAATGTAATGCATTAGACTACCTTTTTAGTAAAATGGAATTTGATTACAGTAGCAAATTACTTTGTAATCAAAGTAATTAGGTTTAATTAAAATTAGGTAATTAGGTAATTAAAATATTTTGTAAGACTATAAATTCTTCACCATGCCCAGTAGGTGGCAATATGCATATAGAATGTGAAAACCAAAAAATGAAAAATGTGAAAGTGGAGATTGATAGAAAAAAGTACTTTAATATTGATCTGTTTCTCACCCACACCTTTCATATTGCTTCTGAAGATATGGATTAAACCACTGGAGTCATATGGATTACTTTTATGTGGACCTATGTGTTATTTGGAGCTTCAAAATTTCTGATCATCATTCACTTGCATTGTGAGGACCTATAGAGCTGAAATATTCTTCTAAAAATCTTTGTTTGTGTTCAGCAGAAAGTCTTGGACTTAATTACATAAAATACTGTATATTGCAGAACACCCCAATGTACATAAAATTAAAAATAAGAAGAAATATAACTATTCCCATAAAATATAATGAGATCTGATGGGTCACGCAAGGACTTCTGGGAATGCCTGATTATTGATTTTCACCGTAATTTTAACAAATGTTTACATGTATTCTCTTGTTAAACATAATATACATTTTTACCATTAATTATACGGTAACATCCTACTTTTTACATCTAATAAACAACCGTAAAATTACACGTATTGCCTTGTTAAATTTGTACCGTATCTGTTAACCACCCGTTAACCAACTAACGTTTTTTTAATGTAGCATTTTTAAAGAAAACATTTACTGTTAAAACTACGGGCATTTTTACAGTTTACTTGTGAGGTGTCAGGTTTGAATATGCACAAGAATCTTCAGAATCTTGCAAATAGCACAAGGTTACTCTTATGATGCTCTGTTGTCAAATTTGGGCCAGCAGTCCCCATTCACTTTCATTGTTTGGAAAAGAGCAGCGTGAACATTCCACAAAAGAGAGAAAGTCGTACAGGTTCGGAACAATATGAGGGTGAGTAAATGATAACAGAGATTTCATGTCTGGATGAACTTCTATTATCGTGAGCTTTTATTTTGATATTTGACTGTGACACAGGAAGTGTGTTCTAGATTCGCTCTCTCACACGCGCAGATGTCGCACTGAGTAACAGAGGGCAATGAGAGAGTACTAAATGTGAGTATCAAAAAAAGTTGTGTACTCGCTTTCTGTTTTGTCTTCAATTTGTAAATAGAGTTCAATTTAATCTCTGTCAGATCTGATATTACTGATCATATAACACGAGTTAACCATTAAGTCAAGCCCAGCAAAGCACAAATGTGGCTTAGTTTTCATTAAACGTACTTCAACATACTGTTTCTTGTTATAATCGTTCAGTGATTTTAACTTCGCATTGGATCATGTCGTTAACATGGCCATTTTCAACCTTAATTAGTCTGGTCATGTTCAACATATCCATGAATGGCACAATGCCAGCTTGTTTTTTCTTGCTCTCCACTGTTTACAAACCTGTGTTTGATGGCTGAGCAGCAATATTGCATGTTTTGGACTGTTCTTCATAGAAGAGTACATTATGCTATCGTTAGACAGTAATTTAATGTAATACATTTCTGTGTCTTTGTGTGTGTAGTGCCTCTCCATTGCACTGAATCAACTCAGACGTCATACACATGTGATGTGTGTTTCTATAGGTTGTACTGGTGAAGTGGAGAATGGGCATTAGTTGAGATTCGTCCAAACTCAGAGGGATTATGGCATCATGACCGAGGACGTGCTCAGAAGCTCGCACACTTCCATGAAGGTGGTCGCCTTGCGTTTTGTGGACCTGCCACTGTCAGTCTATTACTCTCTCCCACAGGTGAGCAGACCAAGAGAAGATATAAATATCGGTGTCAGCTTTTAAATCCTGTCTTTAAAGACTTCTTTCCATTTGACACTCTACACCTCTTCTTAAAATATTATTTTAATTTTAGTGTTTTCAGAATACACAATATTTTTCTTGTTTGTAATGGATGTTTAGTAGAGTTTGTCAGCAAAATCAAAAATTTGTATTTTTTTTTTTTTGGTAAATATTTCAATATTTAAAAATAGAAATATATTAAAGGAATATTCCGGGTTCAATACAAGTTAAGCTCAGTTGACAGTATTTGTGGCGTAATGTTGATTACTAAAATTAGTTTTGACTCGTCCCTCCTTTTCTTTAAAAAAAAAAGTTCCAGTGAGGCACTTACAATGGAAGTGAATGGGGTCAATCGGTAAATGTTAAAATGAGTGCTGTCGAAGTTAACGCGTTACTGTTTCACAAGTATAGCCACAAGACATAAACAATATGTGTGTTAACATGATTTTAATGTGATAAAATCACTAAATAACCTTTTCTGTGTAAAGTTATATCCAATTTTACAACTTTGTTGCTATGACGATGTAATGTCAACAAACCCTAAAATGAGTGTAAAAACAATGATTTAAACAACTTTACAGTTCAAATAATACACAAGTTTTAACAGAAGAATTAATGTAAGCTTTTATAAAACTATTTGCTTCATATTTCGGTTTAAACCCTCCAAAAATTGGCCTCATTCACTTCCATTGTAAGTGCCTCACTGTAACACAGAGTTTTGCTTTTTTAAAAGAAAAGGAGAAACGAGTCGAAATTATTTTTTCTGGTAATCAATATTATGCCCCAAATGCTGTCGATTGAGCCTAACTTGTATTGAACCTGGAACATTCCTTAAATGTAAAATGTAAGAATTTATTAAATCAAAGCTGAAATATGTAGTTTCTGCGACACTAGCACCACCGAACTGAATTGCCAAAATAACAATGTTTTCAAAACAGCTTTCTGAGTATAACCCTCGTCTGCAATTCCCGCCCCCAATTCCTGCCATTGGCCGAGTAATGTTTTTGGGGCGTGTCTAAGTGGGTCGCTCAAAACAAACAGGAATTTTATAGCACCATAGAGACACAGTGTGTCTGGCATTCCAAATTGGGGAAAAATAAAATAAATAAATAGACACTTACGGGTTCAAGATGAAAGCCCAGACAGGCCTGTGGACTGGGGACTCGATTTGGATGGCACGGCGGGAGAAGGAATCCAGCGTCAACTGTCCAACATGTCGGTGATGTTGACGAAGGTACTTGCGGACTTGGAGGATCTCGCTGTAATACGTCGATCGATTACGGCGATGGAAAAAAAATTCTCTTAGCTAGTCACGAGTGACAGATGTTGAAAAACGAATAGATTATTTGGAGTCATCAAAGAGGGAATTAGCCGCTAATCTGCCCGCGACCAAAGTTGATTTGGAACGTGTTCTTGAAAAGCTTGAAGATCTTGAGAATAGAAGCCACAGGAATAACTTTCGAATTATTGGAATTCCTGAGCATGAGGAGGGCAGAGATAAGGTGAAATTCCTAGACGAGCTTTTCCCGTTTGCTCGACATAACAGGCCACAAGCTGGAAATCGAGCGAGCTCACCGAGTCCCAGCTCACAGATCTGCTGAGGGAGGAAGGCCCCGATCGATTCTGGCCAGATTTTTGAGATCATCCGATAAAAATCTTGTGTTGCACCAGGCGAGTAGCAAAGGAAAGCTTTCTTGGAAGAATTACAATATTTTCTTGTTCCCGGACTTTGCGAACTCGACGAGAGAAACGCGATCGGTTTAAGGAATGCAAGAAACTCTTACATCAGCGGAAGATCACTTTTGCTCTGATGTTTCCGGCCAGACTGAGAATAAACACCAAGGATGGCAGCAAAGTATTTACATGTCCCAATCAGGCAATGTCTTTTATTGAAACAATGGGTGAGTAACCATTGGGTGTTTTTTCTTGTGAGTGGATTGGCTCACTGTACATGCTCTGGCTTTCGGAGGAAGCTGGGTGCCATTTTTGTTTCTTTTTGCGTTGGCTCCGCTGAGTGGTTAGAGTTTGTTTTGTTTTGTGGATAAACACTTTTCCTTAAAGAAACTTTTGCATTGACAGAAGGTCACTTTTACAATGAACAGATGACCGCAAAATATCTACATGCCCACACAAAGGATGTCTTTTATAAAGTTGGCAGACTGTGTAAATCAGAGGGATATACTTTAATGCGGCCTCCGAGTGAATCGACTCTTAACCATCCGAGGAACCGGGATGCGTGTTTTGTTTCCTTTTGTGCTGGTTCCACCTAGTGTTTGGAGCTTGTTTTGTAAATAACATTACTTCGGGACAGTTATGGATGAATCTGTCAGTTCCTCGTGCTTATGCCTCCTGTTGGCTGGAGTATGATTTATGGAGTATTTTTGTGGGACATTAGAATGATTATGTCATCTGCTGCACTCATCAGCTGGCTCACTGAAGATTCGTTTGTCTGACCGAGGAAACTGAACGGCTTTATATCGGCTGGAATTTGTTTTGTGAAGGAACACACCTTTGAGACAGTTCTGTGAATGAGTCTACACGTTCTTTGTGTTTATTCTGCCTATTGGCTGGGGGTTTGTTTTACAAAATATTTGATGTTATGTAATTTTGCCTTACAAATTTGTGAGGCAAAATTGAGCAATCCGATGGCAAAGTTGTCGCGGGGGCTCTCATAGGCGTACGTGGACTCTTTGAGTTTAAAGGGATTGACGCTGGTTGCCGCTTTCGTGCGTGGGGTTAATGCGCACATTTTTCTTTTTTCTGTTTGTTTTGTTCGGGGGGAAGTTCGGGGGTCTTCATAATTTTGTTTTTGGCACACTATTTTTTTCTATTATATCAAAATGTCGAATGTTGGTATGAGTGTACTATCTCTCTCCACATGGAATGTGAATGGGTTGGGGCACCCCATAAAAAGAAGGAAGGTTATTTCTTTTCTTAAACATAAGAAATATGATATAGTGTTTCTTCAAGAAACACATCTTTCCCCGCAGGAAGCTGAAAAATTTGGGAAGATATGGGGTGGACATGTTTTCTTTAGTGTTGGCTCAAGTAAGCGCAAGGGAGTCATTATATTGATTAATAAACATCTACAATTCAAATTTCTCAAACAGTTTAATGATAAATTAGGAAGAGTCATTATTGTTTTAGCTGAAATTCAGGGGCAAAGTCTGATTTTGGCTAATATTTACGCACCTAACGCTGATGATCAGGGCTTTTTTATAGATCTTGAAGGGATGTTGCAAGCCGCTGGCACCCCTCATGATATAATTTTGGGAGGAGACTTTAATCTTTTGATGGACTCAGTCCTTGATCATAGTGAAGCAAAAGTGTGCAAGCCCCCTAGAGCAACGTGGACGCTTCACAGGATGTGTAACAATCTTGGTCTTATAGATATTTGGAGACTTTTGAACCCATCTGGTAGAGACTATACATTTTTTTTCATCAGTCCATAAGATTTATTCTAGAATAGATTTTTTTTTGTTGATATCCTAATCCCTCATTTCATCTGTTGTTGATTGCTCAATTGGAAACATTTTAGTCTCGGATCACGCCCTGGTGAGTTTAGAGGTGTTGCCACATATAGAGAAAAAGAAATCATATAGTTGGTGCCTTAATGTATCCCTTTTGCAAAATCCTGATTTCCAACAAATGTTAAAGACTGAAATCAGTGTTTATATGGAGACCAACTGGTCCTCAGTATACTCTGTGGGCGTGGCTTGGGAGGCACTTAAGACGGTTCTTAGGGGTCAGATCATACAGTATGCCTCATTCATCAAAAAATCCAAAGCATGAGAACTCGTGGAGTTGGAAGGAAATATTAAAAGTGCAGAGGCAGAGCTGAAGTGCCATATGTCACCTGATTGCCTCAGAGAATTGGCCCGATTGAAATATAGATATAATACTATTTTGTCGCAGAATGTGGAGTTTTGGTTATTCAGGGCAAGACAGTCATACTTTGAGTTGGGGGACAAAGCAGGGAAGCTTTTGGCTAGATATATAAAGCTGAGAGAGTCTTTTTCTACCATTCCCTCAGTGAAATCTGCTGGTGGTGAAATATTTACCTCAGCCATTGATATTAATAATGCTTTCAAAGAGTTCTATCTTGATCTCTATAGTTCAACATCTTCGTCTACTGATGAAGATATTAGAAACTTTGTGGAACGATTAGATCTTCCTAAACTGAAGACTGAGCAAAAAAACGCTCTTGATTCTGAGATAAACTTGGAGGAGCTTGACGAGGTAATTAAGTCCCTACCTACTGGCAAGGCTCCGGGGCCAGATGGTTTTGCCGCAGAATTTTTTAGATCCTATGCTACAGAACTGGCTCCACCTTTGTTAGAAGTTTATACTGAATCATTAAAGAATGGAAAGCTTCCTCCAACCATGACACAAGCCCGGATCAGTCTGATTCTTAAAAAGGACAAAGATCCAAGCAAGTGTAAAAGTTACCGTCCAATCTCCCTGATCCAACTAGATGTAAAAATTTTGTCAAAAATTCTGGCTGACCGATTAAGTAAGGTTATGACATCTCATATACATATAGATCAGGTGGGGTTTATTCGGCGCCGCAGCTCTTCTGATAACATCAGTCGTCTCATCAATATCATGTGGTCAGTAGCGAATGATCAGTCTCCGGTCGCTGCCATCTCACTTGACGCCGAAAAGGCGTTTGATATGGTAGAATGGGATTATCTTTTTAAGATTTTGGAAATGTATGGGTTCGGGAGTACATTTATTGGTTGGATTAAGTTACTTTATAGACACCCTGTAGCAGCGGTACAAACAAATGCATTAATTTCAGATTATTTTACTCTGAATAGGGGCACTCGGTAGGGTTGCCCTCTTTCCCCATTATTGTTCTGTCTTGCCCTGGAACCATTAGCAGCCGCGATAAGAAAAGAGGATGATTTTCCAGGGGTGATTGCGGGAGGTGTGGCGCATAAGCTTTTGCTTTACACAGGTAATTCTCAAGATGGACTCAAGATGGCGCCGAGTATGGCTGCTGTGTTGCGAGCTCCGACACAACATTGTAGTGTTTTGTTTACAATTCTTAAGTTTTTTGTCTTGGATGTTGTCTGCCTTATTGTCTACGACAGACAAACACTTTTGGACATTGGTTCTGCAATTACACACCATAAACCGGACTTCAGATTCCTCAATGCCGACCCGCTGTTTACAAACACACCAGCGGAGCCCTTTGTCTGGGCAGCCTGGCCGCGGAAACGCAAAAGGAAATGGGGAAACAGAGCCTGCGTTCTCATCAGAGTAAGACGTTGTGCAAATCGACCCCCTCTACCCAGTTTTCTACTGGCAAATATTCAGTCTTTGGACAACAAGCTCTGCAAGCTGAGAGCACGGATCTCTTTCCAACAAGAGATGAGGGACTGCTGCATTATCTGCCTTACGGAAACTTGGATGTCTGCTGAGATTCCAGATTCAGCCATTGAACCTGCGGGGTTCTCCGTGCACCGAGCGGACAGAGCGAAAGACCTCTCAGGTAAAAGCAGAGGTGGTGGTGTATGTTTTGTGATCAACAAATCCTGGTGTGATCAGAGGAACGCACATTCTATCAAGTCTGTCTGCTCTCCTGATCTGGAATTTCTCGTGCTTCTGTGTCGACCATTCTGGCTACCGAGGGAATTCACAGCAGTCATTATCACTGCTGTGTACATCCCGCCACAAGCCGACACAGACCGGGCACTCAAGGAACTGTATGGGATTATAAGCAAGCAGGAAACCACGCACCCTGAGGCCACGTTCATTGTGACCGGGGACTTTAATAAAGCCAGTTTCAAATCAGTCGCACCAAAATACCACCAACACATTAGTTTTAACACACGAGGGGACTGGGTTTTGGACCATTGCTACTCTCCCTTCCGGGACGGCTACAAATCCCTCCCCCTCCCACCATTTGGCAAATCGGACCACTCTTCCATTCTGCTTCTGCCCGCTTACAGGCAGAAACTGAAACAGGAAGCACCCACCCTCAGAACGATCCAGTGCTGGTCGGACCAATCAGACTCTACACTACAAGACTGTTTTGATTACGCAGACTGGGAGATGTTCCGGTCTGCCTCTGAAGACGACATCGAGCTTTACGCTGATAGCGTAATGTGTTTCATCAGAAAGTGCGTAGAGGACGTCATTCCGACCAGAACAATTCGGATCTACCCGAACCAGAAACCTTGGATTAATAGCGATGTTCGCGTGACACTTGATGCGCGGACCTCCGCTTTTAATTCGGGGAATGCGGAGGAGCATAAACAAGCCAGTTATGCCCTCCGAAAAACTATCAGAACAGCAAAACGCCAGGTCAGGAACAAGATTGAAGGACAGTTCAACACCACCAACTCTAGAAGCATGTGGCGGGGAATTAATATCATCACGGACTTTAAAGTGAATAAAAACTCCGCTGTGAATACCGCTGCCTCTCTCCCGGATGAGCTAAATACATTTTATGCTCGGTTTGAGGGAAATAACACCGCCCTCGTGGAGAGAGCTCTCGTGGCCGAAGCTACTGAGGTTAGTTCACTCTCCGTCTCTGTAGCGGATGTAACCCGATCCTTCCGACGGGTGAATATCCGCAAAGCCGCGGGTCCAGACGGCATTCCGGGCCGCGTCATCAGAGCGTGCGCGAACCAACTGGCTGGTGTTTTTACGGACATTTTCAACCTTTCCCTCTCTTTGTCTGTAGTCCCCACATGCTTTAAAATGTCCACCACTGTGCCTGTTCCAAAGCAATCCAAAATCACTTGCTTAAATGACTGCCGTCCTGTTGCTCTGACCCCCATCATCAGCAAATGCTTTGAGAGACTGATCAGAGATTACATCTGCTCTGTGCTGCCTCCATCAATCGACCCATTGCAGTTTGCTTACCACAACAACCGCTCCACTGATGATGCCATTGCATCTACAATATACACAGCTCTCTCCCACCTGGAAAAAAAGAACACTTATGTGAGAATGTTGTTTGTAGACTACAGCTCAGCATTTAACACCATAGTGCCCTCCAAGCTTGATGAGAAACTCCGGGCTCTGGGCTTAAACAGCTCGCTGTGCAGCTGGATCCTGGACTTCCTGTCAAGCAGATGCCAGGTGGTTAGAATGGGCAGCAACATCTCCTCATCACTGACCCTCAACACTGGAGCCCTGCAGGGCTGTGTTCTCAGCCCACTCCTGTATTCCCTGTACACACATGACTGTGTGGCAACACACAGCTCCAGTGCCATCATTAAGTTTGCTGATGATACGACGGTGGTAGGTCTTATCACTGACAATGATGAAACAGCCTACAGAGAGGAGGTGCACACTCTGACACATTGGAGTCAGGAGCACAACCTCTCCCTCAATGTCAGTAAGACAAAGGAGCTTGTGGTGGACTTCAGGAGAAGAGATAGAGAACACAGTCCCATCACCATCAATGGAGCACCAGTGGAGAGAGTCAGCAGCTTCAAGTTCCTGGGTGTCCACATCACAGAGGAACTCACATGGTCCATCCACTGAAGCTGTTGTGAAGAAGGCTTATCACCGTCTCTTCTTCCTGAGACGGCTGAGGAAGTTTGGAATGAACCGCCACATCCTCGCACGGTTCTACACCAGTACTATAGAGAGCATCCTGACTGGCTGCATCTCCGCCTGTTACGGCAGTAGCACCACCCACAACCGCAAAGCACTGCAAAGGGTGGTGCACATCATCGGAGGTGAGCTTCCCTCCCTCCAGGACATATATACCAGGCGGTGTGTGAAAAAAGCTCGGAGGATCATCAGAGACTCCAGCCACCCGGGCCATGGGCTGTTCTCACTTCTACCATCAGGCAGGCGGTATCGCAGCATCAGGACCCGCACCAGCTGACTTCATGATAGCTTCTTCCCCCAAGCAATCAGACTTTTGAACTCTTGATCTCCCACGATCAAAATACATCAGCACTGCACTTTATTACTCTTACTTTTAAATCTGACACCGGACTGTCATAAATTATATTATATTCTCTCTTAACAACACACTGGCAACTGACTATCAACCGACAGCCTGAATGTCAATACAGTACAATACAACCTACAGTATATTTTATATATACTATATATACTTTTTTATTGTATAATGTGTATTCTATATTGTGTGTATTGTATACTGTACATTGTATGTTATTATTTGTATATTGTGTTATGTGTAATTATGTGTATGTTATATTTTAAATTGTGTTGTAAATCTGATGTTTATTGTAAATTGGTATCTGTCCCATCACTGTCACGACTACTATGTTGCTCGGAACTGCACCCAAGAATTTCTCACACTATTGCACTTGTGTATATGGTTGTGTGACAATAAAAGTGATTTGATTTGATTTGAGATGATATTTTATTATTCGTCTCCGACCCCACTAGATCTATGCCTTGCCTCCACAGAATCATTAGTTCTCAGGATACAAAGTCAATTGGTCTAAATCCGAAGCTTTGGCTTTGACAGCGTACTGTCCAGTAATGGCTTCCAGTGGCCCAAACAGGGCATTAAGTATTTGGGAATTTTATTCCCAGCAAATTTGTCAGATTTAGTTAGTGTTAATTTTGACCCCTTAATAAAAAGGTTTTTGAGCGATGTGGACAGGTGGGCTTCATTACACTTATCGATGATTGGGAAGGTTAATGTAATTAAAATTAATTGTATTCCAAAATTCAACTACCTGTTACAATCTCTCCCTATAGATGTCCCCCTCTTTTATTTCAAGCAATTTGATAGCATAGCGAAGTCCTTCATTTGGAATGGTAAGCATGCCAGGTTAAATTTCAATAAGTTACATAGGCCGAGTGACAAAGGTGGGTTAGGCCTACCCAAGATTACAGCACTCAATCTGTTTGGATACGAGTCTATTATGCATTCGGTCTCAGATATTTGGCTCATTGGTCACTTCCACCTGAGAGAGCCCCTCCCTGGTTTTGTTTTGAAAAAGAAGCTCTTGCCCCTATCTCGCCTCTGCATAGCCTTTCGATCAAATTAATCAGAGAAGTTAAGTCACACCCCGTTATTTTGCATTTAGACTCGATATGGACAAAAGTGTCCAGAGTGTTTAATTCGGATATTTATTTAAATGTAGCCTCGAGCATATGGCAGAACCCTAAACTATGTATTAATAAGTCCCCTTTCTGTTGGTCAGATTGGATTGTGAGGGGGGTTAATACACTTGGTGACCTATATGAGAGTGGAGTATTGAGACGTTTTGAAAATTTGGTTCAACATTTTGGCATTCCCAGATCTCAATTTTGTAAGTATTTACAGCTGCGCCACCTACTCAGTTTTTGGGAGTGGCACACACCCCCCTAGTGCGGCAAATACTCTGGGAGTGGTGATTACTGCTTTTGGAAAAGGTCATGAGGCATCAGTGTATTACTCCCTGCTAATTCAGAGTCTGGGGGATGGAGCTTTAAATTCCCTCAAAAGATTATGGGAGGAAGATTTAAATTTGTTTTTGGGGGAGGGAGTGTGGGCTAGGATTCTTAAAAACGTCAAGTCTGCATCTAGAGATGCAAGGGTGCGCCTTATGCAATTTAATATTCTACATAGATTTTATTGGACCCCTTAAGGACACACCCACCTGCTGGCGATGCCATTTAGAAGATGGAGACACCACCCATGTTTTTTGGGGGTGTCGTAAGATACAGCAGTTCTGGTTGAGGGTCCAGAATATTATGGCAGACGTATTGGGTACTCTGATCTTCTTTTGCCCCAGGCTCTGTATTTTGAATGACGGGGCGGTCATTGATGTAGGAGATAAGTACATGAAGAATTGGATCCTGGCCAGTGTTATGGTGGGCAGATAGGTTATCCTCAGAGGATGGAAGTCAGCTGGAGCCCCCTCGTTTCGTGGGTGGTGCGAGGAGATGGACAGGGTGGCAGCTTGGGAAGAGTTGTCATATAGAAGGCTAGGCAACATGGATATGTTCATCAGGAGGTGGGGCAGCTATTTGGCCTTTTTGGAGGGCTCTCGGGGAGGGGCAGTGGAGGGAAACGTGTTGTTTTAAATGTGTATGTTGTAGCCTTTTTGTTTTTGAACATATACTTTTTTTAAATGTATTTCTAAATATTTTCTTCTGTTTTATTTTTTGTTTGTGTGTCTTTGCCAGTTGTATTTGACCACTGGTGTATCTGTTTGTGTTGGGTGGTGGGGTGGTTAATGTTCGGGAGGAAGGGTTGTAAATAATATAATGTGATTCCAAATATTCTATTATTATATATATATTATATATATGTTATATCGAATCATTAAAAACGTTTAATAACAAAAAAAACAAAAAAAAAATTAATTCACCCAAAAAATTAAAATTGTCATTATTTACTTACCATTTTGTCGTTCCAAATCTATATAACTTTCTTCCATGAAACACAAGATGTTTTAGATAGAAGACAGTGACCAGGGGCTGTCAAGATCCAATAAAAAACAACAAACAATAAAAGTAGGCTAGTCCATATTACTCGTGCAGCTGGGTATTATATGCCAAGTGTTCTGAATTCACTGGCTTTGTTTGCCTTCTGAAATTCCAAGAGATGACTGTACTTCAATAATAAATCATAATTTTATATGCAATATTATTGGTAATTGCACTTATTTGTGTGAGGCAATAATAATGTCACTATTATTATTGGTTTATGCCTTTTAAATGAGGCAACCTTTTGTTAGGCTACTGTTATAACTGAAGTCTTCGTCTCATGTGAGTGTACATCATTTAATTTATTTTTCTAAAGTACTATTCATTTATCTGTGTAATTTTTAGTGAAGGAAAAATGACTGAGTGCACCTTTAAACTTTATCAGTGGATCAGATCGCCCAAGCCAATCACCACACATCCAGCCAAATGCCAGCCAATCTTGTCCAGTCATACAATCCTTGTTGTCACACTATCTGACTCCCTCGCCCTCTCCCTGTCTGCATGTCTCACTCTGATCTCTCTTCATGGCTACGGCTGATTGTTGATCCTGAGCTGAATGTTGCCTTATGTCTCTCTATTCCTTTTCTGATCAGGTGAGTCTAAGTGCCGGCACCAAGAAGCTCTTTGCCGCCTCTGCCTTTGGTGCCGTCTCCCTCGTCTTCCTCACCCGTCACTTCAGAAGAAGAAAGGGCAAGAAAAAAGTAAATTCGCCTTTAGAACAGGAGAAGTTTGAGTTCCTCACCAGTATCCCCCTGACAAAAGGTAATAACAGATCACAAATCTTCCAATGCCATTCCAACACTGATCCTTAAAGAAGTATTTCTGGTTCAATACAAGTTAGGATCAATCAACAGCATTTGTGGCATAATGTTGATTACCACAAAAAAAATTATTTTGGCTCGTCCCTCATTTTCTTTAAAAAAAGCACAACTCGAAGTTACAGTGAGGCACTTACAATGGAAGTGAATGAGGCCAATTTTTGGACGGTTTAAAAGCAGAAAGCAGAAATTTGAAGTTTATAATTTTATAACATCACTTACATTAATTCTTCTGTTAAAACTTGTGTATTATTTTAGCAATCAAAATCAATGTGATAATATTTTTTCCCCATTCTGATGGTTGATGTGAACATTAACTCAAGCTCCTGACCCGTATCTGTATGATTTTATGCATTGCACTGCTGCCACACAATTGGCTGATTAGATAATTGCATGAATAAGTACAGTGGATATAAAAAGTCTACACACCCCTGTTAAAACTACAGGTTTTTGTGATGTAAAAAATGAAACAAAGATAAATCATATCAGAATTTTTTGCACCTTTAATGTAAAAATTACAATCTATGCAATGCCACTGAAAAACAAAGTGAAATATTTCAGAGAAAAAAATAAACATAAAAAACTTAGAATAACCCAACTGCATAAGTGTGCACATCCCTGAACTAATACTTAGTTGAGGCACCCTTTGATTTTATTACAGCACTCAATCTGTTTGGATACGAGTCTATTAGCTTGGCACGTCTTGTGAATATTTTCCCACTCTTCTTTGCAAAAACATTCCAGATCTGTCAAATTGTGAGGGCATCTCCTGTGTACGCCCCTCTTCAGGTCCCCCCACAGATTTTCTATAGGATTCAGGTCTGGGCTCTGGCTGGGCCATTCCAAAACATTAATCTTTTTTTGCTGAATCCATTCTTTTGTTGATTTGGATGTGTGCTTTAGATCATTGTCATGCTGAAAGGTGAAAGATGTATTCATTTTCAGATTTCTAGCAGATGCCAGAAGATTCTGTGCCAAAATTGACTAGTACTTGGAGCTATTCATGATTCCCTCCACCTTCACTAAAGCCCCAGTTCCAGCTGAACAAAAGCAGCCCCAAAGCATGATGTTGCCACCACCATGCTTCATAGTGGGTATGGTGTTCTTTTGCTGACATGCTGTATTGTTTTTGCGCCAAACATACTTTTTACAATATTGGGAAAAATATTCAATCTTGGTCTCATCAAACCATAACACATTTTTCCACATGGTTTTGGGAGAATGGATATAGGTTTTTGCAGGCTTGGATGTTTTTTTTTTTTTTCCATCAGAAAAGGCTTGCGTCTTGCCACCCTGCCGCATAGCCCAGACAGATGAAGAATACGGGAGATAGTTGTCACATGTAGGGAGCAACCAGTACTTGCCAGAAAGAACGGCAGCTCCTTTAATGTTGCTGTAGGCCTCTTGACAGCCTCCCAGACCAGTTTTCTCTTTGTCTTCTCATCAATTTTGGAGGGAAGTCCTGTTCTTGATAATGTCACTGTTGTGCCATACTTTCTCCACTTGTTGATGACTGTATTCACTGTGTTCCATGGTATATATAATGCCTTGGAAATGTTTTTGTAGCCCTCACCTGAGGGATACCATTCAACAATGAGATCCCGTTGATTCTTTGTAAGCTCTTTGTGCCCATGGCTCTTGTAGTAGCATGCAACCAAGAAGATGTCAGAAAAATCCTACAAGAACAGCTGAGATTTATTTGGAGTTAATCAGAGTCACTTCAGGTGAAGACAGGTGTGTACTATTTAACATGAGCTTGATGATTTGTTGATTCTGAACACAGCCACATACCCAATTATAAAAGGGTATGCACACTTATGCAGTTAAGTTATTCTAAGTTTATTTCTCGCTCTCTGAAATGTGTCACTTTGGTTTTCAGTGGCATTGCATAGGTTGTAATTTTTACATTAAAGGTGCAAAAAGATATGATTTATCTTTTTCATTTTTTACATTACAAAAACCTGCTATTTTAATGGGTGTGTAGACTTTTTTATATCCACTGTAGGTGTGCATGCGTTCCTAATAAAGTGCTCAGTAAGTGTATATGGCACTTGTTTTGAACTTAATATGTTGAACTCCTTCAATACAATTTAAAAAGTACCACAGGTGGATGCCTCATGAAGTTGGTTGAGAGAATGGTGTTTCTCAATGTGCGTTCTTTTGTGTTCTTACATTCTTGTGGACTCGTTCAATGTCATCATCCACTGCCAAAGTTTAATTCCAATACTCAAGAATGGAAGTTCTGAGAATGCATAAAATTACTTGGATGTGTTCTTGATCAGGCTGAATATCGAGGGTGCATCAGATAGTGACTTGTGGTCAAGAACCCATTTGAAATCCCAAAAGTCGTTATGGCACTATGGTGGCAAATGAAGGACATTTATCATTGTGTTTCCCTCAAGAGTTTCCCGCTATAAGATCGCAAAAGTCTGATGGCTCCTGAAAGTCATAAAACTCCATCACAATCATTTGTTGTTTAGTTGGGCATCATTTTAATATAGTGAGTGTTAACAGACTTTATTCTTTCAATGTGTCACTAGTCCTGCAAAACCTCACTGGTGTGGTGGTAATAATGCTGTCACTGGTGTGTGATGGCGGCAGTAGTTCACTCACTGTGTACTCAGTGTGCACGAACGGGCAATTGCGCAACAGGAAGATTGCAGCACCTCAAAACTCATAATAAATGCGTTCTACATCCTCCTGTCCTTTCAAGTTCATTCTTTCAAAGTAGCTTGAATAAGAACGCAAGTCCATTCTTAGCATTGAGAAACACCTATGTCAAGAGTCTGCAGAGCTGTAATCTTAACAAAGTGTGGCTACTCTATTTTAAGATGTTTTTGGTCACTATATAATTCACATACTTTCATTTGTGTTATTTCATTTTGTTGGTGACTTGTGGATAATAGTAATAAAGAACAGGTATGTCCAAACTTTTGACTGGTACTATATTCATTGATGATGGATTGTGTAAGTTCTAGTGCTATGCAATGCATGACTGTCCTCCACCTCTTCTTCCAGACTTTGGCAGCAATAATCAAAATCCTTCTTTAAACTCAAAGAACTGCTACTCAAGTAATGTGGTGTCCAGTGGCAGCCTCTACAGCAAGTTATCAGGTTCCCTGCAGAGCCTGGCCTCAGTAAGATACTTTTATTCTTGTCTGTTACTTTGTTTAGTAGTTTAAAGTCTCTGTGACTTCAATACAGTATGCTGTAAAGTACTGTTTTCAAAAAAAGCTGCAACAAAGGTCACCTAAAGGCCCTGATATACGAAATCGAAGAACGAATGGATGTGACGTAATTTAGGACTAAATCTGGCCAAAAATAAGGTGTTTTTGCATTTGTTTTGGTGGTTCATAACAGCTCGTCTGGGAAAACTTCTAACCGGCTGCTAAACACCTTCTTACTGCCATTGGTCCACGTCATCGGTAGGTGTGACCTGAAGCTTCTCCTACTACTTTGTTTACATTTTGAAGTCAGTATTCATCATGAACATGACAATGTTATGCTTTTTTTTTTTTAATTAGTCTCCAAAAGGAATCAAATCTACTTAAATCCTCTCAAGTGCCCATTCACTCGTGCCATCTGCAGCGAAAGCCATTCACACATCTGCCCAAAGCCTCTCTGATCATCATTCTTTTGTCTGTATTCTGAATATTAACATTCTTTTATACACCAGTCTTTTTTAGTAGTATCAGTTTCATTATAAGTTACAATAACAGAGTGTAATCGGCACATATTATGGCCGTGATAGCGCATTAGCGTCATGAATTCAGAATGTAAACAAGATAAATGAGACATTATCTACTATATATATATATATATATATATATATATATATATATATATATATATATTACTTTAATAAAAAGCGCGCACCGGACACAGTGCACAGTGATGACAGAGCTGGGTCTGCCTCCTCCTGGGGCAGTGCTTGCAGGTTCACCACCTGGTCCCTAAAGGGGTGGTGGGAACCTTGGGCATATAGCCAGGTAAGGGTCTCAGGATCACATGAGAGTAACCCGGACCGAACTCAAGGCACGTTTCGCTGACAGTGAACGCTTGCAGGTCACCTACCCTCTTGATGGAAGTGAGCGCAGTCAGGAGGGCAGTCTTGAAGAAGAGTGCCTTAAGCTTGGCTGACTGCAAAGGCTCAAAGGGGGCTCTCTGCAGACCCTGAAGAACTACAGAGAGGTCCAATGAGGGAACGAGGTGCGGTCTGGAGGGATTCAGCCTCCTGGCACCTCTTAGGAACCTGATGATCAGGTTGTGCTTCCCTAAGGACTTAGCATCGACTGCGTTGTGGTGTGCTGCTATGGCGGCAACGTACACCTTCAAGGTGGAAGGGGACAGCCTCCCTTCCAACCTCTCCTGCAGGAAGGAAAGCACTGATCCGACTGCGCATCTCTGGGGGTCTTCCTGACGGGAAGAACACCACTTAGCGAACAGACGCCACTTAAAGGCATACAGGCACCTCGTAGAGGGGGCCCTAGCCTGAGTGATCATGTCTACCACCGCGTCCCGTCCAGGGGCCAGACATGGAGATTCCAGACGTCTGTGCGCGGGTGCCAGATGGTGCCCGTCCCTGAGAAAGAAGATCCTTCCTCAGGGGAATTCGCCAGGGGGGTGCTGTCACGAGGAGTGTGTGGTCCGAGAACCACGCCTGGGCGGGCCAGTAGGATGCTACCAGGACGACCTGCTCCTCGTACTCCCTGACCTTGCACAGGGTCTGTGCAAGTAGGCTCACTGGGGGAAAACGCATATTTGCGCATACCAGGGGGCCAGCTGTGTGCCAGCACATTTATGCCAAGGGGGTCTCGGTCAGGGTGTACCAGAGCGGGCAGTGGGGAGGATTCTTGGGAGGCGAACAGGTGCACCTGTGCCTGTTGAATCGACTCCAAGTCAGCTGGACCACCTGAGGGTGGACGCCCGGCGAAGTGAATCGCGTAGCCGAGTCGGACGGTCCGGACCAGCCCTCACGACGGATTGGAAAGTGCAAGCCATGCGTCCAAGTTCCATGCAAGGGGGACCAAAGGGACAATGTCATCGGACGTACCGGCAGGTAGGGCCTCGCGGCGGGGCGGAGCTTGAGGTGACACACCACATTGTGGCCATGCACTTACCTGGCTGTGGTTAAAACAGCTTTTTACGGACCTCATTACTGAATTCTACTCATAGAATGAGGGATAAAGTCATTGATAACACATTTTTAAGGTTTTACATGTAGCGTCCTCATATTTAAATGTACTTCTAAACACCTCCCACAGCGGTGTGGCGGGTGTATGAATGTTCGCAAACAGTATACCGTTGCTCAGCTGTTTAGAGCTTGTTTTTACCCCTGAATGAAGAAGGACTTCTCCTCCGGAAGTATATTGGGGCCTTAATGGTGGTAAAACTAACATTGGTGCTAAAATGGCGTATTTAGTGCATGTTTTTCTCTCAGTTAAAGAGTAGGCACTCCTCCAGCAGCTGCACCTGTGCTGCTAACAGCTCTGGCTGCTGGGATGGAGCAGGAGATGATAGTGACATCTGTAACCTGCTCAACATCCCCGTCACCACTCCAGAGAATCTGTATCTGATGGGTAAGAACCAGCACACAGAATGCACTCCTTAACCTCCTCCTCTGTCCTCAGTCAACCTGAGAGACTAACAACATTTAACCCACACACTGCTGGTGCTCCTCACACAGGGATGGAGTTATTTGAGGAGGCCCTCCAGCATTGGGAGCAAGCGTTAACGTTCCGTAGCAGGCAGATGGAGGACGAGGCAAGCTGTGCATTGGTTAAGCTAGGAGCTGGAGATGCCATAGCAGAAGAAACCATGGAGGTATTATTCACCAACCACCATAGTCCTCATAGGCTATAATGCTGATCCATGCACCGCAGTGAAGTGAATACATGTGTACAGGGATCCGCTTATGATAATGTGTATTCTTCTTTAGGATATCATCAGTGCAGATTTCGTCCATAAGTTGGAGTCTCTGCTACAGAGAGCCTATCGGCTGCAAGAAGAGTTTGAGGGAGCGTTGGGAATGACAGACCCTTCAACACGGCCCAGTAATGGTGAGTCTCTTTTTCCCTTTAACTAAAGTCAATAGATGTCTGTCCGGAAATAATTGAATGGTCTTATGTAACATTTATTATTGGGCTTGACTCTGTGAACTATGGCAGTACTCTAAAGAATGGTCTTTTTTTTTTATTGATGTGACATTTATTGCATGTCCCCTTTTTTGTTCACACAAATCAAAAAGGCATTTATAAAACCATAACTTTATATAAATAGATTCAGGACAAGTTGTTTATAATTTGCACAGCTTACACAGGGTTTAATGTTATTGCATTGACAGGAAAGCTAATAATATAAAGTATAATAGTCTTCTGTATATAAATAGTAAATGTAAAGTGAATAAAAGTGTTCTATATGTAAAACAAGGACAAAAATGGGGCGGAGCCCCAAGGAATTCCTGAGGTAGACGGCTGTATAGAAGGTTTGTAAGACCCTTGATATTAGGGCAAAGATGTACTGCTATTATCTTGTATTATTTTGTTTTTTTTTTTTTCCTGTAAAAATATCAAAAAATCCTTAAAACAAGATTCATTTAATTTATCTTGTTTTAGAAGCAACACAGCATAAGATATTTAGTAGGGAAGCACCGCATGAAAATGTTTGACCGATACTGATTTTAGCAAACAACCATAGGCAGTTACCGATATTTTGCCACTTACATTATTTTGTCATTCGATCACTGTTTTAATTTGAAATTATTCCTAAAAAATGTACTAAGAGGTACAAAAGCTTTTTTACTGTTCTAACAATAAATAATTTCCATTAAACATAGATTGGATCTGTTGAACACATGACAGGCCAACTTTTGTAAGAGAGCCACAATGAAAGATAAAAAGACAAAATAGCTCTATATAACAACATGATTGATATGAAAAGATGTTATTTTGTACTTCTAAAACATTTTTGTACTCCTGTTTTTGCAGTTCAAACAACAGAACTCACACTTTACATGTATGTACTGTTTATAATAGAACATTACAAATTCATATTATGCATATGTTGGGCAATTACACAATGTCAAGCACATCATGGAAAAATAAAGTTTAAACTAAAGGAACAAAACCCCTTTGAAATTCTGTATAGTGTAATGGACATTAATAATGTATAATGGCTAATGCCTTCCAGACCACTAGAGGGCATTACTTGCTCACACAGCGCTGACTGAAGCGATGAACGCAGACTGTCTATATTTTAAAATGTAGCCTTTTAAGGTTTAGTAATCGTGCAAGATTAAATTGTGATTTCAGTCTTAATTCAATCAATCATGCTGCAAATAATGGACATCATACCGATGTCTTCGAAGTCAAAGTCTGCTGGTTTTAAATAGTTTTAGATGGTTTCCTCATTATGTAGCCTATAGGTAAGTGCCGCTTTCACAAAGGTCACATATTCAAAATTTAAATATTACATGCCAACCCTTCTACATATTGTGGCTATTATTATTTCTGGATTGTGCATTTGAATTCACAAAGTTTTTACAAAGTGTGTTAATAATTAATTATAAATCAACCATCAGTTTTTCGTATCTGCGTTTTCATGCTTATAACCGATATGCTGATGGTTTTAATTTGGTCAATAATTGACCAATAAATATCAGCAACCGATACATCGGTGCAACCCTAATATTAAGGCTTTTTTCAGAGAATGTATTTTTAATGTGTATTTGTCTTCTGTACGGGCAGAGTTTTCCACTTGCTATTGACTAGTTTATAGTCAAAGCAAGTAAAACAGCCTGCCAGTGCTGAAGAAGTAGTTCAAAGTATTTAGATTGTTACTGACCTTGAATAATCTAATGGAATATGTTACAAATTAAATTTTACAGCATGTATTTTGTAGTCTGTGGTGAAATACATTTTAAAAGTATCCAGCCCTGCTCACCTATCATTAAAGATTTGTGACCACCAGAGATAATTGAACCCGTCAGCAGTGATATTTTAATTAGCCATCTGTTAATACATCTGCTTCGTAGTGGATGTTTTGAAGGATTATTTAGACCCTGACCTCCTTAGCATACAAACTGCTGCCCTACATTCTGTAGTGAAGTCTCTCTGGAGCTCCATCCACAGCAGGACTTTAAAGACTTTTAAAGCGTTTGATTTTTTTTTTCCCCCATGTCGTCTAATGCTGAACACTTTGCTCAATGACATTTGTGATTAAGTTATTATGAGTGACTATGTCTGTCAGTGGGTGAATGTTAACAGCCCCACCAACTTCGTCTTGGAAAAACAAATAATTTGCAATTTCACGTGGCTGTTGGTGGTTGGGCTATTGTGGCCTTGAGCTCCAGATGGAATTGCAATGCACATGCTTAAAAGGTGTCCAGAAGTGACGTTATGCTACTGTTCTTATTTTGGCTCAAATTCAACAATAATGCAAGTTCTTTATCCAGCAAAGCACTGTTGAGCAGTAGATGTGCAACTTTGCAAGTTTTGGCATTGATATAGAGCTGCTTAACTACTGCATATTACTGAGGCTCATCTCATTTTTTATATCTAAATAAAGAAGCTAATAATGGTCCAAAGTACTTTCCTTACGATTGATTACAGGTCTACCTCTCACCCACTCCAAACACACGTGGCATTACAAGCTCAACTCATGCCCTTCCTCATGCAAAAAAACACAAACTGGTCTGTCCCTCTGAGATTGCTTTCAATCCCAGTGAATCACTTCATGTGGCTTGTTTATGCTATCTGCAGTTTTGGAACTAGACCCGTTTGCTCACCCTTGTTTACTCTAATCTTCTGTCATTTTCTCTGGCAGACAAACACACAGATCTCTCTTTGAGGGAGGACTTGGAAGACACCTGCCTCAGAGACTCAATCAGCATCGCATCAACGGATTCCTTTGTGTCTGCCGCAGAGGTGGGACAGAGCTCTTTGCCAATCAATATTTGGATGTGCCATGGCAATACCATGGTTTTCTAAAGTACCTTGAAATGCCATATAAATGCCATGGTACATGAATATAATAATCATTCCATACCATGATATTAAGTTATTAATATGATATTACCATCTGATACCATAACTGCACCATGGTACTGTCACAGTTCTTTTTTGTAAGGTTCAAAATCTTTGGTCATTTAAATCTGCCTCTCCTTTTTGTTTGTTAGAAAACATGTCTTGTGTAATGGAATTTCCTTTAGCAGTGACATTTACTGTAGCTCCGGGTTGACTGTTCCTGCTGTCTTGGACACCAGCAATCTGCTTTCACTCACTTTCTGCTCATGCAACTGACAGGAAAAGAACTGATTTATCTGACAGCACTTCACCATGAGAACAGTGCTGAGCAGGGAAAGTGGGTCAATACTTTGAAGAAACCTTATGATAAATCCTAAAAATAGTTTGGAAAAATTCCTCCCAGTCAGGTGGTGTAGATCCCAGCAAACATGTCCCCCTGACTGATCCCTCCCAGTCAATATTGAGATGTGAGATTTACTCCCCTGCTCTCAGAGTAATGTTTTCTGTGATAATTATTGTGCCTGCAAGTAAAAACATATATTGCTCAAATAAGTAGGGTGTTCTGTGCATGTGGCAGTGTTTCCTACTGCAAATAGCGGACCAGGAAACACTGTCATGTGGTCTGTGAAAACTATGAGCATAGGTTTGCTGACTGTAGTTCTTGTCTTTCCAGTTATCTGAGCACAGAGAGATGAGAAGTGCCTATGCCTTGGGCTCACTGTGCCATTACCCCTTCTATGAGGAGGCTTTGCAGATGGCTGAAGAGGGCAAGATCTCCTGTCGAGTTCTACGGTTAGTCTTGTACACTCACCGAGCACTTTTAGGAACACTATGGTCCTAATAAAGTGCCCGATATGGTCTTCTGCTGTTGTAGCCCATCCGCCTCAAGGTTCGATGTGTTGTGCATTCTGAGATGCTATTCTGCTCACTACAATAGTACAGAGTGGTTATCTGTTACCGTAGCATTTCTGTCGGCTTGAACTAGTCTGGCCATTCTCCGTTGACTTCTCTCATCAACAAGGCGTTTCCGTATGCAGAACTGCCGCTCACTGGATGTTTTTTGTTTTTATGCACCATTCTGAGTAAACACTATAGACTGTTGTGCGTGAAAATCCCAGGAGATCAGCAGTTACAGAAATACTCAAACCAGCCCGTCTGGCATCAACAATCATGCCATGGTCCAAATCACTGGGATCAAATTTTTTCCCCATTCTGATGGTTGATGTGAAGAACTGAAGCTCCTGACCCATATCTGCTTGATTTTATGCATTGCATTGCTGCCACACGATTGGCTGATTAGATAATCGTATAAATATGTAGGTGTACAGGTGTTCCTAACAAAGTGCTTATAAAATACATTAATGCAGTAAGCCCCAAAAGGCTGTTCATTATAGTGATTTTGTTAAGGGGTGCAACCAAAAAAAAAAAACATTTTATTTGTGTCTCCCTAAAATGTTGTTTCCATTTTACTAGGGATGTGTGAGACTAGTCGGCACTGGAATTACTAGTCGGTTAATATCCCCCCCCCATTAAACTGATCATCATTTTTACACATTTACGTTTCGCTTTATATTTTTACAGAGGCTGCACTTAAACTACTGTCATGTTAATGTTGCATATTTTAAATAGAAGATATCTGGAGCAGATACAAAGTTTAATTTCACTTCAGGCTGCGCATGCTTTTTGCCTCTCTCACTCGCAGCGTGTGCAGGAAAACGTCCTCTCGCTAGACAATCAAATCAAATCACTCTGTCACACAACCATATACACAAGTGCAATAGTGTGTGAAATTCTTGGGTGCAGTTCCGAGCAATATAGCAGTCATGACAGTGATGGGACATATACCAATTTACAGAACACAATTTAAAATCTAATATACACATAATTACACACAACACAATGTACAGTATACAGTACACACAATATAGAATACACATTATACAATAAAAAATAGTATACATAAAATGTACAGTAGGTTGAATTGTACTGTGTTGACATTCAGGCTGTCGGTTGATAGTCAGGTACCAGTGTGTTGTTAAGAGAGTATATAATTTATGACAGTCCAGTGTGAGATAATAAGATTAATAAAGTGCAGTGCTGATGTATATTGATTGTGAGAGATCAAGAGTTCAACAGTCTGATTGCTTGGGGGAAGAAGCTGTCATGAATTCGGCTGGTGCAGGTCCTGATGCTCCGATACCGCCTGCCTGATGGTAGCAGTGAGAGCAGCCCATGGCTCTGGTGGCTGGAGTCTCTGATGATCCTCCGAGATTTTTTCACACACCGCCTGGTATATATGTCCTGGAGGGAGGGAAGCTCACCTCCAATGATGTGTCTGGCAATTCGCACCACCCTTTGCAGGGCTTTGCGGTTGTGGGCGGTGCTACTGCCGTACCAGGCGGAGATGCAGCCAGTCAGGATGCTCTCTACAGTGCAGGTGTAGAACCGTGTGAGGATGTGGCAGTTCATTCCAAACTTCCTCAGCCGTCTCAGAAAGAAGAGGCGCTGATGAGCCTTCTTCACAATGGCCTCAGTGTGGACAGACCATGTGAGTTCCTCAGTGATGTGGACACCGAGGAACTTGAAGCTGCTGACTCTCTCCACTGGTGCTCCATTGATGTGATGGGGCTGTGTTCTCTTTCTCTTCTCCTGAAGTCCACCACAAGTTCCTTTGTCTTGCTGACATTGAGGGAGAGGTTGTGCTCCTGACACCAGTGTGTCAGAGTGTGCACCTCCGCTCTGTAGGCTGTTTCATCATTGTCAGTGATCAGACCTACCACCGTCATTTCATCAGCAAACTTAATGATGGCATTGGAGCTATGTGTTGCCACACAGTCATGTGTGTACATGGAATACAGGAGTGGGCTGAGAACACAGCCATGTGGGGCTCCAGTGTTGAGGGTCAGTGATGAGATGTTACTGCCCATTCTAACCACCTGGCGTCTGCTTGACAGGAAGTCCAGGATTCAGCTGCACAGCGAGCTGTTTAAGCCCAGAGCCCGGAGTTTCTCATCAAGCTTGGAGGGCACTATGGTGTTGAATGCTGAGCTGTAGTCTACAACCAGCATTCTCACATAAGTGTTCCTTTTTTCCAGGTGGGAGAGAGCCGTGTGTAGTGTAGATGCAATGGCATAATCAGTGGAGCGGTTGTTGTGGTTAGCAAACTGCAATGGGTGCAGTGAGGGAGGCAGCACAGAGCAGATGTAATCTCTGATTAGTCTCTCAAAGCATTTGCTGATGATGGGGGTCAGAGCAACAGGACACCAGTCATTTAAGCAAGTGATTTTGGATTGCTTTGGTACAGGCACAATGGTGGCTGTTTTGAAGCATGTGGGGACCACAGACAAGGAGAGGGAAAGGTTGAAAATGTCTGTAAAAACGCCAGCCAGTTGGTTCGTGCACGCTCTGATGACATGGCCCGGAATGCCGTCTGGACCCGCGGCTCCACGGATATTCACCCGACGGAAGGATCGGGTTACATCCGCTACTGAGACGGAGAGTGAACTAACCTCTGTAGCTTCGGCCGCGAGAGCTCTCTCCATGAGGGCGGTGTTATTTCCCTCGAAACGAGCATAAAAAGTATTTAGCTCATCCGGGAGAGAGGCAGCGGTGTTCATGGCGGAGTTTTTATTCCCTTTAAAGTCCGTGATGATATTAATTCCCTGCCACATGCTTCTAGAGTTGGTGGTGTTAAACTGTCCAATCTTGTTCCTGTACTGGCGTTTTGCTGCTCTGATAGTTTTGCGGAGTGCATAACTGGCTTGTTTATGCTCCTCCGCGTTCCCGGAATTAAAAGCGGAGGTCCGCACATCAAGTGCCTCATGAACATCACTATTAATCCAAGGTTTCTGGTTGGAACAACATCCTCTACGCACTTTCTGATGAAACACGTTACGCTTTCAGCGTAAAGCTCGATGTCGTCAGAGGCGGACCGGAACATCTCCCAGTCCGCGAGATCAAAACAGTCCTGTAGCGTAGAGTCTGATTGGTCCGACCAGCACTGGATTGTTCTGAGGGTGGATGCTTCCTGTTCCAGTTTCTGCCTGTAAGCGGGCAGAAGCCGAACGGAAGAGTGGTCCGATTTGCCAAATGGTGGGTGGGGGAGGGATTTGTAGCCATCCCAGAAGAGAGAGTAGCAATGGTCCAAAACCCGGTCCCCTCGTGTGTTGAAACTGATGTGTTGGTGGTATTTTGGTGCGATTGATTTGAGATTGGCTTTGTTAAAGTCCCCGGTCACAATGAGCGCGGCCTCAGGGTGCGTGGTTTCCTGCTTGCTTATACTCCCATACAGTTCCTTGAGTGCCCAGTCTGTGTCGGCTTGTGGCGGGATGTACACAGCAGTGATAATGACCACTGTGAATTCCCTCGGTAGCCAGAATGGTCGACACAGAAGCATGAGAAATTCCAGATCAGGAGAGCAGAAAGACTTGATAGAATGTACGTTCCTCTGATCACACCAGGATTTGTTGATCATAAAACATACACCACCAACCCTGCTTTTACCTGAGAGGTCTTTCGCTCTCTGTCCGCTCAGTGCACGGAGAACCCCGCGGGTTCGATGGCTGAGTCTGGAATCTCTGCAGACGTCCAAGTTTCTGTTAGGCAGACAATGCAGCAGTCCATCGACTGAACATTTGCCAGTAGAGTACTGGGTAGCGGGGGTCGATTTGCACGGCAGGCTCTATTTCCCCTTTTCCTTCTGCGTTTCCGCGGCCAGGCTGCCCAGACAAAGGGCTCCGCTGGCGTGTTTGTAAACAGCGGGTCGACATTGAGGAATTTGAAGTCCGGTTTACGATGTGTAATTGCAGAACCAATGTCCAAAAGTGTTTTTCTGTCATAGACAGTAAGGCAGACAACATCCAAGACAAAAAACATAAGAATTGTAAACAAAACAAACAAAAAAAAACTACAATGTTGTGTCAGAGCTCGCAATGCAGCAGCCATACTCGGTGCCATCTTGAGTCACAAGCAAACTCAGCAAAGTAGCTATGAAATCACTTCGGTGGTGGTGCGGGAATCAGATTTCCAAACGTTTGAAAGTCCCTATGGATGTTTTCACATTTGAGTCTTTAAATCTGTGCATGCTTGTACATTATTTTTCCACTGTGCAGGCTTTTTCAAGCGCAGGATAGCCACCTCAGATGAGTCAAGTCCCGTCTTTCACCAGGTCATGTCGACGTGTTAATTTTGCTCATCAAAAAATGTATGTGCTTAATGGGTTAAACGATCTTTTATTCTGTGTGCATGTCATATTTAGAATACATTAGGTTTATTGTAGGCTACATCACAATTTTTTCTATCCTATGGCTACTTTTTTTTTTTTTTTTTTTACTGTTATTGGTTAACCTTCTTTACTGAACAGCTGTCATATTAGATCAATGGCTAATGTATGACTGCACGTCATGAAATACACGCAACTTTTCAGCACATTTTTTCCTCTTTCGTAAATTTGGCTTAGTCTACCTTTTTTTTTTTTCTTTTTTTTATCCCCTTTTCTCACCAATTTGGAATGCCCAATTCCCACTACTTATTAGGGGAATTAGGGGAACTAACGTCGATTCAGTGAATGAGTGTCATGTTCTAAATTTAATGTACAATGATCACAATGCAAGGCGAGCATTTTGCAGATAAATGCCCCTTTTCAGTGGAATGTAGCTTCAGATTTGGAATAGATTTATTATTTAAAATGAGTCGAATTTGTTTTATTTTTTTTGTTTTCTTTTTAGACTAGTCGACTTCGAAATTTTAGTTTAAACATCAGTGAAATTAGTCGTTCAGCACATCCCTACATTTTACATCTGTAAACAACTCTCTCCCACAATCTTTACTTCGTACTCTCATCCAGAGA
Organism: Myxocyprinus asiaticus; assembly: GCF_019703515.2. Lineage (NCBI taxonomy): Eukaryota > Metazoa > Chordata > Actinopteri > Cypriniformes > Catostomidae > Myxocyprinus > Myxocyprinus asiaticus. The sequence continues at coordinate 15,935,834 of NC_059349.1, read as the reverse complement.
TGCTTGTCTCAGTGGGGCAGTGGTGGCTCAGCAGTTAAGGCTCTGGGTTACTGATCAGAAGGTTGGGGATTCAAGCCCCAGCACTGCCAAGATGCCACTGTTGGGTCCTTGAGCAAGGCCCTTGACCCTATCTGCTCCAGGGGCGCTGTATCATGGCTGACCCTGCGCTCTGACCCCAGCTGAGCTGGGATATGTGAAAAAAAGAATTTCACTGTATATGTGCTAATGTATAATGTGTGATAAAATTATAAATTATTAATTAGTTATTGGAGGAGGAATGGGCATTAGTCTAATATAGTTAAGCCAGACAGGATGTTGGGACACTGCTTTGAATTCTCTTCATTTGCCAAGTAAAGCAAATAACATGAGAAGAAAGCTTTTCTGGCATATTTTTTAGATGTCAACAGCAAAGAGCAATTTCCAACCTTTGTGCCATGCTTGGGGTGGCCTTCTTCAGAACGTGGTAACTGACGATCTTCTCATGCACAGAAGTTTTGTTCGGAAAACATGTAATGCACATTTAAATGAATATTTGTATTGGTCTGCAAAGTTTAAGGTACGTATAAACAGTACTGCAGTCGGATTCTATTCTATTCGGATTTTTGGGATTGATGAAAATGAGTGCATATCAACATACTACATGTCTTTAAACATGGCTCATGCTAGGAAAAAATTGACTGTCCTGGAACTATCCGTTTATAAACATTTGTTTAGTCTGACAATATTCAGCTTAAAGTTAAGGTGCTGTTTTTATGCAGACTGTGTTTTTGTTTTACTGGTTGTCTTTTTTCAAAAAACAGAACTGAGATGCTTGAATGTTTAGGAGACACGGACTTCCTGGCAAAGCTGCACTGTATAAGACAAGCATGTCAGGTAATGCATTTCCTTCAAGTCCAGTGTATAATTTTGTGAATTTGGATCCAGTTCAGTACAAAATAATTTTGGCCTTTATCTTGCCCTCAGTTTCTTTGATGTAAGGGCAGTGTTTCCCCTAAATAATTATTTCAGTCATTCATCTAATACAGTGGTTCTCAACCGTGTTCCTGGAGCCATCCCAACACTGCACACTTTGTATATCTCCCTTTTCTGACACACCCAATTCAGGTCTTGGGAGAGTCCACTAATGAGCTGAATCAGGTGGGTTCGATTAGGGAGATATCCAAATGTGTAGTGTGGGAGGGGGGAGAGAAACAGGGTTGAGAACCACTGATCTAATATGTTTAGTCAATAGGTATCTCATTGGTCTCATCTGTTGTGTGCTTGCTTTTTTTCCAAGCCTTTGTGACTCATATACTGTAGCATGTTTATTTATTATAGTATTTTCAGTTCAGTTTATGATGTTTGGTTTTTGGATGGGATAGGGCATAGAAAATGTTACTCACGACAGATTAATTTAGAGACTGTGGACAAACTTGTGATACGTATTCTGTACCTTGCTTTTCGGTTTAGATCATTTTATGTGAAAGGGCAACTAGAGCATTTTTGGCCGACACGGGAAAGAAGATATTGTCTTCAATAATTGTCAAAGCAAGGAAGGTGGGTTTTCTTTTCCCTTTATGTGTTTCTGATTCCTGAACAGTCCCCGACCCATTTAAACTGTTCTATGGTTTGCAGAGCCCAAAAAGATTTGAGGAGGTGTTTGAAGAAATGATCTGCTTCCTGGATCAAGCGAATCACTGGGAGAACACAGAAATTGAGCTTTCTTCAAGAGGGGTGAGCGACCTTTTGCTATGCAGTTACCATGTGAAGACCTGTCCTGAAGAGTAAAACCTCTTCACACCTTTGAAATACATCGTCTTCCTGTTGTGCATAGTAACTTTTGTTCTTTTCAGGTAAAGCATCTTAACTTCTATGACATTGTTCTTGACTTTATCCTAATGGACTCGTTTGAGGATCTTGAGAATCCACCAATGTCCATCCAGAATGTGGTCAACAATCGCTGGCTCAACAGCTCCTTCAAAGAGACAGTAAGTATAGAATCTGTATCAATCTGCAATCATTTTAGACAATTATATTTCACACAAAGTTTTTGTTGTTGATATTTCTAATAACTTTATTCTGATGCCACAGGCTGTTGCATCAAGCTGTTGGTCTGTTCTGAAACAGAAAAGACAACATATGAAGGTATTGTTTGGTTTATGACTGTTCAACCAGCATGATTAGGCTGAAATTTGGCTTCAGGTGGATTGTTTTTGCCTTAAATGGTGTTTAAATCCAAATGTTAAGGTCTAGCACTGTAGTGATTGTTTTACAGACTGGAAAATCCAGAATCACTGAATAAACTTTAATCTCTCAAATGCTTAAACCATGTAACTAAAAAGGGGAGGAAAAAGATACATTTAAATTTCATATTTTATGTGCATGCCCAGGTGCAAGATGGCTTCGTTGCTCATTTCTATGCAGTCTGTGAACACATAAGTCCTGTCCTTGCCTGGGGGTTTCTGGGCCCTAAAAGTTCCTTGCATGATTTTTGCTGCTTCTTCAAGGTAAAGGCATAATTTGATTCCCTCGGTTTCTCGAAAGTGTAAGTCTCAGCCTCAGGCGACACTCTTGCATTCTGATACAGAATGTTAGGTGGTGAAAACTGTCAGATCCAATTTGTTTGGCTGGTCTCTCTGCAACTTCCAGTAGTCGGGATACATGGGTTTGGCAATGCATGCTTACAAAAAAAGTAGTAGTTGCTGGTTGTGTCAAAGTGTGTGACCTTGGCTTAGTAACAGAAAGGTTGTTGGTTTGAACCCTACAAGGGAAGGTCCATGAGCTATTGTGCCTTTGAGCAAGGCAATGGTTGCTCCAGGGGATGTATCAAGCCATTTTAGATAAGTATCTTCTAAATAGCTGCTTTTCCACTAGTGGACCAACCTCCACTATTTGACCTCATGGCGAAATGAGGACATGCCAGGGCTTCATCATGGCTCCTCAGGGAAAACGGGCAAGTGTCTTTAGCCAAAGGGTAGTCGGCGGGCCAAAGATGGCCAACTGGGGATTGAGGCGGGGTTTCAATGAGTCGAATCAGAGGTTTTAGCACCAAGATACTTATTTCCCAATATTTCATATCTAGCTACCAGCTTATTTCAACAGACCAACGGAGAATCGTCAGTACTGATGAGTAGACAAAATCAGGGCTCCCTTGAGAATTTGGGCTGATGAATATGTGCAACATCAGATCAACACAAATACATTATTAAGTATATTGTAGTTGAACTTGCCAAGTTGTGTATCCAGTACAATGGTACAGGTTCGGGAAAAATGACAGAAATTGTAGGCACAATACAATTCCATGTTCAGTTCGAGGGCTAGCTTGTCTCCAGAGTCTGATACCTCAGCTTGAGTTTCCCTCTTGCTTGTGAAATGGGCAGGGTGAGTGACGTTGTCACCAGAGTGGTGTATTAAGGGCGGGTTTTAGGGCAACGCTGCGGGGCTATTGGCCTAATGGTGGAAACGCAGAACGATTTTGGTCTCGCGGCTCCAGGCTATTGGCCCTGGCTGACCAGTTGATAGTCCCGCCTCGCACTGGCCCCATAGTGGAAAAGCATCTAATGACTACTTGTATGCCGGGCAGATGGTTCTTGGCCAGTAAAATCCACAGTATGCACCCAATTTAATACTGATAGTCGAAGGTCTGGTTACTGCGGGACTACCAAAGTGTAATCTTAAACAAAAATGCCTTTTCAATGCATACATTGTGTAACAGTGATAAAGCAATCTCAATGTCATTAGGGAAATACAACAACTGAGTAATCATGTTATACTGTTTAAAAAAAGAAGGAAAAAAAGGGGGTTTTTCTTTTGGTCCACAGGAGCAGGTGCTGTTCTTCCTGAAGGACATCTTTGACCTGGAGAAAGTGCGTTATTCCAGTCTGGACACTCTGGCTGAGGACATCCTGCACCTGCTTCATCGACACTCTGAGCTGCTCCTGGCCTACTTGGGTGCTGACTCTCTCCTTCACTTCAATGGCTGTGCCAGTACCCCTTTGCACCTTGTGCCAAGTGCTTTGCTGGAGGCTCCAGTCCAGTGAGCTATTGCCAGTCTTCCACAACCTCCACATTTCCATGGACATTAATTGCCTGAAGGTGCTGATTCCACCTTTGGAATGCATGCAGTCGAGATCCTAGTCTCTGGGTTCAGTACACTTTGTTACTCTTGTCCTCCAAGTCTTAGTGCCATAGCAATGTTTGTGTAATGTTTAAAATATAGGAAAAAAGGGACAGTGATTCATTCATTTTATATCCTGTCATGTGGTGTTCAAATACTTGTAAATTTATTAGACTTTTTTCAATAACTGTTTGCACAACAGATGATTTGAAGTTGTAGGTGATGTTTTGAGACCTGAAAGCTTTAACAGATATTGTGAGAATAGGCCAAAGTGTTTGAAAAGGTTTTTTTAAGGTTACTACTAGTCATCCAGAAGGATTTTATGGACAAGTGTACCTCTGCAGTAGTTTGCGGACTATACATCTCACCAGTATATTTGCCATTAAACCATATTCGGTAAAGGTGTGAAAAGTTAGTGCTTCTGTCCCATTAACAGTATTATACTTCCATCTTCTTAGAAACTGTGTAACAATCATTAAAGGATTAAATGTACAAGCCTTATGAGTAGCACATGTATTGTGATGGGAAGATGGTATTTTGTTGACAATTGCAAGTCATTTGGGCCAATAAACACTACAAAAGGCACTTTTCTCCATCGAGCCAAACAGTTCTCATTGTGGAACCATGCAATTCTTTACCAATCCAAGCTCACTGGCAGTTTCTTTTTCTTTTGTGGTGCTGTGAAATCAAGACTAGAATGAACTGACTGGGCAAACGACCATTTGTGAGTTGCCATGTACTAAGCTATTCCCCCAGCAAGGTTGAATATGATCAGAAATGCTTAGAAATCAAGGTTGGGAACAGTTTGTAATTGTACCATACCAAGCTGTGCTCAAATGCTACTGGAACAGTTACTCACTAAGCTCAGAAGAATCCTATAAATTCTGAATAAAAACCTCAGACAGTTCCAATGAATACAACTTTATTGATGACAATGGCAGCAATCTTAAACATTTCAGACCAAACATTTTCAGAAACAAAGCAAAAGTACATTCAACAAGCTTTAACATTTTGTTTTACCTCAAAGGCATGCTCCACATTTTTCAGATTGCCTCCGATTTTCGACCCCCACGAATTCTGTTGTGAACAATTTGCTCAAAAGGAAAGCACATCGTGCATGCATTCAAATGGATATGCAGCAATGGACAAATACTAAGTTTAAAGAAACTCCAATTTACATGCCAAACCAAAAAAAAAAAAACAGTCTGGCAAATGTCTACTTAAAAAAAAAAAAAAAGTTCCTGGTCATGGTGCACTTGTATAGAATTGATGCAAATCAAGTCCCTACACTTAAAAGGCAAAGCATGAGCTCAAAAGAACATTTCAGAAAGCTATCAGTCAGCCAATAATACAGAAACATGTGGCAACATTTCTATATCAAAACACGAGGTCATCAGAACAGCATCAACAAACATCGCCCTAAACTAACAGAAACATTGACTTTGCAATGGCAGATTCCTCATGATATATTTTTTACCTTATAATTGGAGCCCTCGAACAGTCTACGTTCAGCGGAGGGACAGACTCAAAGGTATCCTCCTTACGGACAAACTAGCTCAGGACCTGATTCTACGAACTACGCCTGCAGCATCTTCCACACTGTGAGTGAGAATGAAGGCAGCAATGTGGGACAAACATTAGCACTACAGACGGGCATCAATAAAACTTGCAAAACCAATGAAACATGAGCATACATACAGTATACGTCAGTGTTATCAATCAGTGTTTCATAGTGCTAACTCTGGATTATTTTGCATCTGCATGCAGTGTAACAGTGATAAGGCAGATGAAAATTAAAATGGAATAGGACCACACTAAGCAGACTCAACATGAGGCTAACATCAATGTTTTAACAATGAGCAGTCAATCACATTGTTCATATATATATAAATATATATAAAAGACAGTTTTGTATTTTGTTGTCGTCATAGAAAAAACATTTTGTGAGCTACAGGTCAATGCCATGCAATTAATTTGGACAAAAATATACTTCCACAGACCTTCAAAGCTATGCCAGTCTATTTAGTTCAAGAGATGTTGATATCCTTAATTGTAACTATGGTCAACATTTGCTGATTTTTAAAAAGTAAATGCATTATACTAGGCCACAGGTTCAATCACTGCCTTTTTTTTTTTTTTAATAGGATACTCTTACCTGTTACTGCTGCAGAACCTAAGATGCAAGGTCAGGGATGACACTGCAAAATTAGACATTGCACTGCTCATTGTGCCACTAATGAACAGTCAAATCACTAGCATCGAATTGTTAGCCTTAAAAAACTGAGTCAGGCACAGATTTACAAATCAGCAGAAGGACAACACCACCAATATTTCAATGAGGTATGCCGTAGAATAAATACTTGGCAAATCACAAGACTTTGTGTAAGTATAACGTCTGGTCAATGTTAAGTTGCAGCTTTTCATATGAAAGAATCCCCCCTCCCCCACACACACTTTTGACAGAAGCACAGCACTGCCCTGACTAAAACACAGTGTTACAGTTCACATTTTTATAAGTCTGAGACAATTCCTAAATGACTAAAACAGTGACATGGCAAGATCTCAATCGGCAAATTTCACACACAGCTGTTATGGCAAAAATAACAGTCCAATGTGAAAAGGGGTCAAGTCACAGGCTCAAGAAAGACATCATTATCTTGAATGCATGTCAAATTAATATTACAGCCCTGACATACTTACCCAAAAAAAGGGGCAACATTTAGATAAGTTCAATAATTGCGTTTTTGTTCGTCAAAGATATTGACAGCAATACAGAAACTGGGCCATAAAGTCATGTACATTTTGTACTTACAGTGGAGAGCTCATTTCAGTGGTGTGGAAGGGCAGAGTCTCCATAAACCTACAGGCCTATACTGGAGGAATGCTTACAGGGCAATGGGCAGACAAAAGAACAGTCCACTTTCGCATTTGAGCTTTTTAATTGTATCAAAACGTTTCAGAAAGGCCAACAATAATGATAGAAATATATACACAACTGATGGATTTTAGACATTTAAAATATGGGAGATGGACATTAATTTTGCAAGGCATAACAGTTGATCAGAATACTTGACCTGCCCTGGAAAAAAGCAACAAACGTGGAGAACAAAAACTAAAATAACTTGCAACATTTTTGCAGTCACATTATCAAGGAACAGTTTGTGTAAAAACACATACTTGCTTACCGACTTCCTAAACTTGCCTGTGAGGGAAGAAATGTCTCTCATTAACAGTGCACACTACCCTTAAACCAGATGAAATGCAGTACAATAAGCAACACTACAGCACTGAAGAGTTATTGTATGTGTCACATACCTTGCCAACACCAAGCCACCTTGACTCAGATAACCTGTCTATTCCTACATCCACAGCAATGACCAGTTAAAAAAAATGCAGTATAAAAACAGAACTATCCATTCATCAAGCAAGCAATATCAAATGACCAATGATCTTGTGACTTTAATATAGACCAGGAATCAAAATAAAAATCATGGGTAGTATAGACAAGTTGAAGAGAGACGAGAAAAAAACCAAAAAAAAAAAACCCCAGGAGAGCAAAATTTCAATTCTTTAAATTTAGAGAGAGAGAGAGAGAGAGAGAGAGAGAGAGAGAGAAATATCTGTGCCTTCAGACATAACACCCCCACCCTGTCCTAAAACAGGAAATAAAATTTACAAAATATTCCCCACCTTTGCACCCCACTTACCAACACAGGAGGTTTCATTTTGTTTTATTGCAAAACACAACATGCATATCATATTAAAACTGAGATGATTTACATGTAAATTACTATCGTTTAGTCTTAAACTACATAGTGAGATACATGAGATACAGGAGCTGGAATGACCAATATTACCTGACTAAAAACAAACCGTTCATTTACAAGAGTGGCAAAAAACAAGGAAAAAAGGAAAAAAAAAATTATATATATATATATATATATATACTTGAGCCGATCTGTGATCTAAACAATCAGACCAATGAAATTAAGATCTTCATGGCGTCTGCATCCAAACATTTAACAAAGGTTTTTTTCTGACAATGTAGCATTTACTTTATGTCCACTTCACATTACTGGCCCTGTGCAGAAGAAATACATAAGAAATACACAACATGTTAAGAGCAGAAACATTAATGCATCATCCTCCCAAAATAAAAATTAAAAATAAATAAAAAGAAGCCTGCTGGAGGAGGAAAGAGTTTGGTTAAGTGTTGCTTTGATGACTCATCTGGAAACCTGCTAAACCTGTGGAAGTAAAATTAAAAAAAAAGAGAGAGGGGGATGGGGGGGTGTTGGGTACACATGCACATCTACCAAATGGCATTTAAGTTAAGAGTTCCAAACGCAATAAAAGGAAAGAGAGAGATGTGCGAGTTTATTGGTAGTGTACCTGCTGAGCCTGGGGAGCAGCTCCCATTGACTGAGGGGTACCCTGACCATAGTACGCTGCCTGTTGGCGGTAATACTCCGCCCACGCTGCACTGTAATCTGGCTGACCTCCTGGCTGAGACGCCACTGCTGCAGCTGCCGCCTGAGGGGCAGCTTGACCTGAAGATTAAATAAAACCTAATTAATACAATGCTTCAGCTCTGCTTAATTATGGTTCAAGGGATAGTTGACCCAAAATAAATTTTCCATAGAAGTTATACAGATTTGAAACAAAATGAGGGAGATTTTTCACTAGTCTCCAACTGTAATCCCAACATAATACTAGTAATAGACCAATATATCGATAAAGCCAATTAAACGGTCAATATTTGGCCATTTTTTTGATTATCGGCATTGGCTGAAAACAGTGTTCGCTTGGCCAATTAACAGAATTGTTCACTTTCCCCTCATCAGCTCGAAAATCTACAAATAGGTTTGTCAATGGATGGTAAACACTTTCAAGGTTTTTGCTTTTAAGTTTTTGAGCAAATATTGCATAAAATACTTTGTTTCATTTTAGAAATTGTATACCTCTGATTTGCTGTTGTTAAATTGTATTATGTTTTTCAGTATTTTATCGGCCATCCTGCTCTCTAGATATTGTTATCGGCACTGGCCATTGAAAAACCTGTATCGATCGACCACTACATCATAAATGATTACATCTTCAGCTTATACTTTCAAGTTAAATCCATTTTGATGTTTGTAAGAGGGGGAACGATCCCGGACATACAGTCTTCGAGTGCCGGGACAGAAACCCACTACTTTACTCTAGGGCAGCCAAATCTACAGCAGCTCTACTGCAGAGGACTGTGAAAAAGGTGCAGCTGCCCAAAACTACTATAAATTAAGCAAATCTAAGCTCAGATTTATTATCTCTCACCTTGTTTCTTATAGTACTCTTCCCATGCCTTGGTGTAGTCCTGCTGAGGCTGTCCTTGACCTGCAGAAACCAGATTAAACAGACTATAACAAAAAGCCTATTTGCAAGAACAAAACACCAAATTTAAGAAAACTGATCCAGTTTAAAAAAAAATAAAAATAATAATTTTGCAATTATACTTGGTCTAGCACTCAAAAAACAATTTACAAGTTAAAGCTTTACTTCTATACCATTAAAAAACACTGTTCAAACAAAACACTCACTGAAGATGTAGTTACCAATAAGAATTGGAAATCATTAGGGATGTGCACACGTAATCGACTAATCGAGTACTCGTTCTGCAACAGATACTCGACTATTAAAAACACTACTCAAATATCACTAATTTATTTTCCTTTGCACATTTGCCTGCCATGGGCAACGCTGAATTATCCTGTACTTTCCCTCTGCATCTATCCAAATATGCCAGTTTCGACTGAGTCCACTGAGGGGCGCTGTGGATATGTATCATCGAGGTGTTGGATGAGAGGAGACATGATGGCCTTTGTGTGCTTTCAAGCAAAGCCAAGCATGGCAATACTTATTCAATTCTACTCTACTGGTATTCAGCTCTTATTGGAGTCAAGCATACCAACAGACAAGGATCTGTTTTTAAGGTGGAAAGAAAATGTAAAGCGAGGTACGAGAAACTCTGAAGCTTATCAGACCTGTATGCACGTTAAATATCTGAACACAGGCAGAGCGCATTTATAAAAAAAAAAAAAAAAAAAAAACACTTTCACATGCTTGTCTGATTAACATGTGAATAAAAATGTGATAGCCTTTATGTGGACTAGGTTTATATTAGTGCCCGACCGATTTATCGTTCAGCCAATATTAGCCTTTCACAGATATATCGGTATCGGCGTATAGGTTTACCAATATGTGCAGATATGAAAACTTGTTTTCAGAACGTATAATGCAGAAAACAATGCTTTAGAATTGGTGTCGTAACAGTTTGTCCAGCAGAGCGCGCTCCGATTCCACCGTTTACAGAGCTGAGCTGACGGTGGTTCTGCAGACAGGGCAGAGTTAAGCGGTACGGCGTTAAGCTGTGTCTTCACGGTAAGTTGCTAACTAGTTTGTGAAATACATACTGGAAAGTTAAATGACGCCATCATTTTCCCTTTTCAATATAACTAATATAACGTTAACCCTCTCCCTGACAACCATGTCACTCATGTTTATCACATCTGTTTGCTATGTTAACCAGCTATAGTTTGTCAGTGCAGTAAGTAATGTAGCAGATTGAAAGGTAAACATCAGAGCATCTTTTTGCAGCTCAGCAGACAACGGTGCGGTGGTGGATTGTATCTGTTGAGTGTTGATTTCACGCTACGTTGATACCTATTTGGTGAGATGCAATGCTGGAAAGTAAATAAAGTCCATCTTTTACTCTCTATGACAACGAGCTTATAGCTAACCACGTAGCTACTTTCATTGCTTGTCAACTGAGTGGAAGCTAATGTGTAAACATGTATTCACCAAACTGTTTTGTTCAGGATTCGCAGTTTGGTACCCCCTTCAACCGAACAATTCCAGTCGTTGCATTTACAAAATGTAATATTTAAAAGTCTGGTTTTCTACCAATGAAAGTTTCCCCTGAACTTGTATAGCAGAATACGGTGTAACACCACTGCCACTGTTTATCTCTTGACTCAGCAGGTGTAAATGCTTCTTGTTTTACAACCTGCCCCTAATTGACTAGCAGTATTAAAATAGTCATCATTTGACTGATACTAAACAGTACTAATGTTTATTTAGCTATTTATTGTATTTGTTTTCCTCCCCTTTTCTCCCCAATTTGGAATGCCCAATTCCCAATGCACTCTAGGTCCTCGTGGTAGCATAGTGACTCGCCTCAATCTGGGTGACAGAGGACGAATCTCAGTTGCCTCCGCGTCTGAGACCGTCAATCCACGCATCTTATAACGTGGCTTGAGCGCGTTATCGCGGAGACGTAGCGCGCATGGAGGCTTCACGCTATTCTCCGCGGCATCATTGCACAACTCATCACGCGCCCCACCGTGAGCGAGAACTACATTATAGCGACCACGAGGAGGTTACCCCATGTGAATACACTCCCTAGCAACTGGGCCAATTTTGTTGCTTAGGAGACCTGGCTGGAGTAACTGCACGCCCTGGATTCGAACTCGCAACTCCAGGTGTGGTAGTCAGCATCTTTACTTGCTGAGCTACCCAGGCCCCCAATTTATTGTATTTTTATTTATTCTTTATTTTAATGGTCCGCAACTGATAATGAACAGAGTACTGATGTTTATTTAGCTATTTATTGTATTTTTATTTATTCTTTATTTTCTCAGTGTTCATTTCTAGAATTTGTTGACAATGTATTATAATAATAATGTCAAATATTCTTTGATAAAATATTTAAGAAAGCAGCCTTCTGAGTACCTTTGCATAGTCATATCGGTGCAAAATTGGTGCACAATCTACATAGAAAAGGTCTGTTTTCATTCCAGCTTAAAAATTAACTATATCGGCCACCAAATCGGTAATCGGTGAATTTTCCTCCTCTTAAATTGGTATCGGTCTCAAAAATCCCATATCGATCGGGCTCTAGTTTATATACACCGATCAGCCACAACATTAATACCACCTTCCTAATATTGCGTAGTTACCCATCGTGCCGCCAATACAGCACCAACCCGCATCTCAGAATAGCATTCTGAGATTATATTCTTTTCACCATAAATGTACAGAGCGGTTATCTGAGTTAACGTAGACTTTGTCAGTTCAAACCAGTCTGGCCATTCTCTGTTGACCTCTCTCAACAAGGTATTTCTGTCCACAGAACTGCTGCTCACTTTAAGTTTTTTTGGTTTGGCACCATTCTGAGTAAATCCTAGAGACTGTTGTGTGTGAAAATCCCAGGGGATCAGCAGTTACAGAAATACTCAGACCAGCCCGTCTGGCACCAGCAATCATCCATGCGATTATCTACCATTTACAATAAGCCAATCGTGTGGCGAGAGGTCAACAGAGAATGGCCAGATTGGTTTGAACTGACAAAGTCTACGGTAACTCAGATACCCACTCTGTACAATTATGGTGAGAAGAATATCATCTCAGAATGCTATTCTGAGATGCGGGTTGGCGCTGTTTTGGCAGCATGAGGGGGATCTACACAATATTAGGCAGGTGATTTTAATGCTGTGGCTGATCGGTGTATATGTATTACACTAACGCCATGAGTACTGGGCAAGTTCCGGGTGAGTGCAAATGTTTTTGTTATTTTTAAATCATTTATTATTAATGCATATTGCTTATTAAATTGTTTCCCAAAGAAAGGCATAGTTTGTTCAAGTTCGCTTATTTTAAAACCGTTCTTGGTAAAGTTTGAGAATAAAAGAAAATATACATTTCACATACGTGTAATAGATTTTTTAACAGACACATTTACAATTAATCGATTACAATTTTTTTTTTGTGGGTTAGAGTACTCGACTACAGAATTACTCGAAAATGCCCATCCCTAGGAATTACACTATTTCCATCTGCATATGTGCACCTGGCATATAAATGCAGTAATATCAGGTGTTTCAAACAACTTTGGAAAGGAGCACATATTTATCCATTACGATACAGACATGCACATGTAAGAAAACGAAGTACAATCTTTCAATTTTTTTTTTACTTGAGCTAATCCTATTCTGCCTTTTGAGACACTAAAGCTCCTAATTTTAAACAGCAGGGGTTGAGACCAATAAATTATGTGGACAAGCAACACAGAAAAAAAAAAAAACTCATACACCACTAATTTAGACCACAAAGCCTCGCAAGACTGCAAAACAGAAGAAAAAAAAAAAAAAAGGACTGATTGGCTATTCAAGCCCTGCTGCTATTTAAATCTGATCTCTCAAACAAAATAACCTCCAGCTACATTTGGCAAAATATTTATACCCAATTTCTTGTAATATTCCTCCCAGGCCTTGGTGTAATCTGCCTGTCCACTTTGACCTGGAGCTTGCGGGTCACCTGTTAAAAATGGTACAATTTGAGAAAATTGAGAACCATTCTTCAAACGCTGCCCTGTCCATGAGTGCTAGTGGTAATGGGCCATCATCCCAGATCGAGTGATAAAGACGATGAGAAAAGCAACACTGTACTATGCAGTGATGGCTACACTGAAAGGCAGAGACAGCTATACTACGACAGACTGCTAGTCTACAGTGAAGGGAGCGGTGTAATTATGTGGAGTGCAGATAAAGCGTACCCTGTCCGTTGGTTTGGGTTGTGCCTGGGGCAGCTGCTGTGGGTGTCATGGGGCCCTGGGGCTGCTGCTGGTACTGGGAATAATAGGCTGCCCAAGCGGCGGCATTAGCATCAGCCGCTGCTTTATCTACAGAACAAACAATAGCTTAGCCCATGTAGTTTTTACTCCAATTGAAGTGGTATTGAAGTTGATTAGCATAGCCAATGAGCGAGCACTTACTGGGATCTGGCTGTCCTTGCTGCCAATGCGGGTATCCATTGCCCCAGCCTTGAGGCTGGTATGGTGCTTGAGGACCACTGAGGATAAAAAAAAAGTAAATTAGACTGACGCTATAGACCGGTATTCTGAAGATTTTAGAAGCAGAAAGAAACGTTCTTACTGTGGTCCTGGAGGGCCCTGGCCATAGGGTCCAGGATTATATGGGCCCATTTGGGCAGGAGCTCCTGGTGGGCCAGGTGGGCCATGTGAAGGACCTCCATGGGGCCCAGGAGGACCATGAGGGCCACCCATAGGGCTAACTGGGCCCTATGACAAACCAAAATAACCATTTTACTAAAATGCCTCATATACATATAAAATATATATATAAACACACCTCAGAAGGCATAGACAAAAAAAAAACGTATTTATGTTTGCTGATTTTCACTTTTCCCCAAAGCAAACTGGTTCTAAAATAAGCCAATTCATTCACTCACTCCAATCTTCTCCTCAACCAGTTGTCTGGCGTAGTCAATCTGTTGGGGTGATCCGCGCACTGTGAACATCTTTATATTTGGGTCTGAATTAGGTGGAGGGTTTCTCTGCAGCTCTATCCTGGCTCCAGACTGTTGGCTAATGTTCTTAATTGTTTCACCCCCTAGAGGAAAAACAATTCAATGCCACAATGTATGTTCATTACATTTCTGTTGTGCAAAAGTTGCCAATCTTATCATAGATAAAGCAATCTACATCAACACTGACCCTTGCCAATAATGAGGCCCGTCTTCATAGTAGGGACTGTGAAATTAAATTCCTGCAGACCTCCTGGGGGACCCATGTTCCAATTTCCCTGTCCACGGCCCCTCCCTCTGCCTCCATGCCCTGGAGGCCCTCCAGTCTGCACACTCCTCAGTAAGTCAGTTATGATGTCTGCTGCATGCTGTGCCCTGTCTGGAGGCCCCATGATCTGAGCGATCCTCTCTGGTGTGGTGCCATCATCTGAAGCAAAGATAATGCATTAGTGTCAATGGTGTGCAACCCAACGGAGCACAGCTGGTCTTATTCAAGAACAAAAGCATCTAATCGATTTAACTTTGTAATGTAAAAGGGTGTATAAATATCTCATATACCTGGTTTGAACTGAATCCTTACACCAGTGTCATTCTGAATCTTCTTGATCATTTCACCACTCCTGCCAATCACAATTCCCACTGCAAACCTTGGCACAGGGACCTAAAGCAACAACATATACAGTGATGTGAAAAAGTATTTGCCTGATTTCTTCTGTTTTTGTGTATATCTCATACTAAATGGTTTCAAAAATTCAAACAAAATCTAACATAAAACAAAGGCAACCTGAGTAAACACAAAATAAAGTTTCTAAATAATAATGTTATTTACTGAAGCAAAAAAGTTATCCAATACCAACTGGGCCTGTGTGAGTAAGTATTTGCCCCCTTAATTACTAAATCCCCAAATCTATTAATTGGGTATTTAATGGGGTTCAGCTGGACTAAACACACCCAGGCCTGATTACTGTCAGCCCTGTTCAATCAAATCAACACAAAAATATAACTTTTTCAGCAGCATCAAGTTGGCTAAAAGGTCTCACCCAGTAACACACTATGCAACAGTCTATAGAAATTCCAGAAATTGAGGAAAAAGATGACTGAAATGCATCAATATGGAAAGGGTTACAAAGCTACTTCTAAGCCTCTGGGACTCCAAAGAACCACTGTGAGAGCCATTATCTTATAAATGGAGAAAACTTAGCACAGTACTGAACCTTCCGAAATTCCTCCAAGAGCACAGCAACGACTCATACAGGAAGTCACAAAAAAGCCAAGGACAACATCCAAGGAACTGCAGGCCTCTCTTGCATCAATAAAGGTCACTGTTCATGACTCCACTATCAGAAAGACACTGGCCAAAAATGCCATCCATGGAAGAGTGGTGAGGCGAGAACCACTGCTAACCCAGAAGAACATTAAGGATCGTCTGAATTTTGCCAAAACACACCTTGATGATCCTCAAACCTTTTGGGAGAATGTTCTGTGGACTGAGTCAAAAATGGAACTGTTTGGAAGATAGGGGTCCCATTACATCTGGCATAAATCAAACACAGTATTCCACAAAAAGAACATCATACCTACGGTCAAGCATGGTGATGGTAGTGTGATGGATTGGGGATGCTTTGCTGCTTCAGGGCCAGGTCGACTTGCAATAATTGAGGGAAACATGAATTCTGCTCTCTACTAGAAAATCCTAAAGGAGAACGTCCAGACATCAGTCTGTGAGTTGAAGCTCAAGCGCAACTGGATTACACAGCAAGACAATGATCTAAAGCATAGGAGTAAGTCCACCTCTGAATGGCTCAAAAGAAGCTAAATTTAATTTTTGGAGTGGCCTAGTCAAAGTCCTGACTTGAACCCGATTGAGATACTGTGGCAGGACCTTATACGGGCAGTTCATGCTTGAAAACCCTCCAATGTGGCTGAACTAAAGCAGTTCTGCAAAGAAGAGTGGGCCAAAATTCCACCACAGCGTTGTGAAAGACTGATCTCCAGTTATCGGAAGGGTTTGGTTGCAAATTGTTGCTGCTAAAGGTGGCACAACCAGCTATTAAGTTTAAGGGGGCAGTTAGTTTTTCACATGGGTGATATAGGTGTTGGATAACTTTTTTGCTTCGATAAAAAAAAAAAAATTAAACTGTATTTTGTGTTTACTCAGGTTGCCTTTGTTTTATGTTATCTCGTTTGAAGATCCAAAACAATTTAGTATGAAACACACAAATAGAAGAAATCAGGAAAGGGCCAAATACTTTTTCACAGCACTGTACATTCATTTAATAGGATCATTTCATTTCAAAACCATTTAAATGTATGATGACTAAGTGCTTAAAGATTCAGTTCAACAATCTGTACTTACATCCAGACTGTCTCCACTTATCCTTGAACCATACTCTCCTCTTTGTTCCCGGAATCCCTGATCTCTAATCAGATCCATTACCATATCTTTGGCTTGCTGCATAGACAAAAACCCAATGTAAAATTCTGTATATTATCCACTGTACAACAATTTTAATATAGCAAGGGGAATGTACTTACCTGAACTTTAAAAGGATCTCCAGAGATCCTGAGTGGTTTATCAGCACCTGTGTTTTGTGGCCCATCTTGAATCATAACCATTTTGACTCCAGCTTGTTCCTATTTTACAATTGCGTTTCAAGTTAAATTAGTACATAAATGTCTGGAAAACAATGTAAAGATTAAAAAATAAAAATGCTGCTTAAGATTTAACTATAACACACATGCAGATGTCCAATTTTCTTGCTATATATTTTTTTTGTTTTTTTACACAAAAATTGGCATTTTCATCTGACACTGAAGGAATTCTTCAAAAAAGGTATCTTTTATCATGTGAACTACATGTTTTATCAAACCACCTAGTTTACTTGCAGGTTCATTTCCTTCATATTCCATCTGTTAACCATATGTAATAACAGACAACTTTATCCAAAGTGATTTACAGCATACTTATTGCAGTGACAGGGCTACTAAAGCAACCTGATGTTAGGGGACACCCTCACTATAAAATTATTTTCATTGCCAAAACTAACAGTTTTATACAGAAAGTACATAATTATACACCTCATGTATGACTCGCATATGGATTCTAGTGGGATAAAGTTAGCTATGCATTCTGAAGTCAACCACACCTCTGGTCCTTACCTGTAACTGTTTGATTGTTTCTCCCCCCTTTCCGATGACCAGGCCTGCTTTGGAGGCAGGGACCATGATCTCCAGAATGGAATTTCCTGGGCCATCATTGTGGTGGAAAGCTGGGGAGGGTCTGCCTTTCTCTACAATTTCTGTCAGTAACCTCTTTGCAGCTCTGTTAATGAAAATGAAAGTTGGTTTAATTCTAAAATAACACTGCACTCATCTGAACCATGTAACATTTCTAAGTGATCCCTTATGGAATCGTAAGAAATTTAACAATTCCGGTTCCAATACCGACGACTCTTAATGATTTTCAGTACATTCAAAAGAATTATTGAAGAGACCCTTTCAGTTTTCTACAGAGCAGATGTAACAAATGAGAAATAAATTGAATTCTTACAAAAAAACGTGTTTGCATACTTTTTAGAGGCATAAATGAAATCCAATAATTGATCCTAACCAAATATAAAATAAAAATTCCAAAATAAAACAATTTGATACATTATTATATCATTACAAAACTAGTGTATCTTTATCTGAACATTGTCATGAACAACTAGTTAGTAACTGCACTGCCTGATTGAAGTCTCACAGGTCTGAAGTATAACATTAAATAAACACGGAGTTCGGAATTGTATACTACCATACTACTCTTACTATTTATGCCACAGACATATGGCTTTAGTATGCGTACTAGAGTAGTAAGCAATTTCGAACTCGGCCACGTCAACTGTTATGTAGCCTAATGATGTACTTTATGCTTGTGAGACACTCAACAGTTCTTAATTCATTTCGAGTTGGATATTCATAACTTGCACGTTAGTATAAAATTCGGTAAACACTCTGACAAATGTATGTGTTTAAGTACTAAAAAGAATTGGCTCAGTGAAGTCATTTGTTCGAGAATTGGACTACACCCGAAGCACCGGATGTTACACTGAAGATTTAAAAAGAACCGGATAACTTAAGTTTCATAAGCAAACTCCAATTTTACATTACTGTAAAATTGAACAATTATTGAATATTTGAATTTTCTTGTAGTACAACAGTAACATTTGTCACAATTTCTTTACACTCACACGGTATTGTTCCCGTTCAACCCCAGTCGTTATTTTCACGGTAAACAGAAGATCTTTGTTTTTTTTTTGTGTAGTAGCAGCGTTTTGAACATGCTCATAATTCACATTCTGGTTAAATGGCAGAATTTTTGGAATTACGCGAGAATAAAGTGATCTCATAGCAATTTGCGTTCTCAATGCACGTTACAAGCAAAACGCACCATGGACTAAAAGCGAAGCAAACTCGGTACACTCCTGAGATGGATGGAGTTTGTGTGGGCTGTTCACTGTTTGCGAGAGCCCTGCATGTGCCTTAAACCAGTGGTTCTCAACCCACTAGGGGGCCTCAGCACACTTCCAGGGGTGACTCAAGATCTCTTAAAATGATTAAAAAATAAGGTAGACTATAATTTGTATATAATTAATCATTCAACTTATAGAAAATGCTAAAAAAATTAACCTTTTTATGACGAATACAGTTTTAGACATTTCTGGAATCACAAAAATGTATCATGATTGTTTTAATCTATTGATGCTTGTAACATTCGTGTATCAGCTGAAAAGAATATTTAGTGCTTTTTAAGCACTGACCACGAGACGAAATTCATTATTTGCTTGGGTAGCTGCAGAAAAATTGCCATTGCTGGAAAAACCCTGTCCATGTTTCTTAAATTTCCTGTCCACTGACTGATAAGCCCACGAAGCGCATATGGATATTTACATATTACAATTAGCATGATATAGCAAAATCTCTATCAACTGACACTTTATATCATCGCCACAAAATACATCGCCCAGCCTGTTATTACAAAGTAAATTAAAAGCTTGACGAAATATAAGCTCAGCTTATACCTTTAGAATGGCTGATGAGGGTTAAGTGAAAACATCAAATGATGTCTTTTGTTCTAGAAGTGAATTCCTTGTTGACCTCTCCTCGGTTTAGCCATATTTTATGTCGCATTATGCCATCTGTCATTGAAACAGGCATGGAAGCAGAACATGCGGGTAATATTTTCTAGGCGCGCAACTTCAAAACAAGATGCGGAGCATCACAGGTGCGCTCACGAGATGCCACAAACATAAATTGGATTTCTTATTTCAAATTTGAAATAATTTGATTTTATAACTCCAGACCTAAGGAAAAATCAAGCATTTTCAGGGAACATATTCAAAATTCAAACATATTTCAAACTTTGAAAACATAACTGTGAAAATCAAGCATTTTCCAAACTTTCAAGACTCTGTACGAACCCTGGCTGTTGATTCAGTAGGTGGCAGCGCTGCCGCTGATATGCGCTGCAGGAAACACCGTCAGAGTATTTTAGTACAGTGTTTGGTCCGCATCGGTGGAAAATTGCACGTGTGAGAACGGAACCAAAAATCTAATGGTTCCGGTATATATAAATATATATATTTAAATGGAACTGGTTCTGAACAAGAACCAGTTCTCAGTTCCCAACCCTAATGTGGAGATACTCACTGGATGGAATCAGGTGAGCCTGTTAACGTCACTGACCTCTCCGGCATGCCACCACTGTCTGTAGGACAGAGTGCAAAATAGGAAGTCTTTTTATTTCCGTTTATGCTCCAACCAGTTAACAAAAGTCAAATCACTTTTAAATGATCAGATACAAACAAACATGGCACTAAACTTTTGACTCACCTGGAGCAATCTGTATTTTACACCCTGATTCCTGCTGCATTCTTGATATCTGTTCTCCTCCCCTACCAATGACTGTAAACAACAGTTTAAAAATATTGCTAAATTATTGACTTTTACATATACATCATTCAAAACACTTGGGCTACATTCAAACTGCAGCTGATTCATGTGCAATATACATAAACTACTAGGGCTGCCCCCAACCAAAGACTTTCCTATTCAACTAGTAGTCATTAGTTTAAGCCATTAGTCGACTAGTTGTCGCACGTTTATGATATTAAATTTTGGGGGGCATCAGAAAATGCTTTGAGTTCCAGGGCTGAGAATGTTATAAGTAACATTGCTAACATTGTTCTACATTACAGAGAAATACTAAACCGAAATAATGAACCTTTAAAATAAAATTTTTAGAGTTCAGTTCGCTTTAATTCCACAGAGCAGTTCATTGTGACCACAACTCTGCAGTCTATACATCTTGTATTTTATGTTTTAATCACAAAACACATTCACCTCAAACTATGATTTATATTTCAGTGATTACCATCATCATCATCATAATTATTATTTTTACATTTATAATTGTTTTTGTCTTCATTTGTAAGTAATTTTCCGCCTGCATGTTTAGACGGATACTTGCCCGACGGTAAATGGAAAGGTGGTTACTTATATATAATTTTTTTTACTTGCTTTTTCGTTTGGAGTGCAATTTTAATTTAGAAATGTATTTGATTGAAGTTTTTCGTTTTTTAAATAAATTTAATTTTCAATGCAAAATCACTAAAGCAATAATATTCACCGACCCCTCAGCCCGGGTGTTGCCGATGTAATTGTATATTGCAATAAATAAATAAAACAAACATTATATATATATATATATATATATATATATATATATATACACACACACACACACACACACTATATTGTCAAAAGTATTTGCTCATCTGCCTTAAGACGCATATGAACTTAAGTGACATCCCATTCTTAATCCATAGGGTTTAATATGACGTCGGCCCACCCTTTGCAGCTATAACAGCTTCAACTCTTCTGGGAAGGCTTTCCACAAGGTTTAGGAGTGTGTTTATAGGAATTTTTGACCATTCTTCCAGAAGCGCATTTGTGAGGTCAGACACTGATGTGGGACGAGAAGGCCTGGCTCGCAGTCTTCGCTCTAATTCATCCCAAAGGTGCTCTATCGGGTTGAGGTCAGGACCATGTGCAGGCCAGTCAAGTTCTTCCACACCAAACTCGCTCATCCATGTCTTTATGGACCTTGCTTTGTGCACTGGTGCGCAATCATGTTGGAACAGGAAGGGGCTATCCCCAAACTGTTCCCACAAAGTTGGGAGCATGGAATTGTCCAAAATCTATTGGTATGCTGAAGCATTCAGAGTTCCTTTCACTGGAACTAAGGGGCCAAGCCCAGCTCCTGAAAAACAACCCCACACCATAATCCCCCCTCCACCAAAATTCACAGTTGGCACAATGCAGTCAGATAAGTACCGTTCTCCTGGCAACCGCCAAACCCAGACTCATCCATCAGATTGCCAGATGGAGAAGCGTGATTCGTCACTCCAGAGAACGCGTCTCCACTGCTCTAGAGTCCAGTGGCGGCGTGCTTTACACCACTGCATCCGACGCTTTTCATTGCACTTGGTGATGTATGGCTTGGATGCAGCTGCTCGGCCATGGAAACCCATTCCATGAAGCTCTCTACACACTGTTCTTGAGCTAATCTGAAGGCCACATGAACTTTGGAGGTCTGTAGCGATTGACTCTGCAGAAAGTTGGCGACCTCTGCGCACTATGCGCCTCAGCATCCGCTGACCCTGCTCTGTCATTTTACGTGGCCTACCACTTCGTGGCTGAGTTGCTGTCATTCCCAATCGCTTCCACTTTGTTATAATACCACTGACAGTTGACTGTGGAACATTTAGTAGCAAGGAAATTTCACGACTGGATTTGTTGCACAGGTGGCATCCTATCACAGTACCATGCTGGAATTCACTGAGCTCCTGAGAGCGGCCCATTCTTTCAAATGTTTGTAGAAGCAGTCTGCATGCCTAAGTGCTTCATTTTATACACCTGTGGCCATGGAAGTGACTGGAACACCTGAATTCAATTATTTGGATGGGTGACCGAATACTTTTGGCAATATAGTGTATAGAGTGAAGGAGGGAACAAAAAATAAATTATTCACACAATGTATTTTCCGGGACAGCGAAACACCCGACCAGTAGAGAATGCACAGATGTAGGTTCTTTGCCAGAGAGATGTTGCCCTTCACAACTGTTGTAAAGCCATCTCTCAAAAAGTCAAACACACATTTTAATTGCACTTAATTTTTTTCCAGTTTCATTTGAATTTGTTAAAATATATAAAAAAATAAAAGTTAAAAGTTTGAAATCAAGGTGTCTTGCTTTATTGTGTAGCAATAAAGCTTAACAAAAACTACCCCATAGTACCACCTAGCGTCCAACCAGCAGTAATACTGGTGTTCGTTGGTTTCCTGTTGTGCTATCTCTGAGTATTGCCAAACTAAATTTTGTTGTATTGTAAGCAATGAAAATAAAGTATCTTTAACTTATTTAAATTGTTATTAGCAGTTATTTTTTTCACTTTAACCCAAAGAGGACACTTAATATCTAATAAACTATCTAATAAAATATCAACAAGTGATGGAAGACCAGACGGATAAAGATATGACATAAAAGTAACTTGCAGTCGTATGGTGGAATTTAATTACCAGTGAAGCTCAAGAATGTAATATGAGCGAGACAAAAGCACAGCAGGAAAAACAGACACACACAGAGCTCTGGAAAAAATTAACAGACCACTGCAAAATTATACGTTTCTCTGGATTTACTATTTATAGGTATGTGTTTTAGTAAATGAACACTTTTGTTTTACTCTGTAAAGTACTGACACCATTAAATATTGTCATTTAGAGCATTTATTTGCAGAAAATTACAACTGGTCAAAATAACAAAAGATGCAGTGTTTTCAGACATCGAATAATGCAAATAAATAAGTTCATATTCATTTTTAAACAACACAATACTAATGTTTTAACTTAAGAGTTCAGAAATCAATATTTGGTGGAATAACCCTGATTTTCAATCACAGCTTTCATGCATCTTGGCATGCTCTCTACCAGTCTTTCACATTGCTGTTGGGTGACTTTATGCCACTCCTGGCACAAAAATTCAAGCATTCCCGCTTTGTTTGATGGCTTGTGGCCTTCCATCTTCCTCTTGATCACATTCCAGAGGTTTTCAATGGGGTCTAGAGATTGGGCTGGCCAAGACAGGGTCTTGATCCGGTGTTCCTCCATACACACCCTGATTGTCCTGCTGGAAAGCACCCCCAGATCATCACCGATCGTCCACCTGGTCGTCTAATGGTTAGACCGAGACCTGGAGAGGCCTTCAAGCCACAGTGTCTCGCACACACTGTGAAATTTTATGGAGGATCGGTGATGCTCTGGGAGTGCTTCAGCAAAGCTGGAATCGGGCAGATTAATCTTTGTGAAGGATGCATGAATCAAGCCACGTACAAGATTATCCTGGAAGAAAACTTGCTTGCTTCAGCTCTGATGATGTTCCCCATCTCTGAGGATTGGTTTTTCCAGCAGGTCAATCAAGGTGTGGATGGAGAACCACCAGATCAAGACTCTGTCATGGCCAGCCCAAATTCCAGACCTGAACCCCATTGAAAACCTCTGGAATGTGATCAAGAGGAAGATGGATGGCCACAAGCCATCCAACAAAGCAGATCTGCTTGAATTTTTGTGCCAGGAGTGGCATAATAACCCAACAGCAATGTGAAAGACTGGTGGAGAGCATGCCAAGAAAGCTGTGATTGAAAATCAAAACATTAGTATTGTGTTGTTTAAAAATGAATATGAACTTATTTCTGTGCATTATTCGAGGTCTGAAAACACTGCATCTTTTTTGTTATTTTGACCAGTTGTCATTTTCTGTAAATAAATGCTCTAAATGACAGTATTGTTATTTGGAATTTGGGACGAATGTTGTCAGTACTTTATAGAGTAGAAATGTTCATTTTACTCAAACACATACCTATAAATAGTAAATCCTGAGAAACTGTTAATTTTGCAGTGGTCTGTTAACTACTTCCAGAGCTGTACATATATGTGTGTAAAGTAAGAGTTCTGTTATTATTTCATATTTTGATTGACTTGCCTGCATTCACGTTTTGTTACAGTTTGATAAATACAGAAACTGTTTTCTGCACGAGTGGCACGAGCAAAGAGCCGTGTTACACTGACTAAATCTACATCAGCATCTTTTCATGCACATTTTACTATGTGAAATTCAAACAAACCGCAAAACCCAACAGTTAAAGCTTATTTCAGATACATATCGGATTTATTTCCACATATGAAAGTGGCCCAAATTAATGATGGATATTAAGTCAGCCAAATTAATAGGTCAACTTACTGAAGCCAACCATGCCATCTGGAACTTTGAACTCCTCTGATAAAGTCCTGCACATAGACATGTTATGGTTAAGACAAGAAAAATTGCAATGCAGAAATGTACTACATTTGTATTAATATTAACACCAAATCAAAAGTTTTCAGAAATTACCTTGGTGGGCCACCCATTCCTCCCATTCCTCCCATTACAGCAGAAAAAGCTGGTACAAAACATGAACTCACAACTAAGCAATATACAGCACACATCTTTGAAATGTTAAGTTAGGAAAAAAACAGTTTTAAAAGGCAATCATTTCTGCCTGGAAAAAAGGTGGCAATGCTTACGGTCACTCGGTGGAATTTTTTTGGTTTCTGGTTGATCTGAGGAGAAAAAGGAGAGGGCAGACCAAGATTAGGCTCAAAAGGTGATGGGGAAATGGTACACAATGACACTCAGATCTTCAAAAAGTGATCCGTTATGTGGTTTACATTGACTAATATGCATAACAGCATTTGCAACGCAGTAAGACAACATTGCTGCCATCCCCTCACCTGCATCTTCAAGGGGTCTTTTCTGTCCTCCATATCCAAATTCATTGGCGGTTGGAGGGGGAGCAACCCCATCACCTCCTATTTTCGCCGCAATCTGCAAATATACATTTAATTATAAAGTTACATGGGTTTATGGTCCAATATAATGACTGAAACTACCCTACAAAGGCGAATAACTGTAACAGCAGTGACATGCACTGAGTGCGTGTGTTTACTGTTGTGTTGGGAGGAAAACTAGGTCACCAGCACACTGGCGCCATTTTAAAAAAAACTGTAAAAAAAATAAAATAAAAAATAAAAATAACCCTCACTTTGTTCGTTTTTTTTTTTTTTTTTTGAAATAGTTAAAAAGAACCCTAAATGAGAAAAAAATTATTTAGGTACGGGTTAAATTCCAGCAACATATTACAATTTCAGCGGCCGTCACGCCTGTGTATTATCTCTGTTATGTCTTTGAGGAGTTAAAACTGAAGTGTTCTCTTTGATTGGTCGATATCTGAGTCATATTTAAAAAAAATGCTTTACCGTTATTATTAAACTTGTTATAATGACAGTGTATAAGAAAAGAAAACCGCACTCGACTGAAACCTTTGTTGAAACGCATCAAGGCCTAAAGATTAGCACGTTAGCTAACAATCCCGTTGCGCTTAAATAACAAGTTTTGAAATCGGTAAAACTCCCAAATACAACATATCTTCGGACTCATTCAAGATACTCACTTGTCTGGCCCTCTGAAGGGCGTCTTTAAAAGCATCATTCATCCCTCCACCGGAGTTTGAGGACGGCGGAGCCACGCTGGAGTAGTCGGACATGTCTGAGGGAACAGTCGTCTCGTCTCGAGCTGAAGGAAGATGGCCGCTACGCGCCTGAATGATGAAGAACTGACTACAGCCGCCTCGATCCTGATCTCGCTTCCGGCCTGCTTCTTCTTCATCTTCTTCTTGTCATACGGCGGTTGACATCCAGCTTATTGGTGCATTACCGCCACCTTCTGCTCTGGAGTGTGGATCAAACAATCTGAATCCCTTCAAAAAATAAATAAACACACACACACACACACACACACACACACACACACACACACACACACACACAACACACCTAAACTACACTTTATCCTCCATACTTTCCAACCTAGCCCTACTATAAAATTCCCATCTGTGTCAGCCACCCTAGCACCCTATTGCTGCTTATCCATCATATCCTATAAAAACCCCTGTATCCCTTAAAAAAAGCTAACAGTACCCTGACCTGTGCTCTCTCTCTCTCTCTCTCTCTCTCTCACACACACACCCATGTTCTGTAATCCTTTTAATGTGAATTCCTGCACCCCTAATTCCCTCCGATTATTTTTCATCATCTCTCTCTGTGTCCCATACCCAGGGACGTCACTAGAGATTCATGGATAGGGGGGCTAGCCTCTTTTAGTGGGGTCTGGGTATACTTCCCCAGGATTTTTTTTTTTTTTTAAAGCCCCCAAAACGTCTTTTCATCATGTATTTTTAGAGTAACAACGGGTGTAGTCCACTCTGTCCACTCTGTCCCCATCCATCCAACACCAACAAAAGGATTGACCTTTTCACAGAGAAAATATATTGACTGATATTTTGATTTATTTAGTGGGGGCTAATGAATATTTTAGGCCTAGCGACGTCCCTGCCCATACCTCCTACAACTCAGAACTTTGTGCTCCACTGACTCCTCTTCCTGACGCCCCTCACACAAGCCTGTCTGGGGTTTTCCTGCCATTTTCAATGTATTGGTTAGTGCACAGTGCCCCAACCTTAACCTTGTCAACACAGTTTCCTCTATCCTGTTTCCACTACCTACCCTAGTAACTTTGACACTCTTTTGAATTTGATATAGATGCCTCCCTTTCTCCTCTCTGTCCCACCTTTCTTGACACATTTGGTCGATTTTCTCCCAGATTACACATTTAACATCAGCTTTATTGATACTAATTTGATTTCTATCATTTCTTTCTTTAAAGCCCTCTTTGCCAACTCATTCACCCTCTCATTCCCCCTCACCCCTACATGCGCTGTAACCCAAATAAATTTTACCTGACCTCCCTGATTTGCTATTCTTTTTTTTTCTTTTCTTCCCAATTTGGAATGCCTTGTGGTGGCGTAGTGACTCGCCTCAATCCGGGTGGTGGAGGACAAATCTCAGTTGCCTCTGTGTCTGAGACCGTCTTATTACATGGCTTGTTGAGTGCGTTACCACGGAGAAATAGCGCGTGTGGAAGCCCACGCTATTCTCCGCGGCATCCACGCACAACTCACCACGTGAGAACCACATTATAGCAACCACGAGGAGGTTACCCCATGTGACCCTACCTTCCCTAGCAACCGGGCCAATTTGGTTGTTTAAGAGACCTGGCTGGAGTCACTCAGCACGCCCTGGATTTGAACTCGCGACTCCAGGGGTGGTAGTCAGCGTCAATACTCGCTGAGCTACCCAGGCCCCCTTATTTGCTATTCTTGTGACTGACTTATAGTACATCTTTACGACTGTTTGAATGGAAAGACCATAAACTTGCTAGGGCTGAGGATGAATCTGAGCATATCAACACCTTGTCTTGTCTAGTTTTTTCTACCCATCGTAATGCAACCAACATTGCCAACATCCCCACTATACACCCCCAACATATTGGATGTTCTTCTGTTGATTCCAATTCCTTTTGCTGGTATTGCCACCCCAAATCCTGTCACTCCTGTCTCAGGTTTCTTAGCACCATCCGTATAAATCTGTAAAATCACTATATTCTTTCATTACTTTATATTTGAATGCACTTACCAAACCAATTTTATATTTTTCTTTCCTTTTTATCTCTAATAAATACCAGTCTTCATCAGGCCACACAATCTTCCATGGAGCCACCACCAGATAAACTACTGAAGGGCTTATCCTCAGATCAAACACTCCAATTTTTTTGCTATGTCATTCCCTACCCGACTAAAGTTATCCCTCTGATACCTCCCATTCTCCCAGCACTCCTGCAACACTCCTTTTGTGGGGTGTGAATCATTGTGCCCCTGCAAATTAGCCCAGTAATTTGCCATCAGTTGCATCCTTTTTAATTCCAGCAGCAATTCTCCCATTTCTACCTGTAGGGCAGGTACTGGCAATGTTTTAAAAGCCCCACTGCACACTCTCAATGCCTGTGCCTGAATTACATCCAATTTCTTTCAAATAGACCTAGCTGCTGATCCATATGCTACACTGCTGTAATCCAGCATAGATCTTATCAAGGCCACATACATTCTTTCCAACGATGAGCAACTTGCTCCCCATTCCCTACCAGTCAAACATGTCATCACATTTATTACTTTTTTGCATTTTTCTTCTATTTTCCTGATATGGCCTGCCCATGTTAACTGTGAGTCAAAAAAGTTTAGAAACCATGAGTTTAAATTTAAATGTTCCAACCCTTTCTAATTTTTTCCCATACATCATTAGCTTCATCCCTTCCTCAATTCTTTCCTGGTGAAAAAGACCGTTTTAGTTTTTTCCACTGAGAACCTACACCCCAGTCTTAACCACACTCTACCACCGCATCAATTGCTCCTTGTACTTTTCTGAATGCATTCTCCATGTTCCTTCCTCTTTTCCACAAGGCCCAATCATCTGCAAACAGTGACCTACCTATATCTACTGGTACCTTTGAGAAGATGTCATTGATCATAATGATGAAAAGTAGTGGGATTATCACACTGCCTTGAGGTGTGCCATTTCTATCCGTGTACTGATTTGACAATTCTGACCCAATCCGTACTTGAATTTTTCTCCCAAACACTCTCCCACCAACCCCCATCTTGTGCAACTTAATTAACAATCCTTCCTTCCACATCATGTCATAGGCTTTTTCTATGTCAAAAAACTGACTCTTTATTTGCCTGGGCCTTTCTTATTTCATTCTCTAGCCTTATCACTGAGTCCATGGTATTCCTGCCTTCCCTAAAACCACTCTGATAACTTGCCATCATTCCTCTCTTCTCAAGCTCATATGATAACCTTTCTGTTATCATCCTTTTCATTATCTTGAATATATTTGATGTTAGTGCTATTGGTCTGAAACTAGTGGGTTTAGATGGAACCTTGCCAGGTTTTCTAATCAGAATCACTACTGCTTCTTTCCATGCGCTTGGTAATCTTCCCTCCTCCCACACTCTATTATAAAGCACAATTATTCACTCTATTATTCACAGCACAACGTGAAGACAGCTAGTGACTCGGGGGCACAGTGCAAAGTGAGTACAACGCATGTCCGCAAGAGACAGATATAGATTATTGATGTGAGTGCATGCCGCCAAGATGACAAGTGCAGTGCACTCATGCCAATACAAGACAAGACATGGAACAAAACTGAACCAGACAGAAGGGTCAGGATCCAGACACCATGCTCCAGACATGAAACAAGACCGACCGAAGAGCGCACGGCATGGAAATCAACAGAAACCGTGCGCTCACACCAAGACAGACAACGAAACACAAGACAGACATGGGACGATGATGTCATGGTCCTGTCAGACAGAAATCCAGACTGACAGAGTGACAGGACCATGACATAAGTGCCTTCTTAAAACTTCGAAGTAAACGGCCACTGTTATGATTGGCTAACATCGTACAGCCCCTCAAATTCAGCCATTTTTGAAACTCAATAGGAAGAAACTCCACAACATTATAAACTAAATTTCAGGGTTTACACATAACGCACATCCAACACATTGAATCCAAATATATTAAACTGTTCGTCTCAAGCACAACTGTAAACACTCAGCACCATAAACTATCAAACAGTCATGACATTTGAAATAATCATTTACTGTTTACTTATGATTTTGCAATCGGGTCCAAGTGTTTTTAACTGCCACATCCGTCAAAAACTGTTCCTTTGCAAAGGTTGAATCATTTTATGACTGGTTCACAAGCAATCCACGCTGATATGAGGCGAAAAACATGCAGTCCATGCTGAAATACACTGAAGACACATCCACATGACCCACACACATACTCCAAAGCACGATATGAACTGGACACACACACATCCAGTTTCCATTATCATCCTGCACTGAAATGCACATAGCCAGAAACGCATTCAAATAGTCAAAGATGTCCATCTAGTGCATGTTTACATGCACCAACATTTAAAAATAGAGCAGATGGGCACGAGAACGTGTGCATGACGCATTTGTGCTCAAAACAACAAGAGGCAGCAGCTGAATGAAACCGAATGGCTTCTCCTATTCAGAGTTGTAACTTGACACTGCGTCTTTTTAAAGCGGCACGAGATACATGACAACGACATCTGTCTAGTGCAGTGTTTCCCAACCACTGTGCCGCGGCACACTAGTGTGCTGTGAAAGATTGTCAGGTGTGCTGTGGAAAATTATCAAATTCCACAAAATAAATAAATGCATGAAAAAAAAAATAATTCAGGTATCCAAACACCTCACCTTTCGAGAAATTCGCATTTTGAAACCATAATCGGTCACTTCTGTGTTGTGAAGAGCAATGATTAATGTGCAAAAGTATTTATACACGTTAAGGGTCTTTCACATGACTCGCGTCATCATTGCAGAATACACTGAAGTCTATGAAGTGACGTCACTTTACACCAAAGTGTTTTTCACACACACGTTTTTGCTTCACCAATAATGTCTTTGAGAGTACTAAGCAACAAGAAATATTTAAAAACTGTCCAAATTTGTGAAGAGATATTGAATGACTCATAATTTCTTTTAATTAAATATTACATTATCGTTTACGAATATCAGAGACCCCAGTTATTTAACTAATTTAAATTCACCAAGAAAAGACCTAAACGAGTCCTTTTATTACTTTCTGCTATCAAAGCAACTGCAAGCTTTTTTTCTCTCTTCCAAATACATGTTTTCAATGTTTATTGTGCACACCTCCCGCTTTTTTATGTGGCAAACTCGTAAAATCGCCCCTCTGTGACACTTTCTGCAACTCTTGTCATGTGGAAGGCAATGCAGCACTTGACGCTGGCGTTGAACGCAGCGTTGATGCCTCGACACAACTCATGTGAAATGTGCTTTACAATGACGAAAGAACATTATTGAAACTCAAAATTATTATTATTTGTCTGTTATTGTGGTCTTTTCTGATCAAAGACATGTTCAGCAGTTTAAATAGGCTACTGTAGGAAAATGATACCGTAGATCTGCTTTGTGTTTATAATTCTTATACTGAAGTCAGTAGATTTGTAGCCATGAAAGTTTTAATAAAGGAGAAGGTAAGGACGTTAGTGAAACTCACTATTATTAGACTATTATTGATGTCTTTTTGGATGAAAAATAATGCTCAGACTGAAGGAAGACTATAGATCTGCTTTGTTCTTTTAATGCTTAAACACTATAAAGTCTCTTGGTAGATTTCGGTCTTGGTAGACGCGATCATTTGTCGCCACCTAATGACATTTCCAGAAGGGGTCACTGAACTAATCAGTTAATGAAATTGAACAAATTTGTGAAACAGAAGCAAGCCTCACCAAAATACTCTTTATTTTGCAGCTAATTCTGCACAATTGTAAACTTGAATAAACTTGAATCACTAAAACAGCTGGAATTGGTGCTTTTATCTTATTTAAAAAAAAAAAATATCCCCAGAAAAAATTTTCATGGACCAGTGATTGTCTTACCTTTTTCACCCCTCATGAGTTTGCATCCCTGTAATTTGTTGTGGCATTGCAAGAACAAATCTACAAATTTGAAAAGAAGCAAATTTGTTGTTTTTTCATTACCCATTTAGCGCTCTTGCCACCTATGACCTCACACAGTGTAGCCTACCTGTGTGACTTTTTTTTTGTTTTGTTTTTTTTGCATAGCCGAATTTCAAACATTACAAGTAAACACACTACTAAGACGGACAGAAAACATGGACAAGTTCTTGAAAAGGAAAAATATTGAAGATGGTTACCCTATGTGGGATAGTGGTGTGCCGTAGAATTTTTTAGACATTTTGTTTTTTGGGAAACACTGGTCTAGTGCATGTTTATACAAAATCATTCAAAAGAGTCCAGTTGTGTTTAGGAATAGTTAGTTGGCCACACTCAGTAGGCCTGTCTGTCCTGCTCCTTCTCTTTGAGTATGAACTGACCGCCAGTGGTAAAGGGTGTAAAGTAGGTGTTAATGTTTTTTCGCTATAGAGGTGGTCATGAATTAATGGGCTCCCTAGTGACATAGGGAAATCACAGAAATAGAGAACAAATCATTTTTGCAGTTTGGTTTCAATAAATGCCTTTATTACATTGGGGGATTAAGTTTTGAGTTCTGAAATTTACATTATGTTTTTATAGTAGAATGACCACTCATATGTCAAAATATCAAGGATGTCAATCAAGGAATCAAATTTGATTCCTCATGACATGACCCCTTTAATGCTGATTGTCAAAAATCTACCTCTGTGAGAATAGCCCGGTTTTTACCCCTTTTACAGGGGGAAAATATAGATTCTCAATTCAGAACTTCTTTTTCTTTGGATGCAGATTTATTATTTGTTCATAAAAGTATGTTATATGAACCAGCACTGTCACAGTTCTACATTTCTTACAAACAATCTTTGCATCTCTTAAATTTAAGATAGCAACTGAATAATTTTTTTTTAAATTTTAACCTAATTTCTTCCAAGGACTGCATGTATTGTGAGAAGCAACAAACCTTTCATTCTTCCCCGACAGTTTGTAAACACAATTCACACCACCAGTGCAAAGACTCCCCCAACAATTCCTGTGACGTCATTGTGTGTGATGAGGTTAACTCCTTATTGATACCTGATATTCACAAGCTTTAAAACATGTTTTCAACAAAGTGTTTTAAACAGTGCATATTTAAATGACTAAATATCAATTTTCAGCTTCTTATCCAAGGCATTTTAAAGTTCAGTTATTACAGGAACTGTCTCCATAGAGCAACTTCTTCCATACCACCTCCATTTAAACATAAATCAGACATTTCAGCAGAGTAAATGGTGTGTGCCATGAAATACAGGTTAGGTTACAAAGGAGCAACACCTAGTCATCAGATACTACTGTCCATTGTGACATAGTAACACAATTAAAGTGTTATGAAGTGTTAAGTTTATGCAGAAAGTGTAAAGGGCGGTGTTGCATAAGACAAACAGAGAGGTTGTTGATAGATGCACACTGACTTGAACTGGTTCAAAATGTTGCCAGTGTATTAAGCACATTACAAGTTTTTAATGCATTTTTGAAGCATTAGTTAGCCTGCAGAGCACTTACATGCTCAGTTTGCTTTGCTTTCCACCAGAAAGAACTAAACTTGAAAGTGGGTCAGACCCCAACTCAACCACAAACATCATGGCAAGTCCATGTAAGAAAAAAAATAAAAAAATAAAACCCACCACAAAAGTATGTCAAGATTGAGTAAGTGCCACAGACTTGAGAAAAGAATTGGATCTCACAGGTATGTACCTCTCAACACAATCCTGTAAACTTGCCATCATATTTATTATTATTATTATTTTTTTTTTAACAAAATAACATTTAAATGTTCTACATTAGCAGTGAGATCTAAAATTCAGTACATGTTACTCTAAAATGCAAGTGTATAGTATTCTATAAACTTTAAATATGTCTTTAAGGATGTTTTATTTATTATCCATGAATGTGCAGCTTTAGTGTGGAGTTGTTATTGTTGGCTTTACAATTTTATGATCTACAAATGATTTTATAAAACATTCAAAACATTATAACATTTTTATAATGTTAACACTGTATATAAACAATATTGTTGACATTTTTTGGAATGCTCTCTTTCCAGACCAAATCAAAAATGGAATTTTCAGGTGAGTTTGTCAAAAGTGAAGGTGTCTACCCCTCGTTTTGTTTACTTGACTACAACAGACACTGTGTGGATGTAGACCTACTGTATAACCAAGGCTAGTGCTGCACTGTTAATACTAATAGTTTTCTCAAATTGTAATAGATAAATAAAATAGTTTACTCAACTTAATCTTAATTTTTTGCAATTCTTACTGAGTTTAATTAAGTTACCATTACTTTCTAAACCCTAAAGTTTTCATTAATAAAAACATTTAAGTGGTCCTGATTAAACAGTATTTGAAATGTAACATTTTTGCAATCATCACTTATACATATATATATATATATATATATATATATATATATATATATATATATATATATATATATATACGTTCTTTAAACTTTGGCTTTGAGTACTACTAACTAAAATTATCAAGTACAAGACTGCAGCAATGTGGAATATTCATAAGCCTTTGCGCTTGAATAAATTATGTATATTTGGTCAAAACAAGGGAACTTTATTGTAGAAAAATAATAATGTTATTTAAAAATGTATATAGTTTTAATTCTTATAACTATTGTTGTTGTTTTGTTGTAGCTGGTTGATAGTTGTGATTTGTGTAAAGTAATCATGAGGGTGATTATTCTTACCTCTGGTGAACTTGGAGCCTGTTAAATTTAAGCCATTCACCTTTACTCCATTGTACTTTGCAAAAGTGCAGATTTATGTGCACTAAGAAGTACTGAGGAGAATACAATGTGCCATATGGCTAACCGAGATTACAGGCATAATTCCTCTTATACTTGAACCAAATAATTATGTTAACTTAAAAAAAAAACAAACAAACAAAAAAAAAAAATAAAAAACAGATAGCCTTAAACAATCTTAGTAAGGTCAACTAATTAGATTTTATAGTGTACGAAAGACATATTTGAACTTGCCCATTAACCCAAATAGTAACTCTATATGATGTGAGTATTTATGATAATCATTTTAATGTCTCTTGCATTAAAATATGCACTGATGGATTGTATAACTTCAAAGTCTGAGCATGAAAGTTGAGGTCTGCAGATATGAGGTTCATGAACCAGACTGTTCATTGTGTCAGAAGGATGAGCTAGTCATCACATTAATTTTCATTCATAATAAGCAATAGATGTGTAGTAAATGAATAAACAATAAATAATAAGCAATGCATTTTGCATTTGATACATTAACCCGCCATTTCTCTTTATACTCCACCAGAGGTCAGCAGAATGATGCCACACCCAGAGCCTTATCGCTGCCCTTCTCCTCTGGAGCCCTTGATCAGGGTCAGAGATGTTTATAACAGTAATACATTATGTCTGTTGTATATGATGATCTTTACAGTCTAAGATGGCCATTATTTACATTTGTTTTATTTTAGATTGTTCAGTTGTTTGTTCACAAAGACCAAACCCTGGAGGAGGTTGTGGCAGAAGGTTTGTTCATCAACTGCATGAGCATTGCATAGAATAGAATACTTCAAAATAAAACTAGAAAAGGAAAGATTGACAAACTCAAGACAAACGTTGTCAGAAAGGCTTTGTTTAAAATAGTATTAAAAACTTTACATTTAAAAATAGATTGAAGGAAATTTTTGTCTCAGGTTAGGAATATATATATATATATTTTTTTTAAGTTGAAAAAGATGAAAAAGTTTGTACAGTAACAGATTTCAGGCTTTCTGTCAAGCCAACAAAACCATTAAACACTCATATTTCCTACCTTTTAATATTTTAAGCATGTTGTGGAATAAGGTCTAACAATAGATACGTGGTGAAGGATGATGCTGGGAATAAAGTTTTAGATATTTGTGAAGAGAATGAGTGGTGTACCAGGCAATGCTGTGGTCCAGCACGCTCCTTCATAATGAGTGTTATGAACAACTCAAATCATGAGGTCATCAGGCTGGTGCGACCATATGTTTGCAACTGCTGCCAAAATGAGGTATGAATATTATCCTTGTTTTTTCTGGCTTTTAATTATGTAGTGCACAACCCATTTTATACTAAAATAAGATATGAAGTGACTCCCACTTTCTTTTTACTTTAAAAGTAAAGATTTGTGTAAATATTTTAGCTGGAGGTTCAGTCACCACCGGGGATTGCCATTGGAAATGTTCGACAGAACTGGCATTTTTGCAGAGCTAAATTCACTGTTGAGAATGAACAAGGTCAACCAGTGTTTAAGATTGTGGGTCCAACTTGTACCTGCTGCACGGATGAGAATTTTGAGGTGATGCACAACACACACAAAGACATTCACATGAATCTTTGGTTTTGATTTAAAATGTGACCTACTGTGATCTGTAAAACAAGTCTTTTTTGCTGTATTAACACTGGCAAAAGTAAACTTAATCTAATCAATAAGTAAAATCCAATACAGATTTCTAAACACACACACACACACACACACACACACACACACACACACTTAGGCCTACCTTGAATCCCTAAAAGTAGGCAGACCTATTTTCATATTAAAGAGAGAAGAAAGTAAGACTTTTTTTAGGCATTTTGGGACTGATTTTGAGTAATCAACTTTGCGTGTTATTACATGTTGTTGTTATTATCTGCTTTATGCTGTAACCACAGCTGATGTCTTTGAATGGGGCAGTGATAGACAGATCAGTTGGCAAGATCTTCAAACCTTTCACGTATAGTGGGCCAAATGCGGCTGCAGATTTTGTGCTGAAATTTCCAAGCAGACTGGAGGTCAAACTGAAAGCAGTTATATTGGGAGCCTGCATACTTATTGTAAATATTTGTATTTTTTTTTTTTTTTTTAGAAATCAGTGCTGTAATACCAGATTTTTTTTTTACTGTTTATTATAACTAAATATTACTCAATTCATTTTCAGGACTGCATGTATTATGAAAAGAAGTGATTTTGCTTTTCACAAAAGTGAAATTGTGAGTGTTTCCTTTTTTGCTATGTTTTTCTCATAATTAAAAATCTTAAAATGTTTTATCACAATCAGTTTCAATTCCTAACTTTTGAAAAACTTTGTACTTACACTTTGCAAATATTATTAAAGGTGCTGCAAAATAAACTTCATTATTATAATATACCTTTTCCATTTTTTGGTTTACTGTTTCCACTTGTTGCTCTTTCTCATAAGAAAGTTACTCTGGTTAATGGTGTTGTCGGAAAGTGGGGCAAACCCCAGACTAACCACAAACACTTAGTGCAATTCTTGTTAATTCTATGTGCTTGTGGTGGGGAAATCTACAGTCCTCCACCTGGCTTTGGGTTGCATGTCTTGGAAAATCTAAATGCTACATGATGTTCTTAGTGAAAGCCTCGTGACAGGCAAATTTAATTGAACAGGTTTGTAAATGTTCTCCTTTTTGTTCTTAATGCAGGGTCTCCGAAGGAAGACACAGAAGAAAATGAGCTCTTCAGACCATTCTGCAAATCAAGCCATAGCTTTAGATACATTTTTCTCCATTATGCAATAAATATCTGAATATTGTTTTTCTGA
This sequence comes from Myxocyprinus asiaticus, assembly GCF_019703515.2. Lineage (NCBI taxonomy): Eukaryota > Metazoa > Chordata > Actinopteri > Cypriniformes > Catostomidae > Myxocyprinus > Myxocyprinus asiaticus. Next base: position 15,898,194 of record NC_059349.1, on the reverse strand, counting down.
CTTTTTTGTCCATAACATCTCCATGCAGAGTCCTATAAACCTCACCATACCCCCTCAGTGCTAAACTGTACCTTTTAAGATACAAGGGCCGTCGGTAATGCTTTACAATAAGGTTGTATTTGTTAAAGGGGTCATGACATGAAAAAATGTCTTTTGATATTTAAGAGGTCATTGTACTATAAAAACATACTGTAAGTTTCAGAACTCAAAACTTCCTCCTCACAGCAAAAAGAACATTTTGTTGAAACCACGCTGCCAAAACGACTCGTTCTCTACTTCCTCCATATTGCGATGTCACACCATGGTAGACATTTGTACCTAACCGCCTCCACAGCACATCAAAGCCTAATTTACCTTGTCACTTCTGTAGCCCACCAGTAGCGGTGAGCAGTGAGATGGCAAGGAGAGAAAGCGGGTCAGTCAAGAGCAGAGAGCCAATCAGAACAGTGGGCATGTACTATGAAGTCTTAAAAGAGAAACAGCACTAAAACTGAGTGTTTCTGAATGAGGGTGGAAAATTATCATGTTTTACAAATATATGACTGTTTTTTGTGCAACTAACTTTGCTGATATTATAAGTGAACCTCAAGGAACATATTAAAATAATAAAAAAAGGCATGTCATGACCCCTTTAACATTAGTAAATGCATTAGGTATCATGAACTAAAAACAAACTATATAACTATATTGCTTAAATTGATCAAAGAAAACTGCACAAATCTCTGTCTTGGCTTCTAATACAATTGAAAACTTTTATTGCAGCACTTTTTGCTAATGTTGTATCCTTCCTCGTTTTGTAATTCGCTTTGGAAAGTATCTAGACTTGGAATCTGCATAATGCTTCTCTGTCTTTAAGGACTTAAAGTGCCCTGTTTTCTTTTTTATTTATTAATTTTTTTGTCATTTTTGCATTTTTGACTTTAACACATTACATTACATTTAGTTTCTATTATGATATGGAAAACCCTGAATTTAATATGTGATACAGATAGGTCATATATATTATACATAATGTGCTGTACCCATTCAATCTTGAAGTCTACATATATATTCAGAATAGCCAAAGTAACCCAGCAATTTTGTCATGTTTCCCCTTTTTAAACATTATTGGCTGTTAAGGGGTTTAAAAACCAACAAAAGATATATGCTTTTAATTACTGCAGAGTTGTATAATTTTGTCAGTCAGTAGCCTGGCAACCTCTACACATGGTGTTCCCCAGTGGTGTAGAGTGTCACTGGTGTATTGTTAGTTCACATTATGTAAGAGAAGAGAGAATCTGAATAAGTGTGAAAAAATGTTTTTGCACACCAGTGCTGATGCCTCTGACTCATTTATTGAAATAGCTTGGTAAAAACACATTAAATGTGCACTTAAGACTGATTCACTGCCTTTAATGCTGCTTTATTCTTCCTGAACATTGTGCACTGAAATGTTAAACAAAGACTTTGTGTCAAGTGAAACAGTCTTGGCTGCTGTTATGAATTCTTGCATTCAAACGTGATACTTTTCAAGCAAAGGCTGCAATATGCTGGCTTTTTTTTTTTTTCTCATACAAAGTTAGTGTAAATGGCTCCTAGTGAAACACAATACGTTCACACCTTCAGCCGTGTACTGACACCCCCAGCCAAGCTGAGTGAAAGAACACATGAATAATTTCTATGTTACTCACAGTTTTGCTGACAGCTTTGTTGTGTAAATCCTGAGCAAGTAGTGTAAAACCATCATCACACCTTAATTATTAGTAGTTTTGATATTTAGTGCATCATTTCTTTGTGTATACCTGAATAGACTGCTGTATGTCTTTGTTTTAGTGGCAGTTCTTAGAAAGCAAATATAAGATTGCAAGCTTTTTAAAGGATGTAATGTTTTCTTGCCATTGTGTTTCAATACAGAGGAACATTATTCAATTCTCCAGTCATGTTTTTGCAAGGTGAGTGAGTGAAATAATTATTTTATCATCATTTAAAGTCATGAAAAGTTTCCACTTTTCATGCAAAAGCAAATTAACTGCAATATTGGTTTGACTTGCAATTGACATGAAATATCAATTTGAATAGAATTTGTTTTATTATTTGAGAAGAAAGATAATGTAGAGTGATACGAGAGACACAAAACTAGCACAGCTGCAGATAATTGGTTGCCTGGGAAAACGGTCAGTTAAAGAGTTTATAGCTCATTATACAAATATGTTTGACCGCAGAATGCCACAATTGACCAATCAGAATAAAGTGTTCCAGAGAGCTGTTTAACAAATATACAACTTTAAATGTATACACTGACCACATTTACATGTACTTAAAAAACGGTTTATTCCAGGGTTTTTGGAGAAAGGGGCATTCTGAAATGTCATGTAAACAAGAATGCTCATTCCTTATGCTCTTTAAGGGATTAAGAGAAAGCAGTTTAACATACATGGACATGTAAACACATAAGCCGTGTTGTTACACAGCTGCGGCATTTCACAAAAACCTAGGGTATGGCAAAAACCCTTGGTGACTTTGTTTGAAGTCACCATTATTGTGTTTAGTATTCCCTTTAGATGGGACCTTATCTTATTTATTTCTAATTAAATTTCTCCCAGTTGGTGCAATTGTATTCAAGAACACAATATATTGTACTGTGATGTATGGAGAAAATAGTCATTTTAGTGGTTGACTTTATGTCAGACCATGAAGTATAAACTACACCATATGATGCATTTGAAAGTAAATTTATAGTATAATTTTAAATGTACAGTGAGGAAGGAATGTTTTCAAAGCTAGGCTGTATGGTTGGTTTTATCGTTCATTATCTTTTTAATCATGAGTGTTCAATCAGACACACAAGATATCAACACTCAGCTTACAAATCTCAACGATGGTGACAATTAACAAGCACTTTAGATAAAAAAAAAAAAAAAAAATACACATGATCACTGTGATTCTACAACACAGCACTGCTACATTACAGTAATTTATTGGTCCTGTTCACTGTGAAATCACAGTAGAGTTGTCTTTTAATTTTAATTATTTGTAGAAATACTACTGTAAAAAATACTGTGAAAGTCATGCAGCTAGTAGCCAGGAATTTACTGTAAACTCTCAGCAATTTTTTTTTACAGTGTGCATAAAGGGCATAAAGTGTAAGACATTAAATGTATTAAATTGTGTCATTTCGCGATTGTCCTGCTGGTGTCTGCATAAGTCATGTATCGCCTTACTCCAGAACACTAGCTCTATGACCATTTTCAAGTACTACTTAAGTTACGATACCTTTGGTACACAGCCCATAAGATGATTCATACAGACTTTCTATGATACACTTGGGCTTACGATACTTTTTGGTAATGAGGCCGACACAGACTGAAATGACAAACAAACTGCATCTCAATGAGGTATATATTTTCCCAGTTTTGTCTGCATGCTGGTGTATGGCATACTCTGCCATATGCAAACACCGCCCCAGTTGTCCAACAACTAGTCAACAAAGCGAAAAAAATGCAACATTTCTGGGAATACAATGGGAAAATCACATACACTATAAACTACCATTCATGCACACCGATGTAAAAAATCGATGATCCCTCATGTTGCATATATGTGCTAGTACTTCGGGGGAATCCCAGAGTTTTACATAAGAGGGAAACCCCACTATTGCAGCGCAATTTTGCTGCAGGATAGAAAGTTAAGGAAACAAGTGTTGCAGGGAAATTACTTTATCATGGAGAAAGCTGCTTACTGACTAATCCGCATGCACAGTATACAGGAGTAAAGAGTATGCTGTTTATACAGTACATGTAAACTGGAATGTATGGGATCAAAATCCCACCAAAACTATTGTGGTCACGGATCCAAAAATAATAAGCGCAGATAAAAAAAAAAATAAGTGCAAAAATAAATAATAAGTGCAGATAAAAATAATAAGCGCAGACAAAAAAATAACAAGCATGAATCAAAAATATATAAACACATTTAATATATGCTGCAAAAAGACAAAAAAAAAGGAAAAAAAAAAAACAGAAAAATTAAAGCAAAGTCATCAGAATTGCAAAGTAAGGTTATATTACTGTTTTTGTGCTTTCTGACTATTTTGCTCATATTTCCATTTTTTGTACGCTTACGCTGTATCTTTCTTTGCTTTTGTTTCCAAGTTCTGCTCTTGGTTTTCCAAAACTTGTGAGTAGAGTTTCATGTAAATCAGGGGGCGTTTTGCATATATATATATATATATATATAAAAAAGCTGGGTTGGTGTGGATGTTTGATGCATGTTTTTATTAGCTGTACCAATGTAGTGGCGAGTTCAGAACCCAACTTGATCTGCTTTTTCATGTTGCTGAAGGTGCCGTTATGTACTGATCCTACGTTGGCATCATTGGCATGGCTACATGTAGTTTCTTTTTCCACAATACTGCAACGAAATCAGAAACAGGTGACCAAGCGTCCCCACGTCAATAAATAATGCAATAAAGTTGACTGACTTTGGATGCTCTTTATTCACAAATAGTCGCATATTTAGGGACCGTCTCTAAAGGTACAGGCAACATCGGAGCATACATATCCAAAACATTTACAAACATTTACATAACACGGAGTATACAACTTCAGTAACATTTAAAGCAAATGACTTACAGTCATACAACCAACTCCAAAGTGTGCATGTAGGTAGCAGCAATAATAACGTCACCTCCCCTCTTCGAATGATTGGCTAGAGGAGCTGTCAATCAAGAACTCGTGACCAACAGGGACGCAAAACGCCCCCTGATTTACATGAAACTCTACTCACAAGTTTTGGAAAACCAAGAGCAGAACTTGGAAACAAAAGCAAAGAAAAATACAGTGTAAGCATACAAAAAATGAAAATATGAAAGCAAAACTGTCAGAGAGCACAAAAAAACAGCAATTTAACCAAGGAAAACATGATTTTGTTTGCAATTCTGGTGACTTTGCTTTCATTTTTCTGCTGTTTTTTTTTTTTTTTTTTGCAGCATATATTAAATGTGTTTATATATTTTTGATTCATGCTTGTTATTTTTTGATCTGCACTTTATATTTATTTTTGCGCTTATTATTATTTTTAAATCGCGCTTATTATTTTGATTCACGCTTATTATTTTTGGATCAGTGACCGCAATAGTTTTGGCGGGATTTTGATCCCATAGGAAAGCTGTTTTCTTGCAATATCTTTCCGGTGTCCATGTAAAAAGTAGTCAACTGTAAACCTTGTAATGGTTTACAGTTTGTAAAATAGGCTCATAGTCCATTAAAATGTTTAAAGTTATGTCATTGTTATGTCAACTATGTAATAATTTAGGCCAAAATGTCTTCAGATCATGATTTGATAAAATGAGTACATTGAGTAAATTATTATCTGCTTCAGCTGCCTTGCACCATATTGTTCCATAAAAATGTGTCCTGTTTGTGCTACTCCACTGCACCCTAGTGAACAGATCAAATATAACATATGTTTTCTTATTTTGCGTTACACTATTTTGCACTTTTGGTTAAAGAGCTTCAGTTCTAAGAGAGTGAAACCAATGAAGTGGTTTGTGATAACTGATAGTGACATCTGCTGAATGTTATAAACTAAAGATCTAATCTGATTTTTCACTACCACTATATAATTGCATTATGTTTCAAATGTAGGTCAGACAGGAGGAGCAAATATACCTCCAGCCAATGTGCCTGTGACACCTGGTGAGTGTTACATGCAAGTGTCTTTGTTTTTAGTTACAATTGTAGTGGAAACTACAAAGTAAGAATTGATCAGACCCAACAGAAAGTTGAAAGTTGCAAACTTTGTTGGGGAAAATAATATTATTATCCAAGAATGAATGCATATCTGTGCATATGGCATTCATTTAATGTAACAATACTCTAAAATCTACAATTTTATAATGTGATTACAATTGTGACCATTGGCATGTTTATATGTCATGGGAGCATGATTTATATGATAATTTACATGAATCATGTGAGCAAGTTTTATATGAGAATATTTTAGATGGTAGTTGTGGCTGTATTATGGCAAATTTTAATTGCCTCCTTTTATGGAGTTTTTGACAAAGGCATCATCTTTTAGAGCGGTGGTTCTCAACTAGTGGGTTGCATCGAATAAACAATGTTAAATGCAATTAATAAAATGAAACTAACAATATAATGCATAGTTAGAATAGTAAAATGGTAATATTAATAAAATTCAATGTTTGATTTAAATGTGTACTCAGTAACATTTTTTCTAATTTAAGAAGTTTTGATTCTAAATAAATGAATAGAAATTTTGAAATGTATGTATAAAATCATGACCACTCACGTGAGATGAAGAGCTCAGTCATATCAGTAATTTTACAAAAGCTCTTTTATTCTACATGGAGCAGGGGCACCTCATGGGGGCAGCCATGTTAGCATCACATGACCAGTCGAATATTAATCAATCTTAATAACTGCCCTGTTATTGGAAACTTTAACTCATGGATTAAATTAATCCTTGTTTACTGTGCATAGTGAATTTCTACAATGGCATCGGTAACTGAAAACTACTGTGTTTGAATGATGCATCATCCAGGCCACTAGGTGTCAGTGTAAGCCATACTTCGACATCAAAAAGTTACTGAGTGATTTTGTTTACTTTTTGTATGATAAACAATTTTGGTACCATGTTGGAATGCGACTTGATGTAAAATCTGGGCCCTAAAATCTACACATGAAATCAACAGTCTATCGCCACATTATGCTTTGTTTTGCTAACCTTGTAGGCTCCCCCTTGGGAGAGGAGATCTGGCCTGGTCATTTACTCATTAATTCATCATCTTATTTTAGACACTTCAAACTCAAAACTAAACTTTGGTCACAAAAATATGCAGTTATGTTTGTTGCTTTTCCTAAATAAACATGATATGGCTAACTTTTACCTGTAGAGAACTTTTAGCTCTGTTCTTTCGATCACCTAATGAATATGAACAGTACAGATATCACAAAGGATTATCTGAGAGTTGTGACGTTAACAATGTTTCTCCTATAGTATATACCATTGACCTTCATCCAGACAGAAATGAAGTTTATCCTACACCACCAGGTAAAGACATGGGCAAATGTTTAAATGAAAGGATGAATAGTAATTAATAAGAATGAATTATGTGTTTATAGAGCTATTATGTTGTAAGTATTTCCTTCTGTGCTCTAGGTTATGTGCCAACCCAGGTCCCTATGATGATGCCAGTCCCACAGAGACCCCCTGGTTGCCCCCCTGGCCTGGAATACCTGACTCAGGTGACCTCATGATTTCTGTGCATGTCACTTTTCCTAACAGACAAATCATTGTTTCATATGATCTTTTTTCCTCCTGCTTTTGCATGTGTTTTTGTCATATTGTAAGTTGTTTTGGCAAGACAGCATCTGCTATGAACACAAATGTATATGGATGACATTTCATTGCATTAAAAAAAAAAAAAAAAAATAATCCAACCAAGTGATATTTATTTTAAAGAAAGATAGAACATGCACATTTTCAAGCAAAAAAGATTCACATTATGAAGTTTGTCATGTTTAAAATGTAAAACACTAGATATACTGTTCAAAATTAAGACAAAAAAGTATTTGAACCCTTTATGCATACCTCGGGTCTTTAGATGACCCCCCCTCCCAATGTTCAAGCCAAATCTACACCCTTGCATATGTGTAGATTATGTGTTATGTGTAGCTAAATATGTGTTTGATGGCCAGTTGCGTCTCATGAAATTTCAGTGTGGAAGTAATGAATCCTGTTCAATATTTGTTGCATCATCTCTTTGATATATGGAAAATAAACCATCAACATATATCAGAAAATATTCTATTCTATTATTTTCTAATTGTCTTGAAAATGTTTTCAAAATATGATGCTATCTGGGCATTTTGTAGATTCATTTGTGATAGATATACGTGCCGGGTCTCTAAAGACCAGAGTATGCAATAATGTTTAGCCAAACACCCTCATTTAAGGGTTAACACTATCTGTCCATACACCTGTGGTTTCTCTGCTAGGGCATTTGTGTAAACTTGAGGGGATCTGACTTTTTACATCCTCCAAAAATTACCACAAGACCAGTTCTTTAAAAATAATTGCACAAAAGTTATTTCTGAGAAAAAGTCATGTCATCATCATTTGTTTGCAGTAACCACTTGGTTTGATATCTCATTCAATGACATTTATACATTTTTAAGTGGCTTAAATGTTCAAACATTTTTCTTTGGCTCATTGTAAACCTATATGATATACACTCACTGAGCACTATATTAGGAACACCTGTACACCTACATATTCATGCGATTATCTTATCAGCCAATCATGTGGCAGCAGGTCAGGAGCTTCAGTTAATGTTCACACTAACCATCAGAATGGGGAAATAAATGTGATCTCAGTTATTTGGACCATGACATGATTGTTGGTGCCAGATGGGCTGGTTTGAGTATTTCTGTAACTGCTGATCTCCTGGGATTTTCACACACAACAGTCTCTAGTGTTTACTCAGAATGGTGTCAAAAACAAAAAACATCCAGAGTGGCAGTTCTGTGGACAGAAATGCCTTGTTGATGAGAGAGGTCAACGGAGAATGGCCAGACTAGTTCAAGCCAACAGAAAGGCTACGGTAACTCAGATAACCACTCTGTACAATTGTAGTGAGCAGAATAGCATCTCAGAATTCTCAACACATCAAACCTTGAGGCGGATGGGCTACAACAGCAACAGTAGGACCATGCTGGGCACTTTATTAGGACCTAGTGTTCCTAATAAAATGCTCAGTGAGTGTATCTGGACATGAATATACATAGTATGTCAATGTTGTAATCCTCCTATAAACAGGTAGACCAACTTCTAGTTCATCAGAAAGTGGAACTAATGGAAGGTAATGTTAAGCCATTGATTGCATTTGAGAAACACTTTTCTAAACCACTGCCATGAACACGATGCTTTCTCTTTCACACACAGTTCTCACAGGATGGGAAACCAATAATCAATACGTGATAAAAAACAGTTTAGGGCAGCAGGTGTTTTTTGCTGCTGAGGAGAGCGATTGTTGCACACGTATGATCTGTGGACCAATACGCTCCTTCACGCTCCACATTCAAGATAACATGGGACAGGAAGTGATGACTTTATCCCATCCACTTAACTGCAGTAGCTGTTTCTTTCCCTGTTGTCTGCAAGAGGTAATGTGTTGTTGCATAACATGAAGTAAATCATGAAGTAAAGCTGATTTTTACTTACATTTTAAGTATGTTTTTTTGATCTAGCTATTAAAAATTGGGTTCTTGGAGTCTTTCAGATTCCAAAACAGAACATGTGGGTTAACTGATTAATATTTTACAGTTGGAGGTTCAGAGCCCTCCTGGCAGCCCTATTGGTTATGTGATCCAAAGCTGGCATCCTTTCCTGCCAAAGTTCATCATTCAAAATGAGAGAAAAGAACCAGTTCTGAGGATTGTGGGACCGTTTTGTGACTGCAAATGTTGTTCTGATATTAATTTTGAGGTATGGTGCATAAATTATACCAAATTCCAAACTGTAACATCTGGGAAAACACATTTGCTATGTTGTATATCTAAATGTGAATTGAATTACATTTCCTGTCATAAAAATATTTATAACCAAGCAACCTTTGATCTGTACTTGCAGTTTCAGAGGTTTAGAAATTAACTTCTACAACATGTTATATGTGTGAAGCAGATGCTCATCAATCTTACAGTTAAACGTTTATGTGATGCCAGGTGATGTCACTGGATGAGTCATCAGTGATTGGTCGGATTAGCAAACAGTGGACAGGATTTGAGGCTGAAATGTTTTCCGATGCAGATAATTTTGGACTACAATTTCCAATGGATTTAGATGTGAAAATAAAGGCAGTTATATTAGGGGCCTGCTTTCTTATTGTAAGTATTATTTTAATACAACTCAGATTTTTATTTATTTTTTTATTTTTTGCCCATCAAATTGTAAGATTTGCATGAATTTAGTTATAATGACATCAAAATACTGAGGTGTTCCATTGCATAGTCTCTATAAATCAAAAGTGTGCAGCAAATAAAAGTCCTTTAAGATCCAGCAGGCCTACTATGGAACATGGATGGAAGGCAGTTAACTAAATAATGAATTAAGGGTTACAATCCTCAATTCTCTTGATCTCTTAAATCATTGGGTAAGGCTGAGCATTTAAAAAAATGTTTCATTGGGAGGGGACGAGACGCCATGCGAGAAGCAGACATGTGATTGCGAGCTCTGCACACTTTGCTAGTTTTTTAAGTATTTTCATGTTATAATCCGGTGAGATTTGATACACCCAGTTACATACTTGCTCTTTGAGGTAAACATGGCAAAGAAGTCAAAATCCTCAGACTCTGTAGACATTAAAAGACACTTATGTGTTCAAGCTGAGGCCTCTGATGGGACTGCGAGCTGGGGACTTGATTTGGACGGCACGTCGGGAGATGAAATCCAGCATCAACTGTCCAACAACTCGGTGATGCTGACGAAGGTTGTTACTGACTTGGAGGATCTCACTGTAATACGTTGATTGATTACGGCGATGGAAACAAAATTGTGAGTTGGTCACAAGAGTGTCGGCTGTTGAGAGACGAATTGATTATCTGGAGTCTTCAGAAAGGGAATTATACGCTAATCCGCCCGCATCCAAAACAGACTTAGAACACATTTTGGAAAAACTTGAATATTTCGAAAATATGAACCAAAGGAATAACATACGAATTGTTGAAATTCCTGAGCATGAAGAAGGCAGAGATATGGTGAAATTCCTTGACAAGCTCTTTCCGAGTCTGTTTTGCCTATTTTACCTATTTACCTATTTTGTTTCTTTTCATGCTGGTTCTGCTTAGTGGCTGGAGATTGTTTTTTGGAATAACACTGCTTCGGGACAGTGTTGTGGATGAATCTGTTCGTTCTTTGTGCTTATGCCTCCTGTTGGCTGGAGTTTGTTTTTGTGGAGTATTTTTAAGGGACATTAGAATGATTTCGTCATCTGCTGCACACATAACAGCCGGCTCACTGAACAATTGTTTGTCTGTCTGAGAAAACTGTACGGCTTTATATCAGCTGGAAGTAGTTTTGTGGAGGAACACACCTTCAAGACAGTTCTGTGAATGAATCTACATGTTTTTTGTGTTTATTCTGCCTGTTGGCTGGAGTCTGTTTTACAAAGTATTTTCTGTTATGTAATGTTGCCTCAGAAAAATTGTGCTGAGGCACAGGACTTGAACAATCCGATGGCAAAGTTGTCGTGGGGGCTCTCACATGTGTACATGGACTCTTTGAGTTTAGAGGGATTGACGCCGGTTGGCGCTGTCGTGCGTGGGGTTAATGCGCACTTTTTTCTTTTTTCTGTTTGTTTTGTTTGGGGGGAAGTTCGGGGTTTGATTGTTGCACTAATGGGGTATGTGGTCTGTATAATCTTGTTTTTGACACACGATTTTGTTTTATTTTTATTTATTTTTATTATATCAATATGTCAAATGTTATTATGAGTAGGTTATCTTTCTCCACATGGAATGTTAATGGGTTGGGGCATCCCATAAAAAGAAGGAAGATTATTTCTTTGCTTAAGCGTAAGAAATATGATATAGTGTTTCTTCAAGAAATGCATCTTTCCCCACAGGAAGCTGAAAAATTTGGGAAGATGTTTTCTTTAGTGCAGGCTCAAGTAAGTGTAGGGGGTCATTATACTGATAAATAAACATTTACAATTCAAATGTCTTAGAGTAAAGATAAATTAGGAAGAGTCATTGTCGTTTTAGGAGAAATTCAGGGGCAAAGTCTGATTTTGGCTAATATTTACGCACCTAACGCTGATGATCAGGGCTTTTTTATAGATCTTGAAGGGATGTTGCAAGCTGCTGGCACCCCTCATGATATAATATTGGGAGGAGACATTAATCTTTTGATGGACTCAGTCCTTGATCAAAGTGAAGCAAAAGTGTGTAAACCCACTACAGCAACATTGACGCTTCACAGAATGTGTAAAATCTTGGTCTTGCAGATATCTGGCAACTTTTGAACCCATCTGCTAGGGACTATACATTTTTTCATCAGTCCATAAGATTTATTCTAGAATAGATTTTTTTTTTTTTAATATCCAAATCCCTCATTTCATCTGTTGTGGATTGCTCAATTGGAAACATCTTAGTCTCAGATCACACCCTGGTGAGTTTAGAGATGTTGCCACATATGGAGAAAAAGAAATCATATAGCTGGCGCTTTAATGTATCCCTTTTGCAAAATACTGATTTCCAACAAATGTTAAAGACTGAAATCAATGTTTATATGGAGACCAACTGGTCCTCAGTATCCTCTGTGGTTGTGGCTTGGGAGGCACTTAAGGCAGTTCTTAGGGGTCGGATCATACAGTATGCCTCATTCACCAAAAAATCCAAAGCACGAGAACTCGTGGAGTTGGAAGAGAATATTAAAAGTGCCGAGGCAGAGCTGAAGCGCCGAATGTCATCCGATGGCCTCAGAGAATTGACCCATTTGAAATACAGATATAATACTATTTTGTTGCAGAAAGTGGAGTTTTGATTGTTCAGGGCAAGACAGTCATACTTTGAGTCAGGGGACAAAGCAGGGAAGCTTTTGGCAAGATATATAAAGCAGAGAGAGTCTTTTTCTACCATTCCCTCAGTGAAATCTGCTGGTGATGAAATTTACCACAGCCATTGATATTAATAATGCTTTCAAAGAGTTCTATCTTGATCTCTATAGTTCCACGTCTTCGTCTACTGATGAAGATTTTAGAAAATTTGTGGAACCATTAGAACTCCCTAAATTGACAACTGAGCCAAAAAATTCTCTTGATTCTGAGATAAACTTGGAGGAGCTTGACGAGGTAATTAAGGCCTTGCCTACAGACAAGGCTCCGGAGCCAGACGGTTTTGCCGCCGAATTTTTTAGATCTTATGCTACAGAACTGGCTCCACTTTTGTTAGAAGTTTATACGGAATCATTAAAGAATGGAAAACTTCCGCCAACCATGACACAAGCCTGGATCAGTCTGATTCTTAAAAAGGACAAAGATCCAAGCGAGTGTAAGAGTTACCGTCCAATTTCCCTGATCCAGCTAGATGTCAACATTTTGTCAAAATTTTGGCTAACCGATTAAGTTATGACATCTGTTATACATATAGATCAGGTGGGGTTTATTCGGGGCCATAGCTCTTCTGATAACATTAGGCATTTCATCAATATCATGTGGTCAGTAGTGAATGATCAGACTCCAGTCGCTGCCATCTCACTTGACGCCAAAAAGGTGTTTGATATGGTAGAATGGGATTATCATTTTAAGATTTTGGAAATGTACGGGTTCGGGAATACATTTATTGGATGGATTAAGTTACTTTATAGACACCCTGTAGCAGCGGTACAAACAAATGGATTAATTTCAGATTATTTTACTCTGGATGGGGCACCCGGCAGTGTTGCCCTCTTTCCCCATTATTGTTTTGTCTTGCCCTAGAACCATTAGCAGCCGCGATAAGAAAGGAGGATGATTTTCCAGGGGTGCTGGCGGGAGGTGTAGTGCATAAGCTTTTGCTTCATGCAGTTGATATTTTATTATTTGTCTCTGACCTTGCTAGATCTATGCCTTGCCTCCACAGAATTATTAACTCTTTTTCCAAGCTCTCAGGATACAAAGTCAGTTGGTCTAAATCCGAAGCTTTAGCTCTGACAGCGTACTGTCCATTAACGGCTTTCTAGCCGGGCGACTTCCAGTGGCCCAAACAGGGCATTAAGTATTTGGGGATTTTATTCCCAGCAAATTTGTCTGATTTAGTTAGAGTTAATTTTGACCCTTTAATAAAATGTTTTCGAGCGATGTGGGCAGGTGGGCTTCATTACATTTATCTATGATTGGGAAGGTTAATGTTATTAAAATGAATTGTATTCCAAAATTTAACTACCTGCTACAGTCTCTCCCTGTAGATGTCCCCCTCTCTTATTTCAAGCAATTTGATAGCATAGTGAAGTCCTTCCTTTGGAATGGTAAGCGTCCCAGATTGCATTTCAATAAGTTACATAGGCAGATTGACAAAGGTGGGCTAGGCCTACCCAAGATTTTGTTTTATTACTATGCATTCAGTCTCAGACATTTGGCTCATTGGTCTCTTCCACCTGAGAGAGCCCCTCCCTGGTTTGGTATTGAACAGGAAGTTCTTGCCCCTATTTTGCCATTGCAAAGCCTCTCTATTAAACTAACCGGAGAAATTAAGTCACACCCCGTTATTTCGCATGTACACTCGGTATGGACAAAAGTGTCCAGAATGTTTAATCGGACATTTAAATGTTGCCTCAAGCATATGGCAGAACCCAAGATCGTGTATCGGTAAGTCCCCTTTCTGCTGATTGGAGTGGATTGGGAGGGGGATTACTACACTCAGTGATCTATATGAGAGTGGATTGTTGAAATCGTTTGAAAATCTGGTTCAACATTTTGGGATCCCCAGATCTCAGTTTTATAGGTATTTACAACTGTGCCACCTCCTTTTTACTGTCTTTGGGAGTAACACACACCCCCCTAAAGCAGCAGATACTCTAGGAGAGGTGATTACTGCTTTTGGAAAAGGTCATGAGGCATCAGTGTATTACTCCCTGTTAATTCAGAGTTTGGGGGGATGGAGCTTTAACCTCTCTTAAGAGAGTATGGGAGAAAGTGGTAGGTACTCGGGTTTAGTTTTGCCCCTGACTTTGTGTTCTGTGCGATGAGGTGGTCACTGAGGTGGGGGATAGTCATATAGAGAATTGGGTTCTGACCTGTGTGATGATCACCAGGCAGGTTATTTTGAGGTCAGCTGGTGTGCCCCCATATCCGGAGTGGTGCACGGAGGTGGGGAGGGTGGCGGCTTATGAGGAGGTGTCATCGGGAAGACGGGGTGGCTTGGATTTGTTTATCCAGAAATGGTTTTGGAGGGCTCTCGGGTGGGGTGTGGAGAGAGTAGTGTAATATAGTTAGTATGATTATTATGTGTGTGTATGTATATATGTATGTGCGTGTATGTATATATATATATATATATATATATATATATATATATATATATATATTTTTTTTATATATATATATATATATGTGTGTCTATTTTTTTTTGTTTGTATATATTTATGTTTGACCACAGGGTTGTTTTTTTGGGGGGCGGGGTTGGGGAGGGGGGGTTGTGGGGTGTAAATGTTGTTTTTATTGATATATGTTTTGCATCTTGTTATTGTATGATTTAATAAAAAATATTAATTACAAAAAAAAAAAAAATGTTTCATTGAAATTGTAATGCCAGCTGGCAATGACAGGTGTTGCTGTGACATGGCACAGAGCTGACTCTGGCGTGGCTGTGACATGGCGTGGAGCTGACTTCGGATCCGGGGCAGAAGGTGGCGCAAGCTCTGCAACCATGACGTGGGACCCTGGCTCGGCGGCCACTGTAGGAGTGACTAGTTCCTCATCAGCCTCTCCTACAGTGAAAGAAGAACCACTCATCTGCAGGGTGAAGTCGATGTATTGCATCAGACTGAAGGTACTCCGACCACCAGACATCAGAGAAAACACCGGCTCATTCAAGCCTGCCCAGAAGAAGTGTTTGAGGGCGATCCCATTAAATCCAACCTGATTGGCCAAAAGTGCAGAAGTCTTCTACTTATTGTGTGACATGGCATGGAACAGTCTTGGACTTGGCTGTGACATGGCGTGAAGGAGACTGAGGCATTATTGTGAAAGGCTCAGGCGTTGTTGTGACATGGCATGGAGCAGGCTGAGGCGTTGCTGTGACATGGCGTGGAGCTGACTCTGGCGTGGCTGTGACATGGCATGGAGCTGACTCTGGCGTGGCTGTGACATGGCATGGAGCTGACTCCAGATCCGGGGCAGAAGGTGGTGCAAGCTCTGCGACCATGAAGTGGGACCCTGGCTCGGCAGCCATGACGTGGGAACTCTGGCTCGGCGGCCACTGTAGGAGTAACTAGTTCCTCATCAGCCTCTACTACAGTGAAAGTAGAACCACTCATCTGCAAGGGCGAAGTCGATGTATTGCATCAGACTGAAGGTACTCCGACCACCAGGCATCAGAGAAAACACCGTCTCATTCAAGCCTGCCTAGAAGAAGTGTTTGAGGGCGATCCCATTAAACCCAACCTGGTTGGCCAAAGTGCAGAAGTCTTCTACTTATTCCTCCAGGGGACAATTCCCCTGACGTAGGCACATGAGCTGAACTGCTGGGTCCATAGTGTGGGTCAGGTATTCTGTAACGTCGGCTGTCAATGACAGGCAGACGAAGACGATGCAGTTTATTCATAAATGTGAAAACCAAAAACTGTGAACAGAAAAACTTGACTTGACTTGACAACCAACAATACATGAACAATACCTGACAAGAGACAATGGCAAACATAAGGGCTTAAATACACAGACATGTGTAACAAGTAAATAAGACAACCAATCACAAGACTGAACTAATAAACAAGATAACAAGAAAATGACCATGAACCAATGACATAACAGAACTAATAACAAGGCCGTGGTGACTTGACGTGGCTATATGGCATGACATGGTAACATGGTACAGCAGGATCCTGACTTGGCCTGGACCGTGGAGAAGGGGCGGGCCTGGACCGTGGAGCAGAGGCTTGCTTGTGACATGGCATGGAGCAGTCTTGGACTTGGCTGTGACATGGCGTGAAGGAGACTGAGGCATTATTGTGACAGGCTCAGGCATTGCTGTGACATGGCACGGAGCAGGCTGAGGCGTTGCTGTGAAATGGCATGGAGCTGACTCTGGTGTGGCTATGACATGACATGGAGCTGACTCTGGCATGGCTGTGACATGGCATGGAGCTTACTCCGGATCCGGGGCAGAAGGTGGCACAAGCTCTGTGACCATGATGTGGGACCCTGACTCGCCGGCCATGACGTGGGAACTCTGGCTCGGCGGCCACTGTAGGAGTGACTAGTTCCTCATCAGCCTCTACTACAGTAAAAGAAGAACCACTCATCTGCAGGGTGAAGTCGATGTATTGCATCAGACTGAAGGTACTCCGACCACCAGGCATCAGAGAAAACACCGGCTCATTCAAGCCTGCCCAGAAGAAGTGTTTGAGGGCGATCCCATTAAATCCAACCTGATTGGCCAAAGTGCAGAAGTCTTCTACTTATTATGTGACATGGCATGGAGCAGTCTTGGACTTGGCTGTGACATGGCGTGAAGGAGACTGAGGCATTATTGTGAAAGGCTCAGGCGTTGCTGTGACATGGCATGGAGCAGGCTGAGGCGTTGCTGTGACATGGCGTGGAGCTGACTCTGGCGTGGCTGTGACATGGCATGGAGCTGACTCTGGCGTGGCTGTGACATGGCATGGAGCTGACTCCGGATCCGGGGCAGAAGGTGGTGCAAGCTCTGTGACCATGAAGTGGGACCCTGGCTCGGCAGCCATGACGTGGGAACTCTGGCTCGGCGGCCACTGTAGGAGTGACTAGTTCCTCATCAGCCTCTACTACAGTAAAAGAAGAACCACTCATCCGCAGGGCAAAGTCGATGTATTGCATCAAACTGAAGGTACTCCGACCACCAGGCATCAGAGAAAACACCGGCTCATTCAAGCCTGCCCAGAAGAAGTGTTTGAGGGCGATCCCATTAAACCCAACCTGGTTGGCCAAAGTGCAGAAGTCTTCTACTTATTCCTCCTGGGGATAATTCCCCTGACGTAGGCACATGAGCTGAACTGCTGGGTCCATAGTGTGGGTCAGGTATTCTGTAACATCAGCTGTCAATGACAGGCAGACGAAGACGATGCAGTTTATTCATAAATGTGAAAACCAAAAACCGAGAACAGAAAGACTTGACTTGACTTAACAACCAACAATACATTAACAATACCTGACAATGGCAAACATAAGGGCTTAACTACACAGACACGGGTAACAAGTAAACAAGACAACCAATCACAAGACTGAACTAATAAACAAGATAACAAGACAATGACCATTAACCAATGACATAACAGAACTAATAACAAGACTATAAACAATGGGAACAGGACACATGAACATTAGGGAAACAGGATAATCACATGACTTGACATGGAAACAGGAAATAACATGACATGGAAACACTTTTCATAATAAAAGACATGAACAAAAACACATCTAGATGTGACAGAAATGACAGTCATTCCCACTTCATATCACATGCTTGCTTTTGGTGCAAACATGCATACTTCTGCTTTAAACAATAATTAGGCTACAATTTTATAATTTTATATATTGTATATTTACATACATCACATATACTGTAGTGTAATACTGTAATATATTAATATAGGCTAATAACACTTTTGTATTTTTCTTATTTTTAATATACAGGATTTCATGTATTTTGAACACACTCAAAATCAAGAGTGAGACCAGCCAGGAGCTTTCTTCCCCATGTAATCATTTTTTGTATTTCTTTTGAAGTACAAATGCTGTTTCGTTTAAAATACAGTTACTTCATTCAGTGTAGCACATACCTGTACAGTTGTTACCGTAAGGATCTATTTCTACCTGATCCAACCCTTAAAATGAGTTTTGTTGGTGTAACCTAATAGGTTCATGAATTATGTTAAATAATATTGTTTACTTGAATGAAAACCAGTTCATTTAGATGTTACAAAATGAAACACATTTTTAGGTTCGCATTTATAGTTTACTACAGTATCTTGTAAACTTTCGCATCCTTTCCAGACACTTTTCTCCATCACCCCCACCTTTCTTTATTTAGTCAAATAACTGCTGTTTTGGGGCGTGTCCCCATAAACCTTCTGTGAATAAAATAGCCCTTTAGTAGCTAGCCCTTCAGAACTCTAAAATGTGTAAATCTTTAACTAATCAAACAACAAAATGATGAATTAGAACCCTGCATTCCCATTTGGGTAAAACTGGGCTGTTCTGTCTTTGAGATGTACTAGTTGTTAACAACGTGATTATGGTGTATGCTGTGTATTTCTGATGGTGTCACTTTATCAGTGTGCTATTTTAAGTCAGGCATTCACTGCCCTCTTGCTGCCTGACCTGGCCTTTCTCTCACACTTGGACTTACAGGGCACAAGTTAGTTTTGCAACAGATGTATAAAATATACACTACCGTTCAAAAATTTGGGGTCACTTGCCTGAAAAGTTTCTCATGATCTTAAAAACCTTTTGATCTGAAGACGTATGCTTAAATGTTTGAAATTAGTTTTGTAGACAAAAATGTAATTGTGCCAACATAGTAATATATTTAATTACAAAACTACAATTTTTATTTTTAAAAAAAGTTTTTGAAATGGATGACTTAGACCGAATAATTAAGAAAAGCAGCCACTAAGTGCCCAACATAGATGGGAACTCCTTCAATACTGTGTAAAAAGCATCCCAGGGTGATACCTCAAGAAGTTGGTTGAGAAAATGACAAGAGTACATTTCTGCAAAATTTAGGCAAAGGGTGGCCACTTTGAAGATGCTAAAATATAACATAGTTTTGATTTATTTTGGATTTTTTAGTCATAACATAATTTCCATATTTCCATTTCTATTATTCCATAGTTTTGATGACTTTACTATTATTCTAAAATGTGAAAAAAATAAAGAATAAGTGACCCTAAACTTCTGAACGGTAGTGTGTGTGTGTATATATATATATATATGTTTTAAGGTTTGAAATTGCAGAGACAGATTTGAAAGGTTGTAAGTGCTGACTATTGTTGTACTGCAAAACTGAATTCAAGTACAAATCGAATATATAACTGCATGTTATTATAAGTTTGCATCTGTCATTTAATTTCTATCATTTATTACAGTAATTACTTTTTGTCTGCAACTTCTAAACAGAATCAGTGTTTCTAAAAACTGTAATGTAAACTTAGTGTACAATGATTGAGGGAATGAATGAAAATTTCAACATACAGGTACAAATATTTGTAGTAAATTCTAAGATCTTTAGAAGTTTTACCTCCATATTTCTTGCCTATATCTTCCCACGCCATGGAGTGTTGGAAAGTTGATGAGGTTTTTTTTTTTTTTCTCAGTCTTTAAAGCTTTCTTTCTTTAATGTATTTTTTTGTTTTGTTTTTGTACTAGTGTATTTTCTTATGACATTGTACCATGTGTAGATGCACCTGCATTTGTATGATTTTGGTTATATATGGTTTTGATCAATTTGATAAGCTTTTCAAAATGGGTAGCCTTAAAGAGATAGTTCACCCTCATGCCATATCAGATGTGTATGAATTTCTGCTGAACACAAACTAAGTTTTTTAATAGAATATCTCAATTCTGCAGGTCCATACAATGCAAGTGAATGGTGACCAAATCTCTGAAACTCCAAAAAGCACATAAAGGCAGAAGAAAAATAAAATCCAGTGGTTTAATCCACGTCTTCTGAAGCGATCCAATCGGTTTTAAGTGAGAACAGACTTACAACTCAATTTTCACTATAAATCTTGGCATCAGCAGTTTCTTTGGTGATCATGATATCAAGATTGATTACACTTCCTAGTTGTTTACGCTTGTGCAGAGCGCTAGATGGTGCTAGGAAGTGTAATCGGGCTTGAAATCATGATTGCCAAGGAAACTGTTGATGCCAACATTTAGAGTGAAAATTGAGTTGCAGGTCTGTTCTCACCCAAAACCGATTGGATCGCTTCAGAATATGTGGATTAAACACTGGATTTTACTTTTATGCTACCTTTATGTGCTTTTTGGAGCTTCAAAGTTCTGGCCACCATTCACTTGTATGGACGTACAGAGCTGAGATATTCTTCTAAAAATCTTCATTTGTGTTCAGAAGAAAGAAATTCACACATATGGGATGGCATGCGGGTGAGTATGATGAGATAATATTTAAATTTTTGGGTGAACTATTCCTTTAAGTGTATCAACCACACTGAAAAAAATATAACACTGATTCAACGTAAAAAAATTGAGGTAATTCACACAAAGTATTTTTTAACTTGACTCACCATAAATCAGTAAATTTGGTCACGTATTCCCTGTTTTCTGTGCTTAGACATTTATTTTGAAATCCTTGTTTTGTTCCCTGTTCCTGTTTCCTGTTAGTTTTGTAGTCCTTTGTAGTTTCTTTTTATGATTGGTTTTCCTCTGATTGTTTCCCCAGGTGTTCCTCGTTCCCTTGTTTTCCCTTGTGCATTTAAGCCCTTGTTTTCCCTGGTTTCTTTGTCAGTCTTCATATGTGTTATCACTTTCTGTGCCTGGGTCCCTTCCCTTCGTTTCGTTTCGTTTCGTTTCGTTTCCCTTTCCCGTTTCCTTTCCCGTTTCCTTCTGAGTTACCTTGTTTATCATTTGTTTAATTAAAAGCTGTGTTTAGATCCTCTTTCCTCGTCTGCCTCATCACAGAAAGACTGACCAAAAATGGATCTAGCAGCTCTCAGAATTCTGCTTCTGAAGCAAGGTGACCATCCTGTTGAGGATCATGTCCGTGAGTTTTTAGAGCTAGCGAATTTAGTGCACAATCCAGACCGCTGTCTGGTGGTTTTCTTCTGGACCTGAATAGAGCACTGAATGAACTGATGCCTCCGGCTGATCCTCACTGGACACTCTGCGAATATGTGGAGAAGACTCTGGAACTTTGCGGATCCCTTTACACCGTGGATTATGGCAGGAACCCCGGGCCAAAACCTGCATCTTCTGCTCCCTCATCCAAACCTTCCATGGCTCCTTACTCCACACCTGCCACGGCCAACGAGCCAGCGCCCATGCCTGCCACGGCCAACGAGCCAGCGCCTATACCTGTGGCCTCGTCCACTCCCGTGACTATGTTCCCAGCTGTCCGGAAAAGAAAAGGACACCTTCTCCCCAGTCGCTGCCCGTGCTCACGACCACGGAGGTCGCTGCTCGTGCTCACGACCACGGAGGTCGCTGCCCGTGCTCACGACCACGGAGGTCGCTCCACAGTAATCCAGGTCACTTAGCGTCGAGCTTCCCCCGGCTTCGCCTGCCTTCGAGGCTCTGCCCGCTCCCAGAGACTCCTCCTTCAGCGGTTCCGTCCGCCTTACCAGAGACTCCTCTTACAGCGGCTCTTCCTACCCCTCCTCCAGCGGCTCCACCTCCTGACCCTGTCTCAGCCCTGTGGCCACCTCCCAGGCCTCCTGACCCTGTCTCGGCCCTGTGGCCGCCTATCGGGACTCCTGACCCAGTCCCTACCCTGAGATGGCCTCCTTGGTCTCCTGGCCCTCTGCCTGATCTGCTTTGGCCTCTTTGGTCTCCGGCTCCACCTGGGTCCTCACTCTCACTGGCTCTGCCTCAGTCTTCCGAGCCTCCAGCCCTCTGAACCTCTGACTCCAGCTTGGTCTCCGAGCCTGCAGTGTCACCCTGGCTCTCCATCCCTCCGGCTCCGCCTTTGTCTCGAGCCTCCCTGACTTTGCCTTGTTCCTCTGCTCCCCTTGTGCCCTCTTGAACTGCCTGTCTCCCCCTTCCCCCCCCCCCCACACTCCATGAACTTATATATATATATTTTTTAAGTGTCTGGAATCCGCTCCTTAAAGGGGGGTGGGGGTGGGGTCTGTCACATATCCCCTGTTTTCTGTGCTTAGACTTATTTTGAAATCCTTGTTTTGTTCCCCATTCCTGTTTCATGTTAGTTTTGTAGTCCTTTGTAGTCCTTTGTAGTTTCTTTTTGATTGGTTTTCCTCGTTCCCTTGTTTTCCCTAGTGTATTTAAGCCCTTGTTTTCCCTGGTTTCTTTGTCAGTCTTCACATGTGTTGTCATGTTCTGTGTCTGGTTCCCTGTGTTTTGTTTCCTTTTTATTCTAAGTTACCTTGTTTATCTTTCGTTTCATTAAAAGCTGCATTTAGATCCTCATTCCTTGTCACATTGCCAAGAAAAACGTCATGGTTACTGGTATAACCTCTGTTCCCTGATGGAGGGAACGAGACGTTGGTGTCGATGTAGTGACACTTAGGGGTCACTCTTGGGAGCCCGAGACACCTCTGGTCTTTGATAAAATGCCAGTGAAAATTGGCGAGTGGTATTTGCATGCCACTCCCCCGAACATACGGGTATAAAAGGAGCTGGTATGCAACCACTCATTCAGGTTTTATGCTGAGGAGCCGATATAAGGTCCGGCCATTTCAGCGGGTAGTTCAGCGTTGTGGCAGGAGGGACCAACGTCTCGTTCCCTCCATCAGGGAACGGAGGTTACACCAGTAACCATGACGTTCCCTATCTGTCACTCATTCGACGTTGGTGTCAATGTAGTGACACTAGGGGTCCCTATACAAAACACCACAAGGCTGAACTGTGTTACGTGAACTGGCGGTGTGTGGTGGGCAGACTTGCTGTGTGCCTCATAGCCAGCACACCAGGTCGACACGTAACCTCCCCCAACACAGTTATGAGTGTCGAACGGCCCTTTTTGGGGACAAGTCGACTACCCAAAGATAGAGACAGGCTTAACCCAGTTGTGGCCTCTTTTCCCCTTCTCTTTTTCCACTCCCTAAAAAAGAAGGGGGATTATCCGACTGGGCCGCCAGGTCTAGTCGGGGGTGTCCCTCCCAAGGGGAGGACACCGCGGAGACCACACCTCGCCCCAAGAGAGGGAGGGATATTTAAGTGGAAGAATATGTCACATGGCCTTTCCAACCATGTGGAGAGCCTTCAAGGTAGATCCTGCCCAATGGGGGAGGAGTTACTACAACATGGAGACTGGGGCAGAGGGGCTCTGCCCAAGGAAGACACAGTTTGCCAGCAGGGAAACGAATTAGCGGAAGATATAGATCGCATGGGGTTAGCCTTACAGGGAACCGCCACATGCGGAGCACCTACCCCAGAACCGGGCTATTAGTTAGCACGTGTACTGGGCCGGCAGCGAGTCTCTCCAAAAACTCGACTGCCACAGGGCTCGGAGGAAGTCAACCAGGGAACAAATTTTGTGAATACTACTGGGAATTAACAGCGCACGTCTTCAGCTCAAAAGGAGGTGGAAGGCGCTATGTGCAAGCGATACACCCGGCCGGCTATCTCGGGCTTATCCGCTTGTTGCGTGCCACTACCTGGGACGAAACCAGTTCCACCCGGAGGTTGTAGAACCTTGCAAAGGTGTTGGGTGTTGCCCAGCCCGTTGCTCTGCAAATGTCTGTTAGAGAGGCACCCCTGACCAAGGCCCAAGAAGCCGCTACACCACGGGTAGAATGGGCTCGTAGCCCTACCGGGGGTGGCATGTTTTGGGGCGAGATATGCCATAGTTATGGCGTCAACGAGCCAGTGGGCGATCCTCTGCTTGGAGACAGTGCTTCCTTTCCGCTGTGCACCAAAAGCAGACAAAGAGCTGCTCAGAGATTCTAAAGCTCTGCGTGCGATCCAAATAGATGCGTAAAGCACGCACCGGACACAGCGACGACAGGGCTGGGTCTGCCTCCTCCTGGGGCAGCACCTGCAGGTTCACCACCTAGTCCCTAAAGGAGTGGTGGGAACCTTGGGCACATAGCTCGGTCAGGGTCTCAGGATCACGTGAGAGTAACCTGGACCGAACTCCAGGCACGTTTCACTGACAGAGAACGCTTGCAGGTCACCTACCCTCTTGATGGAAGTGAGTGCACTCGGCTGACTGCAAAGCTCAAAGGGGGCTCTCCAGAAAGAAGGTCCTTCCTCAGGGGAATTTGCCTGGGGGGAGCTGTCGCGAGGAGCGTGAGGTCCGAGCACCATGTCTGGGCGGGCCAGTAGGGTGCTTACCAGGACGACCTTCTCCTCGTCCTCCCTGACCTTGCACAGGGTCTATGCAAGCAGGCTCACTGGCGGAAAACGCATATTTGCGAATGCCAGGGGACCAGCTGCGTGCCAGCACGTCTATGCCGAGGAAGGCCTCGGTCAGGGCGTACCAGAGCGGGCAGTGGGGAGGATTCTTGGGAGGCGAACAGGTGCACCTGTGCCTGTCGAATCGACTCCAAATCAGCTGGACCACCTGAAGGTGGAGTCTCCACTCTCCCTTGAGGGTAACCTGTTGTGACAGCGTGTCCGCCGTAGTGTTGAGGTTGCCCGGGATGTGAGTGGCTTGCAGCGACTTGAGGTGCTGCTGACTCCATAGGAGGAGACGGCGGGTGAGTTGTGACATACATCGAGAGCACAACCCACCTTGGTGTTTGACATATGCTACCGTTGTTGTGTTGTCTGTCTGAACTAACATGTGCTTGCCCTGGATCAACGGCCGAAACCTCCGCAGGGTGAGCAGAATTGCCAGTAACTCGAGGCAGTTGATGAGCCAATGCAGTCGCGGACCTGTCCAGAGGCCGGCAGCTGTGTGCCTGTTGCAAACAGTGCCCCAGCCAATTTGAGGCGTCTGTCATGACCACGACGCACCTGGGGACCAGTTCTAGGGGAACATCTGCTCGTAGAAACGAGAGGTCGGTCCAAGGGCTGAAAAGACGGTGACAGTCCGACATAATGGCCACATGGTGTGTCCCGTGGCGCCATGCCCGTCTTGGGACTCGAGTCTGGAGCCAGTGCTGAAGCGGCCTCATATGCATCAACCCGAGCGGGGTGGCCACCGCCGAGGATGCCATATGCCCCAGGAGCCTCTGAAAAAGTTTCAGTGGAACCGCTGTTTTCTGTTTGAACGCCTTCAAACAGGCCAGCACCGACTGGGTGCGCTTGTTCGTAAGGCGCGCCGTCAAGGAGACTGAGTCCAACTCCAAACCAAGAAAAGAGATGCTCTGAACCGGGAGGAGCTTGCTCTTTTCCCAGTTGACCCGAAGCCCTAGTCGGCTGAGGTGTGAGAGCACCAGGTCCCTGTGTGCGCATAACACGTCTTGAGAGTGAGCTAGGATTAGCCAGTCGTCGAGTTAGTTGAGAATGCAAATGCCCACCTCCCTTAACGGGGCAAGGGCAGCCTCTGCGATCTTCGTAAAGATGCGAGGAGACAGGGACAGGCCGAAAGGGAGGACTTTGTACTGATACGCCTGACCCTCAAACGCGAACCGCAGGAAGGGTCTGTGTCGAAAAGGATCGAGACGTGAAAAGTACGCATCCTTCAGGTCTACCGCCGCGAACCAATCTTGATGCCGGACGCTCGCTAGAATGCGTCTTTGCGTCAGCATCTTGAACGGGAGTCTGTGTAAAGCCCGGTTCAGTACTCACAGGTCCAAGATTGGCTGCAACCCACCGCCTTATTCCGGTACGATGAAGTAGGGGCTGTAAAACCCTTTCTTCATCTCGGCTGGAGGGATAGGTTCTATCGCGTCCTTCCGTAGGAGGGTAGCGATCTCCGCGCAAGGTAGCAGCGTTTTCGTCTTTCACCAAGGTGAAGTGGACACCACTGAACCTGGGCGGATGCCCGGCGGAGTGAATTGCGCAGTCGAGTCGGACGGTCCGGACCAGCCCTCGTGACGGATTGGAAGGCGCAAGCCATGCGTCCAAGTTCCGCGCAAGGGGGACCAAAGGGACAACGTCATCGGATGTACCGGCAGGTGGGGCCTCGCGGCGGGGCAGAGCTCGAGGTGCCACACCATGTCGTGGCCGTGCTGAGTCTAAGGACATCGAAGCATTTACCTGGCTCCTTGTGACCACCCCCGGAACAGCCTGGGATGGGGGAGGAAGAGGCCTGTCCTCGTGACCCGTGGAGACTGTCACATCGGGGGCGGATTTGTGCCACAGCTGGGCGCTCAGGGGCGGGAGACCGCCGCTGGAGCGCCAACCTGCCAAATGGAGTGGTGGACGGTGGTCGTAATGCCAGCCGTACACACCGGATACGTGACCCAGGGAACAAGGAAACCACTCTTGCTGAGCTCTTAAGTACTGCAGCCACTTGGGCATGCAGCGCAATTAAATGCAAAAGGTAACAAAAAGATGAAGATCTGCTTACCAGCTCCAGAGCAGCGGGTTTCGTTGTCCCTGTGTCGCCCGTCTCAAGGGTGCTTTGAAGCCTTTCATGGGTTCTGGGCGGCAGTGAGACGGGGTGAAACTTACTTCAAAGGCATTCCGCAAGTCACCACCCCCCCCCCCCCCTCCGACTACCCCATCGCAGGGCACGAAATGCCATGCGATGGAGAAACACTGAAAAAGCAAATACACATTCCCTGTATTTAGTTAAATCAATCAAACTAATAATCAAACTATCCCAAATTGTATATGATATATTCCTGTATTGTATGTATGTCCCGATGTTATACTAACCTAGTTAGGATTCTTTAGTTATGTTAGGGTAACTTCGAATGCTGACATCCAGGTTTAACCTGTTGATGCTCATTGACCCCACCCAGGGGTTTGACTTTACTTTGCTTAAATAAGTTCACATTTTCTATATAGTGTGCTGTTCAAAATTGTTCATAATGTTGACAAATTATACATCTTTATAATTTGTCAACATTATTAACTCTTTTTTGACTAGACTATACAGTAAATGTGAACTAAGAAAAGTGACATCAGTTCCTGGGGGGGGGAGGGGGGGCACAACAGGTATATATCACTGTTTTAATGTCTGTAGACCCCATCTGTTTGGTATTGAAATGATTCTCTCTTTATGCCTTAATTAATGGTGTATAGTATGTTACTTTAAAATGCATTATACTATTTTCATCATACTTTGGTGTAAAACTGTACAAATTCCTAGACCACCATAAAACATGCAAATAGGCTGTGAAGGGGAACAAAGGAAGATTTCTCCTACTAAAAGTTGTCATTTGAAAAAAGATGGGTGTGAACTGATTTGGCCTTAAGAGACCTCAGCTCAAGAATATCTTTGCTCATTCCCTGGTGAGTTGGACACTTTCCTGACTTTCCAGCAACTTGCTTTCAAGTTAACTTTGTTCAAACTTCCCGCGGACAACCGATCTCCTGAAGAATCCAACGAACACTTCAGCTCACAAACTCCCCGAGAATCTGCGTATTCTACACGCACACGGACTCTTGTTCAGCACCAAAGCCAATGCAAGTAACAGTTTTATAAATCTTTAGATGCCTCATTAAGCTTTGACCCCTTTCTTTTAAGGTGATTTTGATTCTCTGATGGTTCTCAAAGGTTGTAGTTAACTGATTGTAAATCTTGCCATTCTTTGCTCTTCTCTCTCTCTTTCTTTACTTTTCGGTATTCTGTATATGTATTCTTTGCTTAAGTTTAGTTGTATTTACCCATAGTTTCATTTATTAAACTCATTATATCCACGCTTGATTGTCTCTGTGTTTGCAAAGTCACTTAAACTTTGATTTTGCTACATGCTTATGTAATGATCTCCCTTTTTGGCTGATTTAAATATGTATTAGTCATAACGCAGTATGATTAAATATATATATATATATATATATATTTATTTATTTATTTTTGAGCTAATTTACTACACCAATTAAAAAAAAAAATAATAATAATAATAAAAAAAACACCAGGATGGTCCTCACCAGATAAAATAAATCAATATATGTTGCCATATTTTTTTCAAACAACAACACTTATAAATCTATTCTTTGTTTAAAAATAAAGTTACAAGGCATTTGTCTCAAATGGTGAGGAGAAGAAAAAAAAAAAACTTTATGTGGTCCTTCTGCTAATAAAATATTAGCATTAACAAAGTTGTAGAGCCACTACAAAATATTAATGCAAGTAAAATGCTAAATAATATTAAGTGAATCACTTGCAAGTGCAGTCCATACTTTGAGAACAACACATACGGTGCTCTGTGTAGCTTGGCATTCAGTTTCTGCAGCTTTGTTGACATCTTGTTGGTGTCCAGCACCATGAAGACTTGCTGAGTGACTTCAAAGGTTAGTCCATTCCATTTGGATATTTCAGGTTTAGTGCATAGATGAGCCTGAAGAGCATGGCAAACGCTGTTGCGACAGAGACAAACTTGTTCAGGACTTCCACTCCCTCAATGACAGTCCCGGTATCTTTGGGCAGATGTGAAAGATGGCAAAGGTGGCCTGCTGCAGACCCTGTTTGGCCTCATTTTGCTGTGAAACCTGCAAAAACCAATGCATAATTTTACAAAACAAATTCTGGCATTGAATTCATGACTTTACTGTATTAACCAGTGATGTACAATGGATTACACAGCTCATTTCCACAAATATTAACTTGTAATTAAGATTCCCTTACCAGGTATTCTTTGATGAGGCTTTCTACATTTTCACTCAGGTAGATGATAAGAGATTTAAGAATACATTCCCTTTAGTGTTGATATCCCACTCCTGCATAAAGACACTCACAATGTTTATTATTTAAATTGCACAATCACATCTACTTAAATTAAAATGAGACAGCGTTAGAGTAAGAGACTCTTAGGGACACCTAAATCCGAAACATCCAACTCCCTTGCTATTTCCCAGCATGGCATCTGGTATTCAGCTCAACCGGCTCCCACACACTCATCCCCACCCTGGTCTCTGCAGTTCTCCTTTCCTTTCTACTCCTCTCCTGATTTTATTCCATTCCCTTCTCTCCTCTCTTCCTACATGCATTCTTCTGGTCATGACTGGCCTTCATCAAAAAAAAATTTGACAGATAAGATTCAGAGGTTTATAATTAATTATTATACCTCATATTTGTGTGAGGTCTTGTACTGCAGGGTGTCACAAATAGCACCAATTAGTCCACCTAACTGAGATTGGTACAGAATACCCAGAAATACCTGATCTAGGACCTGCAGAATCTTGGTGGTCTTCTCTCGAACAGCTCCTACCCTACTCCTGATGATCTCAAGCAGCTGACTGGAGTAATTGTCCAACTGTGCCATGAATCTCTCTTGCAGGGGAACAGCTGTTTTCCGAAGAAATTCAGCATTGATCTAGAAAAAACATAACAAAAACAAGCGATTAATGACCTATGCTTCCAAGCAAAGCCAATGCAATCCTGTGAGGTTTTAGGCATAACAAAGACTATTTTTTGTAGTCAAGCACTTGCTTCCAAAACAATCTGTCAGATTTGCACATTTGTTGAAAAATCACTTAGAGACAGTGTACCTCTTCCACCTGGAAAAGTGCTGGCCATCTGTCTATGAAATTCTCAATGCTGGGTTGTTGATCCACATCTTCTTGCTTCCTGTATGCAAATGTCTTGGACATATTCTCTTTTATTATCTTCCCATTATTTTTCTTCTTAATTTCTGTCAAAAGGGATGTTCTCTCTTTTTCCAGGCTTTCTGGAGTCTCACCACTTGGGAGCGATGGATAATAGTTAGCCTCAGCTTTTCTTGGTCTCTTAATGTTCTTTGCTGGGTAGGCATCATCATGAGACTTATGTTTCAGAGAATTCACTATGAGCTTAGGTGATGAAACATGTGACTTAAGCTGAGAACGGTAGTTAGTCATCTTGTATTTCAGCCTCTTTTTCCATCCATAGCTCTTATTGAAAGAGCCTGGTTCACTCAGGCAGGGGTGTGTCTGTGTCAGAGCATCTGCAATTACACTAAAGTCAGCATCTGTAGGATATGCTTTGTAGGTATAGATTTTTTCTGCCATTTCTTCTAATATGTCTGACAGCATTTTTGAGCTAGGTGTCAGTCTAGCCTGGCTTCTTATGTACTCTGCATTTCCTCTTTGTAGTTGACACTGTGCCATAGGAGTAAATAGGGATGGGGAACACTTTTAGCCACTGTTCTGTTCTGAATGCCTCAGAGGAAGAGCTGCTTAACAATATTGTATCATCTGACCCTTTAGATGTTGAAAGGAGGCTTTGATGACTAAAGGATTATCACTCGTTGAGAAGTCAACTGGCTCCAAGATTATCATTGAAGATGCAGAGTCTAAATTGATAACCTAAAGTTGTAAGATCCTTAATTTCAGAGGTTGAGGTCAAGTTGACAAATGTCCCAAAATCAGTGTCTTTGTACTGCAGCCTTAGATTTCCACTTAATCCACACAAACTTGATTTCCATAATGACCTCTTCAACGGAGTCAGGGACGCCGCTCGGTAGCTCTATTCTGACACAGTTGTCCTCACTCAAGATGATCAGCAGTCAAACAGGTGTGGTACTCACCAATTATAATCAATGTTCACTGAGAGAGAGAAATTTAAGTATCATAAAAATTTAAACTACTATAAAGTTATGCATATTTGTTACAACGATATTTATATACAGTCATCCACAGACACTGAGAGCTACAGTTTAACCCAAATACAAAATGCAGACCTTATATTTGTATATATCTTTTGAGCGTAATTAGCTGCATTCCTCCAACTGTATAGTCCGCCAGTCGATATAGGTTTGTAAATTCAGATGGCTCAAGAACTTTAACCTCCTTTGTTGGGAACACTGACAGCTCATATGCCCTGAAGTGTTCCATGTACCAGGCACCGAACAATGAAAAGCAACTTCTCCCTCACAACAATCATCTAGATTATTTCTGTAAATTCAGGCAGCCCTGCCAGTGAACCATAAGCAAAGATTCAGTGTTGTAGTTTAGCCCATTATAGGTGATATTTTTAGTCAGGCAAACATTCTTTTTATTTATTTATTTATTTGTCCCAATTTGGAATGCCCAATTTCCACTACTTAGTAGGTCCTCGTGGTGGCGTGGTTACTCACCTCAATCAGGGTGGCGGAGGACAAGTCTCAGTTGCCTCCGCTTATCACGTGGCTCGTTGTGCATGACACCACGGAGACACTGCATGTGAAGGCTCCATTGATGTGCCCCATTGAGAGTGATAACCACTAATCACGACCATGAGGAGGTTACCTCATGTGACTCTACCCTCCCTAGCAACCGGGCCACTTTGGTTGCTCAGGAGACCTGGCTGGAGTCACTCAGCACACCCTGGATTCAAACTCTCGACTCCAGGGGTGGTAGTCAGCATCAATACTCACTGAGCTACCCAGGCCCCCTGTCTGGGTGCTTCCACTTAACAGCTAGAGAAATATCCTCTTTCAAAACTTCAGTGGAAACAGCTGAGATGTTTGTCACTGCCAGGAGAGGTTTAGGAAAGCCACATACTTTCAGCTGTTGTGCCATATGAAACTGTGGCCTCTCTGCCAAGGACAATAACACATTTTAGAAACAAACAGTATGCCGCACAACTCTCTTGAAGAAGCTGTGCTTTGCTTCAAATCACAAAGTCCAATGACAAACCAGTGGTCCAAACTGACTTATAAATTCTGGATAGTGTTCTAAAAAGTGGTGTTTAGGCAGCAAGGTTAAGTCTGGGAAAACCTCTTTAAATTGTAATCTGTGCTCAGAGTTCTTAAAATTCAAAAAGGCAATTGATTCCGATGTCCTTTAAGTCAGTGAGGAGCTTCCAGGAAGGTTCACCAGCAGGCACTTTCAGGCCAAGGAGGAGTGGGAAAAATCTGAGAAAACTCCAATTCTCGTGAGCATTTCCACCTACTGTTTTGTGTCAAAGTGGCACAGAATGGGGACAGTTTGTTTTATCTGTCCATTTGAAGGGGAAACTTTGTATAGCCTCACTCAATGACACCAACATAAATACTTTTTAGAATACTAAATACTTTTTATTAATACAGTGAGACACAGAGCTATTTCTACAGGAACAATTCCCACCACCAGTAGTGACATTAAAATTAGAAAGTTTTTCAGACAGAACTCACCTCTTCTTCACACCAAAAAAAAGTTATCCAATGATTCTTCCTCAAGGGTTTTCAGATGCATAGTGTGAATCTCCTCCATCCTCAAAGAGAACGTTCCACTCCCTACTTCCGTAGTCTGAAATACTATTCTCGGAGTTGTACAAAATCTGCACATATATGCACCTGAAAAACTCTACAAAACCTGCAATACCGTGGTTTGTCAGCAACTACACATTGCACTGTTCCCTTTATAAACTTTGCTACAAATATCCCATGTTGTTCCAATGTAACTAGATCACTAACTAAATGCTCTAGCAATATGTCTTACCCATACAACTTCACATCTTCACTATTGATCAGTGCGGCCAAGCAAATAAATGATAACGAAGAGTGACAACCAGGTGGCATACAATACAGCATTTAATGGCATATAATACAGAACACAGATTTTAGGTTTTTTTATGTGATGTACCTAGGGGATTGCATATTTCAAAGTCATCCCCATATAAAATTAATGAAACTGCACACTCGTTTGAGAAAAGAGTATTCTCTTTTTAAAATAAACCATCCCAGAGACATCTATAAACCTGCTTATCGCTCCCAACTGATTGAGGTCTTTCTGTCAAATTAACTGTATTTCGTAAATTCTGTAAATTCAATATTTGTTGCAACATTTTTAGCACTAGGATGTATTGACAAGATTTACGGTTCTTTTATCCAATTATATTTTCAACTGGTTCCACTACACTGAAGTTGTTTCTATAATACGTCCTGCGCTTCCATGCAGTAGACAATGGGCCATTTTTTGCTATTGCATCTTGAATAGGATGTGAAGTACTGAGTGTAGTGGCTAACTCTTGGACAACTGATCCATCTACTTGACAACTGTGATTCTCTAAAAACTGAGAAATGGTCTTATGAGTGACCGGTACAGAAACAGATCCAATTAGATAATACAGTTCCTCAAGTAGTTCATTTACAGCTACACTTGACACCAAGTAAGTATTTTCCAATTTCAGTAAAACTGAGGCCAATTTCAGCTCAATATCTTTGGTCAAATCTCTACATTCTTCATCGGTTAGTTCCTCTAATAGTAAATCTTCACTCAACTTATCAGTGACGAGGACTGCTGGTTAGTATATCAACTATTCCAGGTTTTAAATCGCTAACTATAGACGAGTTATGTTTTCTTAATTTGTGTGGAAATTTCCATATATGTTAATGCAAATAACTGATTCATGATTTTTTAAATGTTTGCCAGTGTGGTGAAAAAAGTCCTGCAGAGTAGAAAGTTGACTGTAGTTGCAAATATAGCATTTAAAATTAGAGATCTCTTTTTGTGAGGATTGCAAAGAAGGGTGGCTTTTACTAAGATGGCTCAGAAGGGCATTCCATGTCTTGCATGAACACGGGAATTTTTCATAAATGCACAGATAAGAATGGCCACGTCTATAATGCCCATGGTGTAGTCTATAGTGTTTAAGTAGTTCAGATCTTCGAATCTGGAATATGAATGGCTGCATTCTTTGCATTTCCACATCCATCAAATAACTGAGAAAACAAAGAATACCCCAAATTCACGTGTAGTTAGCTTACAATTTATCATAGTTCAGTTAACAACCTAAAACCAATTTACGTAGATATTGCTGAATAAAAATGTTTGTTCATTTTAGGTCTAACTTATATGTTGATGTAGATTCTCTTAAAAATCAATCACGATCTTTAATATTCTCCCCACTAAAAGACTGACAGGGTAACATAAATATTCGCTATGTTCATGAATAATGCTTTACAAAGTTAGACCCAAATAGACCACCACATAACAATATTGAAAATTATTAGCAGTACAATTTTAACACCATCTAAAGTTACATTTGTTTGCTAGCCTGAGTAGGACACTAAACAAAGATAGCAAGAGAAACAAAACTTTCCTATTTTGCCATTGTGTTTCCAGAAACTATTTTGACTAAGCATTTTAACTTACCAGTATTTGTTCATCTCAATCTGGTTTATGCCACTCCAATTTCCACGCCCTCCACTTCAGTTTGAGTTCAATCACTGCGCATGCGCAAATCACAACTTAACCCTTTGACACGTATGATCACGCCGTTTGGTGCGTGACGTAATCATACTGTTAAATTCAAATCTGTTTTCACGCTACAGCTGACACACTGATATCGATAAGGTTACGACTGTAACCATGGTTCTCTGAAATAAGGGAATGAATGTTGCATCATAGCTGATGCTATAGGGTTATCCCCACAGGCATAGCCAATCTCTGAAACTCTTTAAAATCTTGCCAATGTACGTGAAAATAAGCGTCTTTCAGGTCGATCGATCCAGTCAACCTGAAAATCCAAACCAGTCCATAGGACGAACGTGAGACAGAATTTGTTTCTGAGTAATCATTTTGAACAGAAGCCTCACGAATGCTTGGTTCAGGCATCTCAGTTCCAAAATGGGGTGTAATCCTCCGTCCTTTTTGGCGACTAGAAAAATAGTGGCTGTAGAATCCGCCGTGGGCATCATCCGCTGATAACATCTCTAACGCGTCTTTTGCGAGGAGATTTAATATCTCTGAGTGGAGAACCGGTGCGTCCCGCACCATTACAGTGGAGGAAATAACACAGCTGAACCGAGGTGGCTGCCTTGTGAACTATAACACATACTCTTGTTCTGTCGTCCTTAGCATCCAACTGGAAATGCCCAGAAGATGGCGCCACATGTCGGTGAAAGCGCTAATGGCGTCACCGAACAGGCCCTGTTGAGAGTAAGGGTGTCTAACAGCACGGCTTTGTCCCTGTCATGCATCTCTGACAAATTAAGCCAGAGATGGCTTGGGTGGTGATCTTGGTAGACCGGAGAGCCATGTCAGTGGCATGGCACAGCTCCGTGAAGGACTCGGGATCCGGTCCGCTCGTATCCATTTCTCTCAGCAGGTCAGCCTGCTAGGCTTGCAGCACCGCCATGGTGTGCAAAGCCGAGGCAGCCTGACCCACTGACCAGTGGTGTAGTCCTACCAAAGTGGTTTACTATTGGGGCAGTTGTCTGTTACTATAGATTGTACTTTACTGTTACTGTAGACTGCGTAATCTGCGTATAGAGGGCTGCAGAATTTCATATCGTACATGGGTCATTCCTACAATTCGGTGACATTCCGGCTTTGAAACTTTTGAAAAATAAAACATACTTTTACAAGTTTCTTCATGTTTTATCGTTACAGGGACATATTAAAGATTGTATTAGTAATATTGGACAAGCTAAATTACTAAAAAAAATTCAGATGTCCATACAATTAAATGGTCAGCATCAGGATGGACAATAACAGGATGAACATTCACTGGATAAATGAGCCACTACATGGTCTGTGATTGATATCTAGGAAACATATTTGTAAACTAATATTTATGATTTTATTTCTGTTAACATAAATACTGTATATTGAAATTTTAAAATTATATTACTTATTATACCCATATATCTTCCAATAACAGGGTGGACATGTTTGACGTGCAGTTTTGGGACATGAGGAAGTGACACAGTGCAATAGAAAAGGATTTCAATTATTTAAAATGTAACTTTTAAGCCTAAAGAAGTGTGTAACATATAAAAAGTCTTTATTCTTTTTAACAAGTCTATCAAAATTGTAATCGGGTGAAATTAAACAATATAAATACCACACACACACTTGTAAAGGGGACTTAAATGACACAGAATTGTAGGAATGACCCATATTTACAGCCGTTCCTGTGCGAGATGCTGCTTTACATAGAAAAACAGTGTGGACGGACGCAAAAACATGTTCAGTGTGAACGTCCCCTACTAAACTTAAAATGAAAAACACTTTAATACAACGACCAGGAAGAAGAGAGAAAGGGACAGAAAAGGCTTAACATGAAAATAGTGTATTTCTTCCTTGGATTAGTGTTGTTGTTTGGCAGTAAATAGTGTTTATCATAAGGGAAATGTAAGAAAATCACCTTAAGTGTTTTAACTACACCTGTACTACTGTACTTTTATTTTGTACTGTACTAACATGTGCTGATTGTCACTGATCGTCCGTGTAAAGCAACAGCCGATATCTCACACAACTCACGCGAAAGGTGTGTGTGTTTCAGGTCAGTTTCTCTCGATTTCAGCAGTTTGGGTGTGTGACACTAAAATACGGGACAAACGGCATCGCGTATGGATTTCATACGGAACGCAGTTTTTCCCTTAATTACGGGACGATTCCTTATTTTACAAGACGTTTGACATATTTTGTTAATTCATTTTACCTGATACTGCTTCAGCGTGAGGGTGACTCTCTCCACTCACCCTCAGTCGATGACGGCGGTGACAACGGTTGTCAGGGCGGATAATGGTGATAATGCACCAATTACAACAAAGAATCTCCAGTTTCACAAAACAGCATCCAATACAGTTAAAGGGAAACTAACACAACAGTAGATTATGGACTTCTGAAGCAGCAAAACAAGTGGGTATACGCAAATTTTGATCCTCAAGCCGCCTTTTCACTGCATCCGACAAACAACGGACGATAGACCGGAAGTCATTAATTTCCAATCGAGCGTTGCATGGGGGCTGCATGAGGTTACGAGTTCCGACTGTCTCTGGATGCGATATATTTGTATCCGATTTGAGCATCGGCTACGTTAAAATTAGGGATGGGTGGATCGATACTAAAGTATCGATACTTCCGATGCTGATGTGGTATCAAGAATATCGATCCTCACATAAAAATATTGATTCTGAATTTGTTTTTTTAAACAAGAGATCATATTATTACATTATATGAATTTTAATGCATCTCATAAGCTTCGAATTAAAAAAACTAAAATTATATTAGCCATAACCATGACTGTAGTAACCATGTTTTGTTTTTTTCTTCTTTTTGGCAGTAACCAAGGTTTTGATACAATTAACCATGGTTTTACTACAGTATTACTGTATTACTAAAACCAGTAACTTGGTATTTAATAATAGTAACATATAATAATATCTATGGTTAATTTTGTGGTTTTATATGTGGCTTAAACTAACTCATTTTTAAAGGGTAAACAAAGCAGCCTAATAATTTTCTGTTTAGGCCCATAAACATATAATTTTTTTTAATAATAATAAAGTTACTCATTTTATCCAAAGAATAAAAATTCAATTTAATAGAGGTATTTGTATCGATATCGGCGATATTGGCCTAAAAATATTTGGTATCAGATCAAAAAGAAAATAAGTGGTATCTCCATTCTTAGTTAAAATACTTCAACTCGTGTGACTAGACCGTATGTGACCGCCTGACCAGAAGTGATGTATTCATGCAAAACTATCTGCGCAAAGTGAGAAATATCAATAGATTCTGTCCTAAACTTTTTTCTAAATGCCTGATACTTCTGTATTTTGGACAATTAATAATGCAGAAGTCAGAAATGATTGTTTACGTTGCAAATATCACAAAAAGCTTTTGGAATTACAATAAACGTGTGATTAAATGTGCACATGTCATTTATTTTGAATATATTACAGTGAAAAGTTGGCTTTAGAAGTCGTTATACGCAAAAAGCCCTGGGACAAAAGTAAGCATACGGTGTATACGTGCGTATGGCCCCAACTACACTACTGCTGCCGACATGTAGGCCTTGTCCAGCTGAGTGGATGTTATCCTACAGGGCCTGGATGGGTAAGTGGGCCTGGATTTCCACGGCGGGTTCGAGGAGGGGCACAGGTGGGCCGCTACTGCCTCTTCAACCCGGGGAATCAACATATATCCTCGTTCCTTAGTGCGGTCCAGCATCATGAACACTGCGGCTCCAGAGTATGCGTTTGCGTCGAGTATGGCGAATGCCACATCTTCGTGAACTCTTCATGCAGCTCAGCGAAAAATGGCACCGGGCGGCGGGACATGGATTCGCATCGGCTCGGATAGAACCGATAGTCTAGTCAAGAATGCTCAGATGCACCAGGAGTGGGCCAATCCAGTTTGAGGTTCTCGACCGCCTGAGCGAGCACCTGAAACAGTTTGGTTTCAGAAACTCTAGCGCGGTCTTCCTCTCCTCAGAGATAAGTCCCGGCGAGCTCATCCAACAACTGTGTCCAGGGCTCACCTTCCGACACCATATCGTCCTTATCCTCGGAGTGAGTGCCAAACGTAATGGAGCCCTGCACCCCGATAATGGGACGCAGGTCATCACGGAGATATTCCACAGGCGAAAACACTTGTGGATGAGGTGAGGAGACAAGCGAGGCTTGTGCTGGTGAAATATCCTCCTCAAACTCATCCAACTCATCCGCCCTTGCCACAGCAGGAGCATGGTGGGAGGGGAGGGGAAGGGATCGGACTCATCCCTCAGAAAGATGGAGAGCCGAGAGTGCAGCGTAAAGCAAAACACACAAGGGAAGCAGAGCACAAAGCGCTGTCTGCCAATTAAAATTGGCGAGTTTCCGAGATTGGCTACACCTGCGGGGATAACCCCATAGCGTCAGCTATGATGCAGCATTCTGGAAGCGGCAATAGCTGAGAAAATAACATTTCAAACGTAATTTAACGACGTGCTTTATGTCAAACACACATTGTGTAGGTCACTATAAAGTTTACTCACTTTCACGTCTTTTGGGAGAAGTAGATGAGTTTACGTGATGTAAATCAGACAGGCTCTGACTCTGCGACTGCTTTGCAGCGTAAACAAATATGGCTGCGCCCATAGCCCGTTATAACTTACCGATCATCTAACATGATCATTATAAAAGTAGTTAAATCATAAGATACATTTACTTACACATATTTAAGAATCTGAATATCATATATTTCACAAGCTAGTCAACAAGTTAATTAATATTTTGAAGAGTAAAAAAAAAATGGAATAAAACCAACACATCAGTCATACAGCACCATTGTGACCGTGAAGTGTCACGTGACAAGCGTCCATGGAAAAAGGAATGTGATAAATACCACTTGCCTTTTATTTAATCCAATAAAAAAAATTGCATTTTTTCTTTTTTCAATTTGGAATGCCCAATTCCCAATGTGCTCTAAGTTCTCATGGTGGCATAGTGACT
Organism: Myxocyprinus asiaticus; assembly: GCF_019703515.2. Classification (NCBI taxonomy): domain Eukaryota; kingdom Metazoa; phylum Chordata; class Actinopteri; order Cypriniformes; family Catostomidae; genus Myxocyprinus; species Myxocyprinus asiaticus. The sequence goes on along the minus strand of NC_059349.1, from coordinate 15,858,660 downwards.
CCCCTCAATCCAGGTGGCAGAGGATGAATCTCAGTTGCCTCCATGTCTGAGACCGTCAACCCACACAACTTATCATGTGGCTTGTTGTGTGTTACCATGGAGACAGCACATGTGGAGGCTTCACACCATCCACCATGGCATACACACACAACTCACCACACATCTCACTGAGAGCAAACCACATTATAGCAACCATGAGGAGGTTACCCCATGTGACTCTACACTCCCTAGCAACCAGGCCAATTTGGTTGCTTAGGAGACCTGGCTGGAGTCACTCAGCACACCCTGGGATTCGAACTTGCAAACTTCAAGGGTGGTAGTCAGCATCTTTACTTGCTGAGCTACCCAGGCCCTGTGGATTTCACTAAAGCATCAACTTAAAACATTTAGTCTGTACAAACAAATAATTTATTTTCAGCTGTTTGAATGACAAAAAAATGCATTGGATGAACAACAGCTTTGTAATACTTTTTACAGTGCAGCATTTGTATTAGTGTGGCTTGAAACAAGAACTATAAACATCTTTTTCCTTTTTATGGTATGGAACAATGGTTTATTGTAATAAACCCCACAGAACCAAATAAAGCTATCAGTGTTTAAAATACAAAACCATTATTATGTAGTGCAACCCCTTTAAGACTTTATAGATATTACAGTTCCCTTACGACTCAGTACACTTGACATTGCGTTTATTAACGCATATGGGGAGTGCCTTCTTACACGACCTAGCTGAAACCTCTCTACAATAATGCAAATATTCTAATATTGGCTATGGTGTTTGAGCCCCGCCTGTTTTGGCATGAAACTGTCCGCTATAAAAACAGGTGCACGAACACAATTTCCACAGAATTTCTTCCTTCAAGACAGCGATCATCTCTTGTCTAGAAGCCCTCTACCTTTGCCATTGATATACACGAGTCAGCGGGCGGAATCTTCACGGGAAGACTTTCCGCTCCCCTGCAGTGCTCCGGCGAACATCGCACCGCCTCGACGCTTGACACTTCACTAGTGAACATGCCTCAGCATCATGATTCGCACTTCGGCAGGGTTTGTGTATCCTTATAAAGCAATTGTATATTGTGTATTGTATTTTGTGTGATATAAATATAAATATATATTTATTTATATATTTATATATTTAAAAGAGTCACTTACGTGTTTGCGTCTTTTTAATGATGTCGTTCCGTAAGTGTTCCTTGTGTGAGAGGCACATCCCGCCGTCAGATTAGCATGAGAGCTGCGTTTATTGTCTGGGCCATGCCCAAGCAGAGACAGCTCTCATGGAGACAGACTGTCCTCACTGTGAGGACATGAGTCTCAAGACACTTCGCTCACGAATCACTCTTGTTCTGAGGGACGATTCAGCCTCACGCGCCCTCCCACCTGCCTCTCCTGTGATACCCGAGGATTCACATGAGGAGGCACGGTGGGGCCGCAAGGTCGAGCAGGATGACTTTGAGGTGGTCCTCGTGGTGGCACACACCCGGCTAGCCCCTCAATCTCTATGAAGCACATGTTTTCCGATACGCTATGAGCGAGACGAGCTCCGGCCTTCAAAAGAGCAGGTGGCCTCGTCTCGTTCAGCAGTTCTGACGCTGGGGATAGTGACGATATCATGTCTCTTGCTGCATCAGGCGAGTGGTCAGTGGATGATACTGCTGCCCCTCCCCCCAGTGAAGGCGAGGAATCTGCACACGCCACTGACAGGGAGATGCTCCGTGTCCTTACAAGGGCAGACGAAGAGCTTCACCTTGAATGGTCTCCCCCAGAGGAACCTGAATAGTCTCGCCTCAATTAATGGTTCCTGCAGTCCGGACGCCATCAAATGGCAGCGTCCTGCAAATCTGCCCCATTCTTCCCCGAAGTTCATAACGAACTGTCTAATTCCTGGTGCGCGCCCTTCTCGGCGCGTGCGCGCAGTGATGCCATCCTCTCTAATGTAGATCATGGGGAAGAAAACGGTTATGCCCAACTACCCCCTGTGGAGGAGGCAGTAGCGGCACACCTCTGCCCAGTGAGTAACAGGCCGTAGAAATTGCGCCCCATACATCCTTCCAAACCGTGTCGACAAATGTCCGCACTGGCGGGAAAAGCTTACTCAGTGGCAGGACAAACTGGATCAGCACTCCACGCAATGCCAGTGCTCCAGGTATTTCAAGCCAAGCTCCTCAGGCAAATGGACAAGCACAGCTTCGATCCAGAGATTTAAAGAGCTCCGCACCACAACAGACTTAGCGCTGCATGCCACGAAAATCACTGCGCAGGCCATCGGCAAGTCCATGGGCAACCTGGCAGTTCTGGATCGACATATTTGGCTGACCCTCACAGAAATGAGTGATAAGGAAAAAGCCACTCTGTTGGATGCTCCAGTGTCTCCAGCCGGCCTCTTTAGCGGCTCTGTGAATAAATTATGCTGAGTGTTACGTCGCAATTCAGCAGCAGTCACAGGCTATGAGACTCTTTATGCCCAAATGGAGTACATGACAGCAGGTTCGCCCTCACTCTGTTTTGAGCCAGCGGCCGACTAAAAGCTCCATACCTGCTGCCACACTGGCACCTGCATATCAGCACGTGCAGCAAAAGCGCTCCTTACGGGCACAACCCTTTGAAACGGAAAGCAGAGCCCGTGGTTCCCTCTGGGTCTGCTCCAAACAAGGCTCGGTTGGAGACACAAAACATTGCTCCCCATCTCCCCACTACTGTTTGCCGGGAAAGGAGAGCACGCTCTCCCCCAGCCAAAAAATCTCCTTTATGGGAGTCCACCTCGACTCCACGAGCGGGCACGGGCACCTCATGAGCGAGCTCGTTCAGGCCATTCTACAGTGTCTGTCTCAGTTCAAACTGGGGAGAACACTTCCACTGAAGCTATTTCAGAAAGCATTGGGATTTATGACGGCAGCATCCGCCCTCATTCCATTAGATCTCTTACACATGAGACCTCTTCAGTGCTGGCTGAAGCGTCGTGTACCATGACGTGCTTGGCGCCAGGGGCGCATGCGCATCACTATATCCCGCCGCTGTATAGTTGCTTTAGCACCATGGACAGCTCTTGCATTTTTCCAGCGAGGTGTCGTGCTGGGGCAAGGTGTCACACGGCACCTACAGCTATCGGCTGTATTTCTAGCCATTTTACAGGCCAGAGCACCGTCCATGAGATGCCTCTACATGCTAAAATGGAAGGTGTTCACTGATTGGTGTTTCTCACATGGCAAAGACCCAGTAAACTGCCCCATACATGAAATTTTCATGTTTCTTCAAGAACGATTAGACGCAGGACTCAACCCATCAATGCTCAAAGTGTATGTGGCAGCTATATCTGCATATCACGCACATGAAGCCGGCGCCTCTATAGGCAAGCATGATTTAATCATAAAGTTCCTTAAAGGAACAAGACGATTAAACCCACCTCGGCCGGCTACAGTCCTGACTTAAATTTAGTCCTAAAAGCTCTCGCAGGGCCCCCCTTCGAACCTTTGGACTCTGTTGATTTGCGCATGCTCTCCGTTAAGACCGTACTACTGCTGGCCCTAGCCTCAGTGAAACGGGTCGGTGACTTACATGCGCTATCAATCGACAATTCATGTCTGGAGTTCGGCCCCGGTCTTTCAAGATCCACTGTCAAACCCAGAAAATGCTATGTGCCTAAGGTCCTAATCACGCCCTTCAGAGCGTGGGTGGTTCCCCTTCAGGCCTTTTTCCCTCCTCCATTAATTCTGATGAAGAACAATAACTGCATTTGTTATGCACTGTGTGGGCACTACACACATACGTTGAGCATACGCGCCAGTTCAGACTGTCTGATCAGCTCTTTGTATGCTATGGAGGATGCACAAAAGGAATGTCCATCTCCAAGCAAAGATTTTCTCACTGGATTGTCGATGCAATTGCCCTGGCTTATGAGTAGCAGGGTAAGACTTGCCCAATTGGTGTTAAAGCACACTCAACTAGATGCATGGCCTCCTCATGGGCATGGACGAATGGTGTGTCCTTACAGGACATATGTTTTGCAGCAGGATGGTCCTCTCAAAATACATTTGCAAGGTTTTACAACCTAAATGTAACGTCTCTCTTCACAAGTCCTCTCTGTTTAGAGTGCTTGCTATCCATTGGCCAAATATATATACTTATGCTCCTCCCTTTTAGGATGAGCTCCCCATCATTTACACAACCGCCTGCATTAAGCCATTGTAATTTATGTAAATCAAAAGCACTTACATTATAAATAAACTCACTTCCGACTGGGTTCGTGAAGGAGTTAATTCATACTATATGACAATAGTTCATATATTTGTCCTGAGTGCTCCCCTCCTGGCCCAACACGAGGGTCTCTCACTGCGGCATACTCTTGTCGGTCGCCATCCCACGAGACTGCGGCGTCATGCTTCCTTTCTGGGAGGTTATGTCATGTAGTGTGGCGTGATGGGATTCTGTTCCCCATATGCATTAATAAACGCAATGTCAAGTGTACTGATTCATAAAAGAACGTCTGGGTTACGTACATAACCTCGGTTCCCTGAGACGAAGGGAACGAGTCGTTGAGAATGCTAGCCGCACTACAAGACTCAGAGTTCTTGAGGTACGAGTGATGCTCTCTTTGTTCTCGGTCAGAAATTCTGAGGAAATGGTGTTTGTGCACCTGTTTTTATAGTGGACATTTTCACGCCAAAACAGCCGGGGCTCAAACACCGTTATTGTAGAGAGGTTTCAACTAGGTCGTGTAAGAAGGCACTCCCCATATGCGTTAATAAACGCAATGTCTCGTTCCCTTCGTCTCAGGTAACCGAGGTTACGTATGTAACCGAGACGTTTTATTTTCTGTTAATGCATGATTTTCTGTAAAGCTGCTTTGAAACGGTGTGTTGTGAAAAGCGCCATGCAAATAAAAATTACTTGACTTTAGTTCCCCTGATACTAACTACTGCTGTGTGCCATTTGCTGCTATGGTTTTTGTGCTGAATATTGTTGTTTACAATTGTTAAACATTCTTTAAAAGGATAAACTGTATTAGCTGTGATTTAATACGGATACAATGGTAATAAGCCATTTAATTTAGCCTTTCCACAATAAAGCTTGTTTCAAGACACTGAGGTGGACACTTCCCTCCAAATAGATTCCATCAATATGGGTTTTTCAAAACTTGTACATTTGTTCCCCATTATTTTGAACATTTGGTTACATATCTGCATACTGCTACTAAAATATTCTCCTGTGTGTTGTTTTAATGAGGGGTTTCCTATGTTTATAACGAAACTTTAAATAATTTCGAGAAAGCGTTTAAAAACGTATTTGAAAAAGAAACTGTTGCTCTTAACACCCTGGCAAAAGAGGAACAGTTTTGTTTTCCTCAAATTCTTTCTACACCTCTGCTGTAACGTTGATGATGTCGATTCAGATAACTGTCCGCCGCACAGCTCTTACGTAAGACCATACATTCAAACCAAACCATTGTGAAATTCCAGGGGTTTTCAAAGGATCGAGTTGCTTTTTTTTTTTTTTTTTTTTTCTTCAGTCTCTTTCGGTTTTCTGTAAGGGGTGTGCTGTGTACTCAATTAGTGTTTCACAGGAAGGAAACTCTGGCACGCAGGAGGCACCAGAGTGCTGAACGGGAATGCAGAGAAAACAGCTCCTCTTTGAGCGAGTGTCTTACATTAAAATACATTTTTAGAATAATTGTTCGCTATCGGAACAGTTTGAACGGTTTTTAGGTCAGTTTAATCAATACTCATCGCAAACTTAATAAAACGGAAGACGCGTTAAAGATCTTCGGCATCAGTATTCCCAATATTTGTCTTTGAACAGGAAAGATCAGCAACACAGCAGGTGAGTTGATGCATATATGATATTCATGAAGTTTATAGTTTGTTATCCTTCTGAAATCACTGCAGTAAATGCAACTATGCATTCTCTTCAGAACAACTGTCCAGCCAACATACTACTGGCCTAGTTGGCTAGTCGACGGTGGTGTAAATCTAAAGTAGTATAATAATAAGTAGGTAACACTACAATAAGGTTCCATTTGTTAACATTAGTTAATGCACTATGAATTAACATAAACTAACAATGAACAATTGTATTTGTAAGAACTAACATTAACAAAGATTAATATGTGCCATAAAAAATAGACTGTTCATTGTTAGTTCATGATACCTAATGCATTAAATAATGGTAACGAATGGAGGCTTATTGTAAAGTGTTATGTGTTAGCTGTTGTAATAATAGTAGGCCTACACTGAAAAAATGTCAACCTGAAAATGTGCTTCATGCAGTAACATCTAAATTAACTGGTTTAATTCAGGTAAAAATAAATAAATAAATAAAAAAATAAAATGTATAATCACTGAATCAACATTTATGCCAACAAAACTAATTTAAGGGTAAAATCAGGTAGAAATCACTCCTTAAGGTGACAATCGCAGGTTTCCATTTTTTACAGTGTAGTAATAAGTATTTCTGCAATGATTATTTATTATTATCATTAAGAGAATAAGTAGCAGTATAGCTCATTAAGTAGTAAGTAGTAGTAATAAGCAGAGGTGGAAAGTAGCGAATTACAACTACTCTCATTACAGTACTTGAGTACATTTTTCTAATTTTTCTACTTTTTTAAGTATTAATAAATAATAGTTCTTTTACTTGAGTTGATTAAGAATGAAGTATTCAACTGTGCTACAGTTATTTTTCACCACAATTACAAAGTACAAAAAAATACAAAAAATTTCTGAATTTTTGGGAAGAAGAAAGTTATAAGCGCTAAATCTGTTTATAAACTAAAACGCGTTGTGCGCAGCACAACAGAAGCCACAGCACAGCAGCTCTCAAAAACTGCCGCCGGTGTCCTCTCTTCTCTAGCTTCTCCAAGACTTTCTGCCCTGTCACTATACAAGAACTGTAATACTGTGAGTTTCTCATATTTCATTTTATTCTGGAAAGGAGCCGTTCATTCAGGAACGAGGGAACCGTGTGAACACGTATAACCACTGATCAAACTTCACCTGTTTTTAAGATAAGCAATATTTTAACTGTGTCAAACATTAACACAATGTAGTTTGACATATATGTGGGGATATCTTGTTTACTTGGTACTGTATGTCTAAAACAAACTTTTGTTATACCTTACATACAATACTAATAGTGTCAGAAATGAACGAGGACTCTGGGCAAACATGCCACCAAAAATGTCAAAAATATCCCAGAAATTCAAAATATGGGGCAAAAAATGCCCACGCAACAAATTCCCATGTTTTATTAATAATATCTGATATGGTTACAATTACATACATTGCAATCTTCTTTTGACTTTTCACTGAACATTATTTTTTTCCCGCCATCCGGTTCCTCACACCATCGCACGCACAGACAGGCTGTCCGCTTCTATCAATCCGCATCAGTTCAGTATTAAATTCTGTAACCATTCGCCCTCTTGTTCAAAATAAACTGTCCTAGCGGGTAACTCTCGCTCACGGTGCTGTACTGTACTTCCCTGCCCTGTCTCACCCTATAGAAGCCAAATGTGTGCAAGGGATGGATATAAAGAAGGTATGAGAAATCACAAAACATAATGTAACCAAATGATACAATTTACTTAATAATAATATCTCAATATGTTAAATAACCATAATGTTAATTAAGACTTTATTATTATAACTGCAATACAATACATATACAGAACAAACACTTTTAGTGTTTGAAGCAATCAAATCTCTCACTAAACACTGTGTGAAATGTTTATTTTTGCCTTATTTTATTCAGTTGGCATTAAGGAGTTGATAACAGTTTGCTTAATAATCTCATTCCATATCTGGATAATTGCTGCAATATCATAGAGGATAAATTTCCTCCTCTGTGATATTGCATTATATTCGTTTTGTACAGTATGTTATCTTAATAGCCAAAATACTTGGACATACGTGAATGAGAAAAAATCTGAAATAGGAATGTGTTTCAGTCACAATGCACATTATGTAGTTTAGAGACATTTAGAATGTTACAAATGGTTATTTGTATTTAAATAAATGTTGTATTCTTAAAATGTTCTGTTTGTCCAAGAATCCTCTTGCAGCAATGCAGGTCTTTGGCATTTAAAAGCTGCTAGTTTAGGACCTGTGAGGAGACTGTGATTTACTTGTCTTTTGTTGTGCAACTGGCTGTCCACTTCCCTCTCTATCATGGTTAAAGATTCTTTTTTCAAAACAGTAATGCATGAAATAGCCTTCATCTCTCTAAAATAATAGACTTAAGGAGAAAATAGAATTTCAGGAGAAATGTGTTTCTTTTTGCCTATTTTTAAAACCAAAATTTGACTTGCAAGTGTAAAGCAACTTGTAAGAACTCAGTACCTCAGGAAATGGGGAAAAAACCCACTGTATTGTGATTTCCGCATGGTAGCGCAACCATTTTCAATTGTTCTAATAATAAGAAAATTTTATTGATTACCAGATTAGCACTTTAGAATGCTTTTGTAAGGAATATGTGACACAGTATATGTTTGCCATCACGGATAAAGAAAAAATGGAATAAATACCACTTTAAACAATTATTTCAAACTGTAATAATAATTTGCAATTAATGATTTTGGCAGTATTTTTATCAAATTAATGCATCCTTGTTAAAAGGAAGCATCAGTTTCTTTCAAGAACAAAAATGTCTTTGTGTTCTAAAAATGAAAGCGTATATAATATATATATATACAGGTGCATCTCAATAAATTAGAATGTCGTGGAAAAGTTCATTTATTTCAGTAATTCAACTCAAATTGTGAAACTCGTGTATTAAATAAATTCAATGCACACAGACTGAAGTAGTTTAAGTCTTTGGTTCTTTTAATTGTGATGATTTTGGCTCACATTTAACAAAAACCCACCAATTCACTATCTCAAAAAATTAGAATATGGTGACATGCCAATCAGCTAATCAACTCAAAACACCTGCAAAGGTTTCCTGAGCCTTCAAAATGGTCTCTCAGTTTGGTTCACTAGGCTACACAATCATGGGGAAGACTGCTGATCTGACAGTTGTCCAGAAGACAATCATTGACACCCTTCACAAGGAGGGTAAGCCACAAACATTCATTGCCAAAGAAGCTGGCTGTTCACAGAGTGCTGTATCCAAGCATGTTAACAGAAAGTTGAGTGGAAGGAAAAAGTGTGGAAGAAAAAGATGCACAACCAACCGAGAGAACCGCAGCCTTATGAGGATTGTCAAGCAAAATCGATTCAAGAATTTGGGTGAACTTCACAAGGAATGGACTGAGGCTGGGGTCAAGGCATCAAGAGCCACCACACACAGACACTACAGTTGTCGTATTCCTCTTGTTAAGCCACTCCTGAACCACAGACAACGTCAGAGGCGTCTTACCTGGGCTAAGGAGAAGAAGAACTGGACTGTTGCCCAGTGTTCCAAAGTCCTCTTTTCAGATGAGAGCAAGTTTTGTATTTCATTTGGAAACCAAGGTCCTAGAGTCTGGAGGAAGGGTGGAGAAGCTCATAGCCCAAGTTGCTTGAAGTCCAGTGTTAAGTTTCCACAGTCTGTGATGATTTGAGGTACAATGTCATCTGCTGGTGTTGGTCCATTGTGTTTTTTGAAAACCAAAGTCACTGCACCCATTTACCAAGAAATTTTGGAGCACTTCATGCTTCCTTCTGCTGACCAGCTTTTTAAAGATGCTGATTTCATTTTCCAGCAGGATTTGGCACCTGCCCACACTGCCAAAAGCACCAAAAGTTGGTTAAATGACCATGGTGTTGGTGTGCTTGACTGGCCAGCAAACTCACCAGACCTGAACCCCATATGGGGGTTCAATCTATGGGGTATTGTCAAGAGGAAAATGAGAAACAAGAGACCAAAAAATGCAGATGAGCTGAAGGCCACTGTCAAAGAAACCTGGGCTTCCATACCACCTCAGCAGTGCCACAAACTGATCACCTCCATGCCACGCCGAATTGAGGCAGTAATTAAAGCAAAAGGAGCCCCTACCAAGTATTGAGTACATATACAGTAAATGAACATACTTTCCAGAAGGCCAACAATTCACTAAAAATGTTTTTTTTATTGGTCTTATGATGTATTCTAATTTTTTGAGATAGTGAATTGGTGGGTTTTTGTTAAATGTGAGCCAAAATCATCACAATTAAAAGAACCAAAGACTTAAACTACTTCAGTCTGTGTGCATTGAATTTATTTAATACACGAGTTTCACAATTTGAATTGAATTACTGAAATAAATGAACTTTTCTACAACATTCTAATTTATTGAGATGCACCTGTAATATAATTTTCATAAAATAAATTGTAATGTAATTACTTGAGTAGTTTTTTGACAAACTACTTATTTACTCTTACTTGAGTCATAATATTTCTCAGTACTTCTACTTGTACTCAAGTGAATTATTTCTTCAGTAGCAGTACTTTTACTTAAGTAAAAAAAAAAAAAAAAAAAAAATCAGTACTCTTTCCACCACTGGTAATAAGTATATAAATAAATATGCCGATTGCTATCAAATTGGTATATCAATGCTTTACATGTATATAATTATTTACTACAATGAGAATGATTTGTTAGTAATTTGCCAACAAAATATGAATTGAGAATTGAGAGAATAATGATTTGGCTTATAGACACACTGTAAAAAATGTCTAATTTTAACGGTAAAAGACTGTAAAAATGCTACAGTCAGTTGTTTTTTTGTTTTTTGTTTTTTGTAAAAACAACAGGATTTTTTTTTTTACAGTGTATGTAATAGAGCAATAACGTTTCAGAGGAATACTCATTTTATAACTGATTTTAAGGTTATTTCTGATAAATATATGTTATAATTGACAAATAACTGATTTTAATTACTTAATTATTTGATATGGTCTCCTTGTGTTGTTTTATCTATTGATTCACTCATCTATTTATTTATGCATGAATTCATTAATGGATTAAGACAACCTGCTGCAAGACTATATGTGATTTTGGACCTATTATGCAACTTCGTGCTATTCCCAGAGTGTTCTCAACCTCAGTGTTGCATAGTCTTTTCCTCTTGTCTATTTTGTGTATTTGTTGGCCATTAAAAAGCCAGTGATCTATGGAGTTGATGAAGTTTCATAAAAAAAAAAAAAAAAAAATGCATGGAAAAGAACATACAGGAAAATATTTGCTTAACTTGCTTTTCTGGTTTGCATATTTACAGAGTGTCGTTTTCAGCCTTCCACCATGGCAACAAATAATGGTGAGTGTGTCAAAACATCATCATCAGCAACCTGATCCTGACAGCACTGTGTTGTTGTTTACTGCTCTTATACAGCATTTGTCTCAAAGAAGCACCCTTGCATTGTTAGGAAATAGAATTCGTGATTCCCAATAGTCACTACCAGAACATCAATACCAATGATGGTTTCAATTAAAGTCTTATTAAACACCATTCACACTAATGTATAGAGTATCTAATCTAGAGTATAGAGTATATCTAATTCAGAACTGGTTCTTTTTGGTACTTTTTAAACCAGATTACCCCACTGACCTCCAACCACGGAAAAATGAATTCTATCCCGCACCTCCATATAGTCAGGGACCATCCCCACCAGGTCAAGGTGAGTGAAACTAAGGAAATTCTAATGTTTTTGATCTTTTTTCAGATCCTGCATTGTTGTTCCAAACCCAGTATATTCCAAGTCTTCTGAAGCCCTATGATCTTAAATGAGAAAGTTTAAAGTTGTTATTTGCTGAAAATCTTTCCCTCTGTCATTGCTCTCAAACCTCATTCACATTTATGCACATTCAAACTTGTCATGTAGATGCGTTGCACCAGGTTTGACATATCAGTAATGTCAAACATCATTGGTTTTCACATGTCTCGTGACTGATTGTGATGTGACATGTTTACATGTTTTGAATTGATCACAAGTGTGGATCATATGGACCACTTGTATTGTATTTTTTGCCCTTTGTAAAGCAAAATCGCCCATAGAGGGTAGCACAGAAGAATGAAAAACATATTTTGAAAAACAGTAAATGATGAACTATTCCTTTTAATGCTTTATTTTCTTCCCTGCTTAAGGTCCCATGGCTGGTCAGGTGCCCATGATGCCAGTTCCTCAGAGACCCACTGGTTGCCCCCCAGGCCTGGAGTACCTGACTCTGGTTGTATTTCCAGCTATTTATAACAGCTCTGTATTCCACTATAGACACTGATGGAAAATTTCAGCATGAGATGCTATCATCTCAGGAAGTGGTGACTAAGCAATTGTTGGCACACACAGTTGTGCGGTTTTGTGGGTTTTGAAATTATGCATCCACTTCTTGAAAGGGCTGTGTATTATAGTACTTTTGAATTACTTTACAATTGAATATTATGCCATCCAAAGTCCTAAGTAGGGTTCCTTTAACTTGTATATTTCTTTTCGTAACACAGATTGACCAGCTCCTTGTTCAGCAGAAGATTGAGCAAGCTGAAGGTAATATTGGGATGTTTGTACTTTTGGGATGTTTGTCACTGATAATAATTGAATATTTTGCATGTAGTACACAATTAGCAGGGTTCCCATGTTCACAGAAAACCCGGAATTTCCAAGTTTGCAAAAATCATGGAAAGCAGTTAAATCTTAATTAATCATGGACAATGTTGGGTTTGTTATTCAAAATAAGTAATCCACTAACAAGCACTAATTACTTCTCTAAAAAATGTAATCAGATTACTTGAATGATTACTTCATCTAAAAAAGTAATCTAATTACTAATTATTTTACTTTAAAGTTACTCTCAAAATAACTTTTCCTAGAAACATTTTTGGTTTTCCGCTCAAATTCAAAATGTCTATTTTTCCTCATTCATTGTCGAACACACTTCAGCTGTCACAGAAACACTTACAGACATACATATGAATTCATATTTTAAATGTATTATACATATTACTTTAACACAAGTTATGTACTTAAAATTAATTACTTTACAATCAGTAACTGTAATCTGATTACAAGAATTTAAAATATAATGCATTACACTACTTTTTTACTTAAAAGTAAATAGATTACAGTAACTAATTACTTTGTAATCAGATACACCCAACACTGGTCATGGGAAAAGTTTTGGAATTTTCTGTAGTGAAATCCTACATTCTTCTAGTTATGTTCAGCTCATGGTCAAGGAAAACCTGAAAATACCAGGAAATGAAAATAGTGATATCCATGCCTGGAAAAGTCTTGGAAATGAGTAATATCTTAATCTTCATGTAAAATTCTATAGTGAAAAAACATAATAGATATTGCTCTTTTATGACTGTTTATGTAGACTGAAACGTACCTGCAAGCCAACGTAACAACATCAGTCTGTCCATTAAGGGTCTTATTAGAGACTTTGTTTATCTAATAAGTAGAATAGTTTAAATCTGTTAAATTCCAGTTGGTACTTAACATACGTACCAAAAAAGTTCATGGAAATTCATTGGTGAAAAAGTGTAGGAACCCTGAATTTGTATATACAGTATGCAGTGAATACAACTAATCCTTATACAGTATATAACCTTTTGTACATTTGTTGTTATTGTGCCATATCACTCATAGTTATATTGGGCTGGGAGACCAATAATAAGTACATGGTGAAGAACAGTATGGGGCAGCAGGTATTCTTTGTGGCTGAGGAAAACGACTGCTGTAACAGACAGTTCTGTGGACCATTGCGCTCGTTTGTCCTCCACGTTCAGGATAACATGGGACAGGAAGTAATGACACTCACACGCCCTCTGAAATGTGGGAGCTGTTGCTTCCCCTGTTGCCTACAAGAGGTAGGACATGTTTCTGTTCATGTTCATGTTCAACCATAAAACAAGATCTCAAAACAATAAACAATTTAGGTTACTTAAAATGTGTCAGTTTTGTGAACTCAAAAAGAAAGAGAAAGATCTAAATACTCATTAAGGTTAATTTATTTGAACTAATTTGTTTGATTTAATTTTTCCCTACTCAAACCAATATGGAACTTCCTTAATTCATGAATTATAACCATACCCTGACTCAAGGAAGTTGCATATTAATACACACTGTAAACCCTAATGCTCAAAATAATGAATTGTTTTGAATAGGGAAAAATTAAATCATACAAAATAGTTCAAATAAATTAACCTTAATAAGTTCTATTTCACTTAACAAAATTCACTTCCTCAAATTCAGTGGTTCAAATTCGGTTGGAAATTCAACCTTCCACATCCGGGAACTGCAGGAAAAGCAGCAAAGTACCGATGCACAATCTCAACCTGATGCTATTTGTTCTCACCAGTAGGTGGTGCAAAGCAATCGGGTGTTGACTGCTGAAGACCAAAGCGACAGGTAGAGAGAACAGCCGTGCACGTTTTGATAGTTTGTTTTTCAATTTGAAAAGGCATGAGCAGAAATGAGAAAACAAGAAATTTCAATAAAATATTACAATAAAAATAATAAATGAATGAATGAAAAATTTATTAGGCCTAAATCAACAAACAATAGGCCTACGTTTGTGCACAAGTTGGTACAAAGTGGCCACATGATATTGTATTAAATAAAAAAATTTTTTTCGTAAATTAATGAGAGCTTTGAACCGCTCTTAATTTCATTAAATGCAACTTCTGGCATCTTTCACAGTTTATCAAAGACAATGGGACATTTAATACATTTTATTAATATATTTTTATTATTGGAAAGCCATTGTAAACTATTTCAGTGGATAAGTGTTGACAAAATCACTATGAAATCAATAGGCAGACTCTGAAGTCTGCACATGCGACGTGATAGATCTAAATAAGACACGTAATACAGTATAACGCTAAATTAGCATTCTTTGATCAGCATAATTGTAATGGCAGTAGAAAGATGACATGTTCTTATTAAACTGATTATTTAAGGAGACATGTGAGTAATGTGACCACGCAGTTTAAAAATTAAATAAATATGCCTTAATTAAAATATGGTTAACATAGGAGATTAGAGCGAGAGTGTGCAATGAAAGATTCCCTCTCTCTCTCTTCCTCCTCTTCTTTCTTCCTCCAGTGGATGTTTCAAATCGGCTCGCCTATAGTCATTTTACAAGGCAGTAACAAATTGCATGCTGCATAATGGCAGTAAGGCTACAAGTACATAGTACCTTGAACTCTAACCAGATGATCTATTAATATTTAGATAGGTCTATGAGTAGTTCAGTACTGATGCCCATCATTTTAATCCTGTTCTGTTCAGTTTCCAGCCCCCAAAAAACTTTAGGCTATGTGAGAGCCCCTTATGATTCACATAGTATACATTCACGTTACATGTATTTATTGAGTCACTTTCATTAATCTCTATGATTGAGCATCAATACATCTGAAACGCCATCTTACTAAAGCCATCATTATTACTATAATTAAATGATGTAATAGGTAATAAATTTCGGCGCCTCGATAAGGTTACAAACAACTTCCATGTTTGTCAGTATTTCCACATTATTTTCATTTTGAGAAGACAATCTCCTGGACATACTGGCCAAAGTGATCAACACCTTCAACTTTATAACGAGCAATCTACGTGTTGGTTTGGGAAACAGGCATTACTCCATCGTAAAATAACGAGTGACGTTAGTTAAGATGACCGTTAAAGCTTAAGTTGCAACGTTAAGATGCTCTTAGCTTTACGATTACTCCAGAGCACTAAATCTACAAGCATTTTCAAGTTCTACTTAAGTTATGATGGCTTTGGGAAACAGGAGGCAAAACTAAGATGAATCGTAAGATGTGTTCTACGGTCTAGGCTTACGATGCTTTTGGAAAACGAGGCCCAGAGCTGCGCAGTGCGCTCACATCTGCAATTAAAAACGTGCGATTAGAAATTTGAACCCATTCACATGTGAGCGATAATCTTTGTTCCCTATCTGTCACTCACTTGACATTGTGTCAATGTAGTGACACTAGGGGTCGCCCTTGGGAGCCCCAAACACCTCTGATCTTTGAGAAAAGCCCAATCTTTTTAAAGATGCCTTTCCGTTTAATTCCTGGTTGTGGTCCTTACTGCGAGAACATGACCACGGCAACATTGCTGTCGTGGCTTTCCTTCCTCAGAGGGAAGGCCACCCCAGCGGCTCCACGCCGCGGCCCTTCTACCTACGGGTTTGAGACCGTGCCAGTTAGCACTGGGGGCGATTTGGGGACCTCAGTGGGATCTTCTCAGCTGGGAAACCCCCACGGACCTCGTTTGCCCCGGTCGAGTTCTGGGATGAGACCGCCGGCTCGTCTCATGGCGAGTTTGCGTTCTCATTTGGCGCTCGCGAAGTGGATGAGCTCTCAATCACAGCATCAGAGAGCAGGCTCGTTCAGTCTGACACTGAGGACTCGACTGGGCTCCCACCCTCGGGTGCGGTCGCCCAGTCGCAGGCTGACGCAGAGCTGGCGGCCATGCTTGCCCGGGTGGCTGCGAGCATCGGGCTGGAGTGGAACTCTCCACTCCCCCCTGAACCCTCGCAGCTCGACGATTGGTTCCTGGGCTCAGAGCGCCGCTCATGGCCGTGCCCCACCCCGGTTACTTTCTTCCTGGAGGTGCATGATGAGCTTACGAGATCGTGGCAGGCACCTTTCACTGCCCGGACCCGATTTATGGGCTCCTCTGCTCTCACTACCCTCGACGGTGGGGTTGCCAGGGGGTACTCGGTGATTCCCCAGGTGGATGAGGCGGTTGTGGTGCACTTGTGCCCACAAAACGCCGCCACCTAGAAGAACCGTCCGAGACTCCCGTCCAAGGCCTGTAGACTTACATTGTCACTGGCGACTAAGGCCTACGGTGCCGCTGGACAGGCCACCTCTGCCCTGCACGCCATGGCTCTCCTGCAAGTGCACCAAGCCAAGGCGCTGAGAGAACTGCACAAGGGTAGTTCTGACCCGGGATTGATGCAGGAGCTGCGTTCGGCGACCGATCTCGGCCTCCGGGTGACGGAGGTCATGGTGCGGTCTCTCGGGCAGGCGATGTCCACCCTGGTGGTCCAGGAGCGCCACCTTTGGCTCAACCTGGTCGAGATGAAGGAGGCTGACAAGGTACGATTCTTTGACGCCCCATCTCTCAGGTTGGCCTATTCGGCGACACCGTCAAAGACTTTGCCCAGCAGTTCTCGACAGTTAAGAAGCAGACAGAGGCTATCCAGCACGTCCTGCCGTGGCGTGGATCAAGATCCCGCACCCCGTCTGCTCGTAGCCAAGGGCGTCCCCCTGTGGCAGCAACATCGGCTTCGCTGCAGCCCGCCCCAGGAGTCCGGCACCGGCGTGCAGCCACCCGCAGGAAGCAGATGCCACCCGTCTGATGCGTCTGATGTCTACTTTGCTATCGCACAATCTCAGACACGTCTTCTGGGTGGAGGTAATAGTCATTTTCCAGAAGTTACCAGGCTACAACAATGAGCACCTCTGTAGAAGAACTATAGTTGAAAACTACTTGACTTTTGATTAGATTTGCCAAAGCTTACAAAAAAAAAAAAAAAAAAAGCAGTTAAGAGTGCTGCTTTAAACAGATTGTTAAAGTGATTATTTGAATGAGCTACCACATTTTTGTATGTCGTGCCACATTAAATGATAAAAATAAGTAAAAAAAAAAAAAAAAAAAATTAACCATTTGGGGTGCCTCCAAAAGAAATTGTGACTAGGGCCTTTCAGTGTCTAGAACTGGCCCTGAATCACTGATTGCTGTGTAGGTAGACATAGGCATAATGAAAGTGGAAGGCTTCCCATAAGTCATAAGCAGTGTCCAACATTTCAGTTATTTGTCTATATTAATTTTTGTTTGAAAAAAAAAATACACATTAATTTACAGCCTATACACACTTAAAGTCGCGAGGGTACTGGAGTCTATCCCAGCTACACAGGCCGTATCAAGGCAGGGAAACAACCTTAACAGGTGGATTAAATGAATATGTAAGATACAATTATTCCATTAATATGATTTGCTGGAACAGGTTTTTATTTTTTATCTAACATTGTACCATGGTGAAAACTGAGCTGAAGTAAATAATTCCAAAAAACCAAGGACTTCTACACAGTCGAGGATTTTTAAAATCAGATTTGTATTGACAGACATGAAAATTTTATAAACATTCATATAATCTTATCTATGCTAACATTATATTAATTTCTAGCAGAGACATCTCTGCCTATCTTCATTTGTAAAAAAAACAAACAAAAAAAACATGTTCCTGGGATAGGCTCCAGTACCTTCGCGACCTTGCATAGGATAAGTGGGAATAAATTAATGTGTATTTTTTACAGCAAAAAAACAAACAAAACAAAAACAAAATTATATATATATATAGGCTGAGTTTCCCAATAACAAGTTGCAACTTAAACTTTTATGATCATCTTAATTAACACTGCTCATTATTTTTCATAGAGAATGCCTGATTCCCAAAACAGCACTTAGATTGCTCGTTATAAAGAAGAACTTCAGTGCTTCGGTACGGGGCTGTCCTGTCCAGTGCTGAAACCTTGGTCAATATGTCCAGGAGTTTGTCTTCTCAACATGACAATAATGTGGAAATACTGGAAAGCATGGAAATTATATGTAATCTTGTTGAGACGCCGAAAGTTAATGACGATCGCTGCATTTAATTAAAGAAATAATGATGACAGGGTTTCAGATTGATATTCAATTTTATAGAGATTAATGATACAAATGCATGTTTGTGAATGTGAATCATAATGAAGGTCTCTAATATTGCCAAAAGTTTGTTTCTTTTGCTGGAAACTGAATGCACACATTATTTTCATTTTTCTATTTCATAAAAATGCATCACACATTTATTTATTTTCCTAAATTAAGTTTTTGAATCAGTGAATGTAAAACCTGGTGTAGTACTTTTTGTCAGTTAGTGCAAATTTTCCCTTCATTTACCTGTGCATTTGTCTTCTGGATTTTGGAAAATAATTATGTAACGTTCTAAAATAATTTTATCACATTTTATGACTAAATACTAAGCCTAAAATTTGGATATATTAACAGGCCTACCAACTCCATTGATAAAAGTGTAATTAACTTGTTTAGGCTAATACATTTATTATAATGTAACGCGGGGCTTAATAGAAAAGAAATGTAACGCTAAAAATGGTTACTTTTGTGAATGGCAATTGTTAAAATTACATAAAATGTCACTTTATTGTGCTTCAGTTCTTGCACAGTTTTCCCTTGGCACACCCAAAGTCTTGTGTCTGGCTATGGCTTTCCAATGATCCAAATATATCAATACAAGTTATTAAACGTTCCTAATTCTCTGATAAACTGTGAAACATGTGAGTAAGATACATTTAAGTTGCATTTATGACATTAGAGCAGTTCAAATGCCTCGTTAATTTACGAAGTTTTTACGTTACTACTTTGATAGCGATGCTTTTTGGGAAATGCGATTAAGCACTACTTTAGAGATACTAATGTTCTACTTAGTGCCTCGGGAAACCCAGCCATGGACAAATAAGTGAAATGAGACAAAAAAAGCTTCCAGTTCGGGACTGGTCACCCTACTACATTATATGTGGATTAGACACTATAGTAGACATTATACAATGCCTACCTACACAACAATCAGCACTTCAAACATCTGAGTTATGTAATAATGTGGACAATGTATTGGCAATCTTTTTATAAACATTTTTAAAAGCCAGTGCATTCCACATACTGGTCTGCGCTTCACTACAACGGTCCAGTGGGTCACATTGGGTGCGCAGTTTCGCCACACCTTTTGATGGAGATTTTTATAGCTGACAGCTAAATAGTAAAAATAGTTTTAAAAATAGTAAAAAGTAATTTTGTGTGCGGATGCGAGAGACATCAATAGGCTATTTCTAAAACAGACAACTGATATTTCTCTGGCACACGTAGGTTGCAGAACCCATGCCTACACAGAAGAAAGTTGGCACGAAGCCCTGTCTAGACCCTTCTCTGACTAGTACGGTTTGTGTCAAAGGCATTTCTTTGTTCGGTTGTTTGATGAGAGAGAGACAATATGTAGTTGCAATAAAAGATGAGCAGCGGTGAATAATTATTCTGTTGCACGGTCTTGAGGAACTGATGATGACGTGGGTTGACCAATCAGTGGAAAGGGGCATTTCATGCCCACCCACATGTGCAAATCAAATATCTATCTATTTTCTACCCATGAACAATTTTGAAAAACAAACCATCAAAATGTACACGGCTGTTCTCTCTACCTGTATCTTTGGTCTTCAGCAGTCAACACCCGATTGCCGATGAGAAACATAATTGTCTGGGTTATTATCAGGTTAAACCTTGAATGAGAAACATAATTGTCAGGGTTATTATCAGGTTAAACATTGAATGAGAGTTCTAGCACTTTGGCAGATTATGTGAATTATAAAATTACAGTAAAATAAATTTTGCGATTGTGTCAGAATTCCTGGATTAAGATGAGATGTCCTGATACTGTGTGTATACACTTGAAAAGTTCATTTTGTATATTTGAAGTTACGAGCAGAGCATTAGTTTTGTGTCCTGCTAAAAAGATAATACAAAGGGATCATTTAAAAGAAAGCCTGCTTTCTTCAAGTCTTCAAGCTCTTTTGTCTTGGATGAGTTTTTAGCATATGGCAGTCAGGCGTTCCACAGGAAATGTCTCATGCTCCATTATTAGTCTAATTTAAGTGTAGCAAATGTTTATATCGAAGGACAAAGGAGTATTTAAGGTTTCCATGGCAACCATGGGGGTTTCTTCAGAAGAGTATCTTGCTGATGGTCGAGATGGCCATGTCATGTGATGACCATTAAGTGTGGGGGGTTTCTAGGAGTGTGTTCGGACAGATCTGCCCTTTGTATTTCAGACAGTTACATTGGTCAGATGCATGGTGCCAGTCCGAGTTTCTAGCTTCTTAATGCTTAGAGGAATTTATAGGCCATCTTGGTGTAATTCTGTCTTAATTTTTCTTAATTTCCTTCTGCCTGTCTGCTTAGACCCTACATAAATTTCAGATATAGCTATGCCTTAACTGGTCAGCTTAATTTTATTTGCATATATCACTGTCTAAAGATGTCACTTTTTTTTATCGCCTCTTAGCTTGAAATCCAGTCTCCTCCTGGCAACCCAATTGGATATGTCATCCAAAACTGGCATCCTTTCCTCCCCAAGTTTACCATACAGAATGAGAAAAGAGAGGCAGTTCTGAAGATTGTGGGGCCATTCTGTTCCTGCAGATGTTGCTCTGATGTGAACTTTGATGTATGGTTCATATCAAGTCATTCATTGATGTCATAGTAATACTTTGATCATTTTAAATAAATATTGATATTTTAACACATTCTTGCTTGAAATATTTGTAATTGTTTTTATTTTTTATTTTATCACATACACCCACTTCAACTGAGATGAAGAGTCATAAAGTATCATAACGTAATCCTTTCACAGTACTATACAGGCCCTTTTTGCCTCATCATAAATTGTTATTCATTTGGTTTAAAAAACAGGTTTTGTCCATGGATGAGTCTAAGAAGGTGGGCAAAATCTCTAAACAGTGGACAGGTCTGGTGAGAGAAGCTTTCACTGATTCGGACAATTTTGGCATCTGCTTTCCTTTGGAACTGGATGTAAAGATCAAAGCTGCTCTTTTTGGAGCATGCTTTCTCATAGTAAGCAAAAATAAGGCCTTTGCTATCCTATGTAACCATATTGCTGATTTTGACCAGTTTATATCTAGTATTCCTACTATGGGCTTATAGTGTTTCAGCATACTGAATAATCACACATTTGTCTTCTCTTCTAGGATTTCATGTTCTTTGAAAACAATAAATAAAGTCTATTTTACCAGATACCAAGTAAGTACACAAAAAATATTCTGGAAGGCCATTTTAACCCTAAAATGCATACGTGGTTCAAAAACCCAGGTGCCCAGTTTATTTGCCATGTATTTACCACATTAGATGGTCTTTTTAATAATATTTAAATGTTATTTTCTTTGAATAAACCAGTGTTATAAAGAACATGCATTTAATTGTATTAATTGGGGAAAGTTAGCTTTGCATACTAGTGTTGTAGTGTCTATAATATGCTTTGTTAACACACTTTGTTCTAACTATTGTCTTTCAATTATAATATCATTTCAGATTCTTCATTTGAATTCTTCATTGTGCACTTTCGGATGTAATCCATGGATTCAGAAGATGTGGAATAAACACTTATGTAGAATTTTAACATGCTTTTGTGGATGTTTAGATCACTGAGGTAAAAAATATATTATGTGCATTACATTAAATAATGTCTCTTTATAATGTTCTTGCAACACCACCACTAGGTGACAGCAGTTACCTTTACAATAATGTTGGGAAATGCAGTATTTGCCAAAAGTTTAACTACCTTCAAGATGAGGATATTATTTGAGCTTTTAGACAACTTGAAAGCACAATATATAGTGTATAAGAAATCTTGTAACAAACCTATTTGTTTTCTTTGTTAGCAGCTTTTATGCCATTTTGCCTTTTGTCGTTTAATGTATAACTGATGAAAGGGTTTTAAATGATTTCTGCTATCACCATCTACTTTCAGTATGAGTCTTTCTCAGAGATGTGTTGGAACATTATTATGGCTTGCAGGTATATAAAGCTGATACATGTTATATTAAAACATTTATATTGTAAAAAGCAGTTAACAAACACATCTAAATGAAATTTAGAAATGATTCTCATTATACTAAATAACATCTGCTGTAGTCTCTTTTAGCACCTTCTGTCTGGTATTCCCAAAGAACTCATCAGCTCCTCATTATGCATCTTAGGAAGTTAAGCAGACATTAGACAATGAATAACACTTTAACTTTTTTTTTTTTTACAAGTTACATGTTTCTCAGCAACAACACCTCAGTTAACACTCTCCTAGAAAGTTATTTGCCCCATCTCAGGAGGAAATGTTCAAAATGATGCTTGAAAAACATGCCTTGATGAGTCATTTCAAAGTAGAAAATTAAGTGATCATGACCATTGTCTGGAGACTTTTCACTTAAATTCAGTATTTGGTAAAATGACAGCTCTTTATAGAGAGAAACAAATGAGAAGTGACCAAATATAAATGACCTTAGATTAAGAATACTGCACTGCAAAATAATTTTCAGATAAAAATATAAAAAAGAGACATACATGGATGGTGTTTTGTGTTTGTGTGAATGACACTGCACTTTCTATACATACTGTATATTTACTGGCCATTGCTCCTGTTAGGGCCACTCTTGATGAAATTTAAGTCGTCATGTGGTGTGAACACTATGTACATTTAAAAGTGCAAAGCAGATTTTTGTAGTCCAAGCAGATTATATATTAACATTTTATAATTTAATGTACAACAGTGAGCTGTAAAATATACAGGTACCAAAATGACATCCTGTAATGCCTGCCATTTTATTTTTATTTTTTTACTGTAAATGTAACAGGTTTAAAAAAATGTTCACAGATAAAACTTGGGTCCCTCCTGAAAGTCATTTTTGTTCAGCCATTTTATTACCCCGCAGGTGGAAACTCTGAGTATGATCACTTAGAAAAGTAATAACACACCTTTCTTCAACAAGTAACACAATTTAAGGTATCATTCACACCCATAACAAAAACTGTACAGGATGTGTTATGCACAGAAGTTAAATACTTAGGTAAATCCCTCTCGCCCAACTGCAAACTCTGTGAACTTTTCAGTCAGGAAAAACACTGGTAGCAGATTGCTGGATGAATTTGGTTTGATCAATAATGAAGTACCCATCTGCAGATGGAGCTGCTGAGAGACCTACACAGCCTCTAATGAAAGGGCTTGATTGATGTTGCACTCTGATGTGTCTGTGACAGCAGCCAAAAGCCTCACCTCAGCTCCACCCCCACCTCCCAAACACACATCCTATTACACCCTAACTCGGATCAACATAAAGCCACAATCCAGTATTCTCCACAGGGTTTAGACACTTGTCTTTGCCTCTGTATAGCTGCAGTGAAGCTTATTATTGAGTTACAGTAGTCTAATATGATGTAGTTCATCATTAGGATCTTTATTTCATGTCCTAGTACTTAGAAACCTTGGGTAATTGTGGTTTGTTTTAGATGTTTGTGCCAAATCCTGATGTCACAGGCTCTTGTTGTTTTGCTCTGTTCTATAAATGCTGGTGTCAGTATACAAGACAGAAACAACTGATCTCCTATAGGAACACACACACATAGATGAGCTTTCCATTAGACATTGTTCAACTGACATGACAATGAGGAGGAAAGTGACTGACGTACAAGCCTTCAAGGACACAAGTGTAAAGAGACACAGAGTGGGCTGTCTAGGATGTGCGTCTTTTGTGAAAGCAAATCTCCCAGAGAAAATTAGATGTCTGGTGTCTTCAGAGTTTGACATCAGATATTTATCAACCCCACTTCATCAAGCTTAGAATCCTACTCAGGGGTCAAAGAACATTTTTATATTGAGACAAAGAGAAATGCATTATTTCATGTAACAAAGTCTTGTAATTTCTGACCTGACTATACATGCACAGTTTATGGAGAGAGATTTCATGATAAACAGTAAATGGGTCACCTTGCATTGCCTCAATTCTACTAGCCTACTGAAACAAAGGATTACAGACATTGTAAAGCTTTCTACTGTATAGACCTCTTTTCATAGATTTCTTTTCCATTTCATACTTGAAGACAGTTTCAGCCTACAGTACAACAGCCATTTCAAAAGGAGCAGTAAAGCTGTTGTCATCTAGCCCAAGTTAAAGAAACACACACATGACCATTCTGACCAAGAACCCTCCACTTTCAACCCAGTAAAGGCCTGCTTACACCAAACCCGTTTTGGTGCAATTGTTGGTTTTGAGTGAGCTTTTGAATGGTAATGGGTTCCTATGGCGCTGTTCACAGTGGGTCCAAGAAATCATTTGCCAACAATCCGAAGTTTTTTTTTTTTTTACGGAGAGTGGTCCAATCTTTTTTTTTCGGACTGCGATGAAAATGGACTGACCAATGAGAATTGTTTTAGCACTTCTAGTGTTAATTTCTGTGGCGTTACGTTGCTCATTATAAAGTAGAATTTAAGTGCTTCGTTATGGGAGCTCTCCAGTCCAAAAGTGTTGAAACTTTGGCCAATATGTCCAGGAGTTTGACTCCTCAAAAATGAAAAATAATGCTGAAATACTGACATGTATGGAAATTGTATGTAACCTTGTTGAGGCCCTGAAAGTTAGGCTATTAACTTGTAGTGAATTTAATTAAATAAATAATGATGGCTTTGATAAGACAGGGTTTCAGATGTATTGATGCTGAACTTCATTATGCAACATGCTATTTGTTACCGCCATGTAAACAGACAGCTACTGGAAACGATTTAGACCAGCCACTGGAGGAAGGATGAAAAGGAGAAGGAGGGAGGGAGGGAGAGAGAGAGAGAGAGAGAGAGAGAGAGAGAGAGAGAGAGAGAGAGAGAGAGAGAGAGAGAGAGCGATAAGGCCTACTGATTTAACTTTTAAACTGCAGAGTCACTTTAAACCTTGTCCATACAATGCAAGTGAATGGTGACCAAATTTTCAAGGTCCAAAAAGGACATAAAGGCAGCATAAAGGTCATTCATATATCTCCAGTGGTTTAATGCATGCCTTCTGAAGCAATTGAATCTGTTTTTGGTGAGAAAATGTAACTCCTTTTTCACTGTACATCTACATCTGTTCACCATTGCAGTCTTTAGGCACGATCATGATTTCGAGCTCAATTAGACTTCCTAGTCCTTGACGCTCGCACAGAGCGCTAGATGGCGCAGTGCCGCCTGTCATGTTGCACTCGTGCCTTGCAGCAGCTGTCAGCCTCACCAACAACAGTTATGGCACCAGGAAGTATATCATGATTGCCAAGGAGACTGTCGATGTTAAGATTTACAGTGAAAAATAAGTTACATTTTGGACTTTTCTTGCCCAAAATAAATTTGATTTCTTCAGAAGACATGGATTAAACCACTGGAGTTGCATGGATTACCTTTATGCTGCCTTTATGTGCTTTTTTGAACTTGAAAATTTCGCCACCATTCACTTGCATTGTATAGACAAAAACACCTCATATCGGAAGAAAGAAAGTCCTACGTGTTTGAGACAACATAAGGGTGAGTAAATGATGAGAGAATTATAATTTTTAGATAAACTATCCCTTCAAGACAAAATGAATTAATCAGTAATTAAAATACTACACTTTTTTGTGTCACTTTTATTTCATCCTGCACTGAAATGCCTTAAGTATTTATATCTTATCTAGCCTTGCTGTATACTCCCATCAGTCAAGAAGACTTTTTTCTCTTTTGCTTGGAGCACACGAAAACCCTGGTCCTATTCGGTCCACGTAACCACAGAGTGAAGACCGAGAGAGAGGGGAAAAGTTGCTTGCAGTTTATTTATTAATCGCATTGTGCTAATACAAAGCAGCCAGTCCTCCCGTTCACTGCCGATTGTAAGCATGCCTATGGCATGGATCGGAGCTATATAAAATATGTATAAAAATTCAAAGTGAGACCTGTGCTGACAGTGTTCCTGTAAAGCTATGGACCCACCACCAGCCAACCACCCACACACAGCTGTCTGTCAAAAAGCTGAACATGTCAGCAGCAGCTCTGTGCAGCAGTGTGAACTCATAATCTAAATCAATATGCAGAGTGAGAGATGACCAATAAAAATGAAGGATGTGTGAATTTATTTAGAGGCCTGTTTTAGCACCTGTCAAATGCAGGTAAATACAAGGATGTTACCAAGTGTTCACACTTTGCTCTGAGCTGGGAGAAATGCTAGGGGGCCATATGGACAGAATCAGAGTTGCTGTATATAAATAGGACAGACCAATTAAAACAGCTTGTTTTTCATTGGCTTAATTCAAGTATTCATGTGTATGCGAGCTCATGTATTAAAATAATTCAGCTTGCTCCATTATGTTTAAATGTACAGATTTATGCAAAAAATATGTGGGAAATGTTGAACCCAGTGCATGCATTTAGAGCCTGCTATTGTAACACAATGTGATCTTGATGAATTAGAAATAAAGGCTTATTTATTTTGTAGTGTTATGAATCTGCAACTGAATCAATAGTAACTTTCCTTTCAACCACATCAAGTCATCAAAGCTTTATTGGCATGATTGTTAACATTTACATTATTGCCAATGCATATGAAGTAGTCCAATTATAACACAGAGAAATAGACAATAGACAAAGGTAAAGTAAATGGTGAAATGAAGGAAAAATAAAAGAAACAATAAAGCAATTAAAAAAAAAATACAATACAATAAAAAATAAATAAAACAATTACAAAATAATTAAATTAACCTCGTGCAACCCCGCGTCCACATGTGTGGACGTTGTATTTTGGCCTCATTATATGCAACGTATAATTTAAATTAATTTAATTTAATACTGTTCACAAGACTCAAGACTGTCATTTAAGGATTAAACTTCTGGTGCACCGACTCACATGACACAATAACATGACGTCGATTTCTGTGAAGTGCTTCTACAGGTGCCGAGCCAACAAAAGTGCCTCTGGAAGAAACCTCTAAGTTTTTCATTGGAACCTGTTTGGATGTAAAGAGTAGCGTCCCTAGTTTCATTTGATATGCCGCTTTAAAAAATCTGTTAATTTTTCGTGTGTCAGCGCGCTGATAAACATGATGTCCACATACGTGGATTTTGGGACATTTTTCCCTCAAAAGTAAAAAAAAAAACATGTTAGTTATTTTGAATAACTTTCAACATTAACACATCTGTGCATCATTTCATTTCATTTTAATATATGTTTTGTTATATTTTATTTTGTTATCACTGTGCAATATGATTCTATCCATTAACATTAGTAAATGCATTTCTATATATTTACTGTGCATTTTCACTTTGAGAATCAATAGGTTCATCCAAAAGCAGAAAAATGTTGCTGTCAGAGGTTTTATGTGGAGTTAGGATGAAAATAAGGTGCATTTCAAACTGTTCTGAGACCAGTGCAGACAGACAGCACACTGGAGGTTAAGTCATTCACTAAATAGGGAGCAAGGGAGCATCCAATAGCTCTCAATGCAGCTCTCAAAAGTGTATTCACTCCGAAAATCAGTTCAGTGCAAAAGTTCAGTTTCAGGCTGCAGATAATGTTTGGACCACTCAACATGTTTGGTAGACATGGGACAATGGTAATCAGTACATACATAGATTCAGAATTTATAATATATAATTTTATTTGAACATAGTTGGCAGTGATTGGATGATGCTGGCCATAACTTTGAATCAGAATTAATTATGCTATTTTCTGATGTAATGTCTGTAACGTTTTAAAAAACATGAATAAACAACACTCCTGGAAACATAAACAATTTGATGAAAAATATCAGACTTTCTGTAGCTTGGTATTATTTACAATTTCACAACTTAGTCCCGCTGTCCACGTATGTGGACATAAATTTTTAAGAAAATGGAATTCAAATTTACAATTTAAAAAGGGAAATGGAAAATGCACACAGCAATCACGCTCAGGTTTCAGGAGGTTAAAAAAAAAAAAAATTAACAAAATAAATGTATTAATTATCAAATTAAATATTGACTATGTTTTTTAGAGTAACAAATCACTTATCAGAGTTGTAAATCACCCGGTACGATAATAAATGCTTATCACTGGTGGTACATACACTGAAAATAAATAAATAAATATGTAAACCTTAAAATGTTTCATGTGGTAACAGTTAAATTTACTGGTTTTATTCAAGTCAAAAATATTAATATATTAAAATGTTATAATAAAATTATTGTAATAAATTATACAAATATAAATATGTTTTAATATTACATTTGATACACTAAATAAACCATTATACATTAGGTTACCACAACAATATTAATTTAAGGCTTAGATCAAGTAGAAATAGCTCCAATATAGCTGTTTACCCCTTTTTACAGTGTATGTTTCTTTTCTGGGCTGATGTAATGTGTGAGTTTTGTAAGCTTTGTTAGTTTATAGTTGATGATGCTGGTGCTAATGAAAAGCTCCTCCATATCTCTGCTCCATAAATGCTAGCAACACAGCTCTTCTTGTTTTTAAACAGCCCAGTGATCTATGAAGGTCCCTGTAGGACATACAGGCTGACTGCATGTATTTATCAATGTCATCATGTAGGCCTGTTGATCAGACACTGTCCTTTTTTTCATTTTTTAATAATATCTGAGATGCAGTCTCTTTACCTGAATGAACTGCCTATATCAGAGAGTTCCGTGTCCTTTGGAGCACACAGGGAGAAAAGGCCAAACTTTGCTGGAAACCCTTCTGCCTCTGCGCTCACCAGATGTCTCTCCCGCACTAGATAGCTCTGCCCGTGTGATCCCTGTGAGTGTGAAAATCCATCTGGGAAAATATGAAAGGCACAGACTATGTTTGAAATATCAAAGTGTAAAATATTATTATTGACACTGTTAATGCCATTGCACATTCAGTTTGATCTGTGCTGCATGAACTTGGAAAAAGTGTTTAATTTCACACTCTTCGAAAAAGTCCAGATGGGTATATTAGTTAAAGGTGAAGTGTGTAATTTCTGCTCCACATATTACTCAAACCAACAGAGTAATGCACCACAGAATTACAGTGTTGACACTTTTCATGGCAAACAAATTATGTATGGCTTTCTTCGTACATTAATATAGGAGAGGAGGAAATATTTTAAATGGAGAGTTCCCTCAAAAAATGAAATTCTATCATCATTTTCTCACCTTCATGTTGTTCCAAACCTGTATGGCTTTCTTTTTGCCATGGAACACAAAGAGAGATGTTAGGCAGAATGTTAGTGTCAGTCAGCATTCACTTTCATTGTATGAAAAAAGACTGCTCCAAAAAAGAAAGACATATGGGTTTATAAAGACATATTTTCATTTTTGGGTCAAATATTACTTTAATTTTGAGAAATTATAGCCTTCAGTGGTGTAGTTGTGTCTGAAGTGGTGGGCATATGGTGAATTTATGAAGAACCACAAAAATAAATAAAGAAATAAAAAATAACAAAACAAAACATGCACCCGGTCTCTAAAATTTGTATATTTTTACATTTATATACAATACATATGTAAAATGTGTAAGAAAAATATTGGCTGTTGTAATTATAGTCCCACATGAACTTACAAAATGTACAGTTTCTTGCTGGCATGGTGTACAGTACACTACTAAGAACAATGGTATGGTAACTTGATGTTAAATATGTATTAAATTAATAGGTGTCATCAATGTTCCTTTCATTAGGCTACTATGAAAATTGTTAATACTTAATAATTACTCTTATTAATAAACTAATACATACATAATTCACAATAAACTGTTCAGCATTGAATAAATATGAGTGTAGTAATGTTCACGTTAACACGTTATCATGTATTTAAGCAATATCACACAAGCAAGAGTGCGATATGGCCCTACATCAGCACTGCTGTGATGCGGCCACAGGCCGAGTGCCGTAGGTAATCACAACAGTGCTGATGTAGGGCCATATAGCACGATTGCGAGTGTGATATTGCTTATATACAACAGTTCAATGAACAAGTATCGTCAAAAACTGAGTACGGTCAAAAAACGCATTTGTGCATGGAACTACTTTCTTACGCAACGGATCAGAATCTGCTGTTGCTGGTTCAAACCAAATGATGCGTCCAAACCTTCGTTAGTAATTCAAAAATGTCACTTCAGAAATAGTGTCACGGCTTGTGTGTGTGTGTGTGTGTGTATGTTAGAGAGAGAGAGAGAGAGAGAGAGAGAGAGAGAGAGAGAGAGAGAGAGATGGAGCGTGTGCCATCACCTGTTGTCACTCCCAAGCAGAAATGCTGTCAGCTTTCTGAAGATCAGCTTTCTCAGTGGAAAAATAGCCATCCAAGCGGGGATATTTCTCCCTATTTTGCAGTAGCTGCTGCGCAAGAGTCTTTCACTATAGAAACCGCAATCTTCTCCACCATTTTAAACAGTATGTCCTCACCAATGTGGAAAGTCCAGTAAGAAGTGCTGAAGTTGTTCGTTTACAGCTGTTTAAAGCTATTTCCTAGCTTTAGTAGTGTAGTAGTAATACGAGCGATCACGGAGCGCTATTTTATGTAAACACTTGCTGACACAGATTCACTTCATGTCACCTAACTGGCTCATATTACACACAAAAATGATCTTTTGCCACCACCTGTTGGCTAATATATGTAATGTCAAAAAATTACATGTAAAGAGACACATATACAGAAGCTCTTAACACATCTGCACTGCTCTTACACTTTAGATTAGAACGGCACGAACACAGGAGGAGTGATACACACACAGTGAAGCGTGTGAGACCATTAGTACTCATGGAACGTCTCTCGTCCAATCAGATTCGAGGACTGGAACTAACTGTTGTATATTACCATAAATATAGCCTACATAAGAATGAATGGTTATTTGTTTTATTTGTGTACTATTATGTGTTTTTCTGTGTATAGTGAAATTGTTTTCCTACTTAGAAATATAAATTGAAATTATTTGAAATCAGACAGCAGTGGCATCACCACAGACAGCAGTAAAAGGCAAAAAAAAAAAAAAAAAAAAGACATTTGATATAATTACGGGACACAGTTGTCCAGCATTTGCAAAGAGCATCAAAACTAGCACGGGTGCAGTAACATGCAGTATTTTCACATTTTAATTGCATGAGTTAAATTTTAATTATATATATATATATATATATATATATATATATATATATATATATATATATATATATATATATATATATCTATATATATGTATATATATATATATATATATATATATATATATATATATATATATATATATATATATATATATATACTTACATTTAGCATGGAAATAAATTTACAGTGCAAATTATGGTTACTCCAGGAATGCTTGTGCATCAGCATTAGACACTGGAAATGTCCCGCCCCTTACTTAAATGGAAAATATGATTGGTTAGCAAATATCCAATTGCGTCTAAATGAACGTTCTGATTGATGGATCAGCTTAGTCAGACTGTCTGTCTTGCCAGTGGCATCAGTTGCGCTCCCGCTGCTCTGTGCACATTTAGAGAGAATCTCTGTACTCACACACACACAAAGAAACACAATTCACTAAATGGTGACGCGGCATCACGTTAGCAGATTGAAAAAGTTCTGGGTCAAAAGACTAATCGTTGTTCTGGTAGCCATATGTATCATCACTTATTTTAGGTGGGCATTCACAAAATCCTAAGAAAGATAGGCGGGCATACGGCGTATGCCTGCGTATGTCCTAGACTACACTACTGGTTCACATTTAATTATTATCAATTGTGAATAAAGTGCAATGACCAATATCTTTATCTTCTTTTTTCATTGTTCTTGAAATAAAAGAGAATTATATATACTGTATATGACTGATATGCTGTCTATTACCACAGACCTTCAGTTTGTAAAAACAAAACAAAACATATCATGTTTACATGAAATCACTTATAATGGAAGTCTATATGGAGAAAGGCAAACCCTGAGAGGGTCTAAAAACAGAAATGTGCAGATCTTTTAAACTATTAAACATTAATTCTTACATACAAAAAAGTGTGTTATTTGAAAAGTTTTTGAAATACTGTTCTAGGCAGGGTTAACCTTTGGTTATGTGTTGATGATATAATTTATGTGGGTGGAGTTTGCGGCATGTAAAAAATAGACTTCTTTGTGGATAGTTACGTCATTTCTCTTTCTGGTATCCTTGCATGTATTGTGTGAGATTGATCAGGTTTACTGGCTTTACATAGTCATGACAAGAGTTGAAAGATTGAATATAACTTTGCACACACAAGGTTAGTAAGTGATTTTATCACACCAGTCTCATGTTAACAATATATGCTTCTGCCTTGTGGCTGTACTTTCAAAACTGTGTATTAAAAAAAAATCCAGTGCAAAGCCTTGCCCCATATACTTCTACTATATAAGTATACTACTCTAAACATGACTTGGTAACACTTCACAGTAAGGTTCGATTTGTTAACATTAGTTAATGCATTAGGTATCATGAACTAACAGTGAACAATACATTTTTTACAGCTTTTATTAATTTTTGTTAATGTCAGTTAATAAAAATACTACTGATCATTTTTAGTTCATTTTAGTTCTTAGTGCTTTAAAGTAATATTCCGGGTTTAAAACAAGTTAAGCCTAATCATTAGCATTTGTGACAATGTTGATTACCAATAATAATAATAATAATAATTTTGACTCGTCCCTCCTTTTCTTAAAAAATAAAAATACCAAAAATAAGCAAAACTCGAGGTTACAGTGAGGTACTTACAATGGAAGTGAATGGGGCCAATTTTTGGAGGGTTTAAAGGCAGAAATATGAAGCTTATAATTTTATAAAAGCACTTACATTAATTCTTCTGTTAAAACCCATGTATTATTTGAGCTGGAAAGTTGTTTAAATCGTCAGTTTTACAGTCGTTTTAGGGTTTTGGGGTTTGTCGACTACATCATCATGACAACAAAGTTGTACATTTGGCTATAACTTTACACAGAAAAGGTTAGTAAGTGATTCTATCACACTAAAATCACATTAACATACATATTGTTTGTGTCTTGTTGCTATACTTTTGAAACAGTTAGTGTTTTTACCTTTACGGATTGGCCCCCATTCATTTCCATTGTAAGTGCCTCACTGGAACCTAGATTTTTGGGTAGCAGTACAATTTTGTGACACACAAACACACACACACACACACACACACACACACACACACACACACACACACACACACACACACACACACACACACACACGTTGGTGCGGCTATCCTTATGAGGACTCTACATAGACATAATGATTTTTATACTGTACAAACTATAGATTCTATACCCTAACCCTACCCCTAACTCTAACCCTCACAAAAAAACGTTCTGCATTTTTACATTTTCAATAAAACATCATTTAGTATGTTTTTTAAGCGATTTGAATTATGGGGACACTAGAAATGTCCTCATAAACCACATTTATAGCATAATTCCCTTGTAATTACCAGTTTGTAACATAAAAAATGTCCTCGTAAACCACATAAACCTGCCCCCCCCCCCCCCCCCCACACGCATGCACACACACACACACACAGGGGCGTAGATTCCGTGATCCATGGAAACATGTAAATTCTTCAATTCTCCAATTTTCAAGCCAAATCTACACACACGCACGCACGCAGACACGAGAACAAAATCTCTGTCACCCTTGCATGAAAACACAGTAATGACCTTTACTGTGCACATTCAGCAGAACACTTAAGTACACACTTTTGCAGAGCTGTATCATGTGCCATTTTTCTGCATGAGCATTAATGGTATATATCCACAAACTAAGAAAACATTATATCACACTTGATGATAGCTTGCATTCGTATGCATCTGAATTCAACAAGCATGTTTATGTCTTAGAGATATGCATTGACCCTACAACAATAGTGAATTTATTTGCATTTCAACAGTAACATGTGGCCTGTCTCATCATGATTGATGTGGGAGAATCTATCTCGGTGGCCTTTCTGGTTGTTCATACAACTTATACGATAATTTAAACATTTTCTATTTTTCTCCTGATTTTTATATTTGAAACTCAGGTGGAGTAGCCAAGTGCTTATTCATTCTCTGATAAAAGTGTTAAACTATTCCTGCCTGCCATGAATGAATTCAGCAGATTTACACAACTGGAGGGGCACTGAATAATAATGGGCCTCAATATGTCAAGCAGCTTACAATGCATAATGGAGTCTAACATAAAAGTCTGGCAAAACAATGAAGAATTCAGACTTTAGGGTGAGCAAGCCTGCATATGCATCTCTGTTGGACAGGACTGGAAAAGGTAATTTTATAAGAGGAAGAGATTTGTGAAAACATCTCGAGGCGAACTGACTAACAATGAATTGCGAATGCTGACAGTGTTGAGTATTTACATCAGACTGATCTCACTGTGAATTCAGTGACAGGAGGTGGAAAGTTGCTGAGCTTAACTTGATCTGTCCTTACCGAAATTCAAACTACTGAGAACTGCCAGACACATCATCGGAGGTGAGCTTCCCTCCCTCCAGGAAATATATACAAGGCGGTGTGTGAAAAAAGCTCGGAGGATCATCAGAGACTCCAGCCACCCAAGCCATGGGCTGTTCTCACTGCTACCATCAGGCAGGCGGTATCGCAGCATCAGGACCCGCACCAGCCGTCTCCATGACAGCTTCTTCCCCCAAGCAATCAGACTTTTGAACTCTTGATCTCCCACGATCAAAATACATCAGCACTGCACTTTATTGCCCTTACTCTTATATCTCACACCGGACTCTCATAAATTATATTATTATTATATTATATTCTCTTACCAACTTACTATCAACTGACAACCTGAATGTCAATACAGTACAATACTGTACATTCTATATATATATATATATATATATATATATATATATATATACTTTTATTTTTAATTTTTATTGAATAATGTGTATCTATATAGTGCGTATTGTATACTGTACAGTGTATGTTATTATTTGTATATTGTTGTGTGTAATTATGTGTATAACAGATGTTTAATTTGTGTTGTGTTTATTTGATGTTATTGTAAATTGGTATATGTCTCATCTATGTCTCATCACTGTCACGACTGCTATGTTGATCGGAACTGCACCCAAGAATTTCACACACCATTGCACTTGTGTATATGGCTGTGTGACAATAAAGTGATTTGATTTTGATTTGATTTGATTTGATTGCCCTATTCTCTTATCATTTACTTACCCTCATGTCATCCCAGATGTGTATGACTTTCTTTGTTATCCTGAGCACAAACAAAGATTTTTAGAAGAATATTTCAGCTCTATAGGTCCATAAAATGCAAGTGAATGGGTACCAATTTTGTTTTTCATTTGAAGCTCCAAAAAGCACATAAAGGCAGCTTAAAAGTAATCCATATGACTCCAGTGGTTAAATCCATGCCCTCAGAAGTGATATGATAGGTGTGGGTGAGAAACAGATACATTTTTAAGTCCTTTTTCACTATAAATTCTCCTTCCTGCCCAGTAGGTTGGCAATATGCACAAAGAATTTGAATCGGCAAAAACAAAACAAGAATGTGAAAGTGAAAGTGGAGACTGACAGTAAAAAAGGACCTAAAAATTGATCTGTTTCTTACCCACACTCATCATATCGCTTCTGAAGATATGGCTTTAATCACTGGATCGTATGGATTACTTTTATGCTGCCTTTATGTTATTTTTGGAGCTTCAAAGTTTTGGCAACGATTCACTTGTATGGACCTACAGAGCTGAGATATTCTTCTAAAAATCTTTGTTTGTGTTCAGCAGAAGAAATTAAGTCATTAAAGTCTGGGATGGCATGAGGGTGAATAAATGATGAGAGAATTTTGGGTGAACTATCCCTTTAATGATGAACATGATCACATGATGTGAACCTGGGTCTGTGATACTGCTTTAGCTGCTGATGCATCATGCAACCAGTTGTGCTACAGGAGAAGTTTGAACTGATGCAAAAATGTCTGATGGGAGATGGCGCTGGTCAGTAACTGGGGATAATTCAGTTGATGTCAGGATACTGAAAAAAAGAAAGAAAAGACAGTAAAACGTATATGTGCATAATTTATTCATACCTCAGTGCATGCTGGGAGTCTGAATACATGAGCATGATGTGTGTAATTCTATTTTTTATTTCAGCTGAATTGTTTTATCTAAGTTCAATAACAAAAACTTGGATAATTGAGTTAGCTCAACAAGATCAATCCAGGGCAGTTCTAACTCTACATTTTATGATAACCAAGTTATGATAACATAGATCATAAGTTATGATAACTAAAAGGAATTTTTTTTATACAGTTTATCCATGTTTGTTTACTTGTCATGTAGCTCCCAGAACGAGTTTGTGATCAGATCGGATTGGATTGACTTGACAGTGTGGTAGTGTGTGATCCCCAGTCGTTTGGTGTGTGATCAGGTGCTGCTCGTCTATATGGGCAGGTAGGGCAGAGCCTCACCTAAATATTCATCCACTTGAAAACATAGACCCACACTATAAACTGCCAATAATGTAATTAATTTGCCGTAAATGTGTTCAAAATGCTGATATGTATTTAAAAGCAGGCGCAGTATAAGTTTTTATCCTATTTTTAAGTCTTAATGTAGCTGAAACCTCCATTACACAGTGTTTGATACAGATATTCAAGCATGTGGGGCAGAAAGTCTGCTGCCCTCCTGAACTCCACAGCGCCCCTCGGTTTTTCCAATGGAAATCAGTGGTCAACTATGGTACAGCAACGAGCCCTTACTGAGACCCACTGAGGCAGAAATTAGTCTGCCCATAAATCTAATGCCAAACCAGAGGTAACTTTAGTATTAGTGCACGCCAGCAGAGTGACAGATCGCAAACATGGCGAACACTATCGATACATTTGTGTGTAACAGTGTGTCGTTTCTATTGCAAATTCAAGACTCAAGATGGCGCCGAGTATGGCTGCTGCGTTGCGAGCTCCGACACAGCATAGCAATGGTTTGTTTGTTTTGTTTACAATTCTTATGTTTTTTGTCTTGGATGTTGTCTGCCTTATTGTCTATGACAGACAAACACTTTTGGACATTGGCTCAGCGATCTCACACCGTAAACCGGACTTCACATTCCTCAATGCCGACCCGCTGTTTACAAACACGCAAGCGGAGCCCTTTGTCTGGGCAGCACGGCCGCGGAAACGCAGGAGGAAAAGGGGAAACAGAGCCGGCGTTCTCATCAGAGTAAGACGCCGCGCAAATCGACCCCCGCTACCCACTATTCTACTGGCAAATGTTCAGTCTCTGGATAACAAGCTCTGCGAGCTGAAAGCGCGGATCTCTTTCCAACGAGAGACGAGGGACTGCTGCGTTATCTGCCTTACGGAAACTTGGATGTCTGCGGAGATTCCAGACTCAGCCATTGAACCCGCGGGGTTCTCCATGCTCCGAGCGGACAGAGCGAAAGACCTCTCAGGTAAAAGCAGAGGTGGTGGTGTATGTTTTATGATCAACAAATCCTGGTGTGATCAGAGGAACGTACATTCCATCAAGTCTTTCTGTTCTCCTGATCTGGAATTTCTTATGCTTCTGTGTCGACCATTCTGGCTACCGAGGGAATTCACAGCGGTCATTATCACTGCTGTGTACATTCCCCCACAAGCCGACACAGACCGGGCACTCAAGGAACTGTATGGGAGTATAAGTGAGCAGGAAACCGCGCACCCTGAGGCCGCGTTCATTGTGACCGGGGACTTTAATAAAGCCAGTTTAAAATCAGTCGCACCAAAATATCACCAGCACATTAGTTTCAACACACGAGGGGACCGGGTTTTGGACCATTGCTACTCTCCGTTCCGGGATGGCTACAAATCCCTCCCCCGCCCACCATTTGGCAAATCGGACCACTCTTCCATTCTGCTTCTGCCCGCTTACAGGCAGAAACTGAAACAGGAAGCACCCACCCTCAGAACGATCCAGTGCTGGTC
Source organism: Myxocyprinus asiaticus (assembly GCF_019703515.2). Taxonomy (NCBI): domain Eukaryota; kingdom Metazoa; phylum Chordata; class Actinopteri; order Cypriniformes; family Catostomidae; genus Myxocyprinus; species Myxocyprinus asiaticus. Next base: position 15,820,174 of record NC_059349.1, on the reverse strand, counting down.
GGACCAATCAGACTCTACGCTACAAGACTGTTTTGATCGCACGGACTGGGAGATGTTCCGGTCCGCCTCTGATGACGACATCGAGCTTTACGCTGATAGCGTAATGTGTTTCATCAGAACGTGTGTAGAGGAAGTGATTCCGACCAGAACTGTGCGAATCTATCCGAATCAGAAGCCGTGGATCAACAGCGATGTTCGCGCGGCACTTAATGTGCGGACCTCCGCTTTTAATTCCGGGAACGCGGAGGAGCATAAACAAGCCAGTTATGCCCTCCGAAAAACTATCAAAACAGCAAAACGCCAGTACAGGAGTAAGATTGAAGGACAGTTTAACACCACCAACTCTAGAAGCATGTGGCAGGGAATTAACATCATCACGGACTTTAAAGGGAATAAAAACTCCGCCATGAACACCGCTGCCTCTCTACCGGATGAGCTAAATACTTTTTATGCTCGTTTCGAGGGAAATAACACCGCCCTCGCAGAGAGAGCTCTCACGGCCGAAGCTACAGAGGTTAGTTCACTCTCCGTCTCTGTAGCGGATGTAACCCGATCCTTCCGACGGGTGAATATCCGTAAAGCCGCGGGTCCAGACGGCATTCCGGGCCGCGTCATCAGAGCGTGCGCGAACCAGCTGGCTGGTGTTTTTACGGACATTTTCAACCTTTCCCTCTCTTTGTCTGTAGTCCCCACATGCTTTAAAACATCCACCATTGTGCCTGTACCAAAACAATCAAAAATAACTTGTTTAAATGACTGGCGTCCTGTTGCTCTGACCCCCATCATCAGCAAATGTTTTGAGAGACTAATCAGAGATTACATCTGCTCTGTATTACCACTCAATCTTGACCCGCTGCAGTTTGCTTACCGTAACAACCGCTCCACTGATGATGCCATTGCATCTACAATATACACTGCTCTCTCCCACCTGGAAAAAAAGAACACTTATGTGAGAATGCTGTTTGTAGACTACAGCTCAGCATTCAACACCATAGTGCCCTCCAAGCTAGATGAGAAACTCCGGGCTCTGGGCTTAAACAGCTCGCTGTGCAGCTGGATCCTGGACTTCCTGTCAAGCAGACGCCAGGTGGTTAGAATAGGCAGCAACATCTCCTCATCACTGACCCTCAACACTGGAGCCCCGCAGGGCTGTGTTCTCAGCCCACTACTGTATTCCATGTACACACATGACTGTGTGGCAACACATAACTCCAATGCCATCATTAAGTTTGCTGATGACACGACGGTGGTAGGTCTGATCACTGACAATGATGAAACAGCCTACAGAGAGGAGGTGCACACTCTGACACACTGGTGTCAGGAGCACAACCTCTACCTCAACGTCAGTAAGACAAAGGAGCTTGTGGTGGACTTCAGGAGAAAAGACAGAGAACACAGTCCAATCACCATCAATGGAGCACCAGTGGAGAGAGTCAGCAGCTTCAAGTTCCTGGGTGTCCACATCACTGAGGAACTCACATGGTCCGTCCACACTGAAGTCGTTGTGAAGAAGGCTCATCAGCGCCTTTTCTTCCTGAGACGGCTGAGGAAGTTTGGAATGAACCGCCACATCCTCACACGTTTCTACACATTCACACTCACATTCTACACCTGCACTGTGGAGAGCATCCTGACTGGCTGTATCTCCGCCTGGTACGGCAATAGCACTGCCCACAACCGCAAAGCACTGCAAAGGGTGGTGCGAACTGCCAAACACATCATCGGAGGTGAGCTTCCCTCCCTCCAGGAAATATATACAAGGCGTTGTGTGAAAAAAGCTCGGAGGATCATCAGAGACTCCAGCCACCCGAGCCATGGGCTGTTCTCACTGCTACCATCAGGTAGGCGGTATCGCAGCATCAGGACCCGCACCAGCCGACTCCATGATAGCTTCTTCCCCCAAGCAATCAGACTTCTGAACTCTTGATCTCCCACGATCAAAATACATCAGCCCTGCACTTTATTACTCTTTTATCTCACACCGGACTGTCATAAATTATATTACTGTCATTATATTATGTCTCTCATAACAACTGACTATCAACCGACAACCTGAATGTCAATACAGTACAATACTGTACATTCTATATATATACTTTTTTCATATATATTTTAATTTTTATTGAATAATGTGTATCTATATAGTATCTATATAGTAAAAAACAAAACAAAAAACAAAAACAGCATATTGTATACTGTACAGTGTATGTTATTATTTGTATATTGTTGAGTGTAATTGTGTATAACAGATGTTTAAATTGTGTTGTGTTAATTTGATGTTTTAAGTTGTGTAATTATGTATAACAGATGTTTAAATTGTGTTGTGTTAATTTGATGTTTTAAGTTGAGTGTAATTATGTATAACAGATGTTTAAATTGTGTTGTGTTAATTTGATGTTTTAAGTCGAGTTTAATTGTGTATAACAGATGTTTAAATTGCGTTGTGTTAATTTGATGTTATTGTAAATTGGTATATGTCTCATCACTGTCACGACTGCTATGTTGATCGGAACTGCACCCAAGAATTTCACACACCATTGCACTTGTGTATATGGCTGTGTGACAATAAAGTGATTTGATTTTGATTTGATTTGATTTGAAGACAAATTGCCCATCAAACAACCTGGTCCTGAAGAGACAGACATTATAAATAGTTTGGCAATCAAAAGGTAAGGGTAGTTGATAAGCAGGGTTGGGAGGGTTACTTTTGAAATGTATTCCACTACAGATAACAGAATACATGCTGTAAAATGTAATTTGTAACGTATTTCGTTAGATTACTCAAGGTCAGTAACATATTCTAAATACTTTGGATTACTTCTTCAGCACTGGTAGATTTTTTCACTTGTTTTGACTATAAAAACTCTGCCAGTATAGTAAGACAAAATACACATGTTAAAAATACATTCTCTGAAAAACCTAAATATCTTATGCAGTGCTGTTTCTAAAACAAGATAAATCAAATTGATCTTGTTTTAAGGATTTTTAGATATTTTTACAGGAAAACAATACAAAAATTATCATCAAGAATAAGATTTTTGCCCTAATATCAAAGGTCTTACTAGAAAAAAGAAATTATGATCAGTGAATTTTCTTGATAAAAAAATATGATCGTGCCTGGTAACATGTGCATGTAAAATGGCTAGAAATGACATTTTAGCTTAGCGTAAAGCTGACAATTTACACAAGGATTATTTCTATTTCTTCTGCTCCAAACTTACTTCAAACTTACTTCTCTGTCTGCTTGTATGAATGTAACACATCATAAGAAAGTGTTTCACTGCTGTTCAAATGCACTTTGGATCGCATCATTTATATGTATAAATGTCTTTCATTTGAAAGGACTAAATATTAAATGAAAAAAATGACAATAAAATAGAAAGTAATCTCTTCAGTAATCAAAATACGTTTTGAATGTAACTCTATTCTAATTACCAATTCTTTAAATTGTAACTGTAGTGGAATACAGTTACTTATATTTTGTATTTTAAATACGTATTCCCGTTACTTGTATTACGTTACTCCCCAACCCTGTTGATAAGACACTGTATGTTTTGTATGATGACAAACTGTATGTCAAAAATCCTAGGCTCTTACTGTAATTTAAAACATTATTATAATTATAAAGCATTTAGTTTTTTAGTTTTGTGGAAACGTGTAAATGGCATGTAGATAGTTCTGTTTCTCTCCCTCTCCTCTATGGTGTTCTTCAACAACACTTAACATTATAAAACAACATTTTGGATTTAGATTTTGATCTGCAACAAGTCAACATTTTAAGATAAATGGTTCTTATACAGAATATTATAATTAACATTCTGTTCTTAGGGTGCCACCTTGTGGTGGATTAATTCAAGGACATCGCATACTGTATCAGCCTGTTTGTGTTAGAATAATGAGTTGAATAATGTTATAAAAAAATTGAAGAAAAATTATCTCCCCCAACTATACCTGTGGTCATGAGACACTACTATGTGTGATGCCTAGTTTTTGTAAGTAGCGAATCAAGTCAGAAAGTATATGATGCCTAATAGTTTCAAATCTGTTCAGAAATCATGTAGTGTAATCCAGTTTTTACTTCTCAGATCAAGATATCAAAGGCAAAAAGTGGCCGATTTCTGGGGCATGAACATTCACACGGTGGTGCTTGTTTGGATTTTGACACATCGGTCTGGATTTGGGTGGAACATTTTTTTTGAACTAACACGCTGATTTCATGTGAGATCATGTTGGTATTTAACTTGGACTGTACAGAATCACTCTACCATGGCAATTCAGGCACCTGAATCGGCTCCTCAAAATACTTAAAGAGCTCTTGACTACATGAGGCGTCTGGATATATAACACTTTTCTCCATCATTTGATCATTTGTTGATTAACTGCTGGCTTGATCAATTGCCAAAAGTCTCTTTTAAACAAATTTCCGTTCATGTTTAAACCGGATTGCAGGTGGTTAGTGAATGAGTCACAGGTTTTTGCATAATACTATGAGCAAAAGTGGCACAACTTTTTATAAATTTCACCCCATAATGTTCATTTTAAAGCCAAATAACTTTGCTAAACTGGTATTTGTGGAGGCGATGGCGTGGTCGAGCTATTGGTGGAGGCGATGGCGGGTTTTCACCTGAGATAAATTGCTGGTAATTGCTGTTTCTAAGTTCGCAGTGGGAGACGGGGGAAATAAAAAGGGGGCCAGACCTCAGGGTGTGAGAGAGAACCCAGCTGGCAAGTCGTGTGTTGGCCACTGCCATTCCCAGAGCATTTGAGTGTTTCTATTTGGAGGTTTACCATTATGCTGTTAAGTGAATGTGCTTTGTGTTATTAATAATTTTAACTTTGTGTTGGATTCACCATCTCCCTCTTCCTCATTCCTCGAACCTGTTACACTGGTGCCGAAACCCGGGAGCGGAGGAAGAAGGATACGCTGTCATGGAATTGTCACCACTGGAGGAAGTCTTCCGGTCCATTGCCAGCATCTACCAGGGCCAACACCAGGCCCTCATGGAGCTTCGGAGAGAGCAGAAACTGCACTTTGAGGTATAGGGAATTAGGGAATTCCCGGTAGGGGATTTCCCGCTTGAGCTGTCGCAAGATGAAAACCTGAAGCATGCGTTTGACGAAGTGAAAGTGATTGATGGTCAATGTCTCCATATGAGCATCACACTCACATATCCATATTTTTCAATTATAAAAGATCGGTTGTATAGAGTGACACAGGACACTCGGACAAATGAAAATACAACCCAGTTGTTGATACCAAAGAGCAGTCGGGAATTGTTATTCCAGGAGGCTCATCATAATCCGATGGCAGGTCACTTGTTACGGGAAAACACTAAGCCATCTCATGGCCTGTTTCTATTGGCCGGGCATTCATGGGGATGTTCGTCGGTGGTGTGCGGCATGCCATGAATGTCAGCTGGTGAATCCGCTGGCTGCTCCAAAAGTGCCATTGTGCCCCCTTCGAGGTTCGAGGTTCCTTTCGAAGGAATTGGCATGGACCTCGTCGGGCCATTAGAACAGACAGCATGCAGGCATCGCTTTGCATTAGTCCTGATGAATTATGCAACGCGATATCCGGAAGCAGTGCTGCTGCGCAACATCTCAGCATGTAGTGTTGCGGAGGCACTCTTCAAAATTATCTCCCGAGTGGGGATTCCGAAAGAAATCCTCACTGATCAGGGCACAGCTTTTATGTCACGTACACTATGCAAGCTGTATGAATTATTGGGTATTAAATCGATTCGGACAAGCGTGTACCATCCCCAAACGGACAGCTTGGTCGAGCAATTTAATAAGACCTTAAAGAATAGGATTCATAAGTTCATGCACGAAGATGCTCAGAACTGGGATAAGTGGCTTGAAACCCTTTTATTTGCAGTGAGAGGTCATGCAAGCCTCCACAGGGTTTTCCCCGTATGAATTGTTATATGGGTGTAAGCCCCGTGGTGTGTTAGACATCATGAAGGAAAATTGGGAGGAGGGACCTTCAAAAAGCAAAAATGAAATTCAATACGTAAAACTCCACACACAGTAGAATTTGCTACAGGTGCAATGACGTCAGTCCCGACTGTATAACAAGGGAGCTTGGCTACGGGAGTTTGCACAGGGAGATAAAGTACTTGTATTACTGATCACATCGAGCTCAAAATTACTCGCGAAGTGGCAAGGGACCTTTGAGGTCACACGGCGAGTTGGGGTAGTCGATTATGAGGTAGTGCATATGGATAGGGGCGGGGCACATCAGATTTACCATCTCAACCTACTAAAACCATGGAGAGAGGCAGTAACCGTATCCTTGGCGACGGTAGTTATGGAGAGGGAGGAGCTTGGACTGGAGGTGAACCTAAAAGCCAATCACTTCACCCTGGTCCCTTGTGGAGACGTCACATCGTATGAAGATTTCCAGGTTGCAAAACAATTTCTCTGACATGTTCTCGCCTCTCCCCGGCTGCACTAATCTCATAAAACACCACGTCGAGACAACCACAGGGGTAGTGGTACGTAGTCATCCATACCTCTTACCCGAACAAAAGAAACAGGTGGTGTGGGAAGAATTAAAGGCCATGCTTGATATGAGGGTGATAGAAGAATCTCACAGTGATTGGGCCAGCCCGGTGGTTCTAGTACCTAAGAGCAATGGCTCAGTCCAGTTCTGTGTGGATTATAGAAAAGTTAATGCGGTGTCTAAATTTGATGCTTATCCAATGCCTCGTGTTGACAAACTGCTCGATCGGTTGGGCATGGCTCCCTTTTATTCGACATTGGATTTAACAAAGGGATATTGGCAGATCCCCTTAACACAGATGTCCCGTGAAAAAATGGCCTTCTCCACACCGTTTGGCTTACACCAATTTGTGACCCTTCCGTTTGGTTTGTTTGGGGCCCTGACTATGGTTCAGCATCTTATGGACTGGGTCCTCAGACCACACGCTGCATATGCCACTGCCTATTTGGATGATATCATTATTTATAGTAATGATTGGCATTGGCACATGCAGCATCTGGGGGCTGTTCTGAGGTTGCTACGATGAGCAGGGCTCACAGCAAACACGAAGAAGTGCGCAACTGGGTGAGTGGAGGTACGGTATCTGGGGTTCCACTTGGGTCATGGTCAGGTGTGGCCCCAAATTGATAAAACCGCAGCAATTGCGACCTGCCCTAGACCCAAGACCAAAAAGGAAGTGAGGCAGTTCCTGGGGCTGGCTGGCTATTATTGAAGGTTTGTGCCCAATTATTCAGACATCACCAGCCCGCTGACTGATCTCACTAAAAAGGGAGCTCCAGATCCGGTCCAGTGGACGGAGCCGTGCCAACAAGTATTCATGCAGGTAAAAGCTACACTTTGTGGCGGGCTGCTTCTGCATTCTCCGGACTTCTCTCTCCCTTTTGTTTTGCAGACGGACGCATCGGACAGGGGGCTGGGTGCTGTACTGTCCCAAGTGGTGGAGGGGGAGGAGCACCCGGTGCTGTACATTAGTCGAAAGCTCTCTATGAGAGAGACAAAGTACAGCAACATAGAGAAGGAGTGCTTGGCCATCAAGTAGGTGGTCCTCACTCTCCGCTACTATTTGTTGGGACGAGTATTCACCCTCTGTTTGGACCATGCCCTGCTCCAAGGCTCCTATAAAGGATGCCAATGCCCGGATCACCCATTGGTATCTGTCACTCCAGCCGTTTAAGTTTGAGGTGGTCCACAGACCGGGGGCGCAGATGGCTGCCGCGGACTTCCTCTTCAGAAAGGGGGAGGAGTGGGCAGGCCAGACAGTTCCCCCGGCCTGAGTCGGGCGGTGGGGGTATGTGGAGGCGAGGACAGAGTATGAGGGAAAACCCAGCTGGCAAGTTATGTGTGTTTGCCACTTTCATTCCCAGAGCGTTTGAATGTTTCTATGTGGAGATTTACCATTATGCTGTTAAGCGAACATGTTTTGTGTTATTAATAAATTTACCTTTAAGTGTTAGATTTGCCGTTTTCCACTTTCTCATTCCTCAAACCTGTTATAGTATTCTTTATAAATGCATTTTTTTTTTGTGAACACCGTCTAACACCAGCACACACACATCCATCCATTTCTTCACACTCACTTCCATATCAACATGCCCTCACACATCCTTTCCCAAACACACACAGACACAAACAGTTATCATTTTGCAGGGGATCAACTGTTTTGAACCTAGCTTATATTGCATGTCTTTTATGAATGCCAGTGATAGTCAGATAGCAGCTGAATTGGAATAGAAACACTGAGCTCAGGAAATCTGTCATGAATTACAATGGACAGCATTGCTCCCGATGCATCAATAGCTCTTAGAACACTGTTTATATGCAAATTAACAATACAGTCCAGAACATCGATGCTGCACTGTCACTGAGACAACAAGTAGGACAAAATAAACAATCACTGGAGATCTGAATGTATCAACCAACCAAACAATGTGTGCCTTTAAATTGACACTTACTGTTTGAAATGTTCTGCATTAATCCAACTATTTTATTCTTCACAAAAGAAAAAAAAAGAAAAAAAAAAAAAAGAAGAAGAAAATAACACAAAATACAGTATACTTGCGAATGTTCAGCATGCTGAGAGAATACGGACCACTAGACAGAAATGAATCCTTATTCATGAGGCATCCAGGTGTAAGAGTCCCAGCAGGTGATAAGATGGATTCTGAAAACAGAGAATAATGAGGCGAGGAAGTAATTTCTGTGTGTGATTGAAGAAGTATTTTTTGACCTTTAGTTTACCATTCCTCTATCTCCATCAATTGTTGCTCATTTTCCCTCCGAAAAGCAAATGTTGAATGTTTGTGCTGACACAAAATGTTAAATCAGTGCTAAATAAATAGCCTTTTCAACTTTTAAAATGGAGAAAACTCTTCCCATATCTTTTGTTGTTGATGTCCAGGGATGTGCATCCAACCACTTGCTTCACTAATTTGGCACAAATTTATGTCACTTGGTAGAAGTTAGCCAAGTTAGGTAAATACCTTCATGGAGTGTGTTTAGTATCAAAAAGTCAGTGGCGTCTCAGGGTCATAATTTCTAGTGGGGCACAAACAATCACTAAACCACGATTTTACCGATTTTTGAAACATTGACAGATAATTTCAAATGCTGTCTGTCAAATTGACAAAAAAAAAAAAAAAAAAGAAAAGAAAAAAAAGAAAAAGAAATGAGCAAAACATTTTAACCTAGTGCATCAGTTTTGACTTGACTTTGTTTCTCACATTCCTGCTGTGTGTGTGTTTATTCCATGGTATTACGATGCGTTAAGAAGCGTATTAACAGGCATCATCAACTTTAAAACCTGGTTTTATTTGTCTCTTTTGTGTTTGGATTTTGAGCAGAGGCCTACACGGTCTCTCATTTCATGACTGCATACAACAATGCATGATAACAAAGCGCAAAAATGCATAATAACAAAAAGAAAGTGCGATAAAAGCGACGCATCATTTCAGCCAATTATACAGCAATCAGAGCAGAATTGTCAGTTATTGTATAAGTGCAGTAACTGTATTAACTGACCTTCAGAAATTTGCTTCTCATGTGGCACTTTATGTTCAAATTAGGGACAGTGAAAAAGTTCTGTAAACTTGTGCATGCATGTATGCGCTTTAACTGGCAAAATTTAAAAACCTAATTTTAGCACAGTGGTTGATTTACAGGTAGAACCTTCACCCTAGAACCCAGGGCTGGAGTGGCAATCGGGAAGATCGGGAGAATTCCCGCTGGGCCGGTCAAAAATTGGGCCGGTTAGGTCCGCATGTTGAGTGACAAACTTTCATCATATGTCGCATAACAATTGCCAACAGTCCGTAACATCCGGTATTTAAAGGATCAGAATTGCGTTCCGTATTATAGCGGACGCAGTCTGTATTTTATCATCTCACACCCAAACGCATGAGAGAGTAGCCTGTGAGAGATGAAACTGATGTTGCGCCGCTTCACTTGACAGCGCGGGAAGGATCACGGAAGATCCATCGAGAACAGATAGGCTACTAATAGCTGAATGGATGAACGTGCTTCAGGTACAAGATCATCACAAGTTTAATACTGACTGCAGTCTCACAATCTCAATCAATTAATCTCCCTAGCAGTGCAGAATGATAATAGCAAAATTATTTTTTTGTCACAAAATAACAGAATACTTAAAGTAAATGAATACAGATGCAACAGCACAACACGGTTCGAAAATAATGGGACTTTACAGCTCTCAAAATATTAAACTCAACGTAACAAACTGCACAGAGTGCCTTCAATGTTGTATAATGGATAAAACCCTCTTAAAGAGACAGTAACCATTTTGCCTTTGTCCTGAACAGTAAAAGAAAAGTACAAATGTGTTATTTTAGTCTTTTATTTCACTCTTATCATTGTAAATTGGCACGTTTTTGAATGGCATGTAAAAATGTAAAAACAATCACTCAACCTTAATTGTTTCAGTGCATCTGTTGCTATTTTAATTATCTAAAATACAAAGCACTGACCATTTAAAGTGTGAGTCTGTACATCTTGAAAGAGTTATAAACATTTACAGTTCTATAGTGTTATTATGTGCCTAGATAGTCTTTAAAATAAACTTAGTTTACCCAAAAATGAAATTTCTCTCATCATTTACTCACCCTCATGCCATCCCAGGTGTGTATGACTTTCTGTCTTCTGCTGAACACAAATTAAGCTTTTTAGAAGAATTTCTCAGTTCTGTTGGTCCTTTCAATGCAAGTGAATGGTGATCAGAACTCAGAAGGTACAAAAATCTCATAAATGCAGCATAAAAGTAATCCATACAACTCCAGTGTTTTAATCTATGTCTTCAGAAGCGTGTGGGTGAGAAACAGATCAACATTTAAGTTTTTTTTAATTAATTAATTTATTTATTTATTTTTATTTTTTTACTATAAATTCTCCTCCCTGCCCAGTAGGGGGCAATATTCTTATGTAAATCACCAAAAACAGAAGAAGAACTCTAAAGAGAGAAGAGTGCTTATGAAAGTGAAAGTGCAGATTAATAGTAAAAAATGACTTAATTATTGATCTGTTTCTCACCGCTTCTCATTTACTTGCATTGAATGGACCAACAGTTCTTCTAAACATCTTCATTCATGTTCTGCAAAAGAAAGTCATACACATCTATGATGGCATGAGGATGAGGAAATGATCAAATATCCCTGTAACATTCACTTATTTTTACAACACATACAATGATGTCTTATGACAAAGTGAAAATCTTAGTGAATGCCGTATGTGGTATAATGACATGGAGAGCTTAAATAATTTTCAAGTAATTACATATATTGCATATTTTTGCTGTGATCTTATTTTATTGTTATCATCTTCACCTCCAACCCCCCTTTTGGGTGTGGGCTGTCTTGGACATGACATCCCGGGCTGAATATGAATCCCACTCCGGCCCTGCTAAAACCCCTTGGTTTCACCACACTTAAGCATGTTGAGTCAAAAAAATCGATCATATAAGCCAACTGCCATGAATATGCCAATAGAATGGATGCTACAGTACACCCCTGAATGAAGCTCTAGTACTTTTAAAATTAAAACAAGTATGAAGGATAAAAATAGATCATGACAGAAATTTTACAGAGAGTGAAGATTTTTTTCTAGCGCAAACATGATGCCACACACAAACATCCGTAATTATTTCATCTAAGCATAAAACACCACTAAAACATACAAATCCTTGTCAAACAGCTCAAGTGACAGTGAAAGAAAACCATAAATGGGCAAATCGTCAAAGGCTGTGCGTATTATCTCGCATGAACAACATAACAAAACGAATCAAAACGAACAGACTCTCAATATTTAGCAGTTATTGTAATCTAACACAAATCAATGCATCAACAACACAACTCCTCAAAGCAATGGCATGCAATTCATTGAAATTATTTATGAGTGGTGTGCTTTAAATAATGAAACCAGCAACAAATTAGAATAAAATTAGCTTTTAAAACTTACCAGTGAAGTTCAATATGCAAGTTTGCACTCAAGAGCGATAACTTCCGAGGCTCATGTCAACAGCTTGACATATATATGATCAAAGCTTTTGACTGGCTCAGGGACAAAGGCAAACGAGTCCCTCGGGCCATCATTAAAGGCTCGTTGCACATGCGCATGGCGTTCTCCAGATCTCCATTGAATAACATTGAGGACAATGGGCTAGCCCCACGCATAGCAAATGAAAACGATTGAAAGGCTTTAAAACAACAGACCTTAATAATAATAGAATTTCTCATTTTTTCTTGTATAATGGACATAAAACAAGTTTAAGATGTGGAAATTACATCATTTCTTAAAATAAATGTTTGATGATGCCATGCATTTTGCACAACAGTGCTACCTTTGGTGGGGCTCAGCCCCACTTGCCCCTTATGCAGAGACGCTGCTGCACCTAGTTAGCTCAAGTAAGTACTGATACTGAACAAAACGTTTTTAAGACTAAAACTCTGTAAAGACTATAACTTTGTGCTGCTATTTACTATGCCTTGAAAAAAGTATAACCAATTATCTCATTTTACTGAATTACAAATATTGCATTGCTAGTTTGCTTGTTTATGTTAAATAATCAAAAACCAATATAAAATATTATTTTGTTAATTATTTTAGAAAATATTCTTTACAAAAATAAAATATGAAAAATGCTGTTTGTATAAGGTCAGGTCAGTACCCACATTTTAATATGAAATCTTTTGAAGCAGTGCTAGCTAAATTTGGTCAGATTATTCTCAGACTGCAATTTACATTTGGATTGAGATGAGGGCTTTGATTTCTCCTGAGTTTCAGTTTTTAAGCAGACTTGTCCTCCCATTATTGTTCTTTATTTTGCACCATCCATTTTCCCTTGTATTTTAACAAGATGCAAAGTCCTTGCTTTTAAAAAACAGCCCCACAGCATAATGCTACTACCACTACAGTTTACTTCACATAGAATTGAAGATGTGATCTTTATAGGTGTGTTTTGATGTTGGTCTCACTTGACCAAAAAATATTTTCCTACAAATCATAACCATTACTGTGCTCTTTTTTTTTTGGTCGCAAACTTCAGATGTGCTTTCTCGTGGATCTTTTTGAGTAATTGCTTCTTTTGTGGCACCTCCCATATGGGTCTGTGATATGCAGAACACTTGATATAGTTGATTGGTGCACCTTAATTCTTTTTTCAGCTATTGAAGTCTGCAGTCCCTTTAAAGTCATCATTGGTCTTTCTGTGGCTTCTTTCAAAAGTCACCTTCCCCTTCATGCAGATAATTTTTTCAGTCTTTTCAAGGCAGCGGCTATGTGCCTTGTGTAAGTTTCACTTCATAGTAATTTAACCAATGGTTCCTTTAAGGAAATCAAATACTTATTGCTTTGTATTATTTCTTACTTCATGTATGTGTTTAATTTAATCTCAAATAATCTCTAACCTCATTGAAATGCTTTAAAGTATTTATTCATTGAAACCTTAGATCCACAACCTGAGTAAAGATCCCTTGTGGTTGTTTTATCTAGTTATGTGGAAGTCATTTGAATGATTCACTTGCACAGTGTGGCAAGTATGTTCTTATTAAGGGCAATAGTTTAAACTGTTTAAACTTCTATGCTTCAGCACCACGGCGACTGAATATGTATGCAATCAACATATCTCAGGTTATCTTTTTTTTGTTAAGAAGGGATTTTAACATAAATGTCCAGTGAAAATTATTACAGTATACTGTGTTTCAGTGCTTTGCAATAAAAATAAATAAATAAATAAATCTATAATAAAAAACAAACAAACAAAGAAAACACAAAGTTTCAATTTAGGATTTGTAGTGTAATTAATTGTGAGAATTGTCTGAATACATTTGCAAGTCACTGTATATAGCTAGCATGGCTAATTAAATATGCAACATGACTGTAAATGTATTCAAAACTCTGAAGTCAAATAATTGCACTGTAAAACATGAAATTGTGCTGTCGCAACCTAAATCAGCAATTGTTACCAGATTTGATCCTTAAAAACGTTGGTATAACCTAATGTAGTCAGGTTAATTCAGTCATATTAAATAATATTTTTAATTTAAATAAAACCCTCAGATGAATGCTGTCCACTACAGAGGACAGATCTTTAAAAGTTATTTTTATGCCAGAATTTATGACCACATATATTCAACATGGCTAAAGCCTCATTAAAAAAAATTAAAAATAAAAAAATTATATTTTTATAGTGTAAAACATCATTATAAAATGAAAGTCTTGTCTGTCTAAAGGGTAAAAAGAAATAATTCAATTTGATTTCTGGGTGCACAATCCATTTAATAAAGAGACAATCATAAAAGAGGTAATCAAAATATGTGATTATGAAATTGAAAATTATCATTATAGCTGGAGAAAACATATCCGATCTTTAAATTTATAGCTGTTTGGATTTCACATGTGTGTTACTGTAGTCTTGGATAATTTCAATCAAAAGGTAAGAAACTGACCTGAATGCAAATGAATATAAAAGTTTGTTGAACCCAGTTTGTAAGTTTTAATTGAGTCTTTTATAACTGTTTGATATTTGAAAATGACAACATTAAACCACTGAAGCTGCAAGTACTAGTGATAAAACCTTCCATTTCTGAGATTTTCTTCCACACAACTGCACAGGGCTTTCATGATGTAGTTTAACATGCAAGATACTTTACGACAAAACATAAAGGATCCTCAGAAGTCGGCAGGGCATGAAATAGAGTATGCCTCACTAACAGTTTATCCCAGGTTGAATAGGAATTCAGTTTGACTGCCGGGATGGAGGCTGGTATATATTTTATGCCTGTTTGGCTTTTATTTTAGGACTTTGACTGTGAGATATTAAAGAAAGGTTTTAATGTAATTGTTGGGTAAATTTACTTTGCTTGCACTTTACTTGTGTCTGTATCTAATTTCACATTACTGGTCACTCTCTCAGTACACTTCTGTAGTTTTCTAAACACTGTTACACCGTTCCACACCAGGAGGTCTGTAATATCCGGAGAGAGCTATCCTTTAGTATTCCCACTCAATGGCAGTTACTCGGCTGGTGCACTTTGCTCATGGGCACACGGTTCCAGAGATATGTTTCTCAATAGTGTGACAGTAGTTCAGCTATTTTCACAATAGTGTACATTGTAAACCCTAATAAGTAAACATAACTCAAAAAATTTTAGTCAATCAGTTACATCAAATTTTTTTAATTTATTAAACTCCCAAGTTTAAGTAAATAGAGCTTCCAGATTTTTTTTTTTTTTTTTACTACACATGCATATTAATTGCTCTTAGCTTGAAATATTAAGTAAGCTAACTCATATATTTGATACATTTGGTACTTAATTATAAATGTAACTCTTTGCTGAACTTAAAATGTCCATGTAATCTCAACTTAAATACATTAAGTAGAGGGAACTTAACTAGCTAGACCTAGCTAGTACAGTGAATGCTAGCATGCTTTAGAGCTGAGGTAGTAATCAAAAAATCTCACCTAAACTGTCCTCTCTGACTCATGTGTTGCTGGAAAGACCAAATTATTAAAGTGAATCGGTTGTTTTGGACAGCTCATGTAAATAATCGACTCCCTTATTTTTTGTGTTGGGAGCCCCAATTCATTTTAGTGAGTAGTTCTTTCTGATGGTTCATGTAAATGAACTAGTTCACATAAATGATTCACTGATTCACTTGAGCCCCACACAACCTTAAGAGGACTTCACCTTCTTTTTTTATGTGAAATATTTATTGAATTGCTGCTGTTCAAGGGTGGATCTAGAAAATGATTTACTGTTTTGGCTGGAAAGGGGGTGGTAAGCAGACTATGAGCGGTGGCAACACAAAATTATTAAAAATAACATTAAAAATACATTGCAAATGATCAATCTCCAGAGCACCATGACATTGGCTGTTTCTCAATATGCGTTCTTTTGAGTTCTTACGTTCTCGTGGACTCGTTCTATATCATCATCCACTGCTGAAGTTCGATTCCAATCCTCAAGAATGCAAGTACCAAGAACGCAGGAAATTACCCAGATGTGTCCTTGAAATCGAGGATGCATCAGATGGTGACTTGTGGGCAAGAACTCGGTACTACGATGGCAGATGAAGGACATTTATCATTTTGTTTTTTCCTCAAGAGTTTCCCGCTGTAAGTTCGTGAAAGTCTGACGGCTCGTGAGAGTTATTATACTCCGTCACCATTTGTTGTTTCTTTGGGCATCATTTTAATACAGTAATAAACATGGAAAAAAAAACTGTTTATGGACTTGATTCTTTAATGTGTCACTAGTCCTGCAAAACCTCTCTGGCCTGATGATATTAATGCTGTCACAGGTGTGATAATGGCAGTAGTTCTCTCACTGGATTCAAATGTGCTGTGACGGTTAATTACGCAACAGGAAGATCACAGCACATCTCAAAGCTCGCAGTAAATGCTTTCTAGGTCCTCCTGTCCTTCCGAGTTCATTCTTCCAAGGTAGCTTGGCAAGACTGGTCTTCATAAGAACACATAAGTCCATTCTCTGCATTCTTAGAATTGAGAAACACCCATAGTTTATTATCAGGGTTGGGGAGTAACAGAACACATGTAACAGGATTACCTATTTAAAATACAAAATATTAGTAACTGTATTCCACAACAGTTACTGTACAATTTAAATCATTGGTCATTAGAATACAGTTAAATTCTAAAAGTATTTGGATTACTGAAGAGATTACTTTACATTTTATTGTCATTTGTTTCATTTAATATTTAGTCCTTTCAGATGGAAAACATTTATACATATAAATGATGCGATCCAAAGTGCATTTGAACAGCGGTAAAACACTTTCTTATGATGTGTTACATTCATACGAGCAGACAGAGAAGTAAGTTTGAAGTAAGTTTGGAGCTGAAGAAATAGAAATAAACCTTGTGTAAATTGTCAGCTTTATGCTAAGCTAAAATGCTATTTCTAGCCCTTTTACATGTACGTTACCAGGCACGATCATATTTTTTTAACAAGAAAATCCAAGTTAGATCCAAATTTTTTTCTCTAGTAAAACCTTTGATATCAAGGTAAAAATCTTATTGTTGATGAGACTTTTTGTATTGTTTTCCTGTAAAAATATCTAAAAATCCTTAAAACAAGATCAGTTTGATTAATCTTGTTTTAGAAACAACACTGCATAAGATATTTAGGTTTTTCAGAGAATGTATTTTTAACATGTGTATTTTGTCTTACTGTACTGGCAGAGTTTTTATAGTCAAAACAAGTGAAAAAATCTACCAGTGCTGAAGAAGTAATCCAAAGTATTTAGAATACGTTACTGACCTTGAGTAATCTAATGGAATATGTTACAAATGACATTTTACAGCATGTTTTGTGTAATCTGTAGTGGAATACATTTTAAAAGTAACCCTCACAACCCTGATTATTATTAAACACATCAACAGATTCTAAATGTTCCTTAGCTTGACCTGTGCTAGTTGTCACACTTTTTACTAATAATATTTCTTAGAATAGGTGGAAGGTTTATGTGGTACAGCCACATACATTGAAGTCTTGGCTACAAAAAATTAATTAAACATTTGCACGTTAATGTTCAGAAAAAAAGATTAAGTTCACTGAACATTCGTTGTCAAAACATGCGATTGGCCGCGATAGTCAAGGACCGCTGTAGTAATTTATGCATTCGGTTAGAGTTGAGACAGTTTGACATAAATAAACTGTTACATAATGTCAGCTTCAACTATAATATAGTTCATTTATATTTTATATATTGGTATACCAAATGCTGGGGTGGCAGCTGAGGCAGTTTCCACCCCATGCCAACCTGGTAGATCTGCCCCTGCTGCTGTTTATCACTATTTCGATTGAGCTACTTAAAATAGGGTGTTTTCTAGTTTATTAGTGTATATTAAATGTAAATGTATGTAAATATAATTTCATGTTGTCCCTTTTTTGTTTAACCCTAATGAAAATTACCCATGATTTTACTATAGTAATACTGTAGTAACCATGCTTGTAGTAACCATGCTTGTAGGAAACTATGGTTTTGATACAAATAACCATGGTTTACTACAGTAATAGGCAAATGTAGTATCCATCTCTCTATTGACACCCAATCATAGTTTTCCATACATTATTTTTCCAAGGTTAGGCTTGTGTTTTTCATCCCCACACAATAAGCCAGTCTCACCCAAGTGATTCACATATCTTTGTAAGTGACAGAACCAATTTAGCACAGCTCGACTGTTGAGGTGGAAATGTCAGCATAAGAGTTTTATTTTTCCTTGGCCTACCTTCATCTGTTGTCTCTCTTGTGGGTTTCAGATCATTTCACAGTTTATGAACATCATAACACTTTTTTACTTTTGTCACATCAGCAACCAGTACTGCACTTAGGCGGGACATTGTGTGAAGAGGATGTAAGTGCCATGATGCATATGTTGAACTGCAGTCTCTGATGATTTTACCACGCTTAAGTATGATGATTAGACTAAGTTAAATGAGCTAAATACCCATCACTATTGCACACAATCCCCAACATCACAGGAGAAAACATATGTCTTCCAAAGCAAAATCAGTGGTTTCTTATTTGGTTTCTTATCTGATGGAGGGAACGAGACGTTGTGTCGATGTAGTGACACTAGGGGTCACTCTTGGGAGCCCCAAACACCTCTGCTTTTTTAAAAAAGGCCAATGAGAATTGGTGAGTGGAATTTGCATGCCACTCCCCCGGACATAGGGGTATAAAAGGAGCTGGTATGCAACCACTCATTCAGGTTTTGTGCTGAGGAGCCGAGACCAGGTCCCGACCATTTCAGTGGGTAGTTCAGCGTCGTGGCAAGAGGGACACAATGTCTCTTATGAGCGTCAAACGGTCCTTCAGGAACAAGTTGACTGCCCAACGATAGAGACAGGCTAGCTCAGCCGAGGCCTCTTTTCCTCTCTTTTCTCCCCAAAAAGAGTGAAATTTGTTAACCGACTGGGAGCCATAAGTGTCTGCATTGGGGGGTGTCCCTCCCAAGGGGGAAGACACCGCGGAGACCACACCCAGCCCAAAAAGAGGGGGGATATTTTGAGTGGAATACGTCACATGGTCTTACCGTGTCTTGTCGGAAGTATGTCATGTGGGGAGGTCCCATGGTAGGTCCTACCCGAGGGGGAAGGCGTTTCTACAAAGCATGGCAACCGGGGGCAGAGGGGCCTCAGCCCAACAAAAAATTCTCCTCCCAGCCCTCCACCAGGGGATGGAGTGGTCTTTCGACCAGCTCCAGAGAAGCAGGTCTCTTCGCCCCTGGGTCGCCTGTCTCGGGGGGGCTTCGAAGCCTCCCTCGGGTTCTTAATGGTCTTCCCGAGCTCCGAACGAGAAGTCAAACTCGCGCTGAGACGAGCCGGTGGTCTTGTCTGAGAGCCCGACCGGGGTAAGCGAGAGTGCTGGGGAATGGGAGATCCGTGGGGGGATACCCAGCGGAGGTGATCACATTGATGTCCCCAAATCGCCCCCAGTGCTAACCGACGTGGCCTCAAACCCATAGGTAGAAGGACCGGTGCGGGGAGCCGCTGGGGTGGCTTGCTTTCTTATGAAAGCAAGCCACGACCGCAACGATGCCACGGTCATGTTCTCACAATGAGGACATGACTCATCCACGAACGATGTCTCCACGTGGGCAGTGTCCAGACACTTAAGACAGCAATCGTGGCCATCAGAAGCGGAGAGATAATGACTGCAACCAGGAATAACACACAAACGGAAAGACATCTTTAAAAAGACGTTCCGTGTGTGCCGCTCTTTTTGTGAGTGAAAATATACTCTTTTAGAATATACTCTCTTATTTTCGCTCTGCCGAAGCGCCCAGGGGCGTTCTCTGCACTCCACGGGTGCAGAGGGGGAGAAGCCGCTGAAATGCGCCATAAATCCAGCAGTTTTGAGGTGCGTCTTTGGAGGGAATTGAATTCAGTGCACCGAAGAGAAAATCTGAATGAGTGGTTGCATACCAGCTCCTTTTATACCCGTATGTCCGGGGGAGTGGCATGCAAATTCCACTCGCCAATTCTCATTGGCATTTTTTCAAAAAAGCAGAGGTGTTTGGGGCTCCCATGAATGACCCCTAGTGTCACTACATCGACACAACGTCAAGTGAGTGACAGATAGGGAACCTGGTAACACTTTACAATAAGGTTCCATTCGTTAACATAATTTAATGTATTAGACATCATGAACTAACAATGAACAATACTTTATAGCATTTATTAATCTTTGTTAATGTTAGTTAATAAAAATACAATTGTTCATTGTTAGTTCATGTTTGTTCATAATGCATTAACTAATGTTAACATATACAACTTTTAATTGTAAAAATATATTAGTATATGCAGGGTTGGGAGGGTTACTTTTTTAATGTGATCCGTTACAGATTACTGATTAATTAACAATAAATGTAACCATTAACGTAATCCAATTACAGCAATATGAAAGTAACTTAATCAGAATACTTTTCATTACTTTTGGATTACCACAAGTGCACATATGCAAATAAAATCATGATAAAATCAATATGATCTCTAAAACTTTAAATTATGTCTTAAATGCAAACAGAACATGTTTGAGTAATATTTTGAATACTGTTGTAGCTGTTATTATATCTAAGGAAAAGAAACATGGACACCTACCAAGAAAACAGAAAGTGATCAAATAGATCAAAACAGATTTAAACTTTTAATGTCTTTTCAATTACTTCTTCCTAATTACTATAAGTGTTGAATATGTTACATTTGCCAAAATGTCTCCCTCACCCAGACATTTGAACTGTTCTCAACAATAATTTATCAAAATCAGATAAATTCTTCATTTAACTTTCTTTCCTAAGAACTTAAAACACATTTTCAATTAATTTGGTATTTATGTGTCATGTGATCATTTGTTAATAATGATCAGCAGTGTTGGGTAATGTTACTTTTAAAAGTAACTTGTTAAAAAATTGCGTTACTCCTTAAAAGAATAACTAAATGAATTAAAAAGTTACTTTTTATGGAAAGTAAAGTGTTACGTTACTTTTGCATTACTTTTCACACCACCACTCTCTCTTCTGCTGTGCATTCAATACAAATACAAGAGATATGTAGAGACATTACAGGTCATGCTAGCTACTGTACAACAATCATGTCAAAACAAAATACTAAACAAACAGATATTTAGAAAGTCTACAGTCAGTAGGTCTTCACGTCATATTTATAATAAAGTATCAATAACATGAATATGCATGACTTGTTTTTCCATCGACATGGCAGCCAACATGAATAATGAAGAATTTTCACTGCCTTACCTAAAGCAGCAAAGTCCAACACTTAAACCAGCATCATATATGTCATCATGTGCTGTGCCCATCGACAATGCCAGAGTCAACTTGGGATGTTTTTCAGAAGTCAGGATGAAATTCAGTGAGGAATGCCAGTCTAACATGTTCAAGAAATAAGTCTAATGAAAAAATGAATATTTTTCACTTAAGTCATCTCAGTGCACACTTGTTTTGAGCTGATCCACAGTGTGTACAGACGCCACTGGTTGGTCACATACAACTGCAAATGCGCATGTTGATACAACATGAATGGAATCGTTTTTAATGCTACAAAAATGTCTTCAAAACTTTGCTTCACGAATCAAATTACTTGTATATTATAGAACAAAAATGTTGAATATTTTAAGAAATTAAGACATTTTCTCTGCGTAGACAAACCATGTAGTACGTTGCTCGCAGCTGCTGATCCAGAGTCAGCTATTCTCATCCCATTCTCCCAGTTAAGTGGAGCTATATCACGGAGCAGTTTGGCTGCATAAGTCAGTGAATATGAGCGAGTATTTCACCCTGTATATCATGCCGTGGCCAGTGGAAGACTAGTCTTATAATCCCTCTGCCTAAATGCGTTTACTGATTTTGTTTAATGCAGCGTGTATATACAAATGAATCAATCGCGTTTCACTCAACCAAATGTTGAATGTTAAATGCTTTAACATAGAGCAGTTTGGATGCAAACTGATCCTAGAGAAGTAGTTACGGGCAGCTTTAAAACAAAGCAATTCGGATGCACAAACAGTCAGCGATCATTCCACATTGTATGTATCTGTATGATCATGCCTTGGCCACTGGAAGACTCTCTAGCTTATGCCTATGCTATATTATACCATGGAAATGTGTGTGTACACACTTTTAAATGCAGCCTACATGAATAAGTCACGAGAATCAAAGTATCACTTACCCGAATGTTATATTTTTGACAAAATGTTGCCTTATGAGAACACATTTCTTAACTCTTGCTGTGATTGTCATGACAATGGCAAAGTTTATGATGGCTGTTCATTTAAACTCCAGTGCAATATTTTGCAGTTTTTAAACATAAATCTCAGAGTGGGCTAAAAGAAGACTTGTTGTGCTCTGCCCATCACTTATAAGCATGGCTCATACTCTCTAGAACTACAATACCCTACAGGTGCACACTACAATGCCCATCATGCACACACATACTACAACTTCATTGAACATCTCTCGTAAGCCTCCCACTCTCTGGAACTACAATGCCCATCATGCCCCTCCTCGAAGTTTGCACACTTTTACTCCTGATATATCACAATACAGGGAAAGGAGAGGTGTACAAAAGCAATGCATTACTTATTTAAAAAAATAACTCCGATATTATGGTCTAAAATAAAAAATGTTGTGTTACTTTACTCGTTACTCGAAAGAAGTATCTGATTACGTAACACACATTACCTTTATCGCGTTACCCCCAACACTGATGATCAGGGATGCAAAATCATGAGAGGTGAAAAAGGAGAGGAAGTCATAGCAGGTTTTCCATTTTTTCAGTTGATTTTTGTATTGTTGTTTAATTCAAAACTTTTTTCTTAAATGATGAAGGCTTAAGTACTGTTCACCTGGGGGAGGGGTCATTTTTTCAGCTCGAATATGGAAAGAAACAACATACAGGACATTCTGGCTAATATAGTACATGTTCGCATTTGCAACCATGCAAACCAGGGGATTTTTATGCCGTACCAGTAATGATGCGCAAAACGTGTCAGTATTGGCAGCTATTCTTGCTCCCGCCAAATGCTGATGGCCACGGATTTCTTTTTAATCCTAACTAATTTTAATATTAACCAATTTTAGCTAACCTAGCTAATGTGATTTCTGTGTGGCTCTTAATACCTTCAAATTCTCAGGTCCTTGGATAATGAGAGCATCTTCACAGCTGGAAGGCATAAATTCCACTGAACTTTAATGTTGTTTCTCTTTTCTCTTTTAAAGAGCAAATAATGCATGTTTTTCCATGGCCATCGCAATGAAGCAGCTGTTTGCCTCGAGACCAGAGTGCTGATGTTATTTGCACATGCAAAACTAGGAGGTGCTCCTGATTCAAGTGAGTCATGAGAGAGAACCCGAAGAGAATGCACATCTAAACCATCTCTCACTCTAAACAAACAGCTGTCTGTATCACTTTGTGCTAGGAAAAGTCACTATTTATTTGTCAGAAATGAATTGATTACGATGGGTTTTATGTAACGGCAACAGATTACAGTAACCTAATTTTTTTGTATCCTAATTACCTAATGCCGTTACAAGTAATCTGTTACTCCCCAAGCCTGAGTATATGTTAAAACATTAACCAAGATTAATAAATGCTGTCAATGATGTTATTTCATGTTAACTAATGTTGTTAACTAATGTTAACAAATGGAACCTTACTGTAAAGTGTTACCAGCACTATTATACATACAGTATGTCTGGACATATATATCCTACAGTAAGTCAATATCACGAAAACAGGACCAGGAAAAATTTCACCCCAAAATAAAAGAAAGAAATAAGACATTCGGTTTTGCATATAGGTAATGAAACATATTTAGTGATTTGTTAATCTTTCTTCATGATAGTTAAGTAAAGGATAGTTCATTCAAGTTTGACAATTCTGTTATCATTTATTCACCCTCATGTTGTTCCAAACCTGTATGAATTTCTCTCTTCATTGGAACACAAAATGAGATGTTAGACAAAAAGATAGGTGTTGACAACATCAGTCATCATTAAATTTTAATGCATCTTTTATCCATATAATGAAACTGAATGGTGATTGAGGCTGTC
Organism: Myxocyprinus asiaticus; assembly: GCF_019703515.2. Lineage (NCBI taxonomy): Eukaryota > Metazoa > Chordata > Actinopteri > Cypriniformes > Catostomidae > Myxocyprinus > Myxocyprinus asiaticus. The sequence goes on along the minus strand of NC_059349.1, from coordinate 15,796,070 downwards.
ATTTTGCCTAACATCTCCTTTTGTGTTCCACATAAGTTGAACAATTCATTGAACACAAGTTGAACTCTTGTGACAATATGCCCCAATAGCAGGGCATGCTGACACACATTATTGCATAAGTTGTCACAGTTGAACCTGACATTAAATGGCCTTTAATTTAATTCAAATTAAACAAATTTAAACAGCAAAACAATGATGAAACAGAAAACAACGATGGAATTGCAAAAATGTAAAATGTAACATACAAAAAAATCAAACCATTGTTTTGGTCAACGAATATTGTAGTTAATAAATTGTATACATTTACTGTAAAACATGTGACAACTTGCTCCAATAAAATGTGACCAGTGTTGGGTGTAATATGATAACAAACATTTTTAATTTTGTATAATCAGATTGCAGTTACTGACTTTAAATTGAGAAAAATGTTAACCTAAAACATTTGCTTCATTTGGTAACATCTAAATTAACTGGTTTCATTTAAGTCAAAAATATTATTTAACATCACTGAATCAACCTGAATACATTAGGTTACACCAATAAAACTAGTTTTAAGGGTTAGATTAGGTAGAAATAGTTATTTAGGGTAACAACTGCAGGCTACCACTCAATACTTGGATTACATGTATTTTTGAAATAATATTATTTATGTAGAATATATTTAAAAGATGAAATGTATAGTGCTAAGTGTATAACTTGAGTGTGACAATGAACAAGAAGGAACACTTTTCTGTGAAGTGTTTTAGAAAGTAACTTAAAAGTAAAATAATTAGCGCTTACTTTTTCCCATGAAGTATTGAGTGGTGCAATCTCATTACAATTTTAGAGAAGTAATTAACAATTTGTAGGGGATTACTTTTTAAGTTACTTGCCCCAACACTGAATGCGAAAACTTGCCCCAAACTAACATTTATGAAAATTGTTCTGAGAACACAGTTCAACCTTTTGGTTAATATCTGATTTTACTGTGTTCACTTTTACTGTGTGTTTACTTGTTTACCCAACAGCTGTTAAAAAAAATATGATGATATTGAAGGATAGAATTCACAAAAAATGTTCGGTGGCATTTTATTTTACAGGACTGTTTTACATTTACGTACTATATAATTACAACAACTATAGTAATTACTAGGTACTAACCCTAAACCTAACCCTAACCTCAAACTTAACCCATATTAAGAACATGTAGTTACATCCCTAATATTACTCAGTACCAGTGCTGGGCAGATTACTTTATGAATTGTTATCAGGTACTGATTACAAATTACATGACAAAAAATGCAATCAGTAATGTAATCTCACAGATTACATTTTGGGGTAGTATAATCTGATTACTTTTGGATTACTTTCAACCTAATTCTGTTTTATTTTATGTCACATGCATTTGAGTAGGATAATCATTTTAACATAAAAGTACAAAGAGGAAGAACATTTATTCCATTCTTTATTACTAACAAAAAGAGCCTCACAAAAAGATCTCCTTATGACATTTTTAAAAAGTGCATTAAACATTACATAAATTAAATAAACATTAAATCTAACAGCAATGACAGCGCATGGCCAAAGTTTATAATTCAAAACACTGAGACATCAAATTCATTTTAAGTGCATACAATTGAACATTAATGACCATAAAATCAACATAAAATGATCATAAAAATTATCATTTGCAGTTGAACTATTTTCAAAAATATTATTTAACATCACTGAATCAACCTGAATACATTAGGTTACACCAATAAAACTAGTTTTAAGGGTTAGATTAGGTAGAAATAGTTCTTTAGGGTAACAATTGCAGGTTACCACTCAGTACTTGGATTACATATATTTTTGAAATAATATTATTTATGTAGAATACATTTAAAAGATTAAACATATGGTGCTAAGTGTATAATTTGAGCGTGACAATGAACAACTCAAGTTATACACTTAGCACCATACGTTTCATCTTTTATTAAATTTGAAACATTTTTTAAAAGTGCATTAAACATTTGCAGTGTAACTTGCGGGCAGGACCCTTAGAGATGGCATCCACTAGGTCCTTTGAAGCAATTAAGTTCAATGTGTAAGCTGCATACCATTGTTGAGGTAGTAAGAAATATATATATATATATATATATATATATATATATATATATATATATATATATATATATATATATATATATAAAACCATATCTAGTTCATTTTAGGTGCATAAAACAATACAAACATTACATGAACAAACAGTAATGAACCTGAAATCAACAGCAATGACATTGCTTGGTCAAAACTAACAGCTCTAAACTCTGACACACTTACTTTTAACCCTTACTACTTAATAATAGCCTATTGATTTCTTACTGTTGTAACGTAAAAGGAGCACTTGCTCAAAATGTTCATCTGTGAGACTATTGCACTTTGGGGTAAGAACATGATGATATTGACATGAAAATTATCAAAATTATTAACAAATGACAGCCATTGCCTTGTTAATATGTAATCATGTAATCTATAAAAAAGTAACTGTAGTCCGATTACAAGTATTTTAAAATGTAATTTAATCAATTTACAAGTACTTGATTTTTGTAATCTGATTACATAACCCAGATTACATGTTATCTGTTACTACCCAGCACTTACATAGTATCTGTCAGCTTTCTAACTCACAGATACTAGCAATAATCAGAATACTGAACCATACAGAGGCTATTATCGCTTGTTATCTCTATGGACTGATGTCAGATTTAGATTAAGTGTAATGATTTCTGTCTCCATTTACACATATAAGCTTTCTTTCAGGTCCTGGGTTCTCACTTTTTTAGTGAAAAATGGGAAGGATTTGACACCGGAACGAACCTACTTAGCTAAACAAGTTAAGACCCAAACACACTCTATGCAAGTACGTGAACGCAGACGCACCTTACTACGCAAGCTCGATTTCAAGCGTTATTGCATTGTGAAATGTGTCAGCGCTCAATTCATAACACAATGCTAGTACGTGCTGCATTCTCAGCTTTGCCACAAGGGGCGCTAGAGTGGATTTTCTTCTTTTTATCAACAACTGTCATGGCGGACTCGGGCAGCTATTTGAGTTGAAACTTTTCGAAAAATATATTCAGCATTTACGTACTTGCGTGAAGTATGTTTCGGCCTTTAGTCTTAAAAAAATGGAAGTGACGCCTCCAGTCACAAGTCTCTCCTGCAGGTTATCATTAGTAAAACATGTTCCCATCTTCTATATGATCTGTCATATCAGACATTTTAATATTCAGGAGCTTGAACCAACAAGCTGTCCAATATGTCCTGATTTCCTCAGTTCATTAATGATAAGGAGAGTGCTCGTGAGACTACTCATTTTTACACAAAATCCCACCATGGAACAGTAATAATCTTTTCATATATTATCATTCTAGCAGTTTCATATCATTCAGTAGAGTTCTGGCTGCCATAAATAATAGGGAAAGATTGGAATTCATCATGTTTAGATGGGTGAAGTTCTTGGCCAAAGCAGATAATTTAAAATTGTCATGTCTTTAAAGAACACACAGAAGGGAACCATGCAGAAGCTATTTCTGAAAAATGTTGCCTGAACTGAATGTTACACGGCAGAAGGAATTGTTTTCTACAGTATGTTCCCATTAAGAGGAAAAGATTAATATCACTCTGTAACATTCCTTAAACAGAGTTTATACAGGAAATCCCTCATTTGACTTTGGAATTTGGAGCAACTAAATACCATCTGACTGTTCAAGATCTGCAAACCAGAGATTGGCTCTACATTCACATTTCACTTTTTGAATATCAAGTGGATCTTGCAAAGGCAAGCATCACTTTAACACCTGCTCATTTTTAGGGTTAGGGATTTGAGCAAACCACTATAAATGATGCTTCAAATAGTGTGGCTTGTTGAGGAGAGGTGTGCTATGACTTTGTAAATGAACAGACTTACGATTTTTGCATGGTGGATGATAAAACAAGCTAAAAAATCCCATAGACTTACACTGAAAAAGTGAAGCGGGTCATATAGGGACCACAATCTCATAGAGACTTAGGATAGGATCTTTTGATTTGGGCCAGAAAGCAACACCCTAGCAACGACACATATCTCCCTGGCAAACACATAAGATTGCACTAAAAAGACTGAACACCTTAGCAACTGCATTCAACGCAGATTTACAAAGACAATGGATAAATCTAGTTTCATTTATAACTACCATGCATGTTGTGCAGTTTTTTCTCATCATTGCCTCAAGACAAATTTAATGTTATGAACTTTCAATCTGTTACATTTTTGAAGTTTAAAACTCCTTTAAAATTCTATTAACTTTTTTGGCCACATTTTCTAGATTGAAACGAATACTTTAATTTATTAATTTGGCCTGCTCCCATCTAGAGATGGTTTCTTTCCTATATCTCTTACCTTGCTTAAAGGGATGGTTCACCCAAAAATTCTCACATTATTTATTCACCCTCAAGCCATATGGTAGGTGTGTGTGATAAACACATCAATATTTAGGTCCTTTTTTACTGCAAATTCTCCTCCATGCCCTGTAGGTGGCGATATAAACGAAGAATGTGGAAGAGAAAGTGAAAGATTTATAGTAAAAAAGGACTTACATTTTGATCTGTTTCTCACCCACACCAACTGGTGTCGTATGGGTTACTTTTATCCTGCTGTGACGAGGAGGAGGGCATGGCCGGGCCGTGATGGTGCACGGCCAGCGCTGAATCAGCTGATCAGCGGAAGAGCGAGATAAAGGGGTGCCGGAGGTGCCAGTTCGAGAGACGCATGCGGCCGCGCTGCATGTGTGTCTGTTTGTTTATGTTTTATGTCGTTTTAAATTCATTTATATCATTAAAGTTTATGTTGACTGTTCAGTTGGTTCCTGCCTCCTCCTAGCCCGTCCTTATACTGTTACAGTGGTGCCAAAACCCAGGAGGGAGGAGGGAGGAGGGATGTGCTGTCACGGAGTCCTCGCCACTGCTGTCTACCTGGGGACAGAGGGGTCGCTGGCGGCCACCGAGAGCTGGTAGAACCGCTGCCGTCCACTGAAGAAGGGGAGGAGCCAGGGGCCGGAGGACTTGCTGTCTGCCAAGAGAGGAGTGAGCTGGCTTCCGCCAGAGGGAGGAGGAGCGGTTGAGGACTGGGCGACAGCGTGTCCAGGAGCCGGCGAGCAAGTTTTCTCTCTCTTTCCTCTCTCTCTCTCTCTGTTGTGCCGCCTAGCTCTTTCCCTCTCCCCTTTCCCTCCCCTCGTCTCTCCCAGGGCTCCAAAAGGTGGGCAGAAGGGCAATGTGTTTATGTGTTTTTGGAAATTAAAAATTTTGGTATCCATTCACATGCATTGTGAGGACCTACAGAGATAAAATACTCTTCTATAAATCTTCGTTTGTGTTCTGCAGAAGAAAGAAAGTCATACACATCTGGGATGGCATGAGGGTGAATAAATGATGAGAGAATTTAAATTTTTGGATGAACTTTCTCTTTAAGTAGATGCCTGTTGAAGTTTTTCTTTGGTATTTGTCTGTAGTTCATGTTACAAATGCAGTTTGGGAATTACTTCCCCAAACTGCTATGGGCACAAAACCAAGTTCCTGCATGATGAAGTCCATTTTCCCAAAGAATTGTTCTAAGAAAGTTCTAAAAATTGGTGTATATCCGCCTACAGTGGTAAGTGGTTTGCCAACAGAACATAAAAACAGCAAGAGTAGCAAGTTCTAAAATAGCATGTTTACTGGTAGTTTCCCCATCCTACAATAAGGCCCCTTGGTGTTTTTACTGCTAACATCAAAGAAACTCTGGTTTGGCTGAAATTTGACTTCCATGATGACTACAAATGGCTTTACCCATCAACCACCACCAAAGCAACCACAATTGACAAATCTGACTTTTGGGAGTTACACATAAATATTGGAATAAATAGCTTGCAAATGGTATAGGCTACCTCTGTTTGGAGTAGAAAAAGAAATGGGCTTCCAGCTACCATTTTTAAAGAGACTTTGACAACTCCAGCGATTTGAAAGTATTTTCTGACATTCGCCTGTGAACTGGATTTAAATTACTTCATCGAGAAAAGTGCTGAGTATGATCACTATGCAACATTGGTATATGTCACTATAGAGCTACATTGCAACAACTCTACAATCATGTTTAAGTAATACATGTTATTACAGATAATTACATTTTGTCATGCAGCAGACTGTTGTACAGCATACTAATTGTCGAAAGACTTCCTCTGGAGCAACTTTAAGTACCTTGCTCAAGATCTCAACTGTGATAAAATTCTTATGTAGCCAAATCAAACCCATACTGTACTACACCATCCCAGAGAATACCCACGAGAGTAGCTCCACCTTGTGACTGCATAGGAAATTACAATTTTGAGCAGTTACTGTACTTCAGAAATGCTAAATGCTCTTGCTAATAAACAATAGGCAGCCAAATAGTTTGATACTTTATTTTTAAAATTAAATTGCAATGTCAAATAACTAGCTAGCTATAGTCAGTTTGATCGTTTTTCACAATGCCTAATATCATTGTGTAGCTTTTCTGACTATGTTATTTTAGCGTTTTAACAAACCCCTAACCCTAAGTATGTGTCCCACACAGTTTGTGATATGGACATGAATTGTGAATGGATTGTGAAACTTGTTGAGGAGAGTTGTGCTATTACTTTTCGAAGGAATCTGATTTATGATTTTCAACGAATTGATGATGATATAAGTAGAAAAGACTTGGGAGTGGGCTTTTTTGACACGGGTCAGTAAGCAAGCACCTAGCAACAACCCAGAACACCTTAGCAACTACTTAGCATTGACCTAGATGCAAAATAGCCGACCATCTGCAAAGTAACACCCTTCGACCACTGACAACACTTTATTAACCACATATCAACACCACCAGCCCCAGCACCCTAGCATCATGGCAGTGAGTTTTACATGGGTAAATGCCATAAAATGTACAAATCTAGTTATAGAATAAAAAAAAAAAAAAATGTGAATTAATGGTAAAAGTTGCTTTTTAAGACATCACATTTTACTAGGTACACATTCACTTCCTTACTGCAACCATCAAGTTTGATCTTAATGCATATTCTATCACACGTCCTACTTAACAACGGCATCTAATGATCATCTTTAGATGTTGGTAAGTGTTCTTGGAATGAATAGTTTTATGCTCTGATTTCTCAGTAGTCCTCTACCTCACTTTCATTGCGAAGATAACCTTATGATCCAGAATTTTCCATGATTAAGCGACCCTTGATCTCACTGTGATATGGAAAAAAATGAGTTGAAATGTATAAAAACTAATGTAAAACACAATGATTCCTCATTGATATTCATTTGCCATGGATAATGATTTATGATTTCTCCCCTCATCTTCTGTGCTTTGCAAAGGTACTGCCAGATTTAAGGATTTCTACACAAATGAAATGGTTTACTTTCATTAAATGTATTGTAGTAGAATTAATAGAAAGAGTATTCAAACCCGCATCTCTATTAGCCAAAAGCTCTTGTGAATGTCATGCACAAACTTCTGCACTACAGCTTAATTCACATTGCAATCATTAAGCAACAGCCTGGCAACCACCTAATATTCTAGCTTCATGGAGGTGATTTTTTACTTCTTCATACACTCAAACAAACAAACAAACAAACAAACAAACAAACAAACAAACAAACAAACAATCAATCAATCAAACAATAAAAAACCCCGAACTTAATTCAATCATGGACAGTGGTTCCATGTGTTTGAAATAAGTTTTCTTTACTTATAATTACTATGTTATCTCAACACAAACACTTTGTGTAGAAAGAAATTAGTTGAATTGGGTAAACCCAACAAAATTAGATGTGTCAATGTAACTCAATCAAATCTATTTTATTTCTTTATGTACTAACTAGTGAAAGTGAATGCTAACATGATAAATACATGCTAGTTGGAAGCAATACAGAGTGTACTTTAGAAACTATGCTATGGTTAGCAAAGATATTGCTCAACCAAGCAAGGAATCAGTTTCATTTGCAACATTTATCTGTCCTCTTCATTAGCTCAAGCTCCACTCTTCACCATAATGGTAATCCCTAAAACTCCAACATAAGAGAAACTCTTCTAAATATCAACATAACAAAACATTAAACACTAACAAGTACACCTCTTTATATTCATCTTTCACAAAAACACATAAAATAAAATTTAATTTTAACATTTAATCTATCGAGTCCCATGCAAAGCATGCTGGGAAAGGGAAATCCTCTGCCCAGTTTCATCAATGCTACATTAACAGAACAAAACGTATTCATGTAGTCCCAACTCAAATGGATTCAGTAAACTTCCATTTTAGAAATGTAAATGGATAGAAGCAATGAAATTGTGTTGCTTTAGTAACAATTTAAAATGTTTAATCTACTTATAGTATATTTATAGTATTCTAAAATCATGCAGTGCAAAAGTTACCAAATATAATTCCTATTTAGATTTATATTCTTCGCATATTTTATTATTACATAAAACATAATGTGCACGCTATGTTAAATGCTCGCAATTTTTCTTTTTAATGTACTTTAGTCAAAGATAAAATACTATAGGATTTGTCTCTTTTTTGTCATTTGACTAGTCTCTTTGTCTGTGTGAAATTGGCTTCAGTAAATCATGCCTCATACTCATGCTAATAATCTCTCTGATGATTATTTATTTATCATGCTGAATATCAGCCAAAAAGCAGTAAAAATTGCCCCTGGAGCTTTTGACAGCTTTACTGCAATTCCTGACTCAGGAATCAAGTGAATTTAAAGAAACTGCAAGGATTATCAGTATTTTAAGCTCTATCTACTTAGGCTGCCTGCCTTTTGAATATGGCAGGAATTGGAGAGCTGAGGTCTTCTTCTCGGTCCTTAATGAGTCCTCGGGGGCTCCTGACTGAGTCCTAAGTCAGACAAAAGAGTAAAGAGAAGTCACTAAAGATACTCATAACCTCTGGGCGAGATGGAGAGGAATCGGCCTAAACAATCAGAATAAGCAGTTTTCTTAAGTGCATGTAAACGTGGCCAAAGTTTTGACAGAATGAAAGATATACATGGAATAAAAAATAAAGAAGCCTCAGCGAAGTCAAATGATGTCCACACAGCAAACTAATAAGGAATTGTGCTTCTAACCACAGGTGGAGAGCTGTGGTTAGAATAAAACTTTGCAGTGCTGTTAGTCAATGTTTGTTGGAAGTACAGTTTCGGCAAACACCAAATCGTTGAACTATGTTGCTAACAATGGAACTTGCGACCATAGTTGCTTTTGGGAAATGCACCCCAGGACATTCTTCAAAACGTCATACAGAATTGTAACAAAGGAACAAAGAAATGCGAATAAAGTTTGATTTTGTCACACGACCATTGACATCAACAACAAAAGATATGGGAAGTGTTTTCTCATTTTTAAAAGTTGATAATTTATTTTTTGGTAACACTTTACAATAAAGGTCTATTCATTAACATTAGTTAATAATGCAAGGGGGCCTGAGTAGCTCAGTGGTAAAATACGCTGGCTACCACCCCTGGAGTTCGCTAGTTCACTAGTACAAATCCCAGGGCATGCTGAGTGACTCCAGCCAGGTCTCCTAAGCAACCAAATTGGCCCGGTGGCTAGGGAGGGTAGAGTCACATGGGGTAACCTCCTTGTGGTCGCTATAATGTGGTTCGTTCTCGGTGGGGCATGTGGTGAGTTGAGTGTTGATGCCGCGGTGGATGGCGTGAAGCCTCCACACGCGCTATGTCTCCGTGGCAATGCGCTAAACAAGCTACGTGATAAGATGTGCGGGTTGGCGGTCTCAGACGCGGAGGCAGCTTCGTCCTCCGCCACCTGGATTGAGGTGAATCACTACATGACCACAAGGACTTAAAGGCACATTGGGAATTGGGCATTCCAAAATTGGGTGAAAAACGGAAGAAAAAAAAAACCATTAGATAATAATGCGTTAGGTATTGTGCACTGAAAAAACAATCCGCTAAATTTACGGTAAAAAAACTGTCAGCTGTGGTTGCCAGAAATTCACCATAAATAATACAATAACAACGTTTCAGGCTTTACAGGATGTAATTTTGATGCCTGTATATTTTACGGTGCATTACCATCATTTATATTATTAAGTGATAAACATGATGTATTAACCTTCTGAAACCTGAAATATTAACCTTTATTATGTATTGCTAATAACCATAGTAATTACAGAAGGGCACATGATGACATGAAGTTCATCAATAGTAGCTTTTCCAGGAGTAATGACCAATAAACATGTAAAGACAGTGCTCAGAGTCACTCACACAAACACTAAACACCATCAGGGTAACACATGTAAAATTAAAATAATGTAACAAACATTAACTAAAATACATCAAATATAACACAGAACACACAAATGTACGTAACTGATATTAAAAATAAGAAGAAACATAACTATTCCCATAAAATGCAATGAAATGTAATGGGACATGAAGGGAATTCTGGGAATGCCCGATTATTGTTTTTACCATAATTTTACCATAATGTTACCATTAATTATACGTGAAAATCATAATTTTTACATCTAAAAAATGTCATTTTTACAACATTGTCTTTTTAAATATATTAAAAAATTTTACTGTATATTTTAAGGTAACTAACCATTAACCAATTAATGGGTTTTTAATGTAGCATTTTTACAGTCTTTTACCCTTAAAATTACAGATTTTTTTTTTTACAGTGACTTTAAAAGCATTCATCTTGGTTAATGTCAATTTCTATATATATTGTTCATTGTTAGTTCATAATGCATTAACTAATGTTAACTTATACAACTTTTAATGTTAAAAATGTATTAGTATATGTTTAAAATAACTAGTTGCAATTTATTATTTTCATTCACCCCTTGACCCAATCAGAACAGACTTACCATTGAAAACCATTGGCATAAAGGTAAGATCACTTTCCTTGGGTTCATGCCAAAGCACAAGAGAACCTTTCCACACAATTCTAACAGGTACTGCACAAATGTATCCCACAGCTCTTATTACTACTAGAAGTTAGCAGTCTTCAGCTGCGAGATTAAAATTAATCTCCCCAGAGTCAACCTGCAACAGGTCCTTGTGGACATGACAACATGCACACAGTCTCCAATATTTTAGCACCTTTTTTTTGCTACAGACATGAATAATAGCTCATATTTTGCGGCTTGTTAAAGAGATGTGTGCCCTAACTTTTCTAAGCAATACAATTTGAATTTGAAGGACCTTATCTAGGGTCAAGAATATCATAGAGGCTCTTGTGCTTGGGCCAGTAAGCAACCACATATCAAACTGATATAATGTCTAAAAATTTATTTGTGTAAATCTGAGTATATATGATGAAATAGGATACAAAACAAAAATTAGCTCTCTGTGTTTTCAGCTTGGTCAATTTTGTGTGGTCACTGTCAGAAAGGATAGTACTGAGAGAAAAATAAAATGGTGTCACGCTAATAAGGTTACAACGAAATCTCCCTAGCTTTATGATGTAGGTTGTTTAGGATCCAGCTCTGTTAACAAGCATGGATGAGCCAGATCAGCACCTTGGATAAACCCTGCTGGGCTCTGATGGCAGCTTAAGGTTTTCAAATTAGGAGTAAGAGGCAGGCCTTACGCTGATCCTTTAATCTGTAATACATTTGTCTCTTTCTCTTCCCCATCCAATGATTGTGCAAAGGATTTACATGAGATCCTCTTTCATGGAACATGAAGTGTTGGTGAGTTATTGGTGCTAGTTTGGAGATATGAGCCCTCATGAGCATTGCTGAAGAGAATTGCACCTTGCTAAATTTCCCCTTACCGAGCATAACTGAGGAAGTCCATCTTTTGCAGTGGACCACTGTGGATCGTAAGCACAAAATATAGATGATAAATTTTTTAATAGTACAGATGTAGAATTAAAGAAACAATGAACCCCAAAATAAAAATTATTTCATTATTTTCTCGCCTTCATGTTGTTCCAAGCCTGTACGATGTTATGTTAGTAGAAATTTTAAAGAATCTGTACAGCTCTTTTCCGTACTATGATACTTCATAGTGAACATAGCTGTCTAGCTTCAAATAGGACAACCAGAAAACCAGGTAGCCAGACCAGATATGCACCAGAAAAGAAGTCTACACAACATATGCATTATATACCAAATCTTCTAATGCCATACAATATTTTTGTGTGAGGAAAACATCAAAATCTACATAGTTATGCAGCTCTCAAATCTTATTTTCCACCCCATATATTAAAACTTGCACATTCGCTTAGGACACACACGGGGAAAAATGGCATTTGCCGTCAATGATGTATAACCGGGCATGTCACATTGAGTAGGGATAAGAATATAACGATTCCAGTTTTGATTCCGGTTCCTCTTAAAGGGATAGTTCACCCAAAAATGAAAATTCTTGTCATCATTTACTCACTTTCATGCCATCCCAGATGTGTATGACTTTCTTTCTTCTGCTGAACACAAATGTAGATTATTAGAAGAATATTTCAGCTCTGTAGGTCCATACAATTCTAGTGAATGGTGACCAGACCTTTCAACCTCCAAAACCACATAAAGGCAGCATAAAAGTAATCCATAAGACTCCAGTGGTTAAATCCATGTCTTCAGAAGCTATATAATGGGAGTGGGTGAGAAACAGATCAATATTTAAATGCTTTTTTACTATAAATCTCCACTTTTACTTTCTTTCACATTCTGAAAGTGAAACTGGAGATTTATAGTAAAAAAGGATTGGAATACTGATCTGTTTCTCACCCAAATTGACTGCATCACTTTAGAAGACATACTGTATATTAAAACACTGGAGTCATATGGATTACTTTTATGCTGCCTTTATGTGCTTTTTGGAGCTTCAAAATGTTGGTACCCATTCACATGCTTTGTATGGACCTACAGAGTTGAGATATTCTTCAAAAAATCTTTGTTTGTGTTCAGCAGAAGAAAGAAAGACATACACGTCTCGGATGGCATGAGGGTGAGTAAATGATGAGAGAATTTTCATTTTTGGGTGAACTATCCCTTTAATTATTCTTTTAGGACTTTTGAGCAGTAGTGTAGCCTTCAGGGGTATGGAGTGACAGGAGTTCAAACCTGAAGACACAGGAAAGATAGACAGTCAACCAATCAGAACATTCAATTGAGCCAGGATGAGATATTTTCCAACCAATCATATCCTCAGTTTCAGGACAGGGGGCAGGACATTTCTACTGTTACAGTTAAATGCCGATGTGCGAACAGCGCGAGTCATAATTAATATGTGCAGTAGATATACTTTGCTTCCAAACGCAAGCATAATTTACATATTATGCATTTAAACACAACTTATGCTTTTTAACTGTAAAAATATTAACTGCTTCTGTGCTGGCCAAGATAACCGAGCTGTCCTGTAATTATATAAAATTTCATTTTTAACAATGGTGTTTTTTGTGCATGGTAAATTTACACTGTGCCAACCTCTTCATCCCCCACTACACCACTGCTTTTGAGGAAGAAATATTTGGATATAAGATTACTGGCCTTAGTAGCCTGTTACCAAGTGATGAGATTATTTCATGACAACATATTTGTCAGGGTTGTATGTGTTTTGTTCCATGCCATGTTTGTTCCTGTTTCCTTGTCATGTGATCTTGTCATGTGGTCCCCTGGTACATGTGATTTCATGTTTCCCTCCATGTTCATGTGTCTTGTTTTCATTGGTTTATTGTCTTGTTACCTTGTTATCAGTTCTGTCTTGTCATGTTTCTCCCTTGTCCATGTATTTAAGCCTTATGTTTGCCATTGTCCATTGTCAGGTATTGTTTGTGAATGTATCGTCACTGGTGTACAGCTGTCCATGTTAAGTTTATAGTCAAACTAAGTCAAGTCATATCATGTCAAGTCAAGTCAAGTCAAGTTTAGTCAAGTCGTTTATGTTTGTTCTCATGTTCATGTTTTGTAAATAAACTGCACTTGGGTTTGTCGCACTTCATCGTCATCGTCTCTTCGTCTACCTGTAGCCAGCCAACGTTACAATATTCTTGTAAAAGGTGTTTATAGACTTTTAATATATTGTATTCATTCATTCATTTTTATACGATACCACTAATAGAAACAAAACACGTAATGTGTATCTTTTATTACACAATTATATCAACAACCATCCAGTAAGCACTTACGAGCCTTAAGTACACATAACACAATAACAATTCTTGATTCATTTCAAATCTGACATGACGAAATGAATGGTTGGTGATTCAGTAAGTTTTACATTCACTAAAAAAGAGCTTCGGCACAGGGTATGATTAGCATTGTATAATGATTTACATTTTCTGTCTGTTCCTCAAACAAAACTATCATATGTCTTCAGAAGACCTGGAATATAGCTATATAGCTAGAAGTTGTATGTGTAGCACAATAAATGTGTTTACTATTGCACTTAAATAATTTAAGGTTAAAATGTAGTTTAAAAAGTTCAGTAGTATTATTAAAGGAACATGTATTTCATGAGTTTTATATGCAGCAATTCTATTATTTACCAGTAGGTTGCAACGCACTAAGGTCAGTTATGGAGCTGTAATTACGTGAAGTCTCACATTAACTCAAAAAGTTAGTCTCTCTGTGCATAGTTTGCAACCTTTTTCAAGCTGGTGAAAAATATAAAATGTTGTGCTAAATATTAATTGGTCTGGTGTTAAGCATCTGTTTTTAAAAATGTATTTTACTAAGTAATCTGAGTAATTGAACCATTGCACATGGATCAATGGCATCCCAGTTAGCACATGTACATCTCTGCGATGTCTGCTTTAGATCTTTTCATCTGGAAATCATTGCATTCTAATTAACATCTGATAAAAATCTTACAAAGACCAGATTTACATACATTCTAAATACAGTATATACATTCATAAACATCTCAAAGACATCTGATGAATTTCATTTTGAAATCCGAGAGGAACCGTCTTACAGATGTATTGCAGATGAGCAAACAACCTACATCTTCCAGATGTAAACACACATCAGATAGACGTCTGGGTAATGTACGTGTGCAGGGGTGGGTTAATTAGTCTCAGCGTTTGAGTCGAAAGCCCCATAGATGATGTTTCTTTGATTTGTCACAATTAATGAGTGTTAATGTTTGTAAAAATGCTTCAGGTGAAATGCACTGTAATTTAATGCTTTGATACATTGTACATTGCAAGAGTAATGTAATTTGGATATTATAATTTGAGTATTTTGGTTTATTATATAATCCAGTACAGAAACTTTCGCAGATAAAACTCGGATTTTGTCTCCTGCATAATTAGCAAGCAAGGCCCTGGAGTTGTGAGGTGTAATTGGAAATCATTCTTCCCCCTCAGGTGAAGCCATACATTATAAATGACACCTGTCGCCCACCCACTTTGCCAACGGCATGTGGGCGACTGTGTTGCCAGCGATAAATCTGACTGGCTGCAGTTGGTGGACAAGTGTGTAACCACGGAGAGAGATAGTGGAACACAGCAGAGGGCACAGTGAGGTCCTCATTTATTCATATTAGAGTGAGCTGAGGAATCCTCAAGCAACATTTCACACCAACATTTGTTTTGCAGCAGATAAGGTTGTTAGTTGCATTATAAGCAGACTTAACAAGTGAATATTGCAGCCTGCTTATTAATTACCTACATGACACATGCTTACGCTTGCAATTAATGTAGAATGTGAGTCTCAAAAGCTGAATGCGATTTGTCATCTTAGATTTCCTCAGAGATGCATTTTAAATCAGATGTGACTTGATAGCGGATTGTTTTTGCTTCTGTGTACGATTCAGGACTTGTGAAGGGTAAAGTGATTTCCACACAGTCATTAGTATGCCACCTTTAAATGCAGAGCGCACTCCTTGGGGAAGATTGCAATCGTAGGCACTGCAATAAAAAAAACTTTGCTTTAAAATCCATCAGCTGTATACACAAATCCAAATGAACAACAAATGAACGGCTGGAATATATATATATATATATATATATATATATATATATATATATATATATATATATATCCTATGGATATGCAAAAGTTCATGCCTACCCACTTTAATGTCATTGTGAGATGTGCAATTGTATTTGCACAAAGGATAGGAAATGCTCATTTAATCATCTCACACTTCTAGAAGAGCAAAATCTCATTTTGCTTCAGAGAATGTGGCTATTTTAAGGCTCTGCTGAATCGCACATTAGCTGCGGCCACTGTGCACACATGGGTTTCCAAGAAGACTGTAGTGGGAGTGTGGATAAGAAGGTCAGATTATTGTCACACTAATGCACTGGTACATTAATGAGCACAATTTACAGTAATTAGTGCTTGATGGTTAAGTCTGTGGTGTGAAATGCTTGAAGTAATAAATTAAAGATAACTTTTCTTAGACTCAAGTTGAAAGAGTTGAGGTTATGCTTTAAAACATATATTTTGTGGCATTTTTTGTTGTATTTTTTGTTTGGAATTCTATAAAGGATTCAAGATATTTGAAGGGAGGTTGCAATGTTTCATTACAACACACTAAATAGTGCATGATAACAGTTCAAATTAATGCACAGGTAAATAGAAAATTATATTCATTGCATACTCTTACATATTTATACATTGTGTATCATATCAAACATTCAGAAAAAGCATTCGGGTTTATATTTCAGAAAAAGGGTTTGTGAGGGTAACAGACATACAGAACGAAATTCCACATGTTGTCAGCCACTGACTGTGTCTTGTGAGACATAAAGTTTCATTCCTGTAGGGGATGCTTGACACAGTGTCCTAACCAAACACGACGCAATGCCTCAACATGTGATAAAATGTATTTTTTCCATGTTAATTAGAGTTTTTGTCTCAACCAGCCGTGACACACGATGAGCGACAGGGCTTTCTATTTTTGGAATGGTTTCCATTTCTGCGATGTCGCGCCAAGCAGCGCAGCCAACAAATGGGTCTAAAATGATTCTTTTTACAGTATATTAATGCCGGCATCACACTAGCCTGTTCAGAACAACTTGATTTTGGTCAAGGGTGTCACACACCTACTGAATGTTGTGTTTGAGGTCTCGTTCTCTAGTCGGAGCTCTGTCACAAAAAAAGATACACACAGTTTCAGAATGGCAGAGCGGAGACAAGAGAACGAGACCTCAAGCTCATTCTGACTTTCTCTCCGTTTCCCTGTTACGTGGAGATCAGCGAAATAACAACAGGAGTACCGCGTGAACATAAACAATCATAACAGACTGAAGAAGGACGTGATTCATAAATTAACTTTTCCCTGTGTATGTGTGTGATTGTGAATTTATCCCCTCGGGGCTTGCTGTAGAAAGTGATACGGCACTTATGTGAGAAAATGAGTTGCGATCAATAAACATATTGTTCTGTATGCGATTGCTCTGTTTTCTTCATTTTATGGTCAATTATTCTAATTTCAGTGTATGAAAATCGCGTTGTCATGTAACGCCTGGTGTGGACAGACAGATTGCTTGTGCTGGAATCTTATCGCGTCTGGTTAGAACAATGTGTGATGCTCTGAAAACTGAATCCTCCATGCATCCGCATTTAATTCTCAGAACGTTTTATATCCCTCTGGAGACATTTTACACAAGATAGTTCTTTTTAATTCTGTTTAATTAAAGGATTCATACCTGTGAATGGAAATCCTCCTCTGCATTATCTATAAAAGCATTTTTAGAAACTTTCATCCAGTAATAATAAACAACTGTGATTGGCCCATCCTAGCTAGTGCAGAGGAAAGTAACAGGTAGGCAACCATGTGTCAATACCGTCAATGCGCTCTTTTGCATTTAAATCTCCAAATGTTTTATATCTTATCTGAGACATTTTTACACTGGATAGTATTTTTTCAATAAAAACGAATAGTTTAAACTAATAGCAAGGATTCATACCTGTGAATGGAAATACGCCTCAGCACAAGGACAGATGCATGATTGGAGGGGAAAAATCACCTCTTCACAGCATTGGGGGGTTCGTTTTTGCATTATTTTTGCAATACCATTTGGTAACTCTTGAGGTAAACACCTCAGCTTTAATGGCTTTTAAACATAAGAAGTGGACATCATGAATCAGAAGGTTATTAGACATTTTTTACATATTTGGTATGGGATATCCGGGCTACATGCAGCACATATCTATTGCTAACACTTGCTATTTTTTAAGAGTTAAGAGTCTGCTATCCTTTGTACAATTGCATGTAGACTTCATACATTTTCTGTGACAGGATCTCATATCTCCATTCAAGCTTCTCTAAATGAAGATAATTACCCAATGCAGGCATTTTGTGTAGCATTCTGCATGGACCTTAAATTTGAAGACTCCTTTGTAGCTAAGAAGATACATTCAATAATATCTCCAAAACATTCACTTTGGTTAGGAAATTAGCATTTCACATACTTTTTCATGCTGAAATAAATGTGGTGTAATTTCAGCAGGGTCTCATGGGAGTCAGTAGAACATCTTGTTGATGCTTTGTACATCCCCATTGCCTTATACTGCCAGGATTTCGGTGCCAGAAATGTTATGCCAGTATGGCAGAGCCTATTTGTGAATCTAATTTCACTATCATACTAGGGACATTTAGTCCTGTTCTTAAGAAGCAAAAGTCCAGCTTATTCTTTTTTATTTATGAATGTACTTTATTCATAATCTGCCCATTCATAATAACCATTATTTCCAAAATAGCCAACTGCAAAAGCAATAACAGATGCTCTCATACTGTAAGTCCGCAGTGCTCTAAATTGACATTTATTGACACACTTGTTTCTTTTTTAATTAGTTTCAAACTACTTTTTAGCTTTCTTTGTCTTGGTTGGTTGGTTTATGGGTAGTTGATATTAAATAATTTGGGTGTAGTTGACATGTCCTGCAGTGAGACATGCTATACTCCAAACTATTTTCAACAGTGTTTTGTCACTTGTATAATTGGGAGTTTCTTCAACCTCAGGCACTTTTAGCCCTGTTTATGTTCATGTATCGCAGGAGCTATATATCATTTTTTAGATTTCTTTTTTTCTGAAAGTCATGAAAATTCCCACCACAGTGTAATATATATTTATATATATATTTCTTTTTCACATTTTTAAAGTTTTTGAAATAAAATATCAAACTCCTTTATCTTGCTTTGGCTAATTTCATAGCTAACATTTAATGCATCTGAAATACACTCAATAAAACAATTAATAATATTTTGTTACTTTTTGCATAATTTGGCAATTTAGTAATGGTGCCCAACAAAAATATTCTACACAAAAGTGGTAATTACATTGATTTTTCTTTGTTCTCTTCAAGCATTAGTTGTCTTATATTTATATCTCGAGCATGCCCTTCACTGACACTAAAAGTACACAAACTTTTGAAAAAACAAAAAAAAAACAAACAAAAAAACATTGTTTGGTGTGCAATGTCGCCACAACACAATTTGTAAAAAAATATAGAAATCATTTTCACACAATAAAATGCGACTTTCTTTCTGATACTTGCCGATACTGAGTCCGATACCTGTTTTTTGTTTTCTTTTTTTCTGAACTCCATATCAACAGATTATTTACATTTTATCATCGAAATGGTGTTTAAATATATGAATGAATAAAAACTTTCATCAAATTAAAATATAACAATTACTTTCAACATAATATTGTATATTTTTTAACAAATGAGGTGCTTATATACAGAACCTCACTGCACAATCCAAAATAAAGCATTGGAGTTATATTGTGTCAAATAAAGTGCTGCATAACAGAGCATCACAGATGTGAGATATTGCTTAAATATAATTTAATTACCATTGATTTATTATTATTACTATTACTATTATTATTATTATTAGCAGCAGCAGTAGTAGTAGTAGTAGTAGTAGTAGTAATACAGTGAATATTACATAACTTTACAATAGTGATATATTTCTGTCATACTTTTTTCATTTAAATTGAGCTTTTATTTTGATGGAGCTTTTATTTTGAAGTGTTTCTGTGTGATGACGGTAGCTTTTCAGTCTGAAAAGGCACTACATGACTCAAAGTGATTATTAAACTACAAAAGCCTGCTATTTAATTAAATATGTACTCTGTATGTGCCTCGTGCTACAAAGTGAATTTGCGCTCTGTTCGCTGTCATCCGCAACAAACAGAGTGCGTGATGCTCATGATGGTGTTTTCCCTGTATGAACCAAGGAGGAGCTTTAAAAGGTACGTGCGGTGCAGCGGCGTCGGCACAACACTGTCTCCACACAATCACGAGTGCTCACATTTGAAGCGCACTGCACATGCAAAGTAAACTGTATATTTATCTCATTCAATTGCAGCTTTTGCAGTTAAATAATCGAACTTGGACATAACGTGATTAGAATTTGTGCACTGATTGTTTACATAATGACATTAGTTCGAGTACGAGTACATGGGTGTGGTATCGGACCCAATTCTGATACCAGTATCGGTATCGGGACATCCTTATTTTTATAATGGATTTTCATAGTTTAATATTGAAAGTCTGAGTAAAGGCTAAAACAATAAAAATAAAAAGGCATTTGAAAAGTACCAAAAATGAATGATGAAGGCCTGGTAAAACGTTTCTGAGTCAGTTTTAATAAGACTTTCAAATAACAATATGAAAAAAGTTGAAATCACGTAGTTTAAAAAAGCAACGCCTTTGACGTAACAAACGTACTTGGCGTAGTTGAAGTAACAAACATTTATTACGTATGCGGCTTTTTTGATCACATATAATTAAGAGACAACATGGAATATGTGTACATCTAAAATGTTTTTGTCACTGTAACAGCCTGGCTCACGACTGTAACAAGAAAGGGAGACCAAACCAATTATAGAATTGCAGAAAAATAATGCATGATTCTAGGGGTATACAGTTAAGAAGATGAAAAAAAGATTAAATAAGGGACATAATGTCCCAGACACCACTGTTGAACGACGACAGATCAGTCATGCCAGTGAGGTAGAGCAGAACATGGTAAGACGTGGTGCAATTCATGCCGCGATGCTCAAGTCGAACAACTGTAGAATGGACACTTAACATCAGGGCCAGGTGTTCCCCATCATCCTTGATATCTGCTGACATGACAGAGAAAAGACAAAATAGGGGAGAGGAAAACAAAACAGAAAAAACACAAACAGGACCATGATATCACACCACAGCACCATTTAAAATAATAAAGTGAAGGCAAAATGTGATAATAATGGTGAAAAATTAAAAAGAAATTGTGACCAGTAAAAGGAAATTAATTTTAACCTTAAATCAATTGATGTTGATAAAAAGTCCATAGACACATTACTGGTCAACTACCTGCTGTCTTTGAAAAGTTGTGCATAACCCAAGTAATGGGACCTTTGTTAAAAAAAGAAAAAAAGTATTCTAGAGAAGACAAAGTTCTCTTTCAGAATCAAAGAGACATTAAAAATGGCAACAGACACAGTGGGATATTATCTGCCTATGAGGCCCATTTGAAATGGCTCTGACTGTCTGAACGAAGCTATAACTCAGCTTTCTCAGCTTTCTCAGCTTTTTCTCCAGCTGTCATGGATTTCCCCTCTCTCTGGCCTCTCTTCTGAACTTTGGCCATGATAATTAGTGTGGAGCATATTAGGCCCAAGGCCTTTTTATGTTCCGTTGGTCACAATTTTTTAATATAAATTACAGTCGTGCTGTTCCCATTTTTCTCTCTTGAAGATTAAGAAAAGTAAGAAAACACATTAGAACATGCAGGCTTGGGAAAGCAACAGCTGCTAATGTGTCATTAGTATATACAAAGGAATAGCCATAAAATGATTTTCCTGCCCTTGTCCATGACAAAGAAAATCACTTGTGGATGCAATCATCTGAAGATGGGAATTTTACAGCCTCATTTATGTGCAAGCTGATTTCTCTGGAGCTATGTTGCCAGGATGATGGCATAAAATTACTGTCAAATATACAAATAAAGAAACATGCAGACAATATGGGCCAGTGATGTGATGATCATTTTTTGTCCATATCTAATGAATTATTCAAAAATACATAAAAAATCAATTCACACAAAACAATTACGTGAAAACGCCTCTACCATGTCAAACATTTCTTAGTGGTGTAACTGTCCAGAGACAGCAAAAAATAAAGAAATAAAATATAAAAAGTCTCATTAAAGGCTGGACATGCAGTGAAGCAAATTAGTTTCAAATAATGATTAATATAATAAAGTCAGGTGGTGAAACTTTTTATAAAAAGGCGAATTTTGTTCAATATAAATAAATACAAATATTTTTTAGTTTGAAAAATATGCTTGAAAACTTTTTTGAAATTAATGATGAAAGTTGTTTACACTTGTTGTGTATTCAAGGTGCAAGGGAAATATTTAATACCTTTTACCTGATGGTTACACCACTTGACATTTAAAAAATTATTATAATAAAATTAATTGATTTTAATAATTAAAATTATTTTTGTAGAAAATGATATGCTTTTCAACATTTTTTGAAACCAACATTGACACAAACATTAAATTTCTACAAACTTGACAAGTGTTTTGAATCAGATTTTTAAAAGATTTCTTATTTTTATTATTTCAGATAAACGTATTATACAGTATACATATACAAAAGTCTGACTGCATTTTTTAAATCTCAAATTATATATTTGCAATTGTAATATAATACAATTTGAGTAAAAGTTCAATAATTTACATGAATTTCTGATTTTTGTTGTGAATTTCATTTCTTTTTAAATTTGTATTCTCCCAAATTAGAATGCCCAATTCCCACTACTTAGTAGGTCCTCGTGGTGGCGCGTTTACTCACCTCAATCCAGGTGGCGGAGGACAAGTCTCGGTTACCCGAGACCGTCAATCCGCGCATTTTATCACGTGGCTCGTCGTGCATGTGGAGGCTCATGCTACTCTCCGCAATCCACGCACAACTTAACACGCACCCCATTGAGAGTGAGAACCACTAATCGCAACCACGAGGAGGTTACCCCATGTGACTCTAACCTCCCTAGCAACCGGGCCAATTTGGTTGCTTAGGAGACCTGGCTGGAGTCACTCAAATTTCTAAATTTCTAAATGTGACAGAATGACAAGTATGACAGCATTAAAGCAAAAGAAATGGGACAGACTGAACAAATTTAAGCAAAACTATTCATGTTATCCAGCATGATATAAGAATGTTCCAAAGAAGAAAAAAAAAATCTTGTGTGCTTCAATGGAAGTAAGGAAATCGAAATTCTAAAACATTCCGTTTATATAGTGTAAAAGTTAATGTATAATTTTTTTTAAAGAACTCTAAATAAATTGCAGAGTGCAGTGCAATGACATAGTAAAAGGATAAATCAATTATATATCACCATACATCAACATACATAACGAAACAAAATCATGCATTCATGAACAATACACTAATCTATTTATCATGCAGAAAGTGGGCTTCTATACAGCAACATCCAGGGTTTGCTAACAATGCATCTCTCCATCAGATAGACCCTCTCCAGTGAATGCTCTCTCCACACACTCAGAGTATGACACTTGGAGAGTAGCCCAATTATAGTGGCTCTGCATTGGGCATCTGGACTGCAAAGAGACGTAAATTACATCGTTTTGTGGTGACCAGCCATAGATTTTTCCGTCAGCGAGAAGAATAAGAGGTGCCATAATGAAGTTGCCAGGTGATTTAAGTCTTGTGCTCTCTGGCACTTCATTTAGTAAACTCATCTTCGCTCTGAATAATCAAAGACAGGATCCCAAAGGAATTTAACCATCGCCAATTATTTCCCATATGCTTTAAATGGACTTCCTGTCTCCATTTCTACAACTTATTACAAGCATTGTGAGAGTGGGTGAACTGAAAAAGGCTAAACGTGGGCTGGTTTGTTGTCAAAGCATGCTCTGCTGAAATACATATACTCAAAAAGCACAAGGACAATTTAAAGGAGCGTTTTTCAGTGTCTAGATATACAAACCGTTGAGGGAATTTCTAGAAACTGAGGTTGATCTATGAATCACAAAGGTTTCGGTTTAAAGAATGCACTTTAAAGTGATACCAAAGACCTCTACAGTATCTAAACATTAATTATGTTAAAAAATGTCTTTCTTTTCTCTATCATGCTGAGATACCCTGAGGCAATCTCTACCGTTTACATTTTGTTCATCTGTTTCTTTTGTTTTGGCCTAAAACCAAAGGCACACATTCTACTGTTTCATTTTGAAGTTGTGACTCAAGTCCCCAGATAAGACTTCAAGAAGAGAGGTCTACAATAATAAGACTACCTGGCTTTTATTAACCTCCAGTGCTCTTAAACACAGACTGTTGTCATTGTTAACAAGAAGAAACAGGATGTTGTTGCGTTTAGAAGTCCACAGTCTTAACCGACTGTGTTGTCATCTCAGAACAGGTGGGGGTTATATGATTGAACTTTTTAGCCATATGGACAGGGCAGTATGCAGATAACTTGCATTAGGTATAGAAAGATCATTCAACATTCAGGGAAAGTCATTCTTATTTAACAAAACCATTTATTGAGACCCGCAATCCCAGAGCAAACAGTTCCAACATTGATGCTTATTGAAAGTGTCTTTTGTGTTATTTGCTTGTTTGGGAAGTTATAATTATAGATTTCTCTTTTTAAAAAGGTTAAAAAAATAAATAAAAAAAAGCATGAAAAAAAGCATGTTGAGCTGCATATTATGCAGTGTGTGCGTCTGAGAGTTCCATGTTAAATATTGGCTGCATCTCAAAGCTGACTTGCTGCCTTCCTGCCTAATTAGTTGATGGCTAAACCAACAATGTTTTTGTTTGAATGGATCGCTTAAGGAAAGTGGTCTCAGAACAGTTTAAAAGGCACCTTATATTCATCCTATATGTACTGTAACTCCGTATTTAGCCTCAGAAGGCAGCATTTGGCAGCATTCAGATGCAGTCACAAAAAAACCTTTATCAGTTGCTGCATTGAAAAGACAACAGTGGATGAAAAATATTATTCTTTTATCATTATTTACTTCATTGTGATTGCTGCATTGTCCAAAAGTGGAAGGATACTCACATATTATTTCTTATTTTCAAAGCGCCCCAACCTGGTGTAACAAATTCTACAAGTGTGTGACATATTACTTTAGACATTATCTGCTTAAACACAGATTATGGCTACAGATAATTGATTGTAATTCAAGTTTAACATGAATTTAAATAAATAAATACGATTTATATCAGATTATATACCCATACCTAAGATTCTATTCCAATTGTTTTAAAAGGATCTAGAAAACCGAGTAGGCAACAGAATAATTCTAATCATTGCAAAAACTGTAAATGTTTATAATGTGCATAATATTTAAATGTTAAAATATGTTTTCCTATCCCAGTTTTATTTGGAGAGACAACTACAGTACAAGTAATCCATCCGTAAATTGATTTCCCCAAAAAGTGTAAACACAGCAACATTGGCTCAACCAATTTCCTGAATTTGGGGTAGTTCAATCTGTTTGGGTGACCAATGGAAGACTAGTTTGAAAACTTTTGCAGAAAATCTGGTGATGCTAGTGGTGCAGAAATTCCAGACTTCTGCTTTAACTTTACTGAGTGACTATTTGCACCCAGGTGTAACTAACACCTGCCCCACAGCACGGCTATTTGCACCCCAATAGTCTATTGGAAACATAAAAATGTACGACAATATGAATTGTGAGTGTTGCTTCAGTGGCATGGGGTGTAATGCCATTGAGATTGTGCCTTTTCAACCCGGGTTTGATTCCGCGTTGTGTCGTACTCATTGTCCCATTCTGTTTTATGTCTCCTCTCTTAATATTTTCTTAAATACTACTTATAATAACATATAAAAGTCAATATAAAGGTAGTTGTACTATAGTAATATTGTAGTAACCATGTTTTTTTTTTTTGACGGAAACCATAGATTTGATGCAATTAACAATGGTGTTACTACAGTAACATTGTGTTTATACAGTATAGTAACCATGTTTAATTTTGTGGTTACTATGATTTTACTACAAAATACCATGATGATACTACGGTTACTGTGGTAAAACCATGGTCATTTTTTGTAAAGGAAGGTTAAGGTTAGGTTTAGGGCTAGGGATCGTAGTGCGTCTGTGGGACTCTAAATAAACACAAACATGCTGCAGTGTTGTCCTAATACTGTTAGTATTTAATTAAGGGGGCAAATAGTATCTGGCACTATCACTATCTGGTGCAAACAGCATCTACCAATATTTTCCAATGCTTGCACTGAGGAGTAAATAGCATCTAACTTTATTTGCACCATAGTGTTCTCTTTCAGTGTTACGTTTGACATTCTGAGTCACCATGAATTACGATGACAAGTGTGCAGTTTTTAGCTTAAAAAGCTATTTGACTTGATCTGACCCTTGAAAATTACTTTCATTGACATCATCTAATGTAGTCAGGCTGATTCAGTCATAATAAACCTTAAATATTTTCAACTTGAAAATGTATTTTCAACTTTTTTAAATATATATATTGATAGCAATATTGAGCAATTTGTAGTACAAAACAAGCCCAGATGGGACTTCTGACAGAAAGTATTATTCAGCCAATGTTAGGCACATTTAATAACCACAGAAGCATGTCAATTCTTAACTGTAATTTTTTTTTTTTTTTTATGTATGTAATTTTGCTTTTTTGCAGCCTTATGCTTAAATGTTTTAAAATACATATTTTTTTGACATCAATCTACACTCCATACCCCATAATGACAAAGCAAAATCCCGATTTTTGATAACTTTGCAAATGTATTAAAAAGAAAAAACTGAAATATCACATTGACATAAGTATTCAGACCCTTAACTCAGTACTTCTTTAAACCACCTTTGGCGGCGATTACAGCCTCAAGTCTTTTTGGGTATGATGCGACAATCTTTGCATGCCTGGATTTGGGGATTTTCTGCCATTCTTCTCTGCAGATCCTCTTATGCTCTGTCAGGTTGGATGAGGACCGTTAGTGGACAGCCACATTCAGGTCTCTCCAGAGATATTCGATTGGGTTCAAGTCCGGGCTCTGGCTGGGCCACTCAAGGACATTCACACTTGTGTTGTCTTGGCTGTGTGCTTAGGGTCATTGTCCTGTTGGAAGGTGAACCTTCGGCCCAGTCTGAGGTTCTGAGTGCTCTAGACCAGGTTTTCATTAAGGACATCTCTGTATTTTGCTGCATTCAGCTTTCCTTTAACCCTGACCAGTCCTCCAGTCCCTGCCGCTGAAAAACACCCTACAGCATGATGCAACCACCACCATGCTTCACCGTTGGGATGGTATTGCGCAGGTGATGAGTGATGCCTAGTTTTCTCCAGACATGATGCTTGGAATTGAGGCCAAACAGTTCAATCTTAGCTTCATCAGACCAGAGAACTTGTTTCTCACAGTCCTTTAGGTGCATATTTATGTGTCTTGCATGGAGGAAAGGCTTCCGTCTTGCCACTCTGCCATAAAGCCTAGATCGGTGGAGTGTTGCAGTGATGGTTGTCCTTCTGCAAGTTTCTCCCATCTCCACACACGATCTCTGGAGCTCAACCAGAGTGACCATCGGGTTCTCGGTCACCTCTCTTACCAAGGCCCTTCTCCCCCGATTGCTCAGTTTGGCCGGGCGGCCAGCTCTAGGAAGAGTCCAGGGCTGCATTTCCCAAAAGCATCGTAAGCTTAAGTTGATCATAGAGATGGTCTCTACGATCTACTTAGGCTTACGATGCTTTTGGGAAACACAGCCCTGGTTGTTCCAAACTTCTTCCATTTAAGAATTATGGAGGCCACTGTGCTCTTGGGAACCTTCAATGCAGCCAAATTTTTTTTTTCGAAGCTTTTCCCAGATCTGTGCCTCGACACAATCCTGTTTCTGATCTTTGCAAGCAGTTCCTTTGACCTCATGGCTTGGTTTTTGCTCTGATATGCATTTTCAGCTGTGAGACCTTATAAAGATAGATATGTGCCTTTCCAAATCATGTCCAATCAGTTGAATTTGCCACAGGTGGACTTCAAATCAACGTGTAGAAACATCTTAAAGATGATCCAGAGAAATGGGATGCACCTGAGCTAAATTTCAAGTGTCATATCAAAGGGACTGAATCCTTGTCAATGTGATATTTCAGTTTTTTCTTTTGAATAAATTTGCAAAGTTATCAAAAATCTGTTTTTTGCTTAGTCATTATGGGGTATGGAGTGTAGATTGATGTGAACATTTTTGTAATAATTTTAAGCATTTTAGCATAAGGCTGCAACAGAACAAAATGTGAAATAATGAATGGGTCTGAATACTTTCTGAATGCACTGTAGATTCACTCGAGAGTATCACTTATTGCTTTCATTCCTGTAATTCTTCTGTTCTATACCGCATCCATTTTCAGAAGCCAGTCAAGGCTGATGTCAGCTGGGACCAGATCGGTTTTTAGCAGCCCAGCTTCAGATTCAGTCTTTTCACTCCTAACCATTCATGTCTCTGCTAACAATTTCCTGTCTGCTTGTGTTTTAATCAATAACCACATCACTTTATATAGGCCTGCCTTGGCTGTTTGTTCTTATAGAGCAGTGGAGAGTAATGTGAGATGATTCTGCCAGCTGCAATCAACCGCTGAAACAAAAGACAGGGTTGAATCAATTGGATCACTGATGCACACACCTTCATAGTGTTTCTGAAATAGTGACATTTTTAGTGAAATACGGATATGGAAAGACATGATCGCAAAGCAAATTTGTGTTGGTTTCTAAACAAAATTCGGATCCAGTATGCTAAGTTTTAGACAATCGCCACCATGCGACTGAAGTTCGTGTCCCAAAAATTGCCCCAGCTGTACCTTTGACATCACATCACTTTTGATCTCCGAGTAGCGAGATAATACATTTGCAAAGCAGCATGTGAAAGAACGTTTTGTTTTGGTCTCTGTACTGTTATGGCTGTTCTCATCACAAGAGTGAGCAAGACATAGCAGTGCATATTTTTTTGCATCTATTATAACAGGTAAGGGCATTTACATTGGAAGCATCAGCAGCGAGTCAGAGCGTCGAGTGAGCTGCACTGCAGCACAAGTCTATTTTTGCTGCTCTTTGCCGCTGAATTAAAATAACAGGGCACTGCTGATGGACATCATGAATGTAATTTGACACAAAAAAGTACAAATTGCACAGAATAAACATATATGTGTGTGTTTTATATGAATTCGAGCACGACAGCACATTGAAAAAAATTAAAACACGATGTAAAATAACAAAAACAAAATTAAAAAACTTTAATGGTAGAAGTATGGTTTTGTCATTTAAAACTGCAGTATACTACAAGTTCTAGGCTTAAACAAACAAAATAAAACTGCCAATTATATACTTCTAAACGGAGAGCAGGTCTAAAGGGTTAACAGCAATGCCCATACACACAGCCGAGTGTGCTGCCAAATATAAACAATGCACGCAACGCCATGTGTGGTTGGTAAATTCAGAACTTATCCCAGTCTTGTATTGAAGATGGATGACACAATAATGATTTTGGAGAAACGAAGTGCTTATAACCTAGACTTACATTTTATAAGGATTAATTCATTAACAAAGTAAAAATCATAGGATGTAGCTGCTTCGACTTATAATATTTTTTCTTTGAAATTATTCAACAGTTTTAGCTGACATTTGAACAGAGATATCACTATTCAATGGATGTATAAACTTATTTCTGACTATAAAGCAAGTGATCTATCCAAACCGAGTGATCGCATCCTGTGTTGTGCAAAACTTTCAAAGGCTTGTCCCACTTCCCCTCATGCACAAAACTGAATGTTTCTGAATGATTATGTTTGTAAGGATCAGAGCTAAATGTTCGCAGTCACTAAATGAAATAATTCTTTAAAACTACATTAGGTTACACCAGCGTCATGTAAAAAAGAGTTCATGATGATTAAATTTGATATACTTATCAATCACCCACTCCTGATAACCATTTTATAAGTTATGATCATTAATAAAGGAAATACTCAATGTAGTTTCATAGAAATCACTTTATTTTCAGTATAGAGCCGCTGCTGTAAAGCCCTTGCGAGTCTGCAGCTATAGTTACAATGTACCGGTAGTTTTGCTGTAGTTTCACACACGTCTTGTTCAAGCATTAGGGTAAGGTTTAGGAGTATACTACTACAATCTAATTACTACTTAAATGTTTCAGAAAATGGGATGTGCTGTGCCTTTTAATGTCACATCCATTCAAGGAAGTGAAAGGACGCATTTGAGAAAGTGCTTATGCGCACAACTATATTATTTCCAGACATCCGGAAAGCATACACCAGCGGCCAAAAGTTTGGAATAATGTACAGATTTTGCTCTTATGGAAAGAAATTGGTACTTTTATTCACCAAAGTGGCATTCAACTGATCACAATGTATAGTCAGGACATTAATAACGTGAAAAATTGCTATTACAATTTGAAAAAATATTCAGAACTTCTTAAACTACTTCAAAGAGTTCTCATCAAAAAATCCTCCATGTGCAGCAATGACAGCTTTGTAGGTCCTTGGCATTCTAGCTGTCAGTTTGTCCAGATACTCAGGTGACATTTCACCCCACACTTCCTGTAGCACTTGCCATAGATGTGGCTGTCTTGTCGGGCACTTCTCACACACCTTACAGTCTAGCTGATCCCACAAAAGCTCAATGGGGTTAAGATTCATAACACTCTTTTCTAATTATCTGTTGTCCAATGTCTGTGTTTCTTTGACCACTCTAACCTTTTCTTTTTGTTTTTTTGCTTCAAAAGTGGCTTTTTCTTTGCAATTCTTCTCATAAGGACTGCACCCCTGAGTCTTCTCTTTACTGTTGTACATGAAACTGGTGTTGAGCGGGTAGAATTCAATGAAGCTGTCAGCTGAGGACATGTGAGGCGTCTATTTCTCAAACTAGAGACTCTGATGTACTTCTTGTTTAGTTGTACATCTGGGCCTTCCACATCTCTTTCTGTCCTTGTTAGAGCCAGTTGTCCTTTGTCTTTGAAGACTGTAGTGTACACCTTTGTATGAAATCTTCAGTTGTTTTTTTTTTTTTTTTTTTTTGTTTTTGGCAATTTCAAGCATTGTATAGCCTTCATTCCTCAAAACAAAGATTGACTGATGAGTTTCTAGAGAAAGCTGTTTCTTTTTTTTCTTTTTGTTGCCATATTTGACCTAATATTGATCTAAAGACATGCCAGTCTATTGCATACTGTGACAACTCAAAAACAAACACAAAGACAATGTTAAGCTTCATTTAATGAACCAAATAGCTTTCATGTGTGTTTGATATAATGGCAAGTGATTTTCTAGTATCAAATTAGCAATTTATCATGATTACTCAAGAATAAGGTGTTGGAGTGTTGGCTGCTGGAAATGGGGCCTGTCTAGATTTGATCAAAAATGACTTTTTTCAAATAGTGATGGTGCTGTTTTTTACATCAGTAATGTCCTGACTATACTTTGTGATCAGTTAAATGCCATTTTGAGGAATTAAAGTACAAATATCCTTCCGAAACAGCAAAATCTGTACATTATTCCAAACTTTTGGCCGCCAGTGTAGATATAGACAAAACATTTTCATTTGACAGAAGGGGGCTTATTTTTTTAAATTCTTTGGAATTTATGCATTTGCAATTAATCATGTGGCATGCACAAAGTGAGTCATGAGAAATACAATTTCTATGACCGTTTGATGCATTTCTGGCGATGTGTGCCTCAGCGCATGATGATACTGTACAGTATATGTGTGCACGTCTTGTTCATCCTGCTTTGGACTATGTATGTGCATTTTTTTCGTCTCATACCAGCGTGGATCACTTTTGAACCAGTCAAAATGATTCAAGCTCTGCACAGGAACTGTTATTGAAGGATGGGAGAGTTAAACACTTGGACCTGATTGTAAAACTGTAAGTAAACAGTTTTATTCATGAATATTTCAAATGTCATGACTGTTTGATAGCTTATGGTACCGAGTGTTAACAGTTGTGCTTCAGACGAAAAGTTTAATATATTCGGATGCAATATGTAAACCCTGAAATTTAGTTTTATAATGTTGTAAAGTTTGTTCATTCTCTTCTGATTGAGTTTCAAATAAGGCTGTATTTCAGGGGCTGCAAGATGATAGCCAATCATAAAAATGGGCTTTTATATTGAAGTTTAAAGGAGGCGCTTAGGCAGGGTTGAAAATGATCATATATTACAAAATGATGACTGTTTTGGTGCAAAAAAAAACTTCACTAACTTTATCAGTGGACCTCAGTGAGGATAATAAAATGATAAAAACAGAGTATATCATGGCCCCTTTAAAGATAAATATGTTAAAGTATGCTTGTTCTCTTTTAATCAAAAACATACAATTGTAATCTTGCCAAAGTCCGCTTTATGTTTAATTACTGTAATGTCTTGACTTACTTGTGTTGTCACTTTCCATGTCACGTTGATGTCAAAAGAATGATGCTGCTCTGAATAGTGTCCCAACTTACCTAGTCCAATTACCAAAAGTCCTCTGCAAAAACACTTTTCAGGTACAGTATATATCATATAATTAAGCCTGATGACCATTAAACCATACAGAACCTTATGTATATAGATTTTAAATGTTGGCAACTTCTTGAAATATTCTTCATATGGGTCCGCTTTACATTAAGGTACGTTTTCATAGGGTGCTAATGTTGAATATGTGTTATTAAGCATGTATTACATGTGAGGTAAAATGGCCAACCATTTGGCAACTATTACATAAAGGTCTCCATTTGTATTCATGTTGTTATAGCTGCATATCAATGGAATGCATTTGCAAATGGCATGTTAGTCAAACATTAACCCATTTATAACAAAGGGAACATTAATATAAAGTGTTACCAATGTTTCTCTAATTTGCAGCTTTTGTTGATATATACATTAATACATTATAACAAAAACATAACATTTGCATGTCAAAAGATGAGTTTTAGGTAACATGTGGCAAATTCATTTCAACTGATTACAGTCTTGAGATGACTTACAGTAAACTTGAATTATGCATAAGACACATAGATTTAGTATTAAAAATCACATCCTAATCTTATCTAAATTCTTACATTTAATTCTTGTACTCTCCTTCTTCAAGACAAGCTTCTTACCCCAAACACGCTCTGCCTCACTGATTACTATTGAGTGGATTAGGATTAGAATGCTGAGCTATTTTTTAATGATATTGTGTCTTATGTTCCTGTGGAACAGTTTTACATGCATCATAATGCCTGCTGAGGAGATATTGGAGAAGTAGTGGATACTGAACATATTAATGTACATTTAGATACTAAATACTAAACATTTAAATTCTATATAGCATGAATACTGAGTGAGCAAGAAATGATATTGAGTATTTAAGTAGTATTCTAAAGGCTTAGCAACCTGCAGTATCTCAAGGATATCTCTCTGTCACCCAAAAATAAAGCATTTCTGAACAGCTTTAAGGGATCTAATGGAGTGATGAAGGACAATTCAGACTAAATGAAATGAGTGCCCTATTGATCCTGTGAGTCTAGGCCTCTATTTCTGTTCTTAAGACTTGATTTCCTAAAAAGTAATTCACAACACTGTGCATCTTGTATAATCCTTACGATTAAAGTCTTTGGGCGAAATCATTAAACAGTCGTGCCATAGTTTTGCACGTATTTACAATGCAAAAACAATTCACCTGCTGGACAATGCATATTAAATTAAGTAATTGTCTTGTTTCTATGTCTTGTTTCTAGGCTTATTCTGAAAAGTCTGTTCTATTTACCTGATGCAAATAACATTGTGCTATTGCTATTGCTATTGCATTGCTTCAGACACTATTGTTTGTGTACACGAATATCAGTATGAATTTGTTTTAATTTTGCATTTGCTATCATGGACATCTTGCCAGTATTATGGTTGTTCATCCAATTTTTCCACGTAATCCATTATTTTTTTCAGAAATAATGCTTGTGTTATTCTTTTTAATCATTTGAATAGTTCACATTCAGAGGTGGAGGTAGTTATGGCTGGTCCTTCAAGATAAGGTTTTCATTTTCATGAATAGTTGTGGGGAGTGGTTGAGATGAGAGGGGTTTAGTAATGAGAGCAATAAACTGAAAACACACGGATTTGATCAGGCTGCCTTGTTGACACTCCTGAAGTAAGTCCTCCAATCCACCATTCTCAAACATTCATCTAATTTCAGACAAAAATAAGCATTTTAATAATAATTAGTTTTCACTGTTAAGCAGACGATACCCAACTTTATATTTCCTCGAAATCTGACGAAATTTCCCATAGAGTTAAAGATTGATTTTGGGATTATAAGAATCGGTATCGGGATCGTTCAAATGAAGATCACGATTAATCGGAAAATCAATCTTTTTACCCAGCCTAATCCTTATTATTTGTATTTTAAGTCATACATTTTAAAATGTAAATTTATGTTTTAATTTTAAAGGTTCAACAAAGCCAAATATATTTCTTTTTGCGCACACCCTGGAACCTGCTTATGTACCCCCATGTGGAAAGCATACCCCCGGTTGGGAATCACTGCTACACTGCTTTGACGTTTTTCTCTATTCACTGTTTTCCTAAAGTAATGATGTAAAGGATGTGTTCAGTAGTCATGGACATTAACCTTAATAATCATGCAGAACAGCGGTGTTGAGAAAAACAAATCAAGAGATGATCTGCCATGAGTTTAAATTAGAACATATGGTAAAGTTGGTGTAATTTCTATTTATTTTCTCGCTTGACTGTTTGTATAATTGTGTAACTCACAAAAACCCAAGGAAAGTACGGCAAATCGCAAACTAGAGACAGTCATGAATTCAAAAGTGTAGTTGATACTGCAAAAAGTACAATTTAAGTCATAGCGTATATTGTAATTGCGGCAATTTATGTCTTCAAAACTCTCTTTATTTCTTTGTTATATTCTGCAGGAATTTGCAGAAAAAACCTAAATGTGATTCTAAATAAGAACCTAAAGAATATTCTGTCATGAGAAGTTGCTGAAAGCACTATAATAACAGAGTTAAAGTAAACCTGTTTATTTTTTTAGCCAAAAATATGATACTGATTCTGCAAAAAATGGTCTGAATTTATTATTTTGTTTGCTTAAATAGTGTTAAAAGTTATGGTTTTGTGGCACTCATTCATGTCCAGAAGATCATTATTATTATCACGAATCTCATTATCAATTACAACATTTTAAAAATTTTAAACACATAGGGAAAAACTATTTGCTGAAAAACTTTTCACACAGAGGTGCATTCATACACACACTGAGCAGCAATGTAGACACTGTAACAAAAAAACCTTCTCTACAAATGGATTTTCAAGTGGGAAAACAATATGACACTACAAAAACTGACACTCAGTTTACAGTAAGTGTGTTACTGCTTATGACAATTCAACTTTGACATTCATTTCCAAAACTGAAGCGAAACTTGCAACATTCCTTTTTACGAATCTCGTAAATGTGTCTAAACTGCTTAATAGGATGTCAGCAACAAAAGGGATGTGTCCTATAGACAACAATCATAGCAACAGCTAGAATTTATCCTACACGCAACAAAAGCAACACTGACATTACATTAAAAAGCAATTTATGCATTTTTCATTCAATCCACAGTTATATTTTTGTGGATTGTGCCTGTCTTCCCTGCATTTGTCCATCATGGTTAGCCTTGAGTCAGCTAGAGACCAGGGGAGTGCTGAGCAATCTCATTCAATTCTGGCGGCAGGGCCTGAGTGAACTGCATACTGGGCCTGGGAGGATTGAAAGAGTCTGTTTCTGCACATTCATTCTCATTTTCTATCTCCACACAAACTTTTCCAAAAGCACCTCATTTTATGATGAAACTTTGAAGGTCAGTTTTAGAAACTGGGGCTACTTTTAAAAATAAACAAACAAAACTACGTGACACAAGTGCATGATGGTAAATTAAGAGAAATTCTGCATTAATTATAGCCATTAATATTACCTTAGTACACAGCAACAACTGAAGCTCCAGCCTACAGCAGTGCTTATTTAACAAAATAGTAAAGTATTCAGATAATTTGCCTGCAGCTAGGGGTTGCATAGACTAGTCGACTAGAACTAATGTAGTCGACACTGTCAGGCAGAAGTTGACTAGTCAGTGTCCAGGTAATTTACAAAATGTAAATGTTTAAATGTCACTCTGATGCCTAATTTCAATCATGGATTACAATACCTTACCAAAGGTTACATTTAAAATGAGATGAATAGAACATTCAGTCATTATTCACTTATTGCTTAATCCCTTAATTTTTATTTGGCAGCAGCTATTTGCACTAAGAGTAAATAGCAACAAAAAGCATCTTCTTTGCACAGGGTGCAAAAAGTGGCAGATATATTATACTATTATAAATACTAACATACAAAAACGCCTACCCCTAAACCTAACACTAACCTTAACCTTATAAAAATTAACCATGGTTTTACTATAGTAACCATAGTATCAACATGGTATGTTATAGTAAAATCATAGTAAACCACAAAATTAAATATGGTTACTATATTAACACCATATTAATTTAACACCATAGTTAATTTAATTAAAAATATGGGCAAAAACATGGTTACCACAATATTAATATAGTAAAAGCACAGTTAATTTTATCCACATCAAATCTTTCTTTCAACTCCCCACCATATCCAAAAAAATTAAAAATTAGAAAGGCAGCTCAAAAATGAGAAAAACACCATAAAACGGCCATAAAAGTAATCATCTCGGTTACGTACGAGACGCTGCATGATGACGCAATTGGGAAAACATCAGTAGGTCATGTGGTCTGAAGGTCCTATATAATCACGCCAATTCATTGGCTGATGGCGCTTAAGCGACTCCCATAATAGGCACTCGCTCCGGCACCATCTCCTCAGATTTTCTGCAAAAGGCACGAGCATATGCAGCAATTAGTGAGAATGGCCAGCAATGCAGCATCTCGTTTCCTCTCAGGGAACCAAGGTTACGAACGTAACTGAGACGTTCCCTTTCGAAGGTAACTTTGACGCTGCGTGATGATGCAATTTGGAACGAATACCCTAACGCCATGCGAACAGTAGCTGATAACTATCTAAGGCCGTTTGGCAAGCCTACAGTGGCGCACAAGCGAGCTAAGAATATAAAAACTGTGAATTTACTCCTGTTTCAACAGAGAGAACCTGAGAAGCAGGAGTCAAACAGTTGTAGAAGTCCCTTATGGAGTTCATCCAGCAATGAAAAGGCCTCGCATGCAACATGCCCAGAGGAATGACTGCAGACACCGCGATCATAAGGGGAAAGAGAGAGGCCGAGGCTGCTCCTGAACTGCCTTTTTCATGTGCATTCTCCCAGAACAACACAGAAAAAGACAATAGGGACAAAGGGCCTCATTTTGTTTTCTTACTGTCCAACGACGAATCCTCTCTTACAGCCTTTCTTACTGGCAGTGGATCACGATGCGTGTTGTTCTCGCATGCAATATTTGTCAGAAAATTGCCACCGAGGAGTCCTCAGAGCATGTCTGACAAGACTTATGCTTTCGCTCAGGGGGAGGGCAACAAACACAAAGAGGATTCCGGTGTCTGTCCGCACCCCATCTACTCAGACACAGAGCTGAAATCCCAAACGGCTCCAGCACATGGAGCTACAAATTCTGAGGCCGCAGAACTGGAACAAGTGGGGATAGAGGCTCGTGGCGAGAAATTGCGAACCTCAATGAAGAGCCGTTGTCATTGTCGGGAGAAAAATTATTTTTGCAATGAAGAACAGTAAATCTGTGATGAAACTGGAACGCCTGCCTATTAGGAGCCCATGACGTAGCTCCTTATGGGCATAGCTTAAGCTCCATCAGCCAATAAATTGGCGTGATTTTATAGGGGCTTCAGATCACATGACCCACTGATGTGTTCCCAATTGCGTCATCACGCAAGGGAACTTCTATCTGTACACTTTATGTGAAGAACAGATCCAAATTTAAGCCTTTATGCAACAATCAGCGTTCCCATCCACCATAACATTCAAATCCACAATAAATTTAAACATTCAAAAAGTGCCGCCTCAAGAAGCATTAGAAAGATTTGATGTCAGTGATGTACAATACAAGTCATATTGATTTTGTGCAACATGAGGGTGAGAAAGTGATGACAGAATTTTTGGTTGAGTTACCCCTTCAACAGGGATACAAAATAATGTTTTATCAGTTTTATCAGTACAGGACAGAACTAACATTCACTGTAAATTGTCTATTTATCCTACCACAAAGGCAATTGCTAAAACTAAATCTCTTAAATTCAGGAACGCAATTAAACTGATGTTATTTATGCTATAAAATATGAATTTTCATGATTCTTTTTCCCTTCCTTTCATATCAAAGTGTTAGATGAAGCGCTTCCCATCTCTAACTAAAGTGATCTCATGCTGATCACCTGATTGCTTCTCTTTCACATTCTCCTGATCTGCATTTCAATTTTCATCATCCAGTATGCATGCCTTTTGCATCACCAACTGTCAAACAGATACAGTAATATTTCATAAGCTTTATTTAAACAGATCTGAGTTGCTCCTTCTACACGTGTGACCAGAACTCCATGCATAGGACAAGTACACCAAGTAAATCAAATTTACTTATAAAAAAATTATATATTTTTTCTAAATTCTATATATATATGAATTCTGCATACATGAACTTCATCCCCTATGCACAGATGGAGAGATTTACCAGCATGTAAACAATGTTTAATTTAGAACACTGTAAAAATATTCTCAAACAGACCTGCCTCTGTCAGCAGCCAAGAACATACCTGTCTGTCAAGAGCTGAAAATGAGGCAGTTACAAGAAGCATTCATGTCCCCTGAGGCTCTGATAAGGTGTAAGACCCACACCTAGTCAAAGATTCCACAGTTTCCCCCAACGGGAACCTGGAAATGTTGGCTCACTTGTTGTAAGAGTTTGTGTGTTTGATATGAATGTGGAAATCTGGATATTACACAGAAGACTAGAACTAATGTAATTCTAAGACCTTTAGAATAATAAAAATACATTGTTTATCATTGATATAGCAATACGTGTTTCTTCTAAATGCTTCTCCTTCTCAATGCTAGGCTGTTGTGGGTGGTTGCCAGGGTGTTGTTATGCTGTTGCAAAGGTGTTGTGAGTGGTTTTAGCACGCTGATATGCAGTTGCTAGGGCGTTCTGGGCAGTGCTGGGTAGATTACTTCTGAAATGTTATCTAGAATTGTTTTTAAATGACACAACTAAAATTGTAATCAGTAACATATTTTTTGGTAAACTAATCAGATTACTTTTGAATAACTTAAAATTGGGTTTTAAACAGAACATGGAATAAGTACCAATTTGCACTCCTTAATTAGTAAACATGCTAATAGGAATCTGCTATCTGTCAGTCCATTACTACCCAACATGAGTTGGTGGTTTCATGGCCAAGTCAAAAGAGCCTATCCCTAAGTCTATGATATGTTGGTGTCTGTAGATATAGCTTGGGTTTCTTCTTTAATGCAGATCGATTGGATTTAGTTTTATTGTCCACCAGGTTAAAATAGTAAGTTTAAGTACTTAGAAAAGAATTAGAATACCTTTCTTCAACAAGCCGCGCGAGTATCATTCATGTCTGAATAACAAATGGTGCAGGATTAGTGACACATCAAAGTTTGATACTTAGGGTTTTGAATGAATTCCTAAGGCCACATCCACACTAATACGTTTTCATTTGAAAACGCATCTTTTTCTCAACGTTTTGGTCTTCCATCCACACTGAGACAGCATTTTTGACAGTGAAAACTGAGCCCATGTTGTAGCAGAGTTGTCGTGCCTGCTATTCACTTTGATAGCGTTGTTTAAGGCGCTTCAAAGGCGACAGGAAATTTACTCAGAACTGCTGTCCGGTGGCGAGGACAATTGCGTTCATACCATACATGGAAATGATGCAGGGCCTATGTTCTTAAAAAAGAAAATTCTCGCATGCGCTGTAAGAGGATTTAAGCATTTTCTGACATTTCAGTGTGGACGAGCAACTTTTGGAAAATGTTTGAAAACAGCAGTTCGGAAAAAAAAGAGCAGTTTTTAAATTTACCCAGATTAATGTGGATGAAGTATGAGCAATATTAATAGTGATGTTTGCATTAGCAAGCACCACTAGCTATTGTTATTTCAGTCTCTCTTCCAGTTGCAGAAAAGGAAAATAACACATTTAGAATAGCCAGTACAGGTGTGTAAATTGGCGTTTGGCCAAAAATCTGGTGCATGGGAAGCTCTGCTTCACACAACCTGTTTGGCAGTTTTCCTGAGTACACCAATTACCTTTTTGTGACGTGAGGTACAAGGCTTAATTGGTACCATCCATCTTTTTTAAGAGCTGACTACACCTGCTGAAAGCTCTTTATCATGCATACATAAGGTGTCATCAAATTTCACATGTAGTTTTAGGCCTTAAACTGTTGGTTTTGTGGCATAATATGACCCACAGCCAGGGCCTTCTTGCCATTACAACAATTATTAGCGACGTGGTTCTGACAAGCCTCTGCTGTCTTTTGCTGCCTCACTTCTCACAATCCTGAAATGGCCTTGCAGGAGTCTGTGAGGTTGGCATACACCGCATATCAACAAGGATTCGGATTAATTAGCTGAGATATCATCAGCGCTCCTCTCACTTCTTTTATGCCTTTTCGCTATGTTTTTGCCAGCTCGCGCACTAATACATCACCTCAGTGATAACTGTCCTTTCAATGGAGAGCTTTCATTATAGCTGTGTTGATCCTTCTCCGGACGGTTTTCAATTGCTTCTCTATTGACTATGTTCACTCATGTTTATTCAGCTGTGGCACATCCTGAACACTGATAGATACCCAATGACACGATAATGCTGGCGTTTGCTCCAGCCAGCCTATTGTGCATCAGCTTGTGTGTGAATAGAAGAATGCCTTTGGAAAATCCCAGTTTGCATTGATGCCAGCACACTGACTTGAATTTAATGATTTTCAGAGAAGAGGAAGAATGCTGTTGTAGATAACCATTTACCAACTCGGAATTTCAAATACTCTTGGTCCAAGGGAATGGAAGAACCTCCACTTTCATAATAAAAACCTACCAAGCATTTCTTAAGGTTTTTCATTCTACATAATAATTTGGTTAAATAGTTCAACTTTATGATAAAGAACTGCAATATTTAACCGGACACCGAATAGGGAAGAGGAAATTGCAATGCCCTAATATGGTGACTTTAGGAAAGAGGCAATCATCTTATTCATAAAGGTATCGCCTGGTCTTTTTGCTCTAGAGTGTGCATGTAGTGTGTGGTACATATTAAATGGACCAATCTGAAAAAATACAGATTTTTGTGGCATTTTTTGAGCTAAAGAAGTCAAATTTACGATTCCATTGTTGTCAGATTTGATTTGTTATTTGAAACTATCTTGGCTTACAGTTTGAGAGATTTCAATCTTTCCTGCCTGGGGCCGCTACCAAGATGGCTGCCAAAAGCAAATGATATATTTGAGCACATTGCATTTCAAACCATATCTGTATGCCACACAATTTTTAAAGAATTTTCAGTCTTGTACTGCTGTAGATATTAAAGTTTTTTTTTATGTCAATTAATGCACAAAATGAATATATACATGCCAAGTAATACATCTGACAAACAAATGTCATTGTGTAAACATTCAGTGCACAAATTAAAATCAAGTTATGTTCTAGTGTGAATATTAAACCACAAAGACTGTGATTTAATGAGATGAATATATAGTTTGCATGTGCTGCATGCTTCAAAGTAAATATATATTGTTTTAAGAATATTTGAATGTAAACATGAAGCCGACTGCTCATACCAAGGGGCTCTAAAACACTATCATGAGCATTGCGCTCTGTTTGTAGCAGATGACAGCAAGCAGAGCACTAATTAACTATGTAGTACGCAGCACATACAAACTACATTTATATTGAATGAAACAGCAGCCTTTTGTGGTTTAGGAATCACACTGGGTCATGTAGCGACCTGCTTTTCCAGGTGAGAAGCTACCATCAAAAACACACAGAAATGGAAAGGGCTTCACTCCAAAATAAAAGCTTCCGCCAAATTCCATTTAAATGGAAAAAAGTATGACAGAATTATATCTCTACTGCTTATAATTATGTAATATTCACTGTAATACTACTACTACTACTATTACTACTATTAATAATAACATAACAATAATAACAATAATAATAAATCAATAATAATTATAAGCAATATAGCACATCTGTGATGCTCTGTTGTGCAGCGCTTTATCTGTCAAAAATAACTCCAATGTTTTATATTGGATTGTGCTATGAGGTTCTGTATAAAAGCTCTTCAATTTATAAAAAATAATACAATATTATGTTATAAATTAAATGTTCTGTTTTCATTTGATTACAGTTTTAATGAATTCATTTATTTAGACCCAGTTTTGATGATAAAATTGAAATAAACGATTGAATATGAAATTCAGAGAAAAAAGGTATCGGTGTCTGTGAGTATCAAAAGGAAGTATCAGTACTCATACTTGTTCTCCAAAAAAAGTACTTTTAGCCCCTTAATACGTAGGGCTCTATTTTCGAGAGTGCGCAAAGCACAGCACAACGTGCTACGACAGTGCGCAACTTCTTATCCAATTTTCGTGAGAGCGCTAATTCTAAGTCCAATTTTCATGCCAGCGCAAAGCGCAAGTGGCCGTGGGTGGGAGTGTTTGCGCTACTGTGGGTGTATGGTGTATTGTATGTAAATGAAGTAGCGCAAAGAGCAATTTGCTATTTTCCTACAAATGTGGTTGTTGTGCTAAGACGTTTCAATATCACGTCTTAACTCAGTCCAAATTCAGTTCCTGCATTTGCAGTTTGGAGATTTCACCAGCAGGTGGTAATAAAGTTAATGTCCAAATTCTGAAAGGACAGAACATCAAATAATGTCTTTGACGGTCGCTGTTGAAGCCGTTTGTTGAAACAAAAACAAAAATATGAGATTTGTGTTAAATTTTTTAGAGGTCATGTTTTATTTTTTCAATTATTATTATTATTATTTTTATTGTTATGTTTAAGTCACTGTGTTAGAAGGAGAGAATGTTTGAATTTGGTATGATGTTTTTGACCACTTCGTTATTTTGATTCTATTTTTGTTTCGTTTGAAGTGTAATTTAAATTTAGAAATATTTTTGGTTTAATGTTTTCGTGTTTCAATAAATGAATGTAATTTTTCAAAATCAGTGTTGACCGGTAGAAGTGAAGTGTGATCCGATACAATCACTGTTCATATTAGCCATGATTTGTGTGTCAGTAGATGAAAATGATTAATAATACTTACATTCTCTGTAATTTAACTGAGCCTACACACATATCCTGAACCACATTTTCCATGCATATAAAAGGAACGTGTCCCATTTAACAAGGACGCACAAAATAATGTAAATCCATATTTTTTTTCTTGCAATTCATTGCACACAATCAATTTACACTACCAACTTCTTATGAATGTACTGTCTTTGTTTATATCATTAGAGCTTGATAGGGAATGGACTGTATAATAGGACGGTGCTGGAGATGAACCTCCATTAAACCGATTAGTGCCTTGCGTGGGCGATTTTGCCA
This sequence comes from Myxocyprinus asiaticus, assembly GCF_019703515.2. Classification (NCBI taxonomy): domain Eukaryota; kingdom Metazoa; phylum Chordata; class Actinopteri; order Cypriniformes; family Catostomidae; genus Myxocyprinus; species Myxocyprinus asiaticus. Next base: position 15,752,479 of record NC_059349.1, on the reverse strand, counting down.
AACCCACTTGCGCCTAGACTTAGCCCACGCTTAAAAGAAAATACCAACACTTCATGGCCATGCCCATTGACTTTGCGCTTATGAGTTAAGGTATTGTGCTGTGCTTAGCGCTTGCATGGTTAAAATAGGCCCCGTAGTGTTTACTGTCAGAAACCACCTTAAATTTGGTCCTTGACCCCAAATGTGCATAAGTGAACCCAAAGTGGGTTTTAGTTTGATGGGTTGTTCCCCTTTCATGCCCAAAAAATCTTAAGGTTTGAAATAAATTCTGTGCTTGAAAGGGTAAAATAGCTCATCACTATGATAAAGATCTTTGAAGAAATTTGGGAACTATAGTATTTCACTAGAGACAGTATGAGAAGGAGGAAATGGACCACTCAAAGAAAAATAAATGGGAAAATGTTCAACACACAATTTGCAGACTATAGGTTTGGGAGTCCCACCTTTTAGTTAGGAGAGTCAATCATCTTATTGGTTAAGTCATTGCTTGGTCTTTTGTTATATAATGTGCATTCATTGTGATGGGTACACATTACTGTAGATGGACCAGCCTGAAAAATACAGATTTTAGGCATTGTTTTAGCTAAAACAAGGAAAATTTATGATGCCATTGTTGGGATTTGAAACATAATTTTGGTTTACAGTTTTGCAGATTTTAATATTTCCTTATTCAAATATGGTAGATAGGAGCTGTACTTGCACAACAAGAAAATAGCTACCAAGATGGCCACCAAAGGAATTGTTCCCATAAGCCCTTTTTCAGTGTTTGAAATTATGCAGTAGTGAAAGAGGAAAGAAATACTTTCCATCATCCTGCAAATATGTTGGCAAAGAGCATAAAATTACTTCATAAAGATCATACATTTGTGTTTCACTAGTTGAGAGCTAACCTCAACTAAAGTATAATCTGATGCCTATAGATGTTTGTATTCCCTTCCCCACTCTCACTGAAGAACCCAGCAGGACACATCAAAAAGGGCAAAAGCATTAGAACGTGACTGCTAATCACCATGTTACAGGACATGAAAGTCAAGCATAAATTAATAAAATTGATCATCCTTTATATAGTGAATATATATGTATTTTGTAATCATAATGTTCTTATTTATAAATTTATTTATTTTCCACAGACCTTTCTGTTTCAGCTTTCCTTTGATAGCCTCTATCTATCAGTGGTGATCAAACACAGTCCTTCTCACAGGTTTCTGAGGCCTTTCCTGCCGCCAGTAATAGAGGGATGATTACTTTGAGAACCAAAAGAGAGAGGAAAAAAATAGAATTTCTCTACCACTTTTTTGTTTTTCTTTTTGATGTTGGATTCTGTTTCAGGTCTTTCCAGTGTGTGAATGTTACATTAGAGAGGTAAAATAAGAGACAAGCAAGTCATAATGAACCATAACTACATCAAGCAGGGCTTTTCCTCAAGGCTATATGGTCTATTTACCCGTAGAGCAAAAACAGGGGCCAAAATTTCAGAGGACTAGTCTGGTATGATTTTAGCAAATATGGGCTGTAATATTAATATTAATATTTAAGCTGCTCAGTGTAATATTTCTATGTTGAAATATTTTCTCTCATCCCAGATTAAAGGAAACATTCACCCAAAAATTAAAATTCTATTATGATTTACTCAAACGTATATTAATCCAAAACCCTTCTGTCTTTCTTTCTTCTGCAGAACACAAAAAGTTTGGTTTTGATGAGAAGCATCCTGAAATGTAAATAATTTTCAGTGAGAATTGTGATGTTACATGTGAACATGTTCATGAGCGCTATAACAGAAGCTTGTTCAAGGTGGCACGCATTCACACAAGAACTTGCTTTGTTTTTAAATAATGCAAGTTCTTGCATGAACCCGAAAATCTATTGTATGCCTTCCGAAGACTTGGAATAGATAGACTACTTTATGACAAGAAAAAAAACCCAACATAAAACCACAATAAAAGTGTGATGAGATGACATTTAGATGACAAGAACAGATGAGGTTTGATGTTATTGACGTAGTCGACATATCTGATTCATGAACTATTCCTTTAAGCTTATTATGTTATTGCTTTACACTATATCAGTATTCAACATATAAAGTTGTCTGATGTCTTAGATTAAATAAAACTTTTCAGATACCTTAAACCATTGAGGATGCTGTCATCTCTATTGCAAGCTCAATTAATCAAACACAGTGACGTTCCAAACCCCTATAGCTTTCATTCTTCTATGGAACACAATGTTAGGTAGAATGTTCATATTTCTTTTTTCCAAACAAGAAAGTTAATAGGGATGCTATTGGACTCCAAAGAGGACAAACAAGCACCATAAAGTATCATAAAAGTGGTCCATACTACTTACTCGAGCAGGCGCACTCAAGCTCCATTGGTGCGGCTTTCGAACAGCCCTGCCAATTATTCATCTAGCAAGTTTCCACTCTCTTCCTAACAAAGCAGACAAACTACATCTCACCCGTACAAACAAGGACTTTTCAACCTCTGCTGCCTTGTACTTCACAGAAACCTGGCTGAGTGAAGTCATTCCGGACAGCGCATTACATCTGCTGGGCTTCCAGCTATTCAGAGCGGATCGCATCGTGGATTTAACGGGGAAAACTAGAGGCATTGGAACATGCTTTTACATCAGTGAAGGTTGGTGTACAGATGTAACAACGTTAAAGAAGATGTGCTGTCCTAATTTGGAAACGCTCTTTATTAACTGTAAGCCTTTCTACTCGGCACGGGAGTTTTCCTCGTTTATTCTGGTGAGTGTGTATATCCCGCCACACGCGTGCGTGAGCACCGCGCTGCGACAGCTGGCTGATGAAATCACAGACACGGAACAACAATACCCAGACTCAGTTATTATTATTCTTGGGGATTTTAACAAAGCAAACCTCACACGTGAACTGCCCAAATACAAACAACACATTACATGCCCAACCAGAGACAGAAATATACTGGATCACAGAAGGACATTAGTGGACCCTTTCTAGATCCCCTTCAATTTGCTTATCAAGCAGACAGGTCTGTGGATGATGCAGTCAACATGGGATTGCATCATATCCTGCAACATCTGGACAGACCGGGGACATATGCAAGGATCCTTTTTGTGGACTTCAGTTCGGCTTTCAACACCATCATCCCAGCTATTCTCCAGAATAAATTACACCAACTCTCTGTTCCCATGTCTATCTGTCAGTGGATTACCAGCTTTCTGACGGACAGGCAGCAGCTTGTGAGACAGGGGAAATTCACTTCCAGCACCTGTACAATCAGCACTGGTGCCCCCCAGGGATGTGTGCTCTCCCTACTACTCTTCTCCCTGTACACAAATGACTGCATCGCCAAGGACCCCTCTGTCAAGCTCCTGAAGTTTGCAGATGACACCACTGTCATCGGCCTCATCCAAGATTATGATGATTCTGCATACAGAAGGGAGGTTGAACAGCTGGCTGTCTGGTGCAGTCAAAACAACCTGGAGCTGAACACACTCAAAATGGTGGAGCTGATTGTGGACTTTAGGAGGAACACCCCAACACTGACCCCCCTCATCATTCTAAACAGCACTGTGACAGCAGTGGAGTCATTCAGGTTCCTGGGCACTACCATCTCACAGGACCTGAAGTGGGAGACCCACATTGACTCCATTGTGAAAAAGGCCCAGCAGAGGTTAAACTTCCTTTAGTTGAGGAAGTTCAACCTGCCACAGGTGCTGCTGATACAGTTTTACTTCAATAACTGTCTGGTTTGGTTCAGCTATGAAATCGGATATCAGAAGGCTACAAAGGACAGTTTGGACTGCTGAGAGGATTATTGGTTGCCCCCTTCCCTCCCTTCAAGAACTGTACACTTCCAGAGTGAGGAAAAAGGCTGGAAAAATCACTCTGGACCCCACTCACCCTGCCCCACTACCTTTTTGAACTGTTGCCTTCTGGCCGACGCTTCAGAGCTCTGAGCACCAGAACCGTCAGGCACAGGAACAGATTTTTCCCTCAGGCTATCCAACAGTTAAAACTGCCCCATTGAGCAATAATTATGTGCAATTAGTCAAATTGACATTAGTCTTTTTATATTTATCTAACACATCCTACCTCTTCTGCCATTACATTCCCTTGCTTCTGTACATAACAGATTTGTATTTAAATTTGCACTACGTATGTGTATGTGTATATATATATATATATATATATATATATATATATATATATATATATATATATATATATAGTCTTATTGTGTATTCTATATATACTTTATTATTATTATTTTATTTTTATTTTTTTTTATTATTATCTCTGTCTTGTTGCTGTATTGTATTGTTGTGCACTGGAAGCTCCTGTCACCAAGACAAATTCCTTGTATGTGTAAGCATACCTGTCAATAAAGCTGATTCTGATACTGATTACTGTATATATTCTAGATCTTCAGAAGCAGTATGATAGCTTTGTTTGAAAAACACACCGAAATTTAAACCATTATTAACTGAAAATGTTGTCCTCCACACATCGTTGTGCCAGGTGAGATATCAATGACATTTGGTCACTAGACACTCAAGAACTAATGACACTTTATGTCATTTGCATCAAACCTGGCACAACATGTCTTCTGTTATTTTAACCACCATAAAAGTGGTCCATATGACTTGTGGGCTATACTCCAAGTCTACTAAAGCCTTACGATAGCTTTGTGTGTCGAATTTCTACTGTTATTTGTTTAAAATATTCCACTCAAAAATGGCATACGAAAATACGTCACGCCAGGTTGATGTCAGTAACACCAAATGCCATTGACTGCAGTGTTAATCTTGTCAACAAAATTACTGACGAAAATGTTCGTTGACGAAGTGCTTTTTTTATTTTAACGATTACGAAGATGAGACGAAAAAGATGCATCATGATAATTAAACAATTTGAATAAAAACATATTGTCAATAAAATATGACAAAAAAATAATACTGCAAGATATTAACAGTGCACAAACAGAAGGAGAAAATCTGTAACTTGTAATGTGTTTCCGTAAACAAACGCTGCACTTCCGTAAAAATACGCTACATGCAACGCAATAACCTAAACTGGCTAAAACACAGACAATTTAAGAGTATAGACAGTAACAATAGTCTCTAAAGCATGAAGAAATTAAGAATACAGTAACACGGTAATCTACAGTAATCTTTTACATGTTTGATACATGTTTAAATTAATAAATGTTTATACATTTTTCTAAATATTTGAATATTTGATTAAGGTTTGGTCTGTTATACGCTTTTATCATTTTGCACATTATCATCAAATAAAATATGTTACTTTTATTGACTAAATTTATATGCTATTTTAGTAAGAGTAAAACAGACAAAACTTTATGAATATAACATGATGATATATTGACTAAATCTGCATAAAAATAGTAAAACTATGATTAAAAAAAAATGTATACTGATTGTTTGTCATGTATCATGTGACTGATCGTGTCCTTCCATGTTTGAATAAGCAGAAGAGTGCATGAGTGATCAGAGGACAAGATGTTTAGTGAATAACAACTTACATTTTGGTCTGTTCCTCAAACAAAGCTTATATAGATCATATGTACAGCTTTGAACTATTTTTATTGTGCTTATTTGTCATTTTTGAAGCTCGACAGCATTCCTCCCCATTTAATTTCATTGTATGGAAGAGATCTGCATCAGCATTCTTCCTAACATCTAGAAAGTCATATGGGTTTGGAATAACATAAGGGTGAGTAAATGATTACAGCTTACTTGGGCAGCTGCATCAGTGTGTTTAAAACGGACCCATTCCACTATGAATACTGAAGTGGTGGCTGGCAATGCATTTTTAGTATATTCAACGGTTGCAGTCCACAAATTTAAAGTACACTAAAGCTCTTTGTAGAGGAGTAACAAGCGATGTGAGCACACATTTGTTGAATTTGTTTATTTTATGATCAACACCTCTCTCTTCTGTATCCTATCACCAAATGGTCATTAGAGTCACTCTTTTATCATTTAATGTAGCTACAGTGTTTCAACACCTCTGGTGTTATTTGGGTATTTGCACATGTCTTTAGCTCATTGACACAGGGCACAGTCATTATTAGCCAAACAGCTTCATTAAAAAGCCTCAGTCGTGCATAAATGATGTGGAATTGGCAGCTAAATGAGCATCTGCTTTACCTTTTAGTAGATCTGAGGATCAGCAATGGTCATATGAGCAGACAGTAACCACAGCGAAGTCCCATTACCTTTGCAATGACTTCTGGACTCTGTGATGCAAGTTCTTTGAAAGAGAAGAGATAAAGGTAATTAGCAAAACATTAACGCTCGATTACATATCATCACCAGACCATTTGTGGCTCAATAATTGTGCAACTGAAAGCTATCTTTAGCTTGCAATTTTAGAATAATGGACTGCTCTTTTGGCTTAGAAATTATCGATCAAACACTTAGTGCAACATAAGTAATACGCTAACGTACAATTGCTGTAGTACGTCAGTATAGTCCTTGTACCTCCTTTGAAAGTGACTATCAATTATTTGAAATGGTTGTCAATTCCATCATCATTTACTCACGGCCATGTCATTCCAAACCCATATGTTTTTCTTTCTTCTGTGGAATACAAAAGGAGATGTTCTGCAGAGTGTTCTGGCTGCTCTTTTCAATACATTGTAAGTGAATGGTGACATCTTGTGTATTCCAAGTCTTCTGAAGCCATGCAATAGCTTTGTGTAATTTGAAAGAAATGTAATATGTCTTTTGTTGAATCTTTTTCCCTCTGCTGTCACTCTCAAATCTTATTTGTATTCACATACAAATATGGTATTTCAAGACATGTCTGAGCATGTTTGTCATCAATGACAACTGGCCATGAAACACTCCAGTACAAATCTCTAATCTAGTTCTATGTCATTGAGTGTGGTGATGATACAGTATACTGTATACCAGAAATCTGCTTATTCAAAAATGAACGAAAACCGCATTTACAATCGAGTTATTCTCTGCTTTTGACATAAAAACGTAAACAGTCATGCGCACAACACTTTCACACATTGGATAAACTGGTAAGAACGTTGGTAAAGGTGTTTACCTGAAACACATAATTGGGTAATGGGCAAAAATTGGTGTGTACCAAATGGGTTTTACTTAAACCATTTATGACCTTATCCCTGTAAAGGAAAACTGTTAAGGCATTTACATGACACATTGTCAGTTTGTTAAGCATAATCGTTGTAAGACTGTGCATGTAAACACGCTCATTGATGTCAAACCGGGCATCTGCATCTTTTGTCATTTATGGAGTTCGACACGCAGCCCCTGTCCCCATTCATGTTCTTTGTATGGAAAAGATCAGCCAGGGCATTCTGAAATTAAAAACTTTTGTGTTTCATGGTAGAATGGAAATCATCCGAATTTGGAATTAAATGTGACTGGGCTAATGATGACAGAAGTTTCATTTAGGGTGAACTAGGGGTTGAGAGTTAAATGTACTGGAGTTTGGCTTGGGGTCAATGTTTTGAAAGGTAGGCAAACCATCAGACAACTGTTCTCATGTTCCTAATCACTGTTTTTGGCTGCAGCCAGAAGAGTCATTGGGGAGTTTAATCACACTACAGCTGATTATTGTCATGACCATAACCCTGCTTCATTTTAATGGTCCCAAGGCCTAAATTTGACTGTCCGACAATTATTTTCTGTTGTATTTAAGATAATAGCTGCCTATTTTAAAAATAACTTTGACCTTGATGGCTCCCTGGTTCTGTTTCATTACTGTTTGTTACCTTTAGTATTCAGCACTCAACGACATTTAGGAAAATCCTCTCTCCTTCGATCTATCTTTCTCTCTGTCTGTCTTGTCTAAACACAGTATGTCTAAAAGAGGTCATTTACATGCAGCCTGCAGACTTTTTAATGTCTCACGTTCTCATCAAACTGTCTAGCTTAAAAGCAAGCTGCTCTAATTAGATATGGATTGCTCTGTCAGTCACTCCCTTTTGTTGTTCAACATAGTGTCATTTGCTCTTCAACACCTCCATAAAAGCACAAGCAGGAAGTGTTTGAATAGCTGATTAACCACCATGATGAAATTTTGCAGAGAGCTGATCTATGCAATCATCCTGAACAGAAGACAGCTAAGGAGATGAATTGGATCAGTGTTTAACTCAGCATCATTGTTAGATTAAATTGTTGAGAGCGGCTCAGAATTGAACTCAGAACTTTTTTAGTTAATGACTGGTTAAGTGAATTGAAATCTTTGGATGAACCGAGGATGTTCTAGATTTCTGGAGACTCTGTCAGACATACAATTGTTCACTGTATACAGTATACATGTATATACTGTATATATTGCTGCTTTTTCAATTTAATTCAGTTTAGACATTTAGCATTTTGTCACAACCAATTTGTGTGTGTGTGTGTGCAAGGCATGGGTTAGTTTTATTTGGCCACACCCAAATCCAGATCCAGACTGACGTAAACGCATTTGAATTTAATACATTTTTTTTCATCTAACATAATTGGTCCATCTAGTTTATTTAATGACACTGTAAAAAGTGTGTGTGTGTGTGTGTGTGTGTGTGTGTGTGTGTGTGTGTGTGTTCAGGTAACCTAAAAAAATTAATGTTGTATCTACATACTGTAAACTGGTTTTATTCAAAAATGTTATTTAATGTCACTAAATACACCTGACAAAGTAGGTTACATCAATGAAAGTAATCCTTGAGGTAACAATTGCATCTGTCTATCTATCTATCTATCTATCTATCTATCTATCTATCTATCATCCATTTTTATATATGAACACTACCGGTCAAAAGTTTTGAAACACTTACTCATTCTTTACTATAATTTTTTTTCACATTTTAGAATAGTAGTAAAGTCATCAAAACTATGGAATAACATAAATGGAACAATGGGAATTATGTTGTGACTAAACAAAATCCAAAATAAATCAAAACTGTGTTATATTTTAGCATCTTCAAAGTAGTCACCCTTTGCCTAGAATTTTCAGACATGCACTCTTGATATTTTCTCAACCAACTTCACCCTGGGATAATTATTAAACAGTATTGAAGGAGTTCCCATCTATATGCTGGGCACTTATTGGCTGCTTTTCTTTATTATTTGGTCCAAGTCATCAATTTCAAAACCTTTTTTTTTAATTTTTTTATTTTTTTTATTTTAGATTTATAATGAAATAAATAAATATGGTGGCACAACTATATTTTTGTCTACAAAACTAATTTCAAACATTTAAGCATACGCCTTCAGATCAAAAGATTTTTAAGATCATGAGAAACATTTCGGTCAAGTGTTTCAAAACTTTTGACCGGAAGTGTAGATATATATGTTGGTTTCTTAAAATATAAAGCATAGTTTGATGAAGAAAGTACTGCACAAACGTAATGCAAAGTTAAGAGGAGTGGTGTGTTTGGTGTAAGTTCTGGGCTCTGGTGGATCATGCAGGTCCGTGTCACACATCAGCAGATGCAATGTCTGACATGCCAGTGTGACAGCGATACATCACACCTTCAGCATTCAGCGAGGGAGCGTTTTCTCACTGCAGATGAAGAGCATTTGATTATCACATGCTTTTGAGCAGTGCTTTCACAGCTCTTAAAGAGGGGTGCCTCAAGACCATCTCTTATCTTTAGTATCTTCCTCATCCACTCTACGGTGTCAAAGCAAATTTTGAAATGAAAATTTCAATGAAAATCAACCAGCTGGCTATAACTTTATTATCTGTAAACATCTGGGGATCTGTGGATGAGCAATCACAACACATTAGTATGTGTTAAAAATGGAGACAGAAATGTTTTATCTCTATCTCTCTCTGTTATTCTCTCTCTCTCTCTTTCTCTCTCTCTCTCCAGTTTGGAAATAGATTGTGGAAAATATCATTGTAAAGTTCCCCGTCGGGAAGAACACCACTTAGCGAACAGACGCCACTTAAAGGCATACAGGTGCCTCGTAGAGGGGGCCCTAGCCTGAGTGATCGTGTCTACCACCACGGGTGGTAGACCTCTTAGGTCTTCAGCGTCCCGTCCAGATTCCAGAGGTCTGGTCGTGGGTGCCAGATGGTGCCCCGTCCCTGAGAAAGTAGATCCTTCCTCAGGGGAATTCGCCGGGGGGGTTGTCGCGAGGAGCGTGAGGTCCTAGAACCACGTCTGGGTGGGCCAGTAGGGTGCTACCAGGATGAACTGCTCCTCATCCTCACTGACCTTGCACAGAGTCTGTGCAAGTAGGCTCACTGGGGGAAACGCATATTTGCGTAGGCCAGGAGGCCAGCAGTGTGCCAGTGCATCTATGCCGAAAGGTGCCTCGGTCAGGGCGTACCAGAGCGGGCAGTGGGAGGATTCTTGGGATCGAACAGGTCTACCTGTGCCTGTCCAAATCGACTCTAAATCAGCTGGACCACCTGAGGGTGGAGTCTCCACTCTCCCCTGAGGGTAACCTGCCGTGACAGCGCATCCGCTGTAGTGTTGAGGTCGCCCGGGATGTGAGTGGCTCGCAGCGACTTGAAGTGCTGCCGACTCCAGAGGAGGAGACGGTGGGCGAGCTGTGACATACAATGAGAGCGCAGAACGCCTTGGCGGTTGACATATGCTACCGTTGCTGTGTTGTCTGTCCGAACTAACACGTGCTTGCCCTGGATCAACGGCCGGAACCTCCGCAGGGCAAGCAGAATTGCCAACAACTCGAGGCAGTTGATATGCCAACGCAGCCACGGGCCCGTCCATAAGCCGACAGCTGCGTGCCATTTGCAAACAGTGCCCCAGCCCATTTTGGAGGTGTCTGTCATGACCACGACGTGCCTGGAGACCTGCTCTAGGGGAACACCTGCCCGTAGAAATGAGAGGTCGGTCCAAGTGCTCAAGAGACAATGACAGACCGGCGAAACCAGGAATCGCAACCAGGAATAACACACAATCGGAAAGTCATCTTTAAAAAGATGCCTCTTTAAAAAGACGTTCCGTGTGTGCCGCTCTTTTAGAGAAATATACTCTTTCAGGAAAATATACTCTTTTTTTTCTGCCGAAGCGCCCAGGGGCATTCTCTGCAGTGCACCAGTGCAGAGGAGGGAGAAGCCTCTGAAATGCGCCGTCAGATCCAGCAGAGGTGAATGAACAGTCATGAGAATTCAGCTCAATGAGCATGACCGTTCGGCTCCGAAGAGAAAATCTGAATGAGTGGTTGCATACCAGCTCCTTTTATACCCGTATATCCGGGGGAGTGGCATGCAAATACCACTTGCCAATTTTCATTGGCCTTTTATCAAAGACCAGAGGTGTTTTGGGCTCCCAAGAGTGACCCCTAGTGTCACTACATCGACACAATGTCGAGTGAGTGACAGATAGGGAACTAGTTTTCTTCTCAGAATTTTAACTCAAATATGCTTTCCAGCAAGTCTTTTTACTTTACACAGCTTCAATGACGTAGTCAGTGTCAAGTCAAATCAATAAACAGCTTTTCAGCGTAGCTTCATGGGGTGTGTGTGTCTTTGACTCTCTCTGACTCTCTGGCGCTCCGCCGGCCTTTTCAAGCCCATCCTTCATGCAGTGGAGCCACTGAAGTGGGGCGTGATCCGAGCAGAGGATGAAGGCCCGTCCCAGCAGGTAATAGTGGAGGGTTAGGACAGCCCATTTGATGGCCAGGTATTCTTTTACAATAGTACTGTACTTAGTCTCCCTCAAAGAGAGCTTAAGACTAATGTACAGCATGCTCCACACACTCCACCTCCTGCGAGAGTATGGCTCCCAACCCCCTCTCTGATGCATCTGTCTGCAAAATGAAGGGGAGAGAGAAATTTGGAGCATGTAAAAGTGGCCTGCTACAGAGTGCAGATTTCACCCTCGTGAAAGCCTGTTGGCACGCCTCCGTCCACTGGACCAGATCCGGCGTCCCCTTTTTAGTGAGATCAGTCAAGGGGCTGGTGACATCAGAGAAACTATGCACAAACCTTCGGTAGTAGCCAGCCAGCCCCATACATTGTCTCATCTCCTTTTTGGTCTTGGGTCGTGGGCAGGCCATTATCACCGCGGGCTTGTCAATTTGGAGCTGTACCTGCCCATGACCCAAGTGGAAGCCCAGATAACGTACTTCCACCCAAACAATTGCGCACTTTTTTGGGTTTGCTGTGAGCCCCACCCGCCTCAGCGACCTCAGGACGGCTCTTAAATTCTGCATATGCCTCTGCCAATTGTTACTGTATATAATAATGTCGTCTAAATAGGCAGTGGCGTATGCAGCATGCGGCCGAAGAATCTCATCCATGAGGTGCTGGAACGTGGCAGGAGCCCTGAACAAACCAAATGGAAGAGTGACGAATTGGTGTAATACGAACGGTGTGGAAAATGCCGTTTTTTTCTCGGGATAGTGGAGTTAAGGGGATCTGCGAATACCCCTTTGTCAAATCCAGTGTTGAATAAAATTGAGCCGCACCCAACCGATTGAGCAGTTCATCAATTCGGGGCATTGGGTATGTGTCAGATTTATACACTGCATTGCCTTTTTGGTAATCTACACAGAGCCAGACTGACCCGTTGCTCTTAACTACAAGAAAAACCGGGCTGGCCCAATCGCTGTGCGACTCTTCTTTTAACCCCCTTCTCGAGCATTGCCTCTAATTAATCCCGGATCACTTTTTTCTTGTGTTCGGGTCTCGATATTGAGTTGTCTGAGGTTCATACGACCGGGAAGAGGAGTGAACACGTCCATAAATTCCTTTTGCAACTTGGCTACCCCCGCGAGCTGGGACAGTGATAGGTGGTCTCCACAAGGGACCGGGGTGAATGGATCGGCTTTGAACTTCTCCTCCGGCCCGAGCTCCGCCCTCTCGAGACCCGCCTGGAGCTAACCAGCTCCGTAAGGCCTGCCGATCCTCGGCCTGGACTTGGAGGAGCTTCTGGAAATGCCACTCCTGGGTGAGGAGGGCTTGATGGTGAGTCTCCTGGATGCTAGCCAGGGCATGGATGACTTTGCTCAGCAGTGAGGTGTCCATGGCGGCCAGTCTTCTTCCCACTCCCGGGTTTTGGCACCAGTGTAAAGTTCTTCAAGGAAAGGGGAAAGGAGGATGCGGGAGTCGGCATTACAGTCCTCGTAAGTCTAGTTTTATTCTCAGAATTTTAACTCAAATATGCTTCCCAGCAAGTCTTTTCACTTTACACAGCTTTAATGACGTAGTCAGTGTCAACTAAAATATACAAAAAACAGCTTTTCAGCGTAGCTTCACGGGGTGTGTGTGTGTCTTTGATTCTCTCTGACTCTCTGGCACTCCGCCGGCCTTTTCAAGCCGGTCTCCGCTATCACTGAAATGAGACACAGGTGTTTAATATCAACAATCACTAGGTGAGAGTCACGTGACGCCATGCGAGGTTCGGACATGTGAACGGCAAGCTCTGCGCACTTTGCTAGTTTTTAATGCTTTTTATGTCATAAACCAGTGAGATTCAATACACTCTGTTCCATAACTGTTCTATGAAGACAATATGTCAAAGAATTCAAAATCCTCGGGCTCTGGAGACATTATAAGACACTTACATGCTCAAGCTGATACCCCTGGCAGGGCCGCAGACCAGGGACTCAGCGTCAACTGTCGAGCATGTCGGTGATGCTAACGAAGGTCACTGCTGACTTGGAGGATCTTGCTGTAATACGTAGATCGATTACTGCCATGGAGTTGAAATTCACTGAGTTGGTTACAAAAATGTCAGATGTTGAGAAATGGATTGATTATCTGGAGTCATTGGAGAGGGAATTATCTGCTAATCCGCTAGCGACCAAGATAGATTTGGAACACGTTTGGGAAAAGTTGGAAGACATTGAGAATCGTAACCAGCGAAACAACATCCGAATTGTTGGAATTGCTGAGTGAGCAGAGGGTCAGAATATGGTGAAATTCCTAGACGAGCTCTTCCCGAGTCTGCTCGATATAACAGGCCTTAAGCTGGAAATTGAGTGAGCTCACAGAGTTCCAGCTCAGAGATCCGCGGAGGGAGACAGGCCCCAATCAATTCTGGCAAAATTTCTGAGATCATCCAATAAAGATCTCGTGTTATGCGAGGCAAGGAGTAAAGGAAGGCTTTCTTGGAAGAACCACAACATTTTCTTGTTCCCAGACTTTGTGAATTCGACAAGAGAGAAGCGTAATCGATTCAAGGAATGCAAGAAACTCTTACATCAACGGAAGTTCGCTTTTGCTCTGATGTTTCCGGCCAAACTCAGAATAGATACTAAGGATGGCCGCAAAGTATTTACATGTCCCCAGAAATATTGTCCTTCATAAAGTCATTGGAATGAGTAAGTCATGGTGTGATTCTCATGTTGCGGCCAAGTGAGCCTGACTCACTGAACATTCACTTGACTGTCCGAGGAAGCTGGGTGCCTTTTTTGTTTCTTTTTGTGTTGGTTCCACCTAGGGGCTGGAATTTGTTTTGTGGAACAAAACTCAAGAAACTTTTGCATCAACAGAGGGTCGCTTTTACACTGATGTTCCCAGCCAGGCTGGGAATAGATGCTAAGGATGGCCGCAAAGTATTTACTTGTCCCCAACAGGAATTGTCCTTTGTGGGGTCGGTGGAATGAGTAAGTCATTGTATGGTTGATTTTGGCTAATATTTACGCACCTAATGCTGATGATCAGGGCTTTTTTATAGATCTTAAAGGGATGTTGCAAGCCGCTGGCACCCCTCATGATATAATATTGGGAGGAGAGTTTAATCTATTGATGGACTCAGTCCTTGATCATAGTGAAGCAAAAGTGTGTAAGCCCCCTAGAACAACACTGACGCTTCTCAGGATGTGCAAAAATCTTGGTCTTGCAGATATTTGGAGACTTCTGAACTCATCTGGTAGGGTCTATCAATTTTTTTCATAGTCCATAAGATTTATTCTACAATAGATTTGTTTTGTTTTGTATATATCTAAGTCCCTCATTTCATCTGTTGTTTGTTGCTCAGTTGGAAACATCTTTGCTCAGATCACACCCTGGTGAGTTTAGCGGTGTTGCCACATATAGAGAAAAAGAAATCATATAGTTGGCGCTTTAATGTATCCCTTCTGCAAAATCCTGATTTCCAACAAATGTTAAAGGATGAAATCAATGTTTATATGGAGACCAACTGGTCCTCAGTATCCTCTGTGGGTGTGGCTTGGGAGGCACTTAAGGCAGTTCTTAGGGGTCGGATCATACAGTATGCCTCATTCATCAAAAAATCCAAAGCATGAGAACTTGTGGTGTTGGAAGGGAATATTAAAAGTGCCGAGGCAGAGCTGAAGCACAGAATGTCGCCTGATGGCCTCAGAGAATTGACCTGAATGAAATACAGATATAATACTATTTTGTCGCGGAAGGTGGAGTTTTAGCTATTCAGGGCAAGACAGTCATACTCTGAGTCAGGGGACAAAGCAGGGAAGCTTTTTGCTAGATATATAAAGCAGAGAGTGTCTTTTTCTACCATTCCCTCAGTGAAATCTGCTGGTGGTGACATTTTTACATTGATATTAATAATGCTTTTAAAGAATTCTATCTTGATCTCTATGGTTCCACATCTTCGTCTACTGATGAAGATATTAGAAACTTTGTGGAACCTTTAGAACCTAAACTGACAACTGAGCAAAAAAATTATCTTGATTCTGAGATAACCTTGGAGGAGCTTGGCGAGGTAATTAAGGCCCTGCCTACAGGCAAGTCTCCGGGGCCAGATGGCATTGCCGTTGAATTTTTTAGATCTTATACTACAGAACTGGCTTCACTTTTGTTAGAATTTATACGAAAACATTAAAGAATGGAAAGCTTCTGCCAACCATGACACAAGCCCGGATCAGTCTGATTCTTAAAAAGGACAAAGATCCAAACGAGTGTAAGAGTTATCGTCCAATTTCCCTGA
Organism: Myxocyprinus asiaticus; assembly: GCF_019703515.2. Taxonomy (NCBI): domain Eukaryota; kingdom Metazoa; phylum Chordata; class Actinopteri; order Cypriniformes; family Catostomidae; genus Myxocyprinus; species Myxocyprinus asiaticus. The sequence continues at coordinate 15,736,616 of NC_059349.1, read as the reverse complement.
TCCAGCTAGACACTAAAATATTGTCAAAAATTCTGGCTAATCGATTAAGTAAAGTCATGACATCTCTTATACATAAAGATCAGGTGGGGTTTATTCGGGGCTGCAGCTCTTCTGGTAACATTAGGTGTTTCATCAATATCATGTGGTCAGTGGCGAATGATCAGACTCCGGTTGCTGCCATCTCACTTGATGCCGAAAAGGTGTTTGATATAGAAGAATGGGATTGTCTTTTTAAGATTTTGGAAATGTATGGGTTTGGGAGTACGTTTATTGGATGGATTAAGTTGCTTTATAGACACTCGGTAGCAGCGGTACAAACAAATGGATTCATTTCAGATTATTTTACTCTGGATAGGGGCACCTGGCAGGGTTTCCCTCTTTCCCCATTATTGTTCTGTCTTGCCCTGGAACCATTAGCAGCTGTGATAAGAAAGGAGGAGGATTTTTCAGGGGTGATGGCAGGAGGTATGGCGCATAAGCTTCTGCTTTATGCAGATGATATTTTATTATTCGTCTCCGACCCTACTAGATCTATGCCTTGCCTCCACAGAATTATTAATTCCTTTTCTAAATTCTCAGGATACAGAGTCACTTGGTCTAAATCCAAAGCTTTGGCTTTGACAGCATATTGCTCGGTAACGGCTTTCCAGCCGGGTGCCTTCCAGTGGCCCAAACAGGGCATTAAGTATTTGGGTATTTTATTCCCAGCAAATTTGTCTGATTTAGTTAGAGTTAATTTTGACCCTTTAATAAAAAGGTTTTTGAGCGATGTGGGCAGGTGGGCTTCATTACATTTATCGATGATTGGGAAGGTTGTAATTAAATTAATGTAATTAATGTAATTAAAATAAATTGTATTCCAAAATTCAACTACCTGCTACAGTCTCTCCCTGTAGATGTCCCCTTCTCTTACTTCAAGCAATTTGATAGCATAGCAAAGTCCTTCATTTGGAATTGGAAACGTCCCAGATTACACTTCAGTAAGCTGCATAGGCCGATTGACATAGGTGGGCTAGGCCTACCCAAGATTTTGTTTTATTATTATGCGTTCGGTCTCAGATATTTGGCTCATTGGTCGCTTCCACCTGAAAGAGCCCCTCCCTGGTTTTGTATTGAACAGAAAGTTCTTGCCCCTATTTTGCCATAGCAAAGCCTTTCTATCAAACTAACCGGAGAAGTTTAATTACACCCAGTTATCTCACATTTGCACTCGGTATGGACAAAAGTGTCCAGAGTGTTTAATTCGGATATTTATCTAAATGTTGCCTCGATCTTATGGCTGAACCCCAAATTATGTATTAATAAGTCCCCTTTCTGCTGGTCAGAGTGAATTGTGAGGGGGGTTACTACACTCAGTGATCTATATGAGAGTAGTGTGAGATATTTTGAAAATTTGGTTCAACATTTTTGGATCCCCAGATCTCAGTTTTTTTTAGGTATTTACAGCTGTGCCAGAGTTGGGTCTTAACCAGTGTCATGATCACCAGACAGATACTTTTAAGGGGATGGAGGTCGGCTGGAGCGCCCTCATTTCAGGAGTGGTGCTCAGAGATGGGAAGGGTGGCGGCCTTTGAAGAAGGATCATTTAGAAGACTGGGGAAGTTTAACTTGTTCGTGGAGAAATGGGGCATATATCAGTCTTTTATGGATGTGTGATTATTATTATATACTTTTTTAATTTATTTATTTTTGTGTGTGTGTGTATCTATATCATGAGCGACTACTGGGATGTTGTTGGGGGCCAGGGTGGGATTAGGGATTGGGAGGGGTAATAGTGGGGGTTAATGTTGATTCTGTGTATATATGTTTTGTTTTTCTATGTTCAATTATGTGAATCAATAAAAATAGTTAATCTGAAAACAATCACCAGGTGATGGCGCTTACCGCTTCCTCTCTCCCCACTGACAGACACACAACCATGTCCCACTCCACAGTCATTTTTGTGCTCCACCCACTGGTGTGTGCCATGTGCATTGTATAGAACAATTTGAGACATTCCCATAAAACTTGAGTACATTCATTCATTGGAATCAGTAATGACCTTTTATTGAATGTACATTTGCATAGATTTTATAGTAGGATGACTAAGATGTCTAGTTAGTGACCCGCCCATCCATTTCCAAAAAACATGCTGCAGTTAATTATCTGTCATGCTGCTCAAAGTGAAGACAACATAGTCAGTTATTGATCTATGAACAGTTTATTCATTCATATTTCAGAAAATAAGTTGATTAAGAGCGCAAAGAAAATTCGTGGTGGTGTATCTATCAAAGCTTAAAAATTGGCTAGTTTAGATGGATGTTTGCTATTAGCAGAAATGCAAGGGGCTAACAGCACCTTCACGCTCTCAGAACCAAATAAGTATGGTACCTCCATCCTAAAATAACACAAACATCAAAGAGCAAGCATTATTTTACCAGCACTAAAGCAGAGATCTGTGCTCACTGACCTAAATAAGACCTATATATCATTATATTATACTGGCACAGCAGTACACCCACCCACACAGAATGGTGTAAAGCATACATATCTTTCATATAAAAGTTTTTACATATTCAGGCCATTTTGACTCTTTTAACAAAGTACTAATTCAAGTATTATTTCAAAGCTGCAGAGGAGTGGTCACAGAAAAAAATGCCCCAAACTGAATAGTAATGTACTAGTACTGTGTAACTGACCATAAATGGTATCATGTTGAGACATCCAAAGTCTGTTGAAATGGAAAAGAGTTAGTCTGTTTGGCCAATATGATAACACAATAGGAACTTCAGATAACCATTTATAGACTGGGTTTCCATTGCCAGTGAACTATTTAAATGTAACAAACTCCATTATCCATCCAAAAACTCATAAGATATAAGATATATAATTGAAACATAAGATACAAGATATATACTTTCCTTTATACATTATATACATTTCAAACTAAAATCTTAATATTGATAAAAAAGTCACTTGTTAGTGTAAATACCCATGTACTATTTTACCTGTATAATGTCACTGAACTGCAAGACAAACAAGATTATCATAACAGACTTTACATTAAAATAAAACTGCTGATATGTTCTCACTTTTCTCCATACAACCCACATACTCATTATATTTATGATTTTCCTCTGGGTAAATAAATTTACTCTCTTGCATCCTTAAGAGTGACTGGAGAGAAGTTTAATCTCTTTGAATAGCCGACCCCCTGAGACTCATTCACAGACATACAGTAAGTATAACAGGAAATGTGAAAATGAGCATTACTTTAGTCTAGTTACTTTTGAGATGAACAGCTGAGTAAAGTACAGGCTGTAAAATTGTATTACACAATTTTAAAATTTTACATATTAAAGTTCTTACAAAGAGTTTTGAATGAAAGTGTCTAATATACACACTATATTTTTATATATTCTCCTGCTTGCTAAAATCTACTATTTTTTTTTAATTGTATAATTCATTGTATAATTTCAATTTCAATGATTTTGTGAGGTAAGATCTTGAGGGTGTAACAGTGCATACTGTATATTTATGCTAAATACATGCACAATAAACAGAAATATTGATCTACTGTAAAATCAGTCAAAGCCATTTGAAGCTAATTAAAAATTTAATTTAATTTATGATTGCGACAGAAGAGACTGTTAATCATAGAAGAAAATGAAAGCTAATAATAACAAATATAATAAATCTTAAGAACAAATGAATATTCATCAAGAATTAAGCATTAATATAATTCCTCACAGAAACTCTAACAAAACTTGAGGTCTAGTCTCGAGATTTAGATCTTGAGATTTAGTACTTTTGTTGCTTCCTGCTTAGGTATTGGTCACAAAAACCACAGATATCACACACTTTCCAGAATGTTCCTTTTGCTAAGAGATTATCTGCAAAGAAAATGCATATAAATTACATTTTGACAACAACTTCTGATGGCATAACTGTCATAACTTAGAATGACTTCAGCATGTTAGCAGCCCTGGAATAATGCATTAGTGTAGTTATCATATAAAATGGCTTTGGCATCACAATGTACGAAAAAAAGGTTCTGTGTTAAAAAAAACAAAAACAAAAGGTTAGCATTTGTTCAGTTAAAATGAACGCATGCTGTGGAAACATGCTCGGCATGCTTGGATGTCACATTGCTGTTCTAGATAACACCAGATAATGGAGCAGATCAATATTGAAATTCATGGAAATCCTTTCAAAATCTGGAATTATCATTTCCTCCCCCTCAAAATATAAAAGCCCTACAGCTGACGCACACACGCTGTATTTGACAAAGTAGATTTGATCGATGATCATGATTTGGAACTTTTATCTACATAATCTTTTGGCAGGGAACCAAACACTGTCATAAACCCCTCCACAATGACTTTATCTTCTACGTGACCCTCCTGTACTGCCATGCTCAGCACTCCCTAAACACACCAGCACTGAATATTAAACAGCTTTATGAGCGCTTTGAGAAAAGAGGATGAGGACGAATTTCCACCTGCTTCGTATGCTTAAGATTACAGCTTAAATTGTGATTTTTAACATTTTTGTATTTATAGCTCTGTGTATACATAGAAATTTTAAGATGCTGAAAGTACTGCATTTAGAGCATTATTTCCCATTACATCTTTTCAGTGGAGTTGCCAAAGTGTGTAGCAAATTATATAAACAGATACAAACACTATCAATTAGTGGAACAAAAAACTATTTGGACACTTTTGTTAATTTTGATATGATGTTAACAATATTAAACTGTAAGTCTGTGGAGGTCACAGGGTTTTGCTATCTAATGCAGTCTTTCCCAACATTTTGTGCTCTAAGTACCCCCACAACACCATCAGTAAGGATTAATGTGGAGGCGAGGGCGTGGACAAGCATTCATCTGTGGAGAGAGGAAGCGGTAAGGGTTTTCACCTGAGATGAATTGCTGGTAATTGCTGTTTCTTTGTTCACAGTGAGAAAAGGGGGAAATAAAAGGGGCCAGACCTCAGAGTGAGGGAGAGTGAGCCCAGCTGAAGCTTCGAGTGTGTTGGCAGCTGCCAATCCCACTAAATAGAGTGTTTTGAGTGTTTATATGACGCTTTACCATTACGCAGTCAAGCAAACGTGTTTGTGTAAAGAATAAACGTACCTTTGAGTTGGATTCGCCGTCTCCCGCTTGCTCATTCCTCGAACCCGTTACATTTAAGTATTCCTTCGGTGACACAAAGATGTGTATCCAACTGCAATTTCTATATGATTCTCTCTCAGCTAATGCTGATGATTATAAAGGGACCTTCTAACTTACTACCTTAAGAAATATACATTTTACAAACATTATTTTATCAGTAGTTTTTCTTCATTTTGGTCACATTTTAGCTTTTTTTTAAATTTACAAATTATTCAATCAATAAATATGTGACTTTTCAAATACTGTATATATATATATATTTATAGTTAGGGTTAGCATTAGCACCATGACTATACAGTTCAACCCTTTGCTTAAAGGGATAGTTCACCCAAAAATGAAACTTCTCTCATCATTTACCCACCCTCATGTCATCCCAGATGTGTGACTTTTTTTCTTCTGCTGAACACAAACAAATATTTTTAGAAGAATATTTCAGCTCTGTAGGTCCATACAATGCAAGTGAATGGTGGCCAGAACTTTGAAGGTCCAAAATGCACATAAAGGCAGCATAAAAGTAATCCATACAACACTTTATCATCAGAAGTGATATGAAAGGTGTGGGTGAGAAAAAGATCAATATTTCAGTCCTTTTTTGTTATAAATCAAGGATGTAACCAAATATTCAACCATGGAAAAAACCCATATCGGTGGATCACTATTATGAATATTGGGGGGGACATGTCCACCTCAATGTCTATGGTGGTTACGGCCCTGCTATAAATTCTCCTCCTTGCCCAGTAGGTGGCAATATGCACAATTAATGAGAATCACCAAAAACGAAAGAAAAAAATGTGAATGTGAAAGTGGAGATTTATTGTAAAAAAAGGACACAAAGAGGCACCAAATCACCAGGGTTACCGCGGGTCCTTAAAAAGTCTTAAAATGTCTCAAATTCAGTTTTCTAAAATTTAAAGGTGATGTAAGCGATTTCAGCAGTTCTACTTCCACGAGACTGAGCCGTTGGATTATCCATGCCCCTCTTCCCAAAACCCTGCACTTCAAAGATACCAAATGAGCTTTATTGAGACCGACATCATGCAGAAACGGTTGTTAAAAACAGCAGCAGCAAAATAGCGCCTTCAACTGACAACTGTTATGAACAACATGGCTTAAAAATGGCAGTAAGTCGCCGCAACTACAACACTATGAGAACGTGCAAAATGATTGATAGGTCGAAAGCGTCATTGTCTACTGTCCAAGGACACCTTTTTGTTTGCTGTTTACAGAGTCAAGGGCTGTCACAGAGACAGGTGAGATATCTAACAACACTTATTTCAGTAATATCTCTCAGGGAGTTGGAAAAATTGTTGCGTACCTTTCCATGAAAAAATCGATTACAGCACCATTAAGGCCATAAAAAGTCTTAAATACTGTATATTAAATGATATAACAAAAGTCTTAATTATCATTTAAAGAGGTCTTGGACGTAAATACAAGATTCGCAAAATGGCCTAAAGTGTTTATTAAACTTCAGAAGGATACAGTTTAATTAAATAAATGCATGCACTGTGTCCTTCAAATTGTGAACCGCTCTGCAACCACTGGAAACAGTATCACAAGCTTCCCCACTTGCCCGAAGAATGTGCAATAGTACCGCATCTTCACTAGTGACTGAATACTGGACATGGCAAGCGATTGCTGATTATGTACTTTTAATAAATTATGACAATATTTACTTTAGTGTTTATATTGTAATATGTTGCAGATCGCAGATTTCCCTTATCTATTTAAATGAGCAGCTGGAAGCAGTGATGCACGGACATTTCAAAATAAGAGTCCCTGATGGGCTTGTGTTGAGTATTTTAAACTAGCAGATACCCTATTTTGCTGATAATCAGTTTTAAGGCCTTGTTAAATGTGTGGCCCAGCCTGTGTGAGTAAACTAATCTGTTATGCATGATTTATTTTGAGATTGTGTGGGTTTGTTCTGGTATGGACACAAGGTATACATTTTATTTGTTTAGACCTCAAAAAGTCTTACATTTGATTTTTAAAATTCTGCAGCAATCCTTATCACTTTCCCAGACTTTCGGCTTCACTTTACCTTAATTGTGGAATGGCCTTCTTAACTCCATCCATGAAGCTGATTTACATAATTTACATTGATAAGTACTGTAGAGCAAACGCTAAAACACTACTGTCTCTTTAAGAATACCAGCATCCGGAACAGAAGTGTTTTGGTTGAGTGCAAAACACAAGTGTGGAGGAGTATGGATTCTTTTTAGAAATAAATGTTTCTTTTTTAGTTGCTTTAGATCAATAACTGACTGTAAATATCAAAAAGGGTATTAAAAGAGACATTATCTTTGACAAATGAATTGCGTGGTCTCGTCTTTGGGCACACATTAATTGGAAAGAGTGAAACTAAACTTGCAACATGCAGTGAAAGGATCTCTTTTTACCCAGCCCAGATCCCTATTATTTTTATTTCAGGTGTATATTTAGCTTAATAGATTCAAAAAAGCAAAATAGCCTGGAACCTGCTAACATATGCGTACCAACAGTTGGGAATCGCTGATCTAATGCAGTTAAATTCATACACTTTTATTGTCTAAATAGACTTCTACTAAAACATATTTTTATTAAACATTGGTTGACTAAAACTGTACATATGGTACTATAGTGTGACAATATTTAAACAATGTAAATGCAAGCAGCCAGCTCTATTCAAAGTCCAATTTGTCTCTACAAGACATTTTCTGATTTAATTGACAGATCCTCATCTTGAGATACCTGTAAAACTTACAGTAATTACACATCAAACAGCTGAAGGCAAGCGATAATTCATGTGACCATCTTTTTTAGAAAATTACTTTAATTAACTAGAAAAGTCAGGCATGACCGAATAACTGAGAGACCAGTTAAGGGTGGACCCCAATTACCACATTATGAATAATTCCTATTTTTTTGGGGGGTGGGGGGCATAATTTCATCTGTTAGTTGAATTTGTTCAGTAGGGAAGAGCATGGGATATAAGGATCCTTTATCACATCTTTGCAATACTGTAAGATTCTTCTGATGCTGATTGACACTTGGTGCATTACTGTGATGTACTTCTTGAGACAAATTACATATTCCTCTCACATTTACAACTAGTTGTTATAAAGAAACTTCAAAAGTTATTCATGCTACATTTCTATCTTACTTAATGCAAGCAATAGTGTCAAACCAGACAAATATCTTTATTGGAGATTTCCATACAAAGGGTACCGTTTGGTGCCCAAATACTTTTTTAAAGCATCCAACCATTACAATGTCATAATCTGGTAAAACATAATCTGGTGAACTGACATTAAACTAATTGTGGTAAAAACTAGTTTTAAATATAGCTGCAAGCAGCAATTACAGAGCCAAGCACCGAAATGGCAAGCATTGCACAGCATCAACTAGAGTTGGGGTACTCGAGTTCGGACACAAGTCCAAGTCACGAGTCCAATTTTAATGGACTTGGACTTGTCAAGGACTCGGATGCATTTTTACTCGAACTTGACTTGGACTTGGGATTTTTTTCTGAGTCCGGCCGAGTCCATGGCTTATGTGATGCAATGAAAAACAAACAAACAAACAAACAAATAATGTAACATAGGATGACAATACATCCTCTTTTCCCCAGACATGTCCTCTTTTTCAGACCTGTAAAAAGCATCCGGCCAGGATTTCAAAATTGCCTATAAATGTATCTACAGTTAGTACTATCATACATTGTATATTTGATACTGCGCATCAGTTTTCACACGTATATGTCCTTATGTGTGATTATTCTGGCTGAGAGCAGCAGCGCGCACTCTTTCAAAGTACTTTTTTAACTCTCTCGCCTGTGCTATATGTGTGTGCAGGAAAGAGATCGCCATTCGCCAGATGTGCTCTGCCGCTCTCATCCAGGAATATCTGTAACGTAAGTACACTTTAAAAAGTATGTTCCCCAACTCTGCAAATTATTAAATAGAACACGTTTTATCAGATTCACGCTACGTAAAGTAATTTCTAACTGAAAATGTTGACTATATCGAGACAAAATCAAATTTACTACGTATCAGGGACATTTAAACTAATACGACTGATGAAATAGACCATGATGGAAATTGTACAACTCAGTCTGTCACATATTGAAGTAGCTTAACCTCTGTGTGTTACCTGTAAAGCTGGCGCTTGCATTTCAATGGCAAAAAAGTCAGAAAATACAATGAAGAACACAAGTGAAGGGAGAAGTCTCTATTCACCTATTATCCATTTTAAATATAATGTGAAAAGAACAAAACATCAGCCCAAGGTGAGTTTGATCTTGACTTTAGGGATGTAGGCTATACCTGGACACAGCAGGAGGACTGAAAAGTGTGAGGTGTAGTACTGTAGTATATAATTTTTTGTTTTTTGTTTTTTTAATGGTATCTGACCTTTTCTGTTTATATTTTATGATGTTGTATTTAATTTTATGGGCATTATTCAATATTTTAATATGACCATTTATTAAATGTATTAAACACATTAAATGTATTTAATTAATTACATTAAATGTATTTCACCCATATTTTTAGATAAAACTAAACTAAAATGAATGGACAAATTGAAAATGAAACAGAAATAAAAACTAAATTAAAATTTTAAATAATAATAATGACTCTGTAATGACTAACGCAGCTTTCACTTTCTTTGGTGTATGTTTGAGTGGAGGGGAAAAAAAACAAATAATTGAAATATAGTTTTTGAAATGTAGGTGGCGCTGTCTCAATACTGCTCATGTATCCTCAGGACTAGTGTTGTCAAAAGTACGGTACCAAGTCGATACTAAAATAAAAAAGATGTAATGATACCAGTGTTTCTGCAATATAGGTAGTACCGAGCACCGACTCAATTTGGTACCAGCGTGCAATATGACTGACACACGACAGCTTTAAAATGTTCACTTTGAGTTATGTTCTGTTACTCCTTACACTGAAATGGACAATTTATCAAATTAAAATCGTGACATGTCCTAGTGTGATTTATTAAACCGCTAAAGGCTGCAATCTTACTGTGGATGAGCTTTAAATAAATCCTACCGCTCATCCACTAGAAACTCCACAGACACTGAGAATCATTCACATTGTATGAGATGACAGAACAGAGCACTTATCCATTGTGAACCACGCAGCACATGTAAAATATATATTTATATAATTAAAATCACAGCATTTGCACTTTAATCTCAGCTCATCTTTATTTATATTAAATTATAAATTAATTATATTATTTAAAACAACAGAGTTGACCAAAGTGCTTCACTGTAATAAAATGTAAAACATAACATTTCAAAATTACCACATACACAAAAACCAGTAATCTAAAATACAAACACTTCCTATATTGTACACGTGCCCTACATTTCATTTGTCAGACTCAAAGGCCAGTGTAAAGAGAAGAGATTTCAGACGTGATTTAAATCTCTGTTTATCCGGAGAGTAAAGATTCAGGCAAAAAATACACATCATAATAAAAGCACATTTCAAAATATAAGCTAAAGCCCTGCAATTGAAGAAATTGACAGAGATATATTACAAATTTATAGTAAAATATAATATTCACTGTAATGATGATGATAATAATAATCAAAATATCACAAGCAAGACAGCTGTTGAATAAAAGTTTGGCAAAAAAAAAAAAAAAAAAAAAAATGCAATGACATGTTGAAAAGTTCTATTTTCACTTGTAAAAAGTTTTAAGAATTTACTGATTAGACACCATTTTCTGTCTAATCAATAATAATTCTTCTGCTTTCGGCTTCTCCCAATAGGGGTCACCACAGTGGACCATCCGTGATCCGCATATATGACTTGACACAGGTTTTTCGCCTGATGCCCTTCCTGACGCAACCCCCAGTGGCTGGGGGACTTATTAAAATAATTATTAAATAATAAAAAATAACTAAACTGGTGTGTTCAATAGCACATTATCATATTAGCATATTTTTGCTGTGGTATCGAAATTGGTATCGAGAACCGTGAAATTTCACTGGAATCAGAACCGACTACTGACATTTTGGTACCTTGATAACACTACTCAGGACATGTTGTTTATGATACATAAAATGTTTCTTTTAAATCTAACAATGATTTTAAAAGATATATCACTTTTTAATCAAATTCAATGTGGTGGAGGGACAATATGGCTGACACGAGAAAAATTGGTAATGTTTAAATCCGCATGACCTCCGGAATCCACAGACACCAACCCCATGATTTAAGGATCAAAAGTTACAGCCAAAAAAAGACACTTTTTTAACCCATAGGTGGCGCTGTCTCCAAACTTTGCATGTACCCTCAAATAATGGTCCTAATGAAGCATACCAAGTTTTGTTTTGATAGAACAAACTGTTGCCGTGGTACAGCCTCATATCCAGTTTTACATCGACCTTGTTAAATTTGCACTGCCGTAACTTATAAACAAAGGCAAAACTCAAAATTCTTTGCTATCATTTCTGTGCGGCTTGGTCTGGAGAATATTTTGAGCCATTGTTTGGACAAATCGGACAAAGTTTCAAGGACAAGAATCTTATAAACTTTAAACATCATTATCCAATATGGCAATGGATGGAGTTATACTGTATGGGGGTTCATTTGAATCAGTAAGAGGATAGTAATCAGACAAAATGGAATTTTGTTTCTAGGACAAACGGTTCAAAAGATACATGCAAAAGAAAATTAAATATTTGGAGTGATGGTGGTGCTATGGAGTTTGTCCTAGAGGTCCCAAATTTTCTATGGAGACTATTCATGACCATCCTTAACAGTGCGCTAAATTTCATCATTTTCCTCCGAACGGTTCTATGGGCTGCAATAGACTCCCACTGAGGAGGAATAATAATAATAATAAATAAAGCTGCAAGCAGCAATTTCGGGGAAAAGCATGGCACAATCCAAAAAGCACATATGATATACAGAACAAGCAAATACCACAGGACAAGTCACCCCAGGATGGATTAAAACCTAGGACTTCCCAATCCACAGTTCAAAGAAAAAAACACTTGAACAATCCACTGCACCATAGACACACAGTGTTTTCAGTTACCAAAGGGCAATATCAAGTTTAGAGCAAAGCATCCAAGCATAGCACTCATCATAATCAACTTCTTTTTCATGTAACTTTTCAACAAAGATAAAATTCTACATTTGCTTCAGTAAGCACCAACATGGAAACCACTGCACACATGACACACAGAGCAAACACATACAACATATCAAGTCACCTCAGGGTGGATTTGAATCTATACCATTCCGTACCACAAGTCAATACTGTATTCACCACACCACAGAGCCACAACATTAATGGTAACCAAAGGGACATATCAAGCAGAGAATGAATCACTGCCAAGCACAACATCCACCATGATCGAATTTGTATTCATATAACTTTTCAACAGAGCTCAAAATCAGAATTTGATTGTGGGAAAACACAAACAACCCAGTAAGCACAATACAAAATCACCAGAAGTACAGAAATGTCCACTGCATGACATGTAGAGGCAAGGATTGAACCCACAACCTTTGGAACTATAGTCAAATGTTTAACACACTAAGCCACTTGGTTGCCATGGTTCAACACTAGCAAAGAGCTAGCTGTCCAGATTTTAGATTCAGAACACAAGTTTAGGTTATCTTTTGGACTATAGATCTCCAAACTGCTCAGTTATCCTCAGGACATAATGTCAATGATGCATACCAAATTTATTTTAAATCTGACAATACTTTTAAAAGATATGTCACTTTATAATAAAATTAACTTTGGCTGAGGGACAGTAGGGTTGATATGAGAAAATTTGGTATAGTTGAAATTCTCATGACTGACAGAATTCATTGACACCAACCTCGTGATTTTAGGACATACGGTTAAAAAGTTATGGGCAAAAAAAAAAAAAAGCACTTTTTCACATCTTTTGACCCATAGGTCTCCAAACTTTGCATGTACCCTCAAGTCATGGTCCTGATGAAGCATACCAAGTTTCGTTTTGATACGACAAACTGTTGCCGAGATATAGCCTTACATCCATTGTTACCTCAACCTCGTTAACTTTGGACTCAAGATGGTGCCGAGTATGGCTGCTGCATTGCGAGCTCCGACACAACATAGTAGTGTTTTGTTTGTTTTGTTCACAATTCTTATGTTTTTTGTCTTGGATGTTGTCTGCCTTATTGTCTACGACAGACAAACACTTTTGGACATTGGTTCAGCAATTTCACACCGTAAACCGGACTTCAAATTCCTCAATGCCGACCTGCTGTTTACAAACATGCAAGCGGAGCCATTTGTCTGGACAGTCCGGACGCGGAAACGCAAAAGGAAAAGGGGAAACAGAGCCGGCGTTCTCATCAGAGTAAGACGCCGTGCAAATCGACCCCCGCTACCCACTATTCTATTGGCAAATGTTCAGTCTCTGGATAACAAGCTCTGTGAGCTGAAAGCACGGATCTCTTTCCAACAAGAGACGAGGGACTGCTGCATTATCTGCCTCACGGAAACTTGGATGTCTGCGGAGATTCCAGACTCAGCCATTGAACCCGCGGGGTTCTCCGTGCACTGAGCGGACAGAGCGAAAGACCTCTCAGGTAAAAGCAGAGGTGGTGGTGTATGTTTTATGATCAACAAATCCTGGTGTGATCAGAGGAACGTACATTCTATCAAGTCTTTTTGCTCTCTTGATCTGGAATTTCTCATGCTTCTGTGTCGACCATTCTGGCTACCAAGGGAATTCACAGCGGTCATTATCACAGCTGTGTACATTCCCCACAAGCCGACACAGACCGGGCACTCAAGGAACTGTATGGGATTATAAGTGACCAGGAAACCACGCACCCTGAGGCCGCGTTCATTGTGACCGGGGACTTTAATAAAGCCAGTTTAAAATCAGTCGCACCAAAATACCACCAGCACATTAGTTTCAACACACGAGGGGACCGGGTTTTGGACCATTGCTACTCTCCCTTCCGGGATGGCTACAAATCCCTCCCCCACCCACCATTTGGCAAATCGGATCACTCTTCCATTCTGCTTCTGCCCGCTTACAGGCAGAAACTGAAACAGGAAGCACCCACTCTCAGAACGATCCAGTGCTGGTCGGACCAATCAGACTCTACGCTACAGGACTGTTTTGATCACATGGACTGGGAGATGTTCCGGTCCGCCTCTGTTGACAACATCGAGCTTTACGCTGATAGCGTAATGTGTTTCATCAAAAAGTGCGTGGAGGACGTGGTTCCGACCAGAACAATACGGATCTATCCAAACCAGAAACCATGGATAAATAACAATGTTCGCGCGGCACTTAATGTGCGGACCTCCACTTTTAATTCCGGGAACACGGAGGAGCATAAACAAGCCAGTTGTGCCCTCCGAAAAATCAGAACAGCAAAACGCCAGTACAGGAGCAAGATTGAAGGACAGTTTAACACCACCAACTCTAGAAGCATGTGGCAGGGAATTAACATCATCACGGACTTTAAAGGGAATAAAAACTCCACCATGAACACCGCTGCCTCTCTCCCGGATGAGCTAAATACTTTTTATGCTCGTTTTGAGGGAAATAACACCGCCCTCGTGGAGAGAGCTCTCGTGGCCGAAGCTACAGAGGTTAGTTCACTCTCCGTCTCTGTAGCAGATGTAACCCAATCCTTCCGACGGGTAAATATCCGCAAAGCTGCGGGTCCAGACGGCATTCTGGGCCGCGTCATCAGAGCGTGCGCGAACCAGCTGGCTGGTGTTTTTACAGATATTTTCAACCTTTCCCTCTCTTTGTCTGTAGTCCCCACATGCTTTAAAACATCCACTATTGTGCCTGTTCCAAAGCAATCAAAAATAACTTGCTTAAATGACTGGCATCCTGTTGCTCTGAACCCCATCATCAGCAAATGCTTTGAGAGACTAATCAGAGATTACATCTGCTCTGTGCTGCCTCTCTCTCTTGATCCATTGCAGTTTGCTTACCGCAACAACCGCTCCACTGATGATGCCATTGCATCTACACTACACAGTGCTCTCTCCCACCTGGAAAAAAGAACACTTATGTGAGAATGCTGTTTGTAGACTACAGCTCAGCATTCAACACCATAGTGCCCTCCAAGCTAGATGAGAAACTCAGGGCTCTGGGCTTAAACAGCTCGCTGTGCAGCTGGATCCTGGACTTCCTGTCAAGCAGACGCCAGGTGGTTAGAATTGGCAGCAACATCCCCTCATCACTAACCCTCAACACAGGAGCCCCACAGGGCTGTGTTCTCAGCCCACTACTGTATTCCCTGTACACACATGACTGTGTGGCAACACATAGCTCCAATGCCATCATTAAGTTTGCTGATGACACGACGGTGGTAGGTCTGATCACTGACAATGATGAAGCAGCCTACAGAGAGGAGGTGCACACTCTGACACACTGGTGTCAGGAGCACAACCTCTCCCTCAATGTCAGTAAGACAAAGGAGCTTGTGGTGGACTTCAGAAGAAAAGACAGAGAACACAGTCCCATCACCATCAATGGAGCACCAGTGGAGAGAGTCAGCAGCTTCAAGTTCCTGGGTGTCCACATCACTGAGGAGGCTCATCAGTGCCTCTTCTTCCTGAGATGGCTGAGGAAGTTTGGAATGAACCGCCACATCCTCACACGGTTCTACACCTGCACTGTAGAGAGCATCCTGACTGGCTGCATCTCTGCCTGGTACGGCAATAGCACCGCCCACAACTGCAAAGCACTGTAAAGGGTGGTGCGAACTGCCAGGCACATCATCGGAGGTGAGCTTCCTTCCCTCCAGGAAATATATACAAGGCGGTGTGTGAAAAAAGCTCGGAGGATCATCAGAGACTCCGGCCACCCGAGCCATGGGCTGTTCTCACTGCTACCATCAGGCAGGCGGTATCGCAGCATCAGGACCCGCACCAGCCGTCTCCATGACAGCTTCTTCCCCCAAGCAATCAGACTTTTGAACTCTTGATCTCCCACGATCAAAATACATCAGCACTGCACTTTATTACCCTTACTCTTACATCTCACACCGGACTGTCATAAATTATATTATTATTATATTATATTCTCTCTTAACAACTGACTATCAACCGACAGCCTGAATGTCAATACAGTACAATACTGTACATTCTATATATACTACTATATATACTTTTTTATATATTTAAAAAAAAAAAAAAATTATTGAATAATGTGTATCTATATAGTGCGTATTGTATACTGTACAGTGTATGTTATTATTTGTATACTGTTGTGTGTAATTATGTGTATATCAGACGTTTAAATTGTGCTGTGTTAATTTGATGTTATTGTAAATTGGTATATGTCTCATCACTGTCATGACTGTTTTGTTGATCGGAACTGCACCCAAGAATTTCACACACCATTGCACTTGTGTATATGGCTGTGTGACAATAAAGTGATTTGATTTGATTTGATTGTTAATGTAACTTTTCAACTGAGGTGAAAATCAAAATAACATTTATTCAAACTGTGTGGCTTGGTCTGGAGATTATTTTGAGCAATTGTTTGGACAAACCAGAGGAGATTTTAAGGAAGAGTAGGGAAATAATTATAAACAACAGAAATCAAGATGGCAGATACTGTAATGGGCAGAGTTTTAATGTATGGGGTTCATTGGAATCATCAGGAGGCTTGTAATCAGATGCAAAAAGAGTTATTGATGTATTTCTAAGACAAATAGTTTACAAGATATGCACTAAAGAAAAGTTAATTTTTGACATGGTGGTGGCACTATAGCATATGTCATAGAGACCCCAAATTTGGTATTCATGACCACCTCTATCAGTGTGCCAAATTTCATAATTTTCCTATGTATGGTACATAGGGCTGCCATTGACTCCCAGCCAGAATAATAATAATAATAATGATACTAACGGATACAATAGGTTCCAGTTTAAATATAGCTGAAACAGCAATGCTTAGGGGCCAAGCCCTAAAGCCTTTCTCTAAGCACATTGCAAAGAGCTCCAGCACACCAGAGTCACAACATTTATACCAGCTGAAGCAGGTATTGAATCAGGATTCACCTAGTCCTTTGAACTGAAGGCCAGAGCTCTAACCACTGCGCCACACAATCGCCAAGGCCGGCTGATGTCAAAGAGACATTCTTGGTTGAGAGTATACAACTATTTCTGAGAGAATACTTACAGCTTAGATTTTTTTATTTATTATTGAAGCAGGAATTACACAATAAATTACAGTCTGTATTTGGGAAGTCCCCGAAGCTGTATACCTTATTCGGAAAGGAACTAATAATGACTTCAAAATGAATAATGGATTCATCCAAATAATATAAAAAATATTTGTATGACAGATTATCCAAGAGGCACAAGGATAAAGTGACATTTTAGATAAACATATACAAAATTACAAAGAATTTATTAATCTGTGCAGCTAATATTTCTAATATGTAAACCTTATGAATGAAAATGTGCACGTTATGATTTCAAATCGGATGGGCGCTGTCTCGACTACGTTTGCGGTCTCTGTTAATTGTGTGTGTCTGGAGCTTGCCAAGTTTAACATTAAGATACGACATCATATACACTTTCCACTTCTTGAAATGTCTTTGTTAATGTATCACACGATTCACACGTGATTCCCATGCATTAATTTATAGCCTAAACCTAAACGTGATGTCAAATTCCTGACATGAAGTGATGATTTCCCATTGGAGCCCATCTATCCGTCTTTTAAAGTTGACCACATTTATGTCCACATCACCGATTAAGGAAATTATCTGGTTAAGACTTTTTATTTCTTACAAAAAAAGAAAAAGTTAAAATGCTCCATAAAAGTTTAAATGCTCCATAGAGTATTCATCTATTAGGAATATTCCTCCTTATGTAAAACAAAGAAACTGAAACATATTCTGTCTTTTTTTCTTCTTCTTTAAACTTACCTCTGATAAGGCGCTATATAAATGTAACATTATTATTATTATTATTATTATTATTATTATTATTATTTAACTAAATAATGGTGTCTTATCGTAAGATAGATTTAAGGGACTTTCACCTGTTTGTAAGCTATATTGATTTATTTTAATTTATTTTAATGTTTGAATTTGTATTTATTATTCACTGCAAAATGTGCGCTTGACATTTCACATTTTGCTTGACACCTCCTACCTTCAGAATAATGTTGTTATACATGCACAGACAAGCGAAAATTATGTTTCATGCAAATATTAATACCAGAAATACCAGGAGAAACCACAGTTAACAACATATTCCACAGTTAATGTAGCCTACAAATTCAGCTTCATTTGGTATGAAAAAAGAATATATTTTTTATAAGAATAGTTGCATACTACTACTACTACTACTACTACTATTAATAATAATAATAATTATTATTATTATTATTAGGCTATTATTATGAAAAGGCATATAAAAGGCATATTTTATTAACAGAAACTATAAATGTAAGAGTAACATTTAAAAATGGGCATTTCGTTTAGTTTTGATGCACTTCCAGTTTAAGCCCAGCCAACACCCGTTTCTATCTGAATACAGACATCATTTTGTCATATTAACAGATACAGATACACTCAAAGTGCCAAAGAGACATTCCAAGCTGAGAGCAGCAGGTTTTAAATATAAATACATTTATATTTATAATAAATACATTTAGAAATGTATCTCTGCCAATTTCAGAAGACTTAGAATAAGGACGCAATGATACATTAAAAGTTTTGTTTAAATGACTAAACATTTTGACCACTATATGGCGCTGTATCAAAACTGCTTAGGTACCCTCATGACATGATGTCGATTAAAATTTTCATTCAAATCGGACAAAGCGTTTAAAGTATACATTACTTTTTCATAAAATTAAAAAAGGTGGAGAGGTTACATGGCTGATGATGGAAAAATGTTGGGAATTTTTTTTATTGAAGAAGGAATTATGCAATAAAGGACAGTCTGCAATGTAGCAAGCACAATATGAAGACTCAGAGATCAACAGAAGTAAAACTTTTAAAATCACTGTTTCCTGGAATCGAACTCAACTTTTTGACTTGTGTCCCAATGTGTTAATCAATGGGCCATTCAGTTGACATAGCTCCAAAGTGCCAAAGATTCCAAGCTGAGAGCAGCAGGTTTTTAATAAAACAAACTATAAGAAGTACATTTAAATATGTATCTCTGCCAATTTCAGAAGACTTAGACTAAGGAAGCAATGATACATTAATTTTTTTTTTTTAATGGACTAAGCATCTTGACCACTATGTGGCGCTGTATCCAAACTGCATAGGTACCCTCAGGACATGATGTCGAAGACAAAGAGTTTTTAACCCTCCTATGGTATTTGGTCATTTTTGACCGAAATACATTTTTAACATTTAATTTAAAATTTAGTTTCCTTTATCTGAGCAGTACAAAACTTTTCCTCCATTTGCCATCTGAACATACAAAATAAAATTGGTCTTGATTCAATAAGTCTAAGTGGTCGTAAAAAAAGTGACACCTTTGGTGTTCGTGATAAAAATTGAAAGACATTGAAAATGAATAGGAAAGACTAAAAAAAAAAAACAGACAAAAAAAAAAACAGAGCAATTTATTTTATCTGTCAAATACAATCAATAAGTCAGCCACAATGCAGAAAAAACAGACTCTAAATCCACAGTGCAAAACATACACACCCTCTCTCTCTCTCTCTCTCTCTCACACACACACACACACTTTTGCAAAATACATTTTTACTATAGAAAGTTTGAAATTGCAAAATGAAAATGTTTACTCTGATTCTTCTGTTTTATACTCTAATTGAATTTTCGGAATTTAATTTCTGTTTCTTGATGTTCATTTTCTTGACATTATTATGCATTTACTTTGAGTCATTACATTTTTATGCTTGAAATAAATTATTGGTAGAAAAATGCTTATTCTGTGTCTTCTCTTTGTAATACCATGGTCAGGTTTGATGACGGAGCATAATGACATAAACTGCAAAATCACTTCAAATACATTTGAAAATGCTAAACTTTGACAAATAATAGTTTGATAATGTCTAAATATATATTCAAATGCATATCTTGTGATAAAATTTTGGTTACAACAAGCCATCAGACTACACAGTAGGTTGCTACAGCCATCTACTGGCTGTTATTGGCATGACATGGTTTTCAAGTCAAGTTATTTATATTTTGTTCACCAGATGTCAGCAATCTGCCTCCAATTTATTTCACATTCTCATTTAATTAAATTTTTTTCATGTTTCAACTTATAGAAATGTCGGTTCAGAATTTTCTTTTTTTTTTTTTTACAAAAAATTGCTTATTTGTATATGCAAATTAAGGGTAAAATGTAGAAATCAACATGTAAATAAGATGAAAATAGCATAAAATCCCAAAAAAGAAATGCATAATTTTATTGTTCTTACTTCAGGGAAGAAAAAATTGTATCATAATCATCATTAAAAAAGGGGTTACACATCTAAACCTTACGTTCAAAAATGACCATGAATGCCATAGGAAGGTGCCATTTTTGAATACCACAGGAGGTCATAAAATTCTAAATGGCGGAGAGGTTATATGGCTGATGTTGTAAAAATTGCCAAAATATGTTTTTTATTGAAGCAAGAATTACGCAATAAAGTACAGTCTGTATTGTAGTAAGCACAATATTTAGACTCAGAGATCAATAGAAGTAAACATTTTAAAACTGCTCTTTACTGAACTCAAACTCTTGTGTTCCAGTGCGTTATTCACTGGGCCATTCAGATGACACAGCTCAAAAGTGCCAAAGATACATTCCAAGTTGAGAGCAGCAGGTTTTAAATAATTAATAATATAATAAATACATTTATAAATATATCTCTGCCAATTTCAGAAGACTTAGAATAAGGAAGCAATGATACATTAAAAGTTTTGTTTAAATTGACTAAGCATTTTGATCACTATGTGGCGCTGTACGCAAACTGCTTAGGTACACTCAGGAAATGATGTCGAAGACCCCTTCCAATTTTCATTCAATTTGGACAAAGCATTTTAAATATACATTACTTTTTTAATAAAATTCAAAATGGGTGAGAGGTTATATGGCTGATGTTGGAAAAATGTATATTGTTGAAATCCTCATGACCCAAGGAATCCAAAGACACCAAACTCATAATTTTATGACAAACAGTTAAAAGGTGATGGGCAAAAATAGGCAATTTTGACATTTCTTGACCCATAAGTGGTGCTATCACCAAACTTTGCATGTTACCTCGGATCATAGTCCTGATGAAGCATACCAAATTTAGTTTCAATTGAACAAAGCATTGCCGAGATACAGCCTCAAATACATTTTCAAGTCGACCTTATTAACTTTGCATTGGCATAATTTCTGAAAGATAGCACAAATTAAAATTATTTCTGGTCAGTTCTTTGCGGCTTGGTTATTTTGAGCCATCATTTGCACAAATTGGACAAAGTTTGAAGGACATGAAAAGTTTAAACAGTTAATGTCATAATCCAAGATGGCGGACACTGTAATGGGAAGGGTTTTAATGTAATGGGTTCATTTTAATCATCAGGAGGTGAGTTATCAGACAAAATGAATGGTGTCTCTAGGGCAAACGGTTCAAAAGATACACGCAAAAGAAAAGTGAATTTTTGAACTGGTAAATCTGGTATCAGGGCTTTTCATGCCCACCCCTATCAGTGTGTTAAATTTCATAATTTTCTTATGTACGATTCATAGGGCTCCCATAGGCTCCCAGCAAGAATAATAATAATAAATATAGCTGCAAGCAGCAATTACGGGGCCAGGCACCGCACAGCATTAACCACAACCCAAAGATCACATATGACAGAAAGCACAAACACACACAACATTACACATCGCCTAAGGATGGATTTGAACTTACGACTTTCCATTCAAAAGGTCACTTGCACAGTCTACTGCACCACAAAATTGACAGTCACCAAAACGGACATACAAAACAGAGCAATCACAGCCAATCATCATACTCACCATAATCAACTTCAGATTCATGTAACTTTACAACAAAATTAAAATCAAAATTTGATTGGAGAAAGCTCCGCAACCGATTTCTTTTAATTCTGACAATGCTTTTAAAAGATATATCACTTTTAAATAAAATTCAATGAGAAAAAGTGGTATAGTTGATACAACATATCAGCTATATAACAGATACAATAGGGACTACACACCTTCAGTGCTTTGCCCCTAATAATAATACTAATGGATACAATAGGAGCTATGCACCTTCAGTGCTTGGCCCCTAATGATTAATTATAATGGCCAAAATAGTCATATTTCTTAGTATTTAGTAGTATTTTGTTAAAGCTACACTATGTAACTTTTGGCCCTCTAGCGGTTAAAAAATAAAACATTGTTTTGGTAATGACATAAGTTGTGCTTCGGCTCTGCTCCTCTGCGCGGATGAATGTGGTTCGAAGCACCGGTGTACACTGGATACAGGACATCTTATCAGAGCGAATGGACAAATAAATAACGAAAGAAAGGAAAAGACAGATATTCAAAAATGTGTCATCTGAGCAGATAAGTGCCATATCTTATGCTGTTGTTTTGACTTATTGGAAACACTGATGTTTTGAAATAAATGACATTACAAAGGTTAGGCAACATTTGTTAACATTAGACACAATGATCGCTAGTCTGATAAGGTCAAATGTTGTAAAGTTTTAATAAATGCAGGATATAAGTAAAAAAAAAAAAAGTAAGAGTAAGAAAAAAGCCATCTCTGGGTCTCTTTTAAATCCTTTCAGATCTCGGAGTTGTCACCACCTCTGATAAGCCATGCCAATGCTGATTTGGGTTTTATTACAGACTCTGTTGCTTTCACTTTTTGTCGTTTCTTTGTTTTTACAACCAGTGATTCCCCGGAGGTTTGCCGTTTTGAATGATCAATGGTTAGTTTTTCTCATTCGTTGTGACAACAAACATTCAGCTTCACGCTACTCCCACACCATACACACGCTACAGTAGACGGAGCTTATTTTCTCTGTGTACGGATATGATGTCAACACGCACAGTTGAATGACGTATGTATGCAATTTTCAGCGAAATCCATCCCGACAGTTCTAAAATATAAATCATTATTATAGGTTTATCAAAGTGTATTTGGGTAAAGTAAAGACATGGTTTGGAAGATGGATTTTTGTTGCACTCTCTCATTAATAACATTTTGTTATTTTTTAACAAAAAAAAAGTTACATAGTGTAGCTTTAATGTAAGAATGTATATAAGTATGTGTGCATGTACTTCATTATTTAGACTATTTCATTTTAAACAAATTTAAAACAGCTCACATAATATTTAGTTTGACCTTTTGAGTTTGATTATCAAGATTTAAAGCACCTCAACTCACTGTCCATTTATTGAAAATATAATTTTTTAATAGTTTCTGGTCCTATTTTGTACCCTATTTGTGGAAAGTGCCTTTAATATTATAAAAGAAGAATGCATTTGAATGCACATCTAGAGAGATTTCTGCAAATGAGATGGCAGCCAACAGAGATTAATCAAATTGCTTGAGAGGAAGTGAATTGCAGAAAAAGTGCAAACACAAGAGGGTCAGCAGTCCTTTTACAGGCCCACTGTGTACAAACAATTTATCCTTCACATTCAAGTGCTGGCCTTGTGCTTGCCACTATAAATAACACTGTAATGGAGACATAAATCAACTTTCTGTTTAAACCGAATACATGTATAAGCCAAAGTAATTACAGTGTACTTTATTCTAACAAATGTTTTGCAGAGTCAGAATACCACAATTAAAAGAACAAAAATGGTGCAGCAGAAGCATATTGTGATGTCAAACACCCAGTTACATCTGGTAACATCCCGCTTAATGTTCAGTAAAATTGGTGGCATAGAATATGTCTTAAAATGTGATTACAATATAAATAAACTGCCTATTAAGCTTTAAAGTTTCCACAAACAGGTACTTCTCTATTGGAAATGGATTTACAAGCATAATTTTACTCCCCACAATTCTCCTCTATGGAATAACAGATATATACTGCACAGTAACAGATCTTTTTTTCTACGAGGAGTGGTTTGATAAAGACATATGATCTGTCTTTGATCTTATGGATGCCAGTGGCAATGTTCTTTTATTAGATTATTTTTGTGCAAAATTTAATCTTCATTGCAGTAGAAGGGAATACAGTTCGCTAATTAAAGCCATTCCAGTTCAGTTTCTTCAACTAGCAAAAAATATGGTTACGTATTCACCAGTACACCCCTCTATCCCCCTATTTGTGAATGAGGACATTTTCTAGAAAAACATTGTAACAACCAATATATAAGAAACACCTTAACTCTAGAACTTTATCCCCTGCATATTCATAGAAGAGAGATATATACATAAGAAAAGTGAAGTCAACAAATTGAGAGCAGAGTACCTAAAATATCCAATTATACCAAAAGCAAAAGAAATTCATTTTAAGATTATAAATGACATTTACCCATCTGCTGATTTTCTACGTTTACGTTTTAATTTTGAGCAAAACAATTGTTCTTTCTGTACTAATGTCATTGAAACAACAGAACATATCTTTTTTTTTTTTTCATGTCCAAATGTTCAGGCTTTTAAGAGTGTTTTGGAGTGGATCAAGAATTATGCGGAGATGCCTGTACTAGAATATAAACATATATTGTTTGGGATTATCATAGATAATAAATATAAGGAGTATATTAGAAATTGCATAATTATACTAGCTAAATTTTTTATACACAAAGCTACATTTATGAAAACCCAACCTGTTTTCAATGTTTTGTTTTTTGTTGTTGTTGTTGTTGTTTGTTTTTTTTTTACAATTGTTTTTCAGTTCATTGAGATGTATGAAAAAAAGAATGCCATTCAATTATTTAATTTAGTAGAAAGCTTTTGTTTTACAAAAATTATGTATTTTATTTAATTGTTTTACTTTTTATTTATTTTATCTTATTCCCCTCTTATTATGCTGATGTCTGCTCAGCTTAGTTGAAATGTATGTCATAATGTTTTGATGCCTTGTTGTATTATTTGAATTTTTGCAAAAAAAACAAAAAAAAACAAAACTGGTAACATGTTTGGTGTCATTTAAAAAAATTCAATTTTGGTGTGGTTTTTGTGGTTTACATTATGGCCCCGATTTACTAAGATGTCAAATAACTGGTGCTAATTTGATTGTGCAATCTATGAAATTGCGTGTGCATGACATGGGCTTTTTACTAAGAAAAATCGTGCAAATAACTACACATGCAAATATGTTGGACACACCCTCCAAAAGGAGGCTTTTGCGTGTGATACTTGCACCAAATGCAATTACAGTACAGCTCTCACTAAATACCATTTTATTTTTATACAATATGGCATTTATATGTTTATTTATAGGGTTGTATGACATCATCATAAAATCCCTGCTATTTAACAAGTGTAAGAGTAGTTGATGAGAATACACATGACACTCTTCACTTGAAATGTTCATAATTCACAAAGAAAAGAAAATATTATGTAGGCCTACACGTCAAGTCATCACACCACTGATGTATACTTAAATGAAATCTGAATTTCAAACCGCTATCATCTTGAAAGTTAGCTGTGCGTGAGAGTCACGGGAAGCTGCAAGGTACAGACCTTGCACTCCCTGTTCATTTCACGGGATCAAGATGAAATCTGTTTGGCATACAGATGTGTATCGGCCTTCCTACTATAAAGAACCACCACTTAGAATATTTTGCAATATTTTGTCAGTTAAAAACAATGTTTAAATCCAGTGGCAGTTCTAGCTTGTATGGCACCCTAGGCAAAATTTGCTGAAGGTGTTGAAAGAGGGGTGTACCGTGTCGCCCCCGGAAAGATGTCTCCCTGCCCATGTTGCCCATGCCTGAATCTGCCACTGTTTAAATCATTAAATTACAACATAATTTGGGCATAAAATGTTAGTAGGTTTATGATGTTATCAGTTATGATATCAAGTTTTAAAATAATCGAATAAAACAGTTTTTTCATGAGTATTAATTTAATTTCACAATAAAGGCAATAAAGGGTGTTCTATGTATTATCTGTTCTCAAAGTCTCCTTTTTGTCACAATGACAGCATGATGCACAGTGCAAATCAGATTAATACCTGCCTTTCATTAGTATTAATTTGTTCTCATAGTTTCCAATTCTGAAATTACTTTCAGGCTTGATAAATCACTTTGCGGGTGCAGTTTGATTCAGTTGCATCTAGACCGCCCTTTATTATGAGCATTTGGAGGCACGCCTCTTAATTGCTAATTCATGTTGGAGAAACATGCAAAAATTGATTAGATGTGTTATTTTGTGTATTTGAAAATGCAATCTTTAAAAGACTATGTTAGTTGATCAGCTCTGACATTTTTTAGCTCGCAATCAAGTTTGCACATGTTTTTTATACACGCAAACCTTTTGTAAATCGGGGCCTCTTTTTGCATATTCTGAGAGTTTCTAAACATGTTTTTTTTCTAAAAAATGCAAGTAGTCTCAGCCTCAGACAGCCATTGACTGACCATTTAATGCATATTGCACACAAAAACTGCAAAAACTGGTTGAAATATCCATTTCCAATCTGACTGGTTTGTGCTATATCTAGCGTCCAGAAGCTGAGAGGGAAGTGGCAGATCCTGGCATAGGCAGTACTGGCAGTGTTCTCTGGGGCGCCCAGATGAGCCGCGCCCCCTGTACTTTTTCCAAGAAGTAATGGTAAAATATGACAAAATACTGCATTGCTTTTTGTCACACTCTATTGTGCACGCAGCAGCGGAGCAAACCAAGGCAGTAATCAAATGCGCTTTCCAACAACATGCGTCACTGTCCTTTTCTGCATATTCCCCTATTCCCCCTTCGGCATATCGTGCCGCCGTTTTGCAGCCCTCTAAAGCCTGTCACAGCCCATTCTGCATAACGTGGCGGCCCGTTTCAGCTTATAGCAGCCCATTCTGCCCCGTTTCGTGGCCGTCCCAGTTCTCCCTATGGCCAGTCTGCCCCTGCTCTGAACTGTATTATAACAGCAGTTTTCGTGGGGAAAGAAATTGCAGATTGAATGTCACAGCTGGCTAAAATCACACCATAGTCACCTCAAAGAAAAATTGGCTTAAAAAAATCAAGATTTTCTCATTGACTAGCATTGTAATCCAAAGTCCCACAAATATTCACCCCAAAGCAAAATATGCTTAAAAATAAATATTTTTACAATCAGAAGCTTCCAGAATGAGCAGCCAGTGTGTTACTGTTCAGCACCAGTATGTTTCCTCCCTGCGATGGGATTTATTGGATAATGATTCCTCAGGTGTTAATGTCTGACACACATAATTCATTCATATTTATGTTAGTCGCAGTGCACGGGATGACAAATGGGCCAATGGGGTGGATTAGGGTAATGCAGCTGAAATAATAAATTTTTGGCATTTGACATGTTGCCAAAAAGCACTTTGACCTCTCCGAAATGTCTTGTTGACTAAAACATTTTGGCGTCAATTTGATTTAGTTTTGCAAACATAAAGAATCATGAAGAGCACAGTCACCCTCTAAGGACTTGTAAACAGGCTTAAATCACGTAAACAGGCTTAAATCAAGGGATTTTTTTAAATGGAAGGTACAATACAAGATTTCCATTCTAGTGGTAACAATACTCAATAATTACCTGTAGCTCTAAGAAACAAGCTTTCTTTTTGAAAAAACTTGGGTGAAGTCAAAATGCAAGTATTCCCAGCCTCAGATGGCGTCATGAACAATTGAGTGTCCCTTAAATAGCTGTATGACCCCAAAGGGATTTCATTGGCTGAATTAACTTTGGGTTTTCAGCCAATGAAATCACAGTGCATTCACTGACCATCTGAGGCAAATTGTACGCAAAAATGGCTAGATCTGGCTTAAGTTCCAATCTGCTTGGTTTCTATACAAATTCTGGGAGTCTGTGGTGGTCCAGACCAGCTGAAAACTAAGTTTTCAGAGTTTTGTTTAAGGTGCTAGGTAACAAGTAAACAAGACTTCACATTCACAAGCACAGTTGTGTGTTCTCCTTTGTTTCTGAGTTATGTCTGTGATATAATCTGTTTTTATTACTTTCAGGTGGACAGAAATTCTGATTACAAAGCCTATACACATTTCCACTAACTTCTTAGGTGTTTTTAAATGGCACAACCCCCCCGCCCCCGGATCAGACTGGATCAGACTTTATGCCGATAGTCAACAGTCTGGCTATGCAAGATTTAAAGTGCACCTATTATGATTTTTAAATGTGCCTAATTTTGTTTTAAAGGTCTCATACAATAGATTTACATGCGTCCAAGGTCAAAAAACAATTTAATTTGCTCATAATTTAAATTGCAGCATTATCTTTTTCCCCAGTGTCAAAAACGACTCCTTCAATGATCCGTTCTAAAGGATTAATTCTAAATTCCTCCTTTCAGAGAGACTACTCTGCTCTGATTGGTCAGATGTCCCAGTCTGTTGTGATTGGTCTACCACTTACAGCATGTGTCGGAAACTCCCACTACCATATCTGAGTTTCAGCTCCATCTGAAAAAAATGTCTGTTTTACCTTACCAATTTGAGCCCAAGTTCGATAGTGATACATCGGAAGATCAACCCGAACCACCATCGCAAGCATGACGAGAACAGGAAGTTTCTCTGTGGTAAATTTATATGTAGTTTGACAATAACGTGAGTTAGCCGGTTAGCAGAGGCTAACTGCTAACAGCCTGCACTGGCTATACATGTAAACAGACCAGAGGCGGGTTTTTTTTACCAAATTACGTAGGTTAGTACAGGAAGTCTGGAATTACTAACGACTCGTTTCAGGTGTTCAGAATCGGTTCTTTCTTTTGGGTGTCAGTAACTCCATATTTCATGCACTTTGATTTTTGAAACTTTGCAGACTTTTTACATTCACAAACAGCTATATAACACACTACATTAAAGGTAATATTTGAAAAACCATAATAGGTGCTCTTTAAATGCAAGCAAAAAGATCACAATTATTGGTTAAAGGTATATGTATGGCTCTACCATTACTGGATCACCCAATGCGACACCCAAAAATAATTCCTTCATTTGAATGCTTGTAGGGTGACATTTGACCAACTGTTTGTAATTACTAATGCCTTGATCAGAAAGTAAAACATCCCATTTTACTGATTAAGATTGCTATACTCAGTTCAGTGTTGATATCCTCAGTGTGTAACTAGGCAAATGGTACTACTGGTAGTGCCAATGCATATGGGTTCACGTTTCATTATTCTAAATGACTAATACTTACCTCTATGTGAGGCACACATTCAGCTCTTTGATGCTGTGGTGCTTTTAGACTTGAATGCTTAATCAATTTGATTCCTTGCCCAGATTAAAAAGACAGCATAAAAAAGGCATTGATGGACAGTCATTAATGGGTGATGTAAGCTGCCAGTTAATGTTAGCCAGTTGCAGTGATATAATGCAAACTAGGAGAAATGTCACAGACCTACAGTATTGCATTTCCGATGTCGTTGCCAGGATCAACAGAGTAAAATGCAAGCTAATGGAGAACTAAAAATACAGCTTTTTATTGAGCCTGCAAAGACGGAAAATTGTACAGGTATTGTCAGTTTGGTAAAGTAGGTCAATGACATGATGATTTATTTTAAATGATACAAAAATACAATAAAAATAGAATTCATACAAAAATTATTTGAATACACATTTTATGATGAACATTTATCAGTTTCTGAATTAAAAGTAATTTTGATATTATTTTTTTGGTGGGGCTTAAAGAAAAAAAGTGGTAACTCTTAACAATAAGGTTTCATATGTTAACATTAGTAAAGGCATTAGGACTATCAATGAACAATAGTACATTAATGTTAACATCTTTTGATTATAAACATGTATTAGCATATGTTGAAATTAACATTAACCAAGATTAATAAATGCTGTAAAAGTATGTTTCATTTTTAGTTCAAGTTAACTAATGTTGTTAACTAATATTAACAAATGGAACCTCATTGTAAAGTGTTACCAATCAAATAATTAATTTAGTTATTACATCTTTTTTTATTATTATAATTTTTTTTATATATTTATAACCAACTTATTACATTTCAAAGAATTTGGCAAATTAGGTTTCTAAAATAGGTCTCCTTTTTATTATTATCTCAGAAATTTCTATAATCTTATTTGTTATCAACCCAGATGCAATAGGTGCAATACATTGGCAGTTTTGTCAGGGAAAAGCAGACACGATGGGATCCAGATAGGCAGGCTAGCGATCAATAAGGGCTGTCGAACCCAGTGAAGCCACTGGATTAACATCATGTTCTTATTTAGCTGTGAAATGAAGTCACAGAATCAGTTAAAGTGAGTGATCAGATTGTGCTGACACAGAAAAAACCTCTCCTTCAAGAGCTGTCAGAGTCCATTTGGAGACTGCAGTAGCTCCTTAACAATTTAATGAAGGCACTGCTCCCTTGTGCCTCTAAATTCAAACAAATAAAATTATTTTTTCCAGCAGTTTTCTACCTTGGTTTTGCTCTGTGCAGCTAAACCAACTTTGTCGTTATCCATTGAAAAGAAAAAAAGTGATACACTTACACTACAAAATATATTTGCATGTTGACTGAAAGTATGTCAGACTGATCTTATAGTGAATTTGGAAACAGCAGGTTGACTTTTCTTGAGCTAAACTCAGCCTGTGTTTATTTGCACTGCCCCCAGTGGCCAAAGCAGGACGTGTTTGTGAACGTAAGGGCACATGTGAGCTCCAGTTTCCGGATGAAATTCCCACAAAGGTGCGCCAAAAGCGAGTTTTACAGCAAGTTGTTTTTAGCTGAAAATGATGTAATACAATGAAAAGGAATGCATATTTTATTAACCCAAAATCCCAACCCTAAACCAAACCATTACTGTAGTAAAAATGTATTCTTAGAGGAAAAATATAATCTCAGAATTTTGCTGGTCACAGATTATACAAAAACGATTCCTGGTTTCAATGCGGAACAAGAACCCAGGTCTGCCATACAACACGCTTCTGGCCGCAGGAGAAGGTAAACAAACTTGAACTGATGCAAAATGTCTGATAGGGAGATGGCACTTGTCAGTAACTTGGCATAATGTGGCCGATGTCAGTGTAGTGGAACATCTGAAAGCAACATTTCGACTTCCTGTTTAATCATCTTAAATATGATCATGTTGAGTATGTTTAGGAAATGGCTAAACATACTTGCTGTAACATTCTGTAATGTTGGTGCTGGCGATGATGATGATGATGATGATGACGTAAAGATGAACCAAAGTGCAGTTTATTTACATAAGTGATATCCAAACCTTGACTTGACTTGACTTGACTTGACTTGACTTGACTTGACTTGACTTGACTTGACTTGACTTGACTTGACTTGACTTGACTTGACTTGACTTGACTTGACAAACACAATACCTTACAAAGGACAATGGTAAACATGTGGGCTTAAATACACTGACAAGAGGTAAAACAAAGATGAGGGAACCAATGAACAGACAGAACTGATAACAAGATAATTAAACAATAAACCAATGAAAACAAGACACATGAACCTGGAAGGAAACATGAAATCACATGACAAGGGAACCACATGACGTGAAACAGGAACTAAACTTTCAAAATAAAAGACATGAAATACATGAACCAACAGAATAAACATGACACTTGCCTTGGCTCACTCAATTCAAATCAAAGAATGTATGTCCTTGACTTTAACCATACAAACTATCATTAAATTTTGAAAAATGCACATGGTAGTACAAGAGCTTTAGAGATAAATTAACCTTATGAGACACTGCATAGTTTTGAGAGTGACGATGGCATTTATTCAGTGGAGTGAATCTCCTAAGGTATCATTTTATGTGTAAATGGAATAAAGTTGCTGCTACTAACTCATCAGGGCCGTAACCACAATATACATTGAGGGGGACAAGTAATCAAATATGCCCCCCCAGCAGTCCATTATGCACCGCTGTCTAACTGTCATTACGTTGTTGCAGGAATAACATAATGGTATAAAAAAAGTTTAATTTTTAGCATGCTCCATAGTCTAACACCGCTTGTCAATGTCATTTGAGATTCCCACTGTTTTATGATAAAGTTGTACCGAGATGTTGTACCGACCGACAGTAATTTCCAATGGTGCAAACTTTTCACCATTTGCCATATGTCATGCACAGTATGTGATTTGTGTGTCATTCATAATTTTTAATGTGAAAACATTAATGGATCAGTTTTCATCATATCAGGCTTAAGACAGAGCAAATGTACGTATATTATAAAGGAATTGAATGAATGTGGTAATCTAGCAAGCTTTTGAAGTAGCTTTTTAGAAAATTCACTTGACATTGTATAAGAAAATTATCTATAAAACACAAAGTAGAACATTCTCACCCTCCGATTATAACTAGAATATGGTAAAACCATTGAATTTTGGCTTCCATTGAGTTTTTAGGTTGTGGCAAGGACAGACAGTGCCATATATTTTTAATGCAAATATTAGTAATATTAGGTAAAATAATTAATAATTTAAGTCTTTAATTCATTCTGAATTTTCTATAGCATCTCCTAAGAGTCTTCTTTTAAAAGAGAGTTTTTTGAGTATGTCCTTGTCAGGTCTGTGCTCAAAAAATTAGCCATCAGTTAAAGGAGTTTGTTACACTTCTTAGTGGAAGGGTGAGGCAAAAAGCAGATTTCCTGGTTCAGGTAAGCGTTTTTATTTTCCTCTCTGCAGTACATACACACTCTCAAGGCTTTTATGTTGTTCGATAACTCAGTCTAAAAAAATCCACAAACTAGTTCACAAAATAAACTCTCAACTTTGTAATAATAACTCTTGGCTTCACAATCCGTGCGCAGGCTCTCTCTCTCGTCTACCTGCGGTGTGGCTCTATTTATGCCGCTCTCCCCGTGCTCACTGAAATTAGAGACAGGTGTTAGACATAATTTAACTCAGGTGTAATTGCCCTTACCACTTTCTCTCTCTCCGGAGAGATGCTTGACCACGCCCCCGCTGCCACATATCCCCACCGCCCGACTCAGGCCGGGGCGGCATCTTGCCTGTCTACCACTCCCCCCCCCATTCCTGGAAAGGAAGTCGGCAACAGCCATCTGCGCCCCCGGTCTGTGGACCACCTTGAACTTAAATGGCTGAAGAGCCAGGTACCAACGGGTGATCCGGGCATTGGTATCTTACATGCGGTAGAGCCACTGGAGTGGGGCGTGATCGGAACAGAGGGTGAAGGCCCGCCCCAACAGGTAGTATCGGAGAGTGAGGACCGCTCACTTGATGGCGAGACACTCCTTTTCCACGGTGCTGTACTTAGTTTCCCTCAATGAGAGCTTACGGCTAATGTACAGCACCAGGCACTCCTCCCCCTCCACCACCTGCGAGAGTACAGCCCCCAGCCCTCTGTCTGAAGCATCTGTCTGTAAAACAAAAGGGAGAGAGAAGTCAGGTGAATGTAAAAGCGGCCCCCCGCAAAGTGCGGCTTTAACTTGCGTGAACGCCCGCTGACACTGCTCCGTCCACTGGACCGGGTCTGGAGCTCCCTTTTTAGTGAGATCAGTCAGTGGGCTGGTGACGTCCGAATAATTAGGTACGAACCTTTTATAATAGCCAGCCAGCCCCAGGAA
Organism: Myxocyprinus asiaticus; assembly: GCF_019703515.2. NCBI lineage: Eukaryota > Metazoa > Chordata > Actinopteri > Cypriniformes > Catostomidae > Myxocyprinus > Myxocyprinus asiaticus. The sequence goes on along the minus strand of NC_059349.1, from coordinate 15,702,842 downwards.
ATGTCTCACCCCCTTTTTGGTCTTGGGTCTCGGGCAGGTCGCAATCGCCGCTGTCTTGTCAATTTGGGGACGCACCTGCCCATGGCCCAAGTGGAACCTCAGATACCGTACCTCCACCCGCCCAATCGCGCACTTCTTTGGGTTTGCTGTGAGTCCCGCTCGGCGCAGCGATCTCAGAACCGCCCTCAGATGTTACATGTGCCGCTGCCAATCATTGCTATAAATGATGATGTCATCTAAATAGGCAGCGGCGTAAGCTGAATGCGGTCTGAGGATTCGGTCCATGAGACGCTGAAACGTAGCCGGGGCCCCAAACAAACCGAACGGAAGTGTCACAAACTGGTGTAATCCAAATGGTGTGGAGAAGGTGGTTTTCTCACGGGAAATTGGTGTCAAGGGGATCTGCCAATAACCCTTCGTCAAATCCAATGTCGAATAAAATCGAGCAGTGCCCAACCGATCGAGCAACTCATCAACGCGAGGCATTGGATATGCATCAAATTTAGACACCGTGTTGACTTTCCTATAATCCACACAGAATCGTACAGACCCTTCGCTCTTAGGCACTAGAACAACTGGGTTGGACCAATCACTGTGGGATTCTTCTATTACCCCCATATCGAGCATTGCATCCAATTCTTCCCGAACGATTTTCTTCTTGTGTTTGGGTAATCGATAGGGGCGGCTACGTACCACGACCCCCGGCTCGGTCTCGATGTGGTGGTGGATGAGGTTTGTACATCCCGGTAGAGGGGAGAACAAATCCGCAAACTCCTATTGCAACCTAGCAACCTCCGCGAGTTGACTCGGTGAAAGGTGGTCTCCGCAAGTGACCGGGGTGAACTGTTTATGTTTTGAACTCACCTCCGGTCCAAGCTCTGCCTTCTCAGGAACTACCGTAGCCAATGTCATGGGAACCGCCTCCCTCCACAATTTCAGGAGATTGAGGTGGTATATTTGACATGCGTCCCCTCTATCGGTTCGTTTAACCTCATAATAGAGATCTCCCACTCGTCGTGTGACCTCAAAGGGTCCTTGCCACTTGGCGAGTAATTTAGAGCTCGATGTGGGAAGCAATACAAGCACTTTATCTCCCAGTGCAAATTCCCTTAGCTGAGTTCCCCTGTCATACAATCGGCGCTGTCGTTCTTGAGCTTGGAGCAAATTCTCCTGTGTTAGCTGTCCCAAAGTGTGGAGTTTTGCTCTAAGATCAAGAACGTATTGAATTTCGTATTGAATTTCATGAAGGTCCCTCCTCCCAGGCCTCTCGCGATTCATCAAGCACGCTGCGTGGGCGTCGCCTATACAGCAGCTCGAATGGGGAGAAGCCAGTGGAGGCTTGCAGGACCTCTCGTACTGCAAATAACAGGGGGTCGAGCCATTTATCCCAATTTCTAGCATCGTCGTGCACGAACTTACAAATCATATTTTTGAGGGTTTTATTAAATCGTTCCACCAGGCCATCCGTTTGAGGATGGTATATGCTGGTGCGAATAGATTTAATATTTAACAACTCGTACAGTTCGCGTAGTGTCCGTGACATAAACATTGTGCCCTGATCGGTGAGGATTTCTTTCGGAATCCCCACCCGGGAGATTATTTTGAAGAGTGCCTCCGCAACACTGCATGCTGAGATGTTGCGAAGAGGCACTGCTTCCGGATATTGCGTTGCATAGTCCACCAGGACCAATACAAAGCGATGTCTGCGTGCTGACCATTCTAATGGCCCGACGAGGTCCATTCCAATTCTCTCAAAGGGGACCTCGATCAAAGGGAGAGGGCGCAATGGCGCTTTTGGGGTGGCTGGTGGGTTAACCAGTTGGCATTCGCGGCATGCCGCACACCACCTACGGACATCGCCGCCAATGCCTGGCCAGTAGAAACGGGCTATTAGATGGTTCAGTGTTTTCCTTTCTCCTAAGTGACCCGCCATGGGATTATAATGAGCCGCCTGGAATACCATTTCCCGACAGCTCCTTGGAATCAAAAGTTGGGTTGTATCCTCTTTAGTTTGAGTGTCCTGTGTCAGTCTATACAACCGCTCGTTTATAATCACAAAATAAGGGTATGAAAGGGCGATGTCCGGTTGGAGTCGTTGACCATCGATGACTCTCACTTGGTCAAAGGCGTGTTTGAGGGTTTCGTCTCGCGACTGCTCCAAAGGGAAATCCCCCTCAGGGAATTCCCTGAGAAGGGGAGGGGCTGCAGCCTCTCCCCCTCTCTCGTCATTATGACGTGGAGCTGTCGAGGATGGCCCTGGCTCCGCCTCCCCTGCCAGAGCATCGCACATTACACATCTCCCTAACTTCATACAGGACCCATCCGTGCAAATTCCCTTTAATAGAACTCTAAAATCAGGCCAATCAGTCCCCAAAATCAGCGGATGTGTGAGGCGGGAACTAACCGCGACCTCCACTCTATGCTTTTTCCCCCAGAATTTAATCATCTGGGTCACCACCGGATACTTGTGAATATCCCCATGCACACATTTCACCCTCACCGTTTTAATGGTGTCCAACGCCTCGGGTTGAACCAAGCGTTGGTGGATAGTGGTTTGATTACACCCGGTGTCCACCAACGCTTGGTGAGTACCCCCCCTTGACACTTACCGGTAACTGGGGGCAGCCTGTGGGAGGTCAGAGACCCGCACCACTGTTCCCAGCTCTATCAGAGGGCACTGATCCCGGAAGTGGTCCAGGTCGCCGCACCTCCAGCAGGCTGGCCCAGGCGTTACGCCCGCACTTGCATCGGCGGGCGCCCCCCCCCGAGGGGGAGAGCGGCGGGGCATCGGGATAGGGGAAGGTGTCGGCTCCCACACCCGGGGAACTGGTCTCGGTGGCTGAAGTCCTCCTCGTCTGCGTGGGGCAGGAACAGGACCTGGAGAGAGAGCAGAACGAGAGGAGAGAGGGGAGGGAAATGAGACAGGGGGAAGAGAGAGAGTGGGAGGGCTCTTCCGCCCTCGGGATCGCTGCCATGTGGTCCTCCGCAAGCCAGATGGCTTCCTCCAACGATACCGGGCGGTGGCACTGGACCCACTCTGCCGTCCCTTTTGGCAGTCGATGTATTAATTGCTCCAGTACCACCTGGTCGATGATCCCATCGACGCCGTGGTCCCCCGCTAGCAACCATCTTCGGCAGGCGTCGCGGAGCCATTGGGCGAAGGCAAACAGGCGGTCGGAGCTCTCCAGCTTCAGGCTCCGGAAGAGTTGACGACTTTCTTCTGGACTTCGACCAACCCGTTGCAGGATGGCTTTCCTTAAGTCTCCGTAAGCCAGGAGGCTCGTCACTGGTAGTTGTTGAGCCGCGAGTTGGGCTTCCCTGGACAGTAGCGGTGCGAGTCGGGCCGCCCACTGGCCGAGCAGTCAGCCCCAGATCTCGGCGGTGCGCTCGAAGAGATCCAGGAACGCCTCTGGGTCATCCGCCGCCCCCATCTTTTGTAACGCAGGTGGGGTAATGGCATGTGGGTGTCCGGGGTCGCAGCTGGGGATGCCTCCTGGCTGAGAAGGCTCCGGATCACCTGTCGGTCCTCTGCTTGAGCGCGCATGAGCTCCACAAACCAGCGGTCTTGATCTTGCTGGAGCTCAAGCAGGGATTGCTGGTGGCTCCAATGTAAGCCAGCGAGGGCTTGGAGGATCTCCGCCAACTGGGAGGACTCTACGGGGCGACTTCCATCCATCTTCAACCAAACTTCAATTCCCGGGTTTTGGCACCAGTGCAACACTTCTCAGTGGAAGGAGGAGGCGAGAAGCAGATTTCCTGGTTCAGGTAAGTGTTTTTATTTTCCTCTCTGCAGTACATACACACTCTCAAGGCTTTTACGTTGTTCGATAACTCAGTCTAAAAAAATCCACAAACTAGTTCACAAAATAAACTCTCAACTTTGTAATAAAACTCTTGGCTTCACAATCCGTGCCCAGGCTCTCTCTCTCATCTACCTGTGGTGTGGCTCTATTTATGCCGCATTCCCCATGCTCACTGAAATTAGAGACAGGTGTTAGGCATAATTTAACTCAGGTGTAAGTGCCCTTACCGCTTTCTCTCTCTCCGGAGAGATGCTTGACCACGCCCCTGCTGCCACAGAGTTGTTCACCTAAAAATGAAAAATGTACTTTTACTTACTCATTTACTCACCCATTTGTTGTTCAAAACCCATATGCTGTTTTTCTTGGAACATAAAAATAGATATTTTAAGAAGCTCTATTCCATAGAATAACTGTTTATAGTGAGCTGGAGCTTTCAAGCTTCAAAAAGGACAAATACTATAAATCACCATTAATGGTTCAGTATAAAGACATCTGTGGAGATGGGGGCGTGGCCGAGCGATGTCTGTGGAGAGCGAGGGAAAATGTCTCTAACAGCTGTTTTGTGTTGCAGTGAGAGCTGGAGAGGGATATAAGGTTAGTCCAGACCACCGGTGTCAAGGTGACAGAGAATCAGCAGAGGCTCAGGACCCAAACGCAGGGTGAAAAAATAAAGGGAATTTATTAATACAAAAATAAACAAAATCCAACATAAACTACTCTGGCAGGTGGCAGATGTACTGAAACAGGACCGACCAGACCGACTAGGGATGAGACCGACATGAACATGAAACAAGACGAACTGGCACTGGACAGCACACACGAGGAGACTAAAATAGGGAGAGAAATCAAACAGGTTACCAGACAGGGCAGGTGTGACTAATGAACTAATAATAGGCAAACAAGGAGGTGGGGTATGATGCAAGACTGAGAGACATATGGCAATACAGAAACAAAACAAAGCCACGTGCTCTCACAAGACACAAACAACCGAATGGCATGAGTGCACATCGCCAAGACAATAAGGCAATATACGCTCGTGCCAACCAACAGACAAGACAAGAGAATGCGTAGCAACACCAAACAATGCAATGCCACACATTCTCACACTAGACAGAGTCTGAGCGTACATCGTGAGGCAAATGCCACGCGATGCACGCAACAGGTGACAAAATGAGACAGGACACCTGTGCAAGAGTTTGGCCACACACAAACCCGACACCTCCAAACCAAGTGGCCAAACCTCAGCACAATGCGAGCGCAACGCGAGGCACACCCGTGTTCGCGAAAAGCAGACATAAATTATTGACGTGAGCGCATGCTGTCAAGATGACAGAAGTGCAGTGCACTCACATCATTAACAAACAGAACATGGAGCATGAGAGTCTGGATCCCAAAACAGACCGAAAATGAACCAGACAGTGAAGTCAGGATCCAGACACCATGCTCCGGACATGAAACACAAGACAGACCATAGAGCGCATGGCAGGGAATCCCTCATCGGCATCCACCGGCATCCACCAAGCCCAAAATCAGGCTCTGCTTGAGCTGCACGTGGAACAGGAGCAGTGGTTTCAGGTGCTCCTACAGGCTCAAGCAGAGGTGCTATGGAGCTTGGTACACCAGGAGGGGTCATCAGCCATGACCCCAGACCCACCTATGGCCATGCCTCACATCACGCTCAGGAAGATTCAGGACGACCCAGAGGCTTTCATTGATCTCTTTGAGCGGACAGCTGGAGCGTGGATCGAGCACCCATTGGGCAGCCAACTTACTGACGTTGTTGTCCGGGGAAGCCCAACTCGCAGCCCAACATCTCCCTGCGTCCAACCTCCTGGAGTACGAAGACCTGAAGAAAGCCATCCTGCAATGGGTTGGCTGCAACCCAGAGCAACATCGGCAACACTTCTGCTCACTGACGCTCGGCGAGCACGGCCACCTGTTCGCATTCGCCCAACAGCTCTGTGACACCTGCCGTAGGTGGCTGCTGGCTGAAGAATGTGACGCCGAGGAGGTGCCCAATCTGGTGGTACTGGAACAGTTCATCGCCTGGCTACTGAAAGGAACGACAGAGTGGGTCTAGTACCACCAATCGGCATCGCTGGATGAGGTGGTCCAGCTGGCTGAGGACCATATGGCGGTATATCCTGGGGACGGCGAGCCCTCTTCTCTCTCTCTCTCTCTCTCTCTCTCTCTCTCCTCCCTACCCCCTTCCCCCGTCCTGTTCCTATTTCCCGTTAATGGGAAATGATTACCCTAAAACCGGTTCCCTAGTCCAGGGGGTCTTTCAACCCACCGGTTCCCCCATCCCTCTCCGCTCTCCCCCACAAACTGGTGAATCTGCTGCTGCAGATGTGGGCGTGAAGTCTGCGCTGGTCTGCTGGAGCTGCGGGGAACCTGGGCACTTCCAGGACCAATGTCCTGCCATGGAGGTGGAGATGTTGGTCCGGATCCCCGATACACCACAGACCGCCCCCAATCGAGCAGGAGCGTACCGGATACCTGTGAGAATTAAGGGGGGTACACACCAAGCCTTGGTGGATTCAGGTTGTAACCAAACCTCCATTCACCAAGGCTTTGTTCAATCTGAGGCTCTGGATACAAGCTGATGGGTAAAGGTAAGGTATATGCACAGGGATATTCAAAATTACCCTTTGGTGACAGTCATCATTAAATTTCGAGGACAAAAGCATAGTGTCAAGGCTGCAGTTAGTCCCCGCCTCTCCCATCCACTAATTTTGGGTATGAATTGGCTGGCATTTGCAACTTTATTGAGGGGAATGTGTGTGGATTGGTCCTGCAACCAAGTGTATCAGTGTGTGGTGTGCAATTCACTGGCTGGGGAGGCGGTGCCAGGGCCGTCTACATCAGTTCCACATCAGGAAGACACAAAGGAGGGGGAAGTCTCGGCTTCCCCAGCCCTAAGAGGATCCTGCAGGGGATTCCCTCTGGAGCAGACGTGAGAAGAGACCCTTAGGCACGCCTTTGACCAAGTGAAAGTGATTGATGGTTAATGCCTCTAGCCAGACATTGCACTCTCATACCCATATTTTTCGATTATCAAGTCACATCAAGTCACTTTTATTTGTATAGCGCTTTTTACAACACACATCTTTTCAAAGCAGCTTTACAGAAAATCATGCATTACCAGAAAATGAAACTGTAAAATCTATAAATTCTTAGAGCCATCATTGTGTTGTTTGATTAAATATTATTGTAAATTGGGTACAAAATTAAATAATTAAATAATAATTGTATTTAGAACCCGTGTGAGCAAGCTGAAGGCGACTGTGGCAAGGAACACAAAACTCCATAAGATGTCGGTTAATGAAGACAAATAACCTGGGGGAAACCAGGCTCACTGTGGGGGCCAGTTCCCCTCTGGCTAAACAACATGAATATAATGCCAATATTAGTTATTTGTGTGCAATGCAAGTCATGGTTTAAAATTTGTAAACTAAGTAAGTGTTAAGGTCAGAGTTTAAAAAAAAGATTTTTTATGAACTGTAAGATTAATGACTAATGTCTTTGAAGTTCATCTTGGATTAGCTGCAGAAGTTCATATAGATGCATAGTCATTTGTTAGTTGGCTGATGAAGACTTTTGTTGGCAATTAAATGATAGTCTATGTATTGCATTACAAGACTGTAGTCAATCAACAGACAAAGGTTATGCAGGCAGAGATCAATGAGTTCAACTGTCAGGTCATTTCGGTGAGGTTCGGAGGGGTCCATCCTAAGTCCATGGTTCAGGCAGTGGCATATGAAGTATCCGATGTCTTACAGTTGGAGTTGGCATCAGTTCATCCTCTGAAGTCCATCATAAAAGACTGAAGTGATGTCTGGCTAGCACCGGCTGTAGTTTGTTGTCATCACTCAGCGTCATGTAGCAGTGGAGTCTGACACCAAGCAGGAATGGAGCTGGAGCAAGTCATTTGTAACTCTGAGTGCAGTCTCTGTACTGTAATGGGGCCTAAATCCTGACTGAAACTTTTCATATACCATTTCTCTGTAGAAATGAACATAGTTGGGATGACACTACCTTTTTTAGTATTTTCAACATAAATGGTAGATTTGAAATTGGTCTGTATTTAGCCAATTCTCCAGGATCAAGCTGTGTCTTCTTAATAAGTGGTTTGATAACTGCCATTTTAAAGTTTCTTGGGACATGTCCTAAGGATAGCGAGGAGTTAATAATGTTAAGAAGAGGTTCTGAGATTACACGGAATACCTCTTTTAATAGCTTAGTTGGTATTGGATCTAATATACATGTTGTGGCTTTTGATTTTTTGATAAGCTTTGTTAGCTCTTCATGACCTACTGTATGAAAGCGATGGATTGAAGTTGCTCGTGAGCAACATTATTAGACACTGCTGTGACAGTTGATAGCATAATTCCAATTTTATTTCTGATTATTTCAATTTTATCAGTAAAGAAATTCATGAAGTAATTACTATTGTGCTGTGACGGAATATCTGGTTCAGTCAATGCTTTATTCCTAACCAATTTAGCCACAGTACTGAATAGACACCTAGGATTGTTTTGGTTACTTTCCAAGAGTTTGCTATAATATGTTGACCTGGCAGCTTTTAGTGCTTGTCTGTAGCTACAGACACTGTCCTTCCATGCACAGCGAAATACCTCTAATTTTGTATTCTTCCACTTGTGCTCCATTTTCCAAGCTACTCTCTTGAGAGCATGAGTGTGATCATTGTACCATGGTGTGGGCTTTTTTCTTTAATTTTCTTTAATCGAAGGGGGGCGACACTTTCAAGAGTGCTAGAGAAGATATTTTCTGTTATTACATTAAGTTCTTCTAGATGTTTTGGCTTACTGAGTATGTGAGACAATTCTGAAAGATTATTAGTAAAGCTATCTTCAGTGTTTGAAAGAATAGTTCTACCTGAACTATAGTGTGGTGTAGATTGAGTGACATTTGCTGATCGCAGCAAACAAGAGATGAGGTAATGATCTGAGATGTCATTGCTCTGCGGCAGAGTTTCTATAGTATCAACATCAAATCCATATGACAAAATTAAATCTAGCAAATGATTAATCAAATCAAATCAAATCAAATCAAATCACTTTATTGTCACACAGCCATATACACAAGTGCAATGGTGTGTGAAATTCTTGGGTGCAGTTCCGATCAACATAGCAGTCGTGACAGTGATGAGACATACGCCAATCTACAATAAACATAAAATTAACACAACACAATTTAGACATCTGTTATACATAATTAAACTCGACTTAAAACATCAAATTAACACAGCACAATTTAAACATCTGTTATACATAATTAAACTCGACTTAAAACATCAAATTAACACAGCACAATTTAAACATCTGTTATACATAATTACACAACTTAAAACATCAAATTAACACAACACAATTTAAACATCTGTTATACACAATTACACTCAACAATATACAATAATAACATACATTGCACAGTATACAATATGCTGTTTTTGTTTTTTGTTTTTTTTTTGTTTTGTTTTTTACTATATAGATACTATATAGATACACATTATTCAATAAAAATTAAAATATATATGAAAAAAGTATATATATAGAATGTACAGTATTGTACTGTATTGACATTCAGGCTGTCGGTTGATAGTCAGTTGTTAAGAGAGACATAATATAATGACAGTAATATAATTTATGACAGTCCGGTGTGAGATAAAAGAGTAATAAAGTGCAGGGATGATGTATTTTGATCGTGGGAGATCAAGAGTTCAGAAGTCTGATTGCTTGGGGGAAGAAGCTATCATGGAGTCGGCTGGTGCGTGTCCTGATGCTGCGATACCGCCTACCTGATGGTAGCAGTGAGAACAGCCCATGGCTCGGGTGGCTGGAGTCTCTGATGATCCTCCGAGCTTTTTTCACACACCGCCTTGTATATATTTCCTGGAGGGAGGGAAGCTCACCTCCGATGATGTGTTTGGCAGTTCGCACCACCCTTTGCAGTGCTTTGCGGTTGTGGGCAGTGCTATTGCCGTACCAGGCGGAGATGCAGCCAGTCAGGATGCTCTCCACAGTGCAGGTGTAGAACCGTGTGAGGATGTGGCGGTTCATTCCAAACTTCCTCAGCCGTCTCAGGAAGAAAAGGCGCTGATGAGCCTTCTTCACAACGACTTCAGTGTGGACGGACCATGTGAGTTCCTCTGTGATGTGGACACCCAGGAACTTGAAGCTGCTGACTCTCTCCACTGGTGCCCCATTGATGGTGATGGGACTGTGTTCTCTGTCTTTTCTTCTGAAGTCCACCACAAGCTCCTTTGTCTTACTGACGTTGAGGGAGAGGTTGTGCTCCTGACACCAGTGTGTCAGAGTGTGCACCTCCTCTCTGTAGGCTGTTTCATCATTGTCAGTGATCAGACCTACCACCGTCGTGTCATCAGCAAACTTAATGATGGCATTGGAGTTATGTGTTGCCACACAGTCATGTGTGTACAGGGAATACAGTAGTGGGCTGAGAACACAGCCCTGCGGGGCTCCAGTGTTGAGGGTCAGTGATGAGGAGATGTTGCTGCCTATTCTTATGCAGCAACATGCAGTGATTATGGCAATGAGTTGGTCCTGTCACGTTTTGTCTAACTCCAAGAGAGTTGAGAATATCAATAAATGCTAATCCTAATATGTCATTTTCGTTATCTATGTGAATGTTGAAGTCACCAACAATTAAAACTCTATCTACAGTTACTACACAATCTGATAGATAATTTACAGATTCACTAAGACAATCTGAGTATGGCCCAGGTGATATATATATACTGTAGCAAGGGCAAAAGATGACAGAGACAGAGATTTTTTATTTATATCTGACGGTGTCACATTAAGCATTATTAGTTCAAATTTAAGCTTATATTCTGTCCTCTTAGTAACCCCAAACACTTCACTGAAAATTGTAGCAACACCTCCTCGACCCTTCAGACGAGGCTCATTTTTATAACAATAACCTGGGGGAGTAGATTCATTTAATCTAATATATACTTCCAGTTTAAGACAGGTTTCAGTCAGAGCATATCCAAACTATGATCTGTAATCATTTAATTTACAATTAGTGCTTTGGTTGAAAGAGTTCTAATGTTTAGTAGCCCTACGTTTATATGATGCTTATCTCAATTTTTTTTTTTTTTTTCAAGTTTGACCTTTTTCAACCTTGACCTTTATTCTAAATTATTTTGTGAGAGTTTTGTGTTTGTTTGTTCAGGGAACAGACACAGTCTCTATATGATATCTAGGTGATACTGTCTCTATGTGTTGTAGTTTATGTGACCTGTGTGACGTCTGAAGGCAGCTAGCAGACTTTCAGATTAACCAGTTGTCTGCTTCCTGACCTGGGCCCCAGTTAGTCAAATACTATCACTATTAAGACTATGAGCCAAATTACTAGAGAGGAGAGCGGCACCTTCCCTGGATCGATGGAGACCGTCTCTCTTTAGCAGGTCAGGTCCACCCCAAAAACTCTTCCAATTGTCTATAAATCCTATGCTATATTATCAAGGATCGGTTGTATCGAATGATGCAGTACACAGACAAAGGAGGATACAACCCAATTGTTAATACCGCAGCACCGTCAGGAAATGTTGTTCCAAACGGCTCATTATAATCTGATGGTGGGTCACTTAGGGCAGGAAAAAACACTGAACCATTTAATGGCCCATTTTTATTGGCCGGGCATTCATGGGGATGTTCTCAGGTGGTGTGCGGCATGCCGTGAATGTTAGCTGGTGAATCCAACATCCACCCTAAAAGCGCCATTACGCCCCCTTCTGTTGATCGAGGTCCCCTTTGAAAGAATTGGCATGGACCTCGTCAGGCCATTGGAACGGATGGCACACAGGCATCGCTTTGTGTTGGTTCTGGTGGAATACGCAATGCGATATCCGGAAGCAGTGCCTCTGGAGGCAATCTTCAGAGTTTTCTCCCGAGTGGAGATTCAGAAAGAAATCCTCACTGATCAGGGCACTACATTTAAGTCATGCACCCTACGCGAACTGTACGAATTATTGGGGATTAAATCAATTTGTACCAGCATCTACCACCCCCAAACAGACGGCTTGCTCGAACAATTTAATCAATCTCTAAAGAACATGATTTGTAAGTTCGTGCAAGATGACGCTCGGAATTGGGACAAGTGGCTTGAGCCCCTATTATTTGCAGTTTGAGAGGTCCTGCAAGCCTCCAAGGAGTTTTTCCCATTCAAATTATTGTATGGTCTCCGACTGTACGGCGTGCTTGATGTCCTATGGGAAAATTGGGAGGAGGGACCTTCAAACAGTAAAAACAAAATTCAATACGTTCTTGACCTGAGAGCAAAACTCCACACACTGGGGCAACTAACATCATTCTTGAGAATTTGCTCAAGAATGAAGAAGGCTCAAGAATGTCAAAGCCGGCTGTATATAGGGCCACTGTCATGTGTATTTTGTTGATTCATGCCTTTTATTTTGAAAAGTTTAGTTCCTGTTCCCTTGTCATGTTTTCATTGGTTTATTGTTTAATTATCTTGTTATCAGTTCTGTTTGTTCATTGGTTTATGTTCTCCCATGTCTTGTATTTAAGCCCTCATGTTCACCATTGTCTTTTGTCAAGTATTGAATGTGAATGTATGTGGATGTTACTTTGTCAAGCCAATTCAAGTTAAGTCAAGTTTAGTCATGTTACGTCAAGTCTATAGTCAAGTTATGTCAAGTCTAGTCAAGTTTTAGTCAAGTTCATGTTTATGTTTTGATCACATTGTAGTTAGGGTTTTTTGGATTATCACGTTTGTAAATAAACTGCACTTGGGTTCTCTCTACACTTTGTCATCATCTTCATCATTGCCATTGTCAGCACTGCCGGCATCGTTACAGGCACTTGACTACAGGAATTTACACCGGGAGATAAAGTCCTTGTATTGCTCCCCACATCAACTCTAAATTACTTGCCAGGTGGCAAGGGCCCTTTGAGGTCACACGGCGAGTTGGGGAAATCGATTATGAGGTGAAATGAACAGCAAGAGGCAGAGCACGTCAGATTTACCACCTCAACCTCCTAAAACCATGGAGAAAGGCGGTTACCGTGACTTTGGTGATGGTGGTTCTGGAGGGAGGAGCTTGGGCTGGAGGTGAACTTAAAAGCCACCGATAGAGTCACCCCGGTTTACTTGTGGAGACCACCTCTCACCATCCCATGTCACGGAGGTTGCCAGGTTGCAAGGAGAGTTCTCTGAAATGTTCTCGCCTCTTCCTGGTCGTACAAATCTCATAGAGCACCATATCGAAATGACCCCAGGGGTAGTTGTACGCAGTCATCCCTATTGATTACCCGAACACAAAAAAAGAATTGGTATGGGAAGAATTGAAGGCCATGATAGATATGGGGGAAATAGAAAAATCCCACATTGACTGGGCCAGCCCCGTGGTTCTGGTTCCTAAGAGCGATGGCTCGGTCCGGTTCTGTGTGGATTATAGAAAAGTCAGTGTGGTGCCTAAATTTGATGCATACCCGATGTTTCGGATTAATGAAGTGCTCAATCGGTTAGGTGTGGCTCACTTTTATTCGTCACTGGATTTGAGAAAGGGATATTGGCAGATCCCCTTAACTCCCATGTCCCGTGAAAAGACTGCATTTTCCACACCGTTCAGATTACACCAATTTGTGACCCTTCCATTTGGTTTGTTCGGGATCCCGACTACGTTTCAGCGGCTCATGGACAGAATCCTCAGACTACACGCTGCTTACCCGGCATCTGAGGGCTGTCCTGAGGTCGTTGAGATGGGTGGGACTCACGGCAAACCCAGAGAAGTGCACAATTGGGCGGGTGGAAATACGGTATCTGGGCTTCCACTTGGGTCATGGGCAAGTGCCACTCCAAATTGATAAGACCGCAGCGATTGCAGCCTGCCTGAGATCTAAGACCAAAAAGGATGTGAGACAGTTCCTGGGGCTTGCCGGCTATTATCGTAGATTTGTGCCTAACTATTCGACCGTCACCAGCCTCAAATAGCCCGTTCACGTGGGTGAAAGCTGCACTTTGTGGTGGGCCGTTATTGCACTCTCCTGACTTCACTCTCCCTTTTAACTTACAGACGGACGCATCAGACAGGGAGTTGGGAGTGGTACTGGGGAGGAGCACCCCGTACTGTACATTAGTCGAAAGCTTTCGCTGAGGGAGACTAGGTACAGCACGATCGAGGAGGAGTATTTGGTCATCAAGTGAGTGGTCCTCCCCCTCCAGTACTATCTGTTGGGGCATGCTTTCATCCTCTGTTCGGACCAAACTCAGTCCAGTGGCTCCATTGCATTAAGGATGCCAAAACACGGATCACCCGTTGGTATCTGGCTCTCCAGCCTGGAGGGGGGGGGCAGGTAGGTAACAGGCCGGATGGCTCCACAGCCTGAGTCGGGTGATGGGGGTATATGGAGATTGGGGTGTGGCCAAGCGATGTCTGTAGAGGGCGAGGACAGGAGAGGAAGAGCGGTCAGGATTTTCACCTGTCCAGACCGCCGGAGGGGAGAGAGAGAGCTGAGCTTGAAGCTGTGTGTGTGTGTTTGGCTGAAAAGCAAACCATGTGTGTGTACGCTGAAAAGTGTTGTTAATAATGAATTAAGTGGACTGTTCACCTAGCCCCCACTTCCTCCTTCCCAACCAAGCAAGAGATCTTTCACAACATTATACCAGTAGTCCATATGACTTGTGCACTATATTCCCAGCTTCCTGGGTCGTCCTTTTAATGGTATTTTAATAATATTTTAATAATGATTAAAATACCCCCCCCCCCTTCACTATTTTAATTAGCATAAAATCATGCTTATTTATGTGTTAATTCTGTCACTATATTAACATATACAGTAGTTGTTGAGTTCGGTTTTGTACACACTACATATATTTAATGACAATTTGGTTGTCACTACCAACATTTTTAGATAGTGAAGTCAGTTGTACAGTGTGGTTGTTACTTTTTTTAAAAAATAACTGAACTCTGTGTGTAGAGAACAGGATTAAGCACTAAGAATAGGAGCGAAAACCGCATTTAGCTGCTGTGTGTAAATTGATCTTTGTGATTCAAGACTATTCAAACACTGCTCTTGAATTTCCATTCATATGGCTGTTCCTGCTCTGTGATGTTGATTGTAATTGATGTCCTCATGAGTGTCAGGAGGACAGACTTCTGACTGGATTCATATGGCTGGGTGGAGAGGTCCTGCTCAATGTCATCAGTGTCAAGATGGCAGAGAGAATATCAAGTCACATCAGCATCAAAAGGAAACATGCTGCTATGTTCTTATCAGATCACTGGATATACCTCAAAGTGTCTTGCTCAGGCTGGCTGAGAAATGCTTTAGATTAGTGTTTCTCAATCCTTTCGTGGGGTACCACTAACACTTCACATTTTGAATATCTATACCTAAAACACCTGATTCTACTGATTAGCTAATTAGTAGAGTCCATCATTTCTGAATTGTCATATCTGAATTGAGTGTCAAACAATGGAGACATCCAAAATGTGAAGAGTTAGTGGTATTCGTGAAAGGATAAACACACACACACACACACACACACAAAAACACTGCTTAAGATGAGTCTTAAATAAAATGACACTGGGTTGACATGATTTGTGATGTAATTACTTGACTTTTGCATCCTTGTATTTACATGTCATCTGTTTACAGAAAGCACTACATTTGTTGCTTTATTAGAACTAGACATTGAGGGACTTTGAAAATGCTAAAGTCATGTAAATCCCTTGTTATCACTTTATATGAATGCTCCCATATTTTATGGGATTATGAAGTGGTTCATTAAAGACTAATAATTAATTTACAAATACATTATAAATAATTGATATGTGGTTATAACAACATGAATAAAAAGGGCAACTGTCATGCAGCCATTTTACCGTGTATGTTTTTTGTTGCAAGGGCATCAAGACATTACAGTACCTAATATAAATACACACCGGACTGTAACAAAATGACATAATCCCTCATTTTAATCACACTATAATAGTCTGTTTTTGCTGCATTGTGACATAAATCTTGAATTAGGGCATTTTTGGTTCTTGATTAATAAAAGTATGAATTAGTGTATTTATTAAGCATTTATGACATGTAAGTTAAAATTTTTACTATTTGACAACTACTTCATGAATGTCAGCCTTTTTAATCATGTTGTTATAACTGCCTATCAAAGATTTATTATGCATTTGTAAATGACTCATAAGTCATTAATTAACTGTTTTGTAAACCTTTAACAAAAGCGACTATAAATCATGAATTAGAGCATTTTTGTTTTTTGCTCAATATAAGTAGTGTATTTATTAAGCATTTATGACATGTAAGTTAAATGCTCACTATTTGACAAGTACTGCATGGAAGTCGGCCTTTTTAATCATGTTGATATAACTGCCTATCAAAGATTTATTATGCATTTGTAAATTACTTATAAGTCATTAATTAACCCCTTTATAAACACTTAACACAGGCAACTATAAATCAGGAATTAGGACATTTTCTGTTTTTTGATTGATATAGGTATGAATTAGTGTATTTATGAAGCATTTATGACATGTAAGTTAAAATGCTCACTATCTGACAAGTATTGCATGAAAGTCGGTCTTTTTAATCATGCTGTTATAACTGCCTATCAAAGATTAATAATGCATTTGTAAAAGACTAATAGCTCATTAATTAACCCCTTTATTACCCCTTAACAAAGGTAATTATAAATCATGAAGTAGGGCATTTTTGGTTTTTGATTAATATAAGTAGTGTATTTATTAAGCATTTATTACATGCAAGTTAAAATGCCCACTATTTGACAAGTACTGCATGAATGTCGGCCTTTTTAATCACATTGTTATAACTGCCTATCAAAGATTTATAATGCATTAGTAAATTACTTATAAAACATTAATTAACCTCTTAATAAACCCTTAACAAAGGCAACTTTCATGTAAAGTATTACCCATACACACTATGATGTGTCAAATGCTAATAAACATAATACTCTAATATATACTGTACCATGGTGAATGATTATCATATTCATGCACCATGGTATTTACATGGTACTCCAAGGTACTGCAAAGAATACCACAGTACTACATGGTACATGTCCAAAAATGGTTCTTTTTGGTACTTTTTTGTTGAATAGAACACTAACTAATGTATTGATTTGGGTCATACAATTTCTTTTGTGTTTGGATAGGACTTAGAACATATACTGGTTCCTTGGCAGAGCTGCATTATGCAATTTCAGATATTTTTGATGCAGTCAAACAGCATAGACAAGTACAGAATGCTTTTAAGAACTATGTACTCATGGATGGTATCTCAAAACAAGTATTCAAATTTTTTACCTTACTGATGTTTGTGTTTGATTGGCATCATCTCATCATCTGGAGTTGAAGAGCAAGTAAAATAAAACATTTAAAATAACTAGCTACTGTACTAATATTGATAATATGATAGTCCCATTAGAATGACATCTCATTATTTTACAAGTTATGTGGTAAAAGTAATGTTTACCTTGTGACATTTGCAATTGTCTACTTTTCAAAAACATTTAATAGATTTTTATTTTTTTAGCTGGGGCTCTCTTTGATGACCGTAAAACAACTTTCATTCCCACCAATTGCAAAGAAACAATTTTATACAAAAGAAAAATCAAAGGCTTTTACTGGAAAGGCAGTCTCTGGGGAAATAAGGTTTCATTGTGCCATAATGTTTCATATGCACTGAAAATTGTCACAAAATAGCTATCTTGTCATAAAATGACAGATTTAAATGATTCTCCCCTTTGGGACTGACTTGTGATGTTTGTCCTTTTGTATATTTCTCAGTGGGGCCAAACTCCTTTCTTTTAAATTTTTATAACTTTATAAATGACGTGTACATTTTAAGTTCCAAAATATTTTGCATGCTTGTTAAGTCTGTCAAATTGTTCATGAATCTACAACATATTTCTCTTAGAGGCAATAGAATCAAAAGTTGCCTTTTTTTTTTTTTATCTTGGTAGATGCCGTTGGCATTGCTAAAGGCAAAGCTGCTTGTTGTTTGTGGTCAGCCCTTTCATCTTTTCTTTCAACAGAGCTCCCTAGAAAATTATATGCAGCAAAAGAAGTTCTATATATAAGGTTTTCCTTGTTCTTACTTTTTTTATTTTTTGAATTTCATCTGCCCTGAATCACTCATTCCAGGTTAGTGAGTGGGATTTGTTCCCACATTAACCAATCGGACAATGGCAGCACTGTCTGTACCCGATTCTTCTGTTTCCCAGTACATTAGCAGACTAAACACTTCTCTGACCACTGTGGTTGCCTTGTCAGAGAGGCGATGTTTGTTTAGGGACAATGGAAAAAGACAGGAACAGGAGACGTTTGTTTGTACTGTTGGTAGTCACTGGGTGACAGCTACTGAGGGCCCTTGGGACCATCTGAGAGATCAGGACCCTGTGTTTCATCCTCAGCCAATACCTCAGACTTCCATCTTGGCAGCATAATTAGAGGTCTGTCCATTTGTTAGCTTTGAGAATTTTGGAGGTATTTTTATCTCTAATGGAAAGAGGGATATTAAGGACTTTTGTAATGTCCTTTCTTTGTGCTACTTATCTGTCTTCTTTAATATTTTTCAACAAAGTTGTTTAGATGAAAACCACTGGAATCTTAATTTTATAAAAATGTTAAAACTTTATATATAGCCCTAAATTGTTTTGTTGTAAACTCTTGAAATTAAGGTTGTATTTGTTAAAAGTAGTTAATGCATTAGGTATCGTGAACTAACAATGAACAATATTTTTATACAGCATTTATTCATCTTAGGTTAATGTTAATTTATGGATATATTTGTTCATTGTAAGTTAAGGTTATTTCATAGTTTTTGAAAATGAACTTTTAATTTTAATTTTGAAATGAACAATTAACATAAACCAGGATTAATAAGTGCCGAAAAAGTGTTAATATAGTTAATAATGTTAATGACCTGTAAAGTGTTCCCTTTTTTATTATAATTTTTTATGGTATGTGATGAATGCAAATATTATTGTATTTAGAGGCATGATTAGAGTGAAAAATACCAGTTAAGTATTAGAATCAAATATTAAACTAAAAAATAACATTAACATTGTGCATATAAAAAGAATTGCTAAGTTCCAAAGAAGTTTAAAATTTTGTTAACTGATGCAATTCACTGTAATCACAAATATCTTGCTAACATAGCTAAATTTATAGTTTAAAATGAAAATAGTTGAAAACTACAAATTTAAATTAAAGCTACACTATGTAACTTTTTTGTTGTTAAAAAATAACAAAATGTTATTAATGAGAGAGTGCAACAAAACTCCATCTTCCAAACCATGTCTTTACCCCAATACACTTTGATAAACCTATAATAATGATTTATATTTTAGAGCTGTCAGGACGGATTTCACGGGAAATTGCATACATACGTAATTCGTCCGTGCGTGTTGACGTCATATCCATACACAGAGAAAATAAGATCCGGCTACTGTAGCGTGTATGGTGTGGGAGTAGTGTGAAGCTGAAAGTTTGTTGTCAGAACGAATGAGAAAAATTGACCACGGATCATTCAAAACGGCAAACCTCCAGGGAATCACCGGTTATAAAAACAAAGAAAACCAGAGCAGAGTCTACATGTAAAAAAGGAAAGTGACAGAGTCCGTAATAAAACCCTTATTTTTTGGCGTTTCAGAGGTGGCGACAACTCAGCGATCTGAAAGAATTTAAAAGCGACCCAGGGATGGCTTTTTTCTTACTCAACAGGTAAGATATTTTATTGATATGGTTATTGACAAGGACATATAGAGCACATGGCCAGGAGGATAATCCTGAGCCATGAGCTCAACACAAACACAGAACAAGAGTGTCAGGATCCTGTCATCACAAAAAACATGACTGACCAAGTGACAGGATCCTGACACTACCCCCCTCAAAGGGATGACTCCTGGCATCCCAAATGGGGAACATAAAACAGCAGACAAGACCAGACAATACTGACAGACACACAGAGAAGAGCTAGGTGGAGGCACAGAGGGTACCATCCACAGGGAGGGGGGAAGCCATAAGGGTGACTCTAGGTAAAGGGTGAGGCCTGGGGGCCTGGGACGAGGCCTAAGGAAAGGGCCAGGGAGCCAGTTCACATCCAGTGGGAGGCCAGAGAACCCAGATCGACAGGGCAGATGACTAGGGAGACAGGACAGATCCGGTAAGGGGCTAGGGACAGACCAGGTAGACGAGGAAGCGGGCCCAGGGAACCAACAGGGACTAGGGAGTGGTTTGAGTAAACCCTGGTCAGACTGATGGCCGGCCACAGCAGTGGGCTGGACAGACTGGTGGGAAGCCATGGCAGGCTAGACAGATTGAGCTGGGGGCTGGGCAGACTGAGCACCAGATGCTGGGAAAAGTAGGAAATCAGGCAGGGCGGTGGCCACTTGGGACTGGTCGCACTGGACGCAACTGCTGGGAACTGGACAGACTGGACAGTGTCTAGTGGACGGGGTCAGCAGACTGGGCAGCTGCCACTGGACAGGGGTCATACTGGATGTGGGCGGCAGCTGGGCACTGAACATACTGAGCAACAGACTGGTATCTGGTGTCTGATGGGTGCTGGCCACTGGGCTGAGCAACAGACTGGTAGCTGGTGTCTGGCAGGTGCTGGTTACTGGGCTGAGCAACAGACTGGTGGCTGGTGTCAGATGGGTGCTGGCTACTGGGCTGGGCAACAGACTGGTAGTTTGTGTCTGATAGGTACTGGCCACTTGACTGAGCAAAAGACTGATCAACGGCTGCTGGGGACTGGACAGGATCGTAGATGGTCACAGGGGACTGAACAGACTTGTCAACAGCCATGGGGAACTGGACAGGCTTGTCGACAGCCTCAGGGTACTAGACAGACTCGATGACCACAGGTAACAGGACAGGCTCATCAATGACCTCAGGGAACTGGACAGGCTCATCAACGGCCTCAGGGAACTGGACAGGCTCGTCGATGGCCACGGGGAACTAGACAGGTTCATCAAGAGCCTCAGGGAACTGGACAGATTCGATGACCACTGGGAACTGGACAGGCTGTGCGGCGACCGCAGTGGTCATGAGCACCGGCAGTGACTGGGGAACGGTCACCATCGAGCTCCTCCACCTCCTGATGGTCACCAGCGAGCTCCTCCGACACCTGGCGGTCACCAGCGAACTCCTCCACCTCCTGGCGGTCAGCAACAGGCTCCCTGTCTCCTGGTGGTCAGCAACGGGAATGGCCACCGCTTCCTGGAGGTCGGCAGCAGGAACAGCCTCTGCCTTCTGGCGGTCAGCAGCAGTGGGTTTGGTTGATGGGCTGGGATTCTTCCTTCTCCTCCACCTCTTCTGAGGTGCGGAGGCAGTGGCCGAGGCATCCACTTCCGTGTGGGGGATGTCCCTGTCCTCGGGTTGGGATGAAGATTGGAAATCTTCCGAGGCACAGGCTGTGATGAACTCATCCCATTTCATGGCCAGCCTGATCATCTCGAGAAGACTCCCACCTTCACCCTGCTCTGAGACACAAGATTTAATGGGCTCTGTACTAAGATCTGTACTAAAAAGCTCAATTAGGGAGGCCTGATTGTATCCCAGATCCGAGGATAGCACCAAAAACTCTAAGGCATACCCCCACACGGACTTGTCCTCCTGCTGTACCCCTCGCAGCTTCTTCACGTGCTCTGCCCGCTAGCGAGCAGGAGAACCAAGTTTCTAAAAAAAAATCTCTCTGAACCGACCAAAGACTTCTATGTTCAAACCAACAGATTGGGTGCATGATACACAAACTCACCAACAAACAAAATAAACGACCCGGGGACACGAGACAGAGGAGACTTTAAATAGAGGAGAACATTAAGGGACACAGATGCTGCAACCAGCGTTGTTACGGCAATGCTGATTGCTGCTGAGCACCTGTGAGAAACGAGAGGGAAACACACAGGCACATGCAGACATGACACACAGACAGAGGAAGGGAGGAACTGTCATGGCCAGACTGTGACGTATAAACTCAAATAAATTATTCAATTTCATAATAACATTTTATAAAATAAAATTCTAAATAAAATCTTTACTAAAATAAAATTAAAAAACTACATATTTTATGTTTTATTAACTTAATTTTGTTAAACATTACACTATTAAATTTGATGGAATTTTGTTATGAAATTGAAATGCATAAATAATTAAAAAAAAAAAATTATGCTGAAATATTTACTAAATGTAAAAGACATTTTGGTCAAAAGACAAAAATTATAACTAACAAAACTGTCAAAAATAACACTATGTGACACTTAACATTCTGGGCAAAAGATTAGATATTGTCTTACTAAACCAGACAATCATTTTCCTCATGACCTTAGAGTCTTTTTAGTGAATCTTGCAAACTCTAGATGGGCTGTTATGTATCTTTTTCTCAGGAGTGGCTTCTGTCTAACTTCTCTACAATGTAGGGTGATAGAGAAATGGCTGTCTGAAGCTCTTTTAGAATGCCTATTAGATTCTTGATTATATCCCTGACCATGACTCCTCTAGCATGAATATTCAATTAGCCAAGAAAGATAGCTCAAGAAAGAGTGAAAATGGTTTCAAACATCCTCTTGAAAATGAACCCATAGGTCTATGCTTTGATTCAATCCTATCAGAGATCTATGACTTACTTGGACTTGGTTTTTGTCCTGCAATTTCAGTTTGTTAAATGTAATGGACATTTTTCAATGTAAAAATAAACTGTGTCTATTCAAACTTAATATGCAGATGCAAAGTTTTGCCATTGATAGGTTAATTGAGCCGCAAAATGTGAACAGTGTTTTTCTGACATTATTGACAAACTCTAGTTTGAAATTACACACCATCTTTAAATGTATTGATAATAAGTGAATTACAAAGCTTGTCTAAATTATTCCTTAGACTTTATGGGGTACTGTGTATTGTGAGGGGAGGGGGGGGGGGGGGATCCTATTCAATCAATCTTAAGTCTATGACATGAAAATTATGAAAAACATGAAGGGATCTGAATACTTTCTAAAGGCACCATATATCTAAGGCCTCCAATAAGACGAAGTGATAAAGTCTAGGTGAGCCATAGCACATTTAAATGAACATATCGTCACCTTTTACAACATTTTTTCTTGCTTGATATGCTCTGAAGAATACACATTTGACAATGCTCCATGAGATGTCTGGCAAAAGGTTCTCTGAAACAAAAGTCTGGCTCACTAACAAGTAAGGATCTGGACTAAAGGGTGACACTTGGCCAGAAGTCATGTGGGTGTCACAGAGCCCACTAGAATCCCTTAATGAACACAGGAGAAAGTATCTCTCTTGTTGCAGAACTGGATAGCACAGCAATAATCATGGATTTTGTTAACTCACTTTCTCCTAGTTTGACAACAGCCATCTCATGGAAAGTTTATCACATATGATTTCTTGCCTATAGCTTGAAGGTTTCACCAAATGGTGTAACTGGTGTTATACTATTGTTATTTCCCTGAAATAACAAGCACCTTCTATACAGTAGAAAAGTGTTATGCAAGAGGATGTTACTTATGATTACCTCACCAAACAGCACCCATCAAATTATTTTAATCCAAACCTGACATCTCTGAAATGGTCTAGAACAATGCCACCAAAGCACTTCTATCTAGACCCTAATTTTTTGTTTGTTGCACAAATTATTTATTTTGTTCTCCTATAAACATACAAATTGTCTAATTTCATGATTGCAAAGAAAGAGAATGTCTAAACAACAAGGCTTTCAACCCTGTGGGGTGTTTTCAATCAATTTAATTTCACACCTTCAAAGTTTTACTATCCACACACAACTGTTCTTCATTAAATTCTGCAATACCTCGAGGATGGAACAATTGAAATCATTGTTTAGCCAAAATACATTTAAGTTTATCCAAACCTGACTTGACTTTATTTCTTCTGTGGAACACAAAAAGTGAATTTTTAATGAATTTTTTTGTCATAAGGTAAGTGAAAAGTGACTCTGGTCTGTCAAGCTCGAAAAAGGACAAAAAACACCATAAAATCACAGTAGAAGTAATCGATACGATGAACAGAATGAAATTCAATGCATTATTCACTCTTAAATCAAATCATATTAATAAAGTAACACACTTAATTATAGTGGCTACATTTATGACATCAACCCGCATTGATTCTCACCACGTCTTGTGACCAGTTGTCATGATGCCATGCTGAACGTTTGGTCACGAGACACGCTGAGAACCAATGAGCCACCATATTTGTTTTATGTACTTTATTAATAACTGTGTGTGGGTGTGTTTACACACGGTGTGACATTGCAGCCCTTCAGTGAATTCCTCCTTCCTGAAAAGGGGTCAGAGGTTGAGCAGGGGCAGGCTACACCCTGTTCTGGTCCTGCAAACCTCAAGAGGAATAGCGAGTTTCAGGATTGGGCTTCATGATCAGGAATTACATAGCAGGACAAACTTCTCATCATGGGGTACTTTAATGCTAGGGTTGGTTCCTATACTGACCTCTGGAAAGGTGTCCTTGCAACCAATGGGATACTGTAGGAAACATGAATGACAATGGACAAATGCTTTTGGAGTTTTCAAAACACAAGCTTGCCATAAAAAAAAATCCCTCTTTTGCCAGAAAGCCAGGTTAAAGACTACCTGGAGACCTCCCCGCTCAAAGCATTGGCACCAGCTAGATTATATCCTTTTTACTGTTACACTATTCATAAGAGAAAGGTTGAGGAATACCAAAGAGGTGGGGGCTTAACTCCAAAATGATGGATGAGGTACTGCAAAGGGGGTTGAAAGAGGCACTGGATCACTAAAGACTTGAGATATGCATATTTGTTTTAAGGTATCATTCATGTCTGTAGCACAAACAGGATGAGTTGCATGACAAAGTTTAACATTAAGGTTTAGAGGTTTGTTAAAAATCCCTAACCTCTAATATAAGAAATAGTATAGTGATGCTTGCCTTAGCCCTGCTCCCTGGTACAATGATCACACTCATGTTCTTAAGAGAGCAGCTCAGAAAATGGAGGGCAAGTGGAAGAGTTCAAAATTAGAAGTGTTTTGTGGTGCATGGAAGGATAGTGTCTATAGCTACAAACAGGCTCTAAAAGCTGCCAGGTCTGCATATTTGAACAAATAGCCACAACAATCAATAAATTGACAAGAAACAAAGCTTCGACTGAACCAGATATTCCATCGCAGCACAGTAGTAATGACATTATGAATTTCTGTACTGACAAAATTGAAACAAATTATGCAACCATCTACCATAGCACTGCAGAAGACAGTGTCTCATATTATTCACTAAGAGCAACTTCAGTCCTTCACTGTTATAGGTCAGGAAGAGCTAACAAAATGTATTAAAGCATAAAAAGCAACAACATGTATGATAGACCCATTACCTACTAAGCTCTTTAAAGAGGTGTTACCTGTAATCTCAGAAACTTTTCTTAATATTATTAACTCCTTGCTGTCTTATCAGGGCATGTCCCAAGAAACTTTAAGCTGGCAGTTATCAAACCTTATCAAGAAACCACAGCTTGATCATAAAGAGTTGATAAAGACAGATCTCAAATCACCCATTTATGTAGAACACTTAAATCCCAAGCCGAGCGAAATCGTCCAACGAATTAAATTTGATTCGCGCATACGGAAGCCAACTGAAACAGTAGCGGAGTTTGTTGCAGAGCTGCGAAAATTTTCGCAAGACTGCAACTTCGGAAATACCTTCTCACAGATGTTACGGGATAGGCTCGTATGTGGAATTAATGATGACGGAATCCAGAGGAGATTGCTCAGGGAAACAGACCTCACTTTTGACAAGGCATTAAAGATAGCACAGGCTATGAAAGCAGCTATTAAGGACGTAATGTATCTGCAAACGAAACCTGTGCCAGGAACTTGTAACAATGTGAGAAAATACCAGGAGCATGATGATACATCCTTTGGTTCCAAACAGCAACGAAGCCAGGGTAAGCCAAATTCAGATTGTTACCACTGTAAAGGGAAACATGCACCTGCTGAATGTAAATTTAAAACTGTAAAATGTCACTCATGTGGACACATAGCATGTGCGTGTCGCAATAAACAAAAACAGAGTGATGATAAAACTCCCAGAGGTCAGAGACAGAGAAAGAGGGGAACAGATAGCAGGCATGGAAATAATGCACATTATATGATCACTGATGCAGAGGAAGACGAGAATGCAGAGCAAGCCTTTCCTATGTATGCAATGAAAGGAGGCATGACCAAAGTGAAACCAATAACAGTGGACATGGAGGTAAATGCAAAGCAAATACAGTTTGAGGTAGACACCAGTTGCAGTGTTACATTGATGAATCAGACCACTTTTAAAGAAATATGGAGAAATGCCGATCAGCCCAAACTGAATGACACCAAAATGAAACTGAAGACATATACAGGAGAAGCAATTCCGCTGTTGGGTGTGGCAAATGTAACAGTAAGTTATGACGGCCAACTGAATCTTCTTCCACTGTTTGTAGTGGAAGGATCTGGACCAAGTCTCCTAGGCTGCAGCTGGTTTGAGGAAATAAAATTGGATTGGGGTGAAATTCATTACATTCAAATGGATGCATTGACCTTGAAAAATGTGCTTACCTAGCATGAAGATGTGTTTAAGATGACTTGGGCACTTTGAAGGAAGTTCATGCCACAATTCATGTCCAACCTGATGCTGCACCACAATTCTACTGCCCTTGGTCAGTGCCCTTTGCTGTGCATCCAAAAGTGGAGGCTGAAATAAACAGATTGTTGAAAGAGGGGATTATATCACCTGTGAAATATTCAGACTGGGCTGCGCCAGTGGTGCCAATCTTGAAGCCGAACGTCTCCATAAGGCTCTGTGGAGATTACAAACTTACCGTTAATCGTGTGTCTTCTCTTGAGCAGTACCTCATACCTCGCGTGGAGGATTTGTTTATAGTACTGGCCGGTGGTGAACAGTTCTCCAAACTGGACTTAAGTCATACATATCAACAAATACTGGTGGATGGCTCCTAGAAACAATTCCTCAATATCACTACACATAAAGGTATATTTACATACAACTGTCTACCCTTTGGGGTTTCCTCAGCACCTGCCAAATTTCAGCGAACCATGGAGGACTTGTTGCAAGGGATACCAAGGGTTGCCATTTACTTGGATGATAACCTGGTGACTGGTGTTAATCAAGAAGACCATTTAAAGAACCCGGACGAGGTGCTGAAAGAGGCAGGCTTGCGTCTAAAAAGGAGCAAGTGCACACTGCTGGAAAGAGGTCCAATACCTGGGACATAAAGTGGCTGCTCAAGGCATAAATCCAGTCAAAGCCAAGGTGGATGCTATTGTGAAAGCCCCCTTGCCCACCAATGTTACAGAAATCAAAGCCTACCTGGGTCTTATGAAGTTCTACAACCACTTTCTTCCTAACCGTTCCACACTGTTAGCTCCTCTGCACCAGCTACTAAAAAAAGAACAAAGATGGAAGTGGATGGAATGCCAAGAAGATGCATTCCAGAAACCTAACCTGGGCCCTAATAATATTAACAATAATCCTTAGAAGAACAATAGGGCCTCCGCATTTACAGTGCTTAGGCCCTAATAATAATAATAATAATAATAATAATAATAATAATAATCCTTAAAAGATAAATAGGGCCTCTGCACTTTCAATGCTTGGGCCCTAATAATATTAACAATAATCCATAGAAGAACAATAGGGTCTCCGCACTTTCAGTGCTTGGGCCCTAATAATGCGTAACCGAGTTGTGTGTTGCATTGGCATCAGTAATAAACAAATGTGGTTGGAACGTCATCTCGCGGTCGCTGAATGTTAAGCAGCAATGTTGCCACAGCCTTTTCACATCTTACATTTCAACTTGGACACAACGGGGAGAACACTTCTCGAACAATGTTTCAATGATAAAAATTGAACATGACAGTGACGTTGCCACAACGTAACTGTGTTTGCTGGGTAGCCAGTCTCTCTCTGTTTCAGTGATGAAGCAGATTTTAATTCTTTAGTTAGATTACTTCAGCATTCTAACTGTGTATGTTGTACATTGATAAGTACTCAGTCACCATGATTTTTTACAATCTTGGAAGCTGGTCTGGTATAAGTTGGCCATTTTATTTTTTATTTTTTATTAATGAATTGCCATAATGACTGTGTAATGTTGTTGTGATGATGTCTCAACCAGCCCAGTTTGCTGCATTAAGTCTAGACTAAAGATTCATCACTTCAGCCAGGCATACACCTAATTTTTCCCTCAACTCATAGTTGTGCTGCATTAATAAGGTTTTCTGGAACCGGAAACACTTCTCATATTCTATAACTCTGCATTAAAGTTAATATTATTCTATTTGTTTCTCTGTCTCAACCTCGAGATACATATCCTAAGGTTACCAGAGCCTGCTAGATCCAGCTCCAGTCCTGCCTGATGTCCAAATCCCATCGCTATGTGTTGCTGAGTAATGACTACTAACAGCAGCCAATGCCAACCAGACATCGCTTCAGTCTACTACGGTGGACTTTACAGTGGATGAATTGCTTCCAACTCCACTGGTCACTGCCTGAACCTTGGACTTAGGATGGACTTCACCGGAAATGAACTCCCACAAGTTACCAGACGGATTGCCCCTCATTGACCTCTGCCTGCATCATCTTGGTCATAGGATGGACAACACACTCTTAAAATGGAATACATAGACAACAAATAAATTGCCAACTAAACCTTCATCAGCCAGATAACAAAGGACAATGCACCTGTGTGCGCTTCCGCTGATAATTCAGGATGGATTTCAAAGACTTTTAGTCATTAATTGTACAGTTCATACAAAATCCTTTAGTTTATAGATTGGTCACCCACATCTACACAGTTTACTAACTTAACCCATGACTTGTACTACACATAGATGACTAATATTGGCATTATATTCATGCTGTTTAGACAGAGGAAAACTCAGACCCAAAATCTTGGTGAAACGTCCATTACTTCTCCCTGTCACTTGCAGTTAAACTAGGACAAGCTATTTGCACAATTTCTAGATAAGAAAACACATCTTCCAGGCTGCCATAACAGGGTTGTGATGATGTATATGTCCATCTCAACAAAACCACACCGGCTGACCCCATCACTCTCAGGGGTCATTGTTAAACGCTGTGAGTTACGAGCTCCTCGGGGACAGAACGGAGCGGGTGTCTTCCAAGCTGGCTTTCTGACACACCTCATGGAGTTATATCACAGACCACATTTACATGTGACTCACACCAATGATCTTTAGACATGCTCAATTGGAAATGCATAGTGCAATTTAAAAAACAAAAGCAAAAAAAGTTGGTTTTAATTACCCAGTTGTATCATAAAAGTAATCCATGCAGCTTGTGTGTCATATTCCAAGCCTTTTAAAGACATTTGATAGGTTATGGTGGGACACACCCCAAAACTGAAGTCATTTTTCTGTGAAAATCTTGATGTCTGTTGCAAGTTCATGAATGCATGAGAGAAGCTTATTTACAGTGGCTTGCGAGTTCACACGAAAACTTGCATTAAGTTTAGTGCTAAAATGTCCGGTTTTTTTTTTGTTGTTTTTTTTACCAAAACCTATCATATGCCTTAAAAGACTTGGAATGTAATGCACAAATTGCATTGACTACTTTTAGGATATACTTTTGGGTCCTTTTTTAAGGTCTTTAAAGTGAATGACTATAAACTGACATTGTATTGAAACTATGGACAGAGATATTCATTAAAACATCTCCTTCTGTGTTTCGCATATAAAAAATAAAGTCATACGCATTTGGAATGACATGAAGGTAAGTAAATTATGACAGAATTTTCAGTTTTAAGTGAACTATTCCTTATAGATTAAAGGTTAACATCATGTTTTTTATATATTTAAGATAATTTGCAAACATTGTAAATATTGTCCAAGCTGAACATGAAATCCATTAAAAAGTTGTACATTAATTCATACAAGAGTACAGCCCAAGACATTGTTCCTCCTCCAATAAAATTAAAGTTGTCACTATATGCAACTGAACAGATAATGTTCTAGTTGCATTTGCCAAATCTAAATGAGTCCTCCAGATTGCCAGGTGATCAGGTGAAGCGTGAGAACTCCAGATAACATGTTTCCACTGTGTACAAAAGCTGCATGCTTTATAACACCCAAGCAAGGTTTTGGCTACATGACAATAGAAACCCATTTCATGAAACTGAAAGTAAACAGTTTTTGTGCAGTTTTCCACAGGCAGTTTTGAACTCAATAGTAAGTGTTGCAAATGAGGACAGATAATGTTTACACTTCAGTACTTGCCAATGCTGTTGTTGCTTATGTGTTTCTCTATTTCACAATAGTGTTACTTATAGCTGACCAAGGCATCTCTATAAGGGCAGAAATTTGATGCTCAGTCCCATGTGGACAGTCATAAAAAGGTTTTTAGTTTGGGCTATTCTGCAGCCTTTCTACTCTGTCTCCAAGTTTGATGTGTGCTTGAATTTACACAGCTGTCAGCAATGGATGAAATAGCCAAATTCACTAATTAGAAGCAGAGCAATAGACAGATTAATATGTACTGTTGAGATAATGTAACAATGTTGGCTGCTGACAATGATGGCAACGACGAAGACGTGAAGATGAAGAACCCAAGTGCAGTTTATTTACAAAGTGAGAACCAATAACCCTGACTACAAAACAAAACATAAACTTGACATAAACCTGACTTGATATAAACGTGGCCTGACATAAACATCTACACTCACATTCAATACTTGACCACTAGACAATGAAAACATGAGGGCTTAAATACAAGACATGGGAGAACATAAACCAATGAACAAACAGAACTCATAACAAGCTAATTAAACAATAAACCAATGAAAACATGACACATGAACATGGAGGGAAAACAGAAATCACATGACAAGGGGACAGGAACTAAACTTTTCAAAATAAAAGACATGAATCAACAAAAATACACCTGACATATCCCCCCCCACTAAGGGGTGGCTCCTGACACCCCAACACATAAACAAAACACGCAAAACATGACATAAATTCAAAGTTCTGTAGGGAGCTGGGGGGGGGGTGTCTTGAGGTGTGGGGCGTGGCATGGCGAGAAAGGGCGAGGGGCATGGGACCAAGGCAAAGTCCATGGGGGGTGGAGCCATGAGAGGCTCGAGGGGTGGAGCCATGGAAGGCGGAGCCATGAGGCTCGAGGGGCGGAGCCATGGAACTTGGTGCCCGGAGAGTAGCCAAAGACTCGAAGGGCCAGGGTGGAGCCGATGGCAGGGAGGACCAAGGTGGAGCCGTAGGGAAGGAGGTCCCCGGTGAAGCTGACAGATCGGAGGGACAAGGCGCAGCCAGAGGATCGGAGAGCCAAAGCGGAGCCAGGTGACCGACAGACCAAGGAGGAGCCGGAGGGACCCCGGCAAAGCCGACAGGCTGAAGGACCACAGTGGAGCCGAGGGAACGCAGAGCTGAGGCAATGTCGAGGGACTGACAGGCCAAGGTGAAGTCCAGGGCTCGGAGGGTCCAGGCGGGGTCGGAGGGCCGAAAGTTCCCCATGCCTGCTCAGAAGAACTAAGGGTGGGTATAAGGGTGGGAACCATCTCCAGGTCCCACTGCTCAGGTGTGGCTGTGACATGGCATGGAGCAGGCTGAGGCGTTGCTGTGACGTGGCATGGAGCAGGCTGAGGCGTTGCTGTGACGTGGCATGGAGCAAAAGATGGCTCTAGCTCAGCGACCATGACTAGAAACTCTGGCTTGGCGGCCATGTCGTGGACCTCTGGCGCGGCGGCGGCCATGACGTGGACCTCTGGCGCGGCATCCGCCTCCCCCACAGTGAACGGGGAACCAATGAACCGTAGGGCGAGGTCGATATATTGAGCAAGGCTGAGGGAACTGCGACCGCCAGGCATCAAAAAAGAAATGGACTCATTCAGTCCAAATCTAAACAGTCTTTGAGGGCAACCTCATTAAAGTCCACCTGGAAAGCCAGATCGCAAAAGTCTCCACATAGTCCTCCAGGGGCCGATTCCCCTGACGTAGGCGCAGAAGCCGAACTGCTGGGTTCATGGTTGGGTCAAGTATTCTATAACGATGTTGGCTGCTGACAATGATGGCAATGACGAAGACGTGAAGATGAAGAACCCAAGTGCACAAAGTGAGAACCAATAACCCTGACTACAAAACAAAACATAAACATGAACATGAACATGAACTTGATATAAACATGGCCTGACATAAACATGGCCTGACATAAACATGGCCTGACATAAACATGGCCTGACATAAACATGGCCTGACATAAACATCTACACTCACATTCAGTACTTGACCACTAGACAATGAAAACATGAGGGCTTAAATACAAGACATGGGAGAACATAAACCAATGAACAAACAGAACTCATAACAAGCTAATTAAACAATAAACCAATGAAAATATGACACATGAACATGGAGGGAAAACAGAAATCACATGACAAGGGGACAGGAACTAAACTTTTCAAAATAAAAGACATGAATCAACAAAATACACCTGACAGATAACTATCCATATATACTTACTCTTTTAACATAGATACAATTCTATGTTTTTGAGTTTAATTTCCTTAAGAGGTAAAAAAAAAAGAAGAAGAAAAAAAAAAAAAGAAAGCATAACATGATTATGTGCTAGGATTGTAATGTATAATTTTATTCTGTGCATATCTACATAAAATAAATAGTCATACATAATTAAAATGTGTTCTCTGGCTGAAATGGTTGAATACATAAGAAGAAGCTTAGATAATCCCTAAGCAATTTAAAATGCAGTATTCTGGATGTCTGATTATCACTGTGGTGTGGCACATGTCTAGTTGTGTTTTTGAAAGGCTGGCTGTGGAGAGAAGATCGTGCCAGGTCAGGTGGGTGGCAGAGGCTGTTGATTTGTTACTAGGGCATACACCAAAATGAAACACAGTCACAAACACAAAATAAAACACACTCAATAAGCTATTCGCATCCCTGAAACAAAAACCATCAGAAAGGTGAACCACTGAAAAGAGTGTTAAATACCTAAAAGAGGAAAAAAGTTTTACCATTTTGAAAACAGAGAGGGATGACAGACAGACAGACAGACAGACAGAGATAGATAGATAGATAGATAGATAGATAGATAGATAGATCACATGTTGCCCACATGACAATCAGTGTGATAATTTGCCAACAGCTAAAGCAGGTTGTCAGCCTTGCCAAAGTGGCTTATCCACCTGCACCGAAATAAGACGATAGATAGTTGGTATTATTGCTTACTACACTTTAATATGTAATTGACACTTTTTGTATGAATGTGTAATTGAAAACCGACACAAGTGGTTTATAACAAAAAGTACCTCTTTACTGTATTGTCAAGTTTACTAAAGAGAATGATAGATATTTGGGGTTCTTTTGCTTACAATGCATTAATATTTTCTGGTGTTTGGATTGGCTCATTTGTCTATTGGTTAGAGAATCTGATAGTCTCCCATTGCAAAGCTTTATGATTTGAATTCTATGCAGTTTTCACTGAGAAGCGGTACTGTTCAGAGCATCATATAACATGTTATTGATATAACTGAGATGCTTAAGACCTTGTCTCAGCAGTTTTTCCAAAAAGTTACTGTTTTTTTTTTTCAATAAACTTTGCATTGATGTGCACTACATCACTGATGGAAGAGGAGAAACAATTCCTGTTTGCACAATTTATGTACTAGACAGAGTAGGTAGAGAAAAAGTCTTTGGTTAAAGTTTTCTTCTGATTGGTTCTGATCTGACTGGTTTAGAGTCCAATTGATCCAAAATGGGTCTCTATATTGTGGGTATACTGTGACTAGAAAAAAAAAACATTCTGGTTAAAATGAACATTGCTTAACTCTGACAATAAAATGGGGTAATTATGATGGTGCTACAATGAAAAATCTACACTTGTACTTTCACATTCAGCCACCTACTGGTTGGGGCAGGTCAGAGGTGGAGATTTATAGTAAAAAGGTAATTAAATATCCCACACCTTTCTCACCCAAACCTATAATATATAATATCACTTTAGAAGATATGGATTTAACCAATGGAACCTTATGGATTACTTTTATGCTGCCTTTATGTCCTTTTTGGACCTTCTGAGTTCTGGTCACCATTCACTTGCATTGTATGGACATACAGAGCTGAAATATTCTTCTAAAAGTCTTAGTTTGTGTTCAGCAGAAGAAAGAAAGTCATACACATCTGGGATAGCATGAGGATGAGTAAATGATGAGAGAATTTTCATTTTTGGGTGAACTATCTCTTTAAGACCATCTCTTCTAGAAAAGAAATACTGTACATTAAAAATATATATACAAAATCCACAGTGAGTCTAACTGATAGGTCTTTCCTCACTGTATTTTTCACTACATAATTGTCTCTAAGTACACAATGCAACTATGTAATTGAGTATTAGCAGAGACTATTTAGCCAGTGACGGAGCACTTGTATTCAAATAAATGGGAGAAATTGGAACATCCAATATGGCAGTTGAAGAAAAGGAAGTCCCTCCTTACAGGTAAAAGAGCCAATCACCTTTTAGATACAGACATTGCCTGTCAGGGTTAAGGCTAACTTGAGAAAGCACATTAGCTGGACCTGTTTTTTTCAGCATGATCTGAGCTAAAATAGCATAATTTATGATACTATTGTTGTCAGATTTTACTGCTGATTTGAAATATATTCGCTGATTGTAATCTTGACAAATGTTTTGGAGATTTTCCAAAATTCCCGACTCAGGTAGATAGGATCTGTACTTTTATGCTGCTTGTGTCCATAGAAAATAGCTGCCCAGGAGAGTGGACTGACTTGCCTTGAAAGGGACTTTAGTATTAGTATGTCAAGGACCTAAAATGCTTTTCAAATGCTTTTAAACCTTAGCTTTGAGGTCATCTATATGCTAGTGTACTCTTAAAAGTCAAAACAATTAAATTTTAACATACAGTATACAGTATACACACATTTAGAATTTACAGTCTTTATTTTCTGGGAAAACCAAACAAAAATATTGATGACTCCTCCCTCACCCTAATACCATCTGCTGCCAGCTAGCAACATCATATAGCAAATCATGGTTTGTGACAGCGACGTAAACAGAATCCTATTGGTTATCTAAAAAAGGATGAGCCCTTTGATATGTCCCACCCCAAATTCCTGTTTCAATTTAAAATACATAAACAAAGGAAATAAATTTACACTCGTCAATTCATTTCATGGGGTCTACAAGGGTGAGTAATCAGTTTCTCCAAATAGGAAATCTAATGAAATAATCTCAGGTGTATATGGAGTCTTATTACAATCTAAGGCAGCAAGAAAGTGGCATAATCAGTTTGAATGAAACGCTCACCTAAATAACGAACACACTGGCAACTTTGTTGGAGTCTTGCTTCTGAAGTAATTATTTATTCATGACAAAAGTAGACATCCCTTAAAACCTGGTGAATATATATTGCCATATACTTGGCATACTTATTAATAACACTTATCAGAAATAATAGATACTTATATATGCAGTGTGACTCTTAATGGATACTGTATGAGAAAGCGCTGAGTGGGGGAGGAGAACACAAGAGCTTATCTGTGTGGTGTATATAAATCCATTATCACAAGTGCCATGGGAACATGATGTCTTGCTGGGCATTTAATCTGCTAAGCATCTACTCTATTAGCATCTCATATAAGCAACATGAAGGTTTGCATATCAATTTGACTTAATTACTTGCATAAATTAGCTGATTATTGTAATTTTTGCATTTGAAGCAAAAACCAGTCTAAAAAGGTTATTTTCCTCTGAGTGAGGGCCAGTTGGGAAAAATACAACCATGTGGGAACATGAAAGCTTTTGGTGCCATGGAAATGGGCTGAATTTCTTAAAGTTAGACAACAGCCCTTAATGCAGGGGTAATGCTGTGAGGTTGCTGGAGGGCAGCTATTGATCAAGCTGATCAGAGGAGGGACATTAAAACCTTCATTATTTCTGCTCCTTCCTCCGGGAGCATTTCTCTGCGCTTTCATATAAAATCTCAGTCTAGCAAATATTGAGTCACAGGTTTTTGTGGCACTGTAACAGTAA
This sequence comes from Myxocyprinus asiaticus, assembly GCF_019703515.2. NCBI lineage: Eukaryota > Metazoa > Chordata > Actinopteri > Cypriniformes > Catostomidae > Myxocyprinus > Myxocyprinus asiaticus. The sequence goes on along the minus strand of NC_059349.1, from coordinate 15,666,893 downwards.
ACAGGCAACTTCGCCAGCATTTTTAAAGGGTTAGGGTGCACCTGGCAGGTCCAATTCATTTTAATTAATTGATTCTATACCTTACTTACGTATAGCTTTTTTTTTGTAACTTTAATTTATGTTGACTAATAATGTTTTGGAAGCCACAACCCACAGTGTGTCTATATCTTACTGTAGTTATATTGTATGAAACTTTCGTTCATAGGTACTGAACATAAAGTGCATTATTAGAATTGCTTGTTTGCATATAATACTGGCTTTGCAGAGTCACATCCCTGTATAGTTTGTTGTACAAGTGTATAGGTTGTGCTAATAGTATGTTAAAGTGTAAATTCACTTAAAAATGAGAGATTAAATTGCCTGAGGAGAAGACTTTCAGTGAATAACGGCTTAAATTTCAGCCCGTTTTTTCATGCAAAGCTATTGTCTGGCTTCAAAAGACTTGAAATATAGCACACAAGTCATATGGACTACTTTTATGTTTCTTTTTTGTCATATTTGGAGCTCTACAGTGTACAATCACTGTTCATTTTCCAATTAAAGAAAATCATGGGTTTGGAACGACATGAGGGTGAATAACTGATGACAGAATTTTAATTTTTGAACGCTTGGTGGGTTAATCATCTATCTAACCAATTAAATTTAACTATGAACTACTTGCAAAATTCATATTACACCTTAAGGAGATATTTCACCCACTTTACTTTTTTAGCTTCAGTCACCATTCACTTTCATTGTATGGAAAAGATGCAATGAAAGTGAATGGTGACTAAAGCTATCAGTCCCTTTTTTTTACTCAGACATTTTGCCTAACCCATTAGGAAGCCAAAAAGACTTATTTAACAAAGGGAAATACACTAACTGCCATTTTGTTTGTCCATCTTTTTGTCAGTCTCATTTTTTATTTAACTATGACAGGTACTCTCATTCCAAATTGCCCGCTGGTGTCTTGGTTGACTCCACTGTGACCGACAGAGTCATTCTTCAGACATCAGCTACAGATTGTTCTGACGTCCCTGCTGTGAGACTCATTGTCCATGGTCGTGACCTCCACAGCCTTCAAACAAGTACAGTTCACCCACTACACACCCAGAGGATGGATGACTCTACTGAAGGCTTACATCACCAATCCATCAGTCAGAACTGATAGCCCTTTGCCTCAACCAGATTGCTTGTGTGGCACAAAGCTAAATTCATAGTGGAACATATCTACTATAAAGACAAGTACCACCACTGACTTATAGGTTGTGCTCTTTCCAAATGGAATGCTACTTTAAAAGCTTGTGTTTAGTTTGAAAAGCAGGCCTATGTCAATGTTCATGTTAATAATCAAAAGGGAGTTTTGCTATATTTCTGCTGGGCTCTACCGGGTCTTTTTTGACCCGAACAGAACAGTTGTTAGATATTAAAATAAGTAAAGTGTTCTATAAATGATTCCTGTTTTGTTGTATTTAGTGCAGATTTAACTACAAGTTTATTGCTGTCACCCCATAATTGAGATTCAGACGCAGATGAGCAAACAACATAAAGAATAGGCCTACTCTGCAAAAAATGATTTTCAAGACAAATATTTTTGTCTCATTTTCCTGTAAAATTATCTAAACATTCTTAAAACATGATTTATTTACTTGTCAAGCAAAATGGGATAAGACATTAAGTCTTGTTTTAATATAAATCTGACTAAATTTAGTGAACTTTAGACTTAAAACAAGGAAAAAAATCTGCCAATGGGATAAGCAAAATAAACTTGTTTTCCATTTGAGTTAAGTTTTATTTTTCTTACACCATTGTAGGGATGGGCGATACCACTTATTTTCTTTTCGATCAGATACCAAGTACTTTTAGGCCAATATTGCCGATATCGATACCAATACTGATATCTCTACTAAATTGAATTTTTATGAACTAGTTGGATAAAATTAGTTACTTAAATTCTTACTTACATTTGTTTATATATTTATAGGCCTAAACAGAAAATTATTAAGCTGCTTTTTTACCCTTTAAAAATTAGTAAGTATAAGCTGCATATAAAACCTCAAAATTAACCATAGATATTATTATATGGTTACTATTACTTAAACCAAATTACCATATGGAAACTACAGTAATAGGCTACTGTAGTAAAACCATGGTTAATTGGTTACTGCCAAAAAAAAACAGAACAAAAAAAAAACAACTACAGTCATGATTACTACAGTCATGGTTAATACAGTATTACTACAGTAAATCCATGGTAAGTTTTCATAAGGGTATCATATATTAACGAGGACTACAGATCATTATCAATGTTTTAACAACTCTGAATTTAAATAAACCTGTAAAAATGGTCAAACAAGTCCATTATAATACAAGTCACGCCTAGGTTTGTCATTAGTGTGAATAACTCCAGATGCTGTTTTTCTGTCATTACCTCATGAAACCACTGCTCCCTCTTTGAACGAGCACTATGACTGAAAGTGTGAGCGCTGCCTGACTGCTGGTGTATTTTAACATTTCTGGCGTCAAGATGAGCGGAAGAAAAAATTATTCCGATGCCATGCAACAATTCGCTAATATAATATTTCTTTTCCACTTCAGAGCTTATGAGATGCATTAATATTCATGTTATCTAAATAATAAGATCACTAGTTAAAAAAACAACAACTTCAGAATCGATGTTTTTATGTGAGGATCGATATTCTTGATACCAAATCAGTATCAGACGTATCGATACTTTAGTATCGATCTGCCCATCCCTACCCTATTGGCAAACAGTTTTTTCTTGTTTTAAGCATAAATCTCACTAAATTTGATTAGGTTTCACTCAAAACAAAACTTGAAATCTTATGCTAGTTTTAAGAATGTTTAGATATTTTTACTTGAAAACAAGACAAAAATACTTGCTTTAAACAATTTTTTTTTTTGCAGTGTATGTCTTCCAGATGTAAACACACACATCAAATAGACGTCTGGGTGATGTTTGTGTGCTATCAGGGATAGTTACTAACACTGTAGAAGTGTTAGCACTGCCCATTTGTTCCTGTTAACAGATTTGACAAGATTTAAAAAGCACAATACATTACGCTGGAGAAAGTCGCTTGCTAATTAGCATGCAAAGTTGTTTTTTATTTGTTTTTACAGGGACAGTTTTAAATGTGTGCAGCAGTCCAGTCCAACACCCTCCACTGAACTTTTAATTAGCTTACACATGATCCATGCCAAAACTTGTCAAAGTGACAGAAACAAACAGTAATTGGGTTAGCTTATCTGGCATGCCTTTTATTTAATTATTTATTTTGCTTCATCTATAGCTAATAAGACAAATCCTATTAACCTTTTAGTTATTATGTTATATATATTATATTATTTATTTAATTATACAGTATTATATAATATATAGTTATATATTGTTCATTTTACACCTCTTTCATCACATTCAAGTGCACTTGTGTCTGTCCCCTAGACACAACCTGAGATGTTAAATGTATGAGATTGTTCAATGTCAGAAAAATATCCCAGGCTTGTCCAAAATCTTGTTGTTAATTAGTGGTGCTTGCTGAGGCAATTGTCACTATGACTATTGCTCATACTTGGGTTTAGGGATTTGAAGAAACCCCAAACCATAATTAATGCATTTCTGTGCCTAACTCATCCTACACCATTTGTGCTACAAATATTAATGATCAAATCATGTGCGGTGTTGAGGAGAGGCTAAACTAGCAAAAAAATCCCATAGCCTTGCATTGAAGGAGGGACCCGAACCAAACAGCGACCAAAATATCATACAGACATAGAGGCTCTTGGGCTCATATTATTGGGGCTGGTAAGCAAAAGGAATCACAGCACAGTTAAAGAGGGAAATTTACTACCAAAGGAAGTAACAAATGAAATAAACAACAAAGAATATCTGAGCATGGCAAGTGTTACATAAGAGCGGCGGTCAGTCTGCGCATGTGTTCATAGAAATGGTATGTGCTTACACGTGTGATTTTGGCAACCTAATCTCATAGAATGAACATTACTATAGCTACTTGTTTACAAACTGACTTTTACATGCCACGTTTTACAATTTTGCCGCAGCTTCCTGGTAAAATGAAGACTAGAGGTGCTACAACAACTGCGTTTTATTGACTTTCACACAAATCACGAGTACAACGCCTGATTATGACTTTATAAACACATATTTTTTGCTCTATTACTCACATACTACTATGATATCGAAACGCTTTTATTCTACCGCATCACTTGAAAAATGCTACATTTTAATGGTTGTATTACATACTGACCTACATTTATACACATATTCCATTGTAATTAGCTTGAGCAGTAATAACCTGATAACAGTACCGCTGCTCCATACATGCATTTAACGCAGTCTGCGTAAAGCACCAACTCCCTAGGGGGACACCAGAAACTCCACCGGCTGCCCTACCTCACACGTTACGTGTTATTCAAGGACACGATAGCAATAGCAAAACACAGATGATTGCCTTGTGCTCGCACTTTCCTTTCTTCTGCAGAACACACATTACGTTTTTTTAGAAGAATATTTCAGCTCTTGATGCAGTGAGATCCAGCAGATGGAAATGACTTCAGTAAATCAGATGATTTGTAGAAGGAATAACAATTTTAATTAGCAGAAATTGTTAAATTAATAAAATATGAAATAATGAAAATAAATGTGATAAAACAGCAATATAAATGTTTGATTATAAATGTTAAGTAGATATATCTTAAGGTTATATCCAAAGACTAAGTCCTGGAATAAACCTAATAACACAAAGTCTTGTCTTTGTCTAATGAACTAAGTAAGTAAATGGAAAAAAGTTAAAGTACAGAGAGTCAAGATGAGGCTTCAAAGTTGGAGATCAGATGCGAAGAGCTAGAGGGTTAAGATGTTAGTCTGACAATCAAAGATTAGTAAAGGTCTTTATACCCTCGAGACTGTACCAAAAAAGACTTCCTTTTTTGGTACAGCGAGTTCTGCACGGGTTGAAGTTGTAACTCAATGTGTCAGGTCATATTGTTATGACCTATTGAAATACGAAAACTGCAGTAAAGTGGAAGGAATATGTTGCAGAATAGCTCATGCATATATCTTTGCTAAGTGTACATACATTTCATGATCTCAGCAAAATACGAACACAGGTGTCTTAGAGACATCCTGTGTTCACAGACTCACGTCTGTACATTGCTTGGAACAATAACAACTATAAACTAAGCTCTCCCTGCAACCAGCTCTGAAACCCCATCAGGTCAAAAGGGCACAAACCCATATACAAGGGCAGAGAAAGAGAATGAAGCAATCTTCTAACACACATGTTGAACATATAAGGCTTACTTCTGGTAACATGAATGTATAAACACAGGAGTACAAGGTTGGACATATAAGGAATACATGGAGCATTAGTACAGTGATAATGGTATAGAGAGAATATGAATGCAAAGCTGAGAACATAAAAGTAAATCTATATATTGCATAGCTTCTGATTATAGTTGAGTACATCAATGTACTGTAGATATATGAGTATGATTGCATAATATCATTAAGCAAAAGTATAAAATATAGGAAAGACTCTAGCCACTTACATCAGCTCTGTAGGTCAGTTCAGTGCAAGTAAATGGGTGCCAAAATGTTTATGCTCCAAAAGCAAATTCAGGCACCATAAAAGTAATCCATACAACTCCAGTGGTTAAATCCGTACTTTCAGAAGTGATATGATAGGTGTGGGTGAGAAACAGATGAATATTTAAGTCATTTTTTGCTAGAAGTTCTTCTCCCAGCCCAGCAGGGGGCGATATGCAGAGAAGAATGTGAATCATCAAAAACACAAGAATAATAATATGAAAGTGATCTGTTTCTTATCCACACATTCTCATATCACATCGCTTCTGAAGATATGGATTTAACCACTGGAGTTTTATGGATTACTTTTATGCTGATTTATTTGATTTTTTTTTAGCTTTAAAATGTTGGCACCCATTCACTTGCACTTTATGGACTAAAAGAGCTGAGAAATTCTTCTAAAAATCTTCATTTGTGTTCTGCAGAAGAAAGGAAGACATACACATCTGGGATGGCATAAGGGTGAGTAAATGATAAGAACATTTTCATTTTTGGGTGAACTATCCCTTTAAGGGGATAGTTTGGACTCAAGATGGTGCTGAGTATGGCTGCTGCGTTGCGAGATCCAAAACAACATTGTAGTCTTTTGTTTGTTTTGTTTACAATTCTTATGTTTTTTGTCTTGGATGTTGTCTGCCTTATTGTCTACGACAGACAAACACTTTTGGACATTGGTTCTGCAATTACACACCGTAAACTGGACTTCAAATTCCTCAATGCCGACCCGCTGTTTTCAAACACATCAGCAGAGCCCTTTGTCTGGGCTTCCCGGCTGCGAAAACGCAGAAGGAAAGGAGGAAACAGAGACAGCATTCTCATCAGAGTAAGACATCGTGCAAATCGACCCCCACTACCCAGTATTCTACTGGCAAATGTTCAGTCTCTAGACAACAAGCTCTGCGAGATGAAAGCGCGGATCTCTTTTCAACGAGAGACGAGGGACTGCTGCATTATCTGCCTTACAGAAACTTGGATGTCTGCGGAGATTCCAGACTCAGCCATCGAACCTGCGGGGTTCTCTGTGCACCGAGCGGACAGAGCGAAAGACCTCTCAGGTAAAAGCAGAGGTGGTGGTGTATGTTTTATGATCAACAAATCCTGGTGTGATCAGAGGAACGTACATTCTATCAAGTCTTTCTGCTCTCCTGATCTGGAATTTCACATGCTTCTGTGTCGACCATTCTGGCTACCGAGGGAATTCACAGCGGTCATTATCACAGCTGTGTACATCCCCCCACAAGTCGACACAGTCCGGGCACTCAAGGAACTGTATGGGAGTATAAGCAAGCAGGAAACCGCGCACCCTGAGGCCATGTTCATTGTGACCGGGGACTTTAACAAACACCAATTTTAAATCAATTGCACCAAAATACCACCAACACATCAGTTTTAACACACAAGGGGACTGGGTTTTGGACCATTGCTACTCTCCCTTCCGGGATGGCTACAAATCCCTCCCCACCCACCATTTGGCAAATCGGACCACTCTCCACTTACAGGCAGAAACTGAAACAGGAAGCACCCACCCTCAGAATGATCCAGTGTTGGTCGGACCAATCAGACTCTATGCTACAAGACTGTTTTGATCACGCGGACTGGGAGATGTTCCGGTCCGCCTCTGATGACGACATCGAGGCTGATAGCGTAACGTGTTTCATCAGAAAGTGCGTAGAGGATGTTGTTCCATCCAAAACAATACGGATCTACCCGAACCAGAAACCTTGGATTAATAGCGATGTTCACACGGCACTTAATGCACGGACCTCCGCTTTTAATTCCGGGAATGCGGAGAATAAACAAGCCAGTTATGCCCTCTGAAAAACTATCAGAGCAGCAAAACGCCAGTACAGGAACAAGATTGAAGGACAGTTTAACACCACCAACTCTAGAAGCATGTGGCAGGGAATTAATATCATCACGGACTTTAAAGGGAATAAAAACTCCACCATGAACACCGCTGCCTCTCTCCCGGATGAGCTAAATACTTTTTATGCACGGTTCGAGGGAAATAACACAGCCCTCACAGAGAGAGCTCTCGCGGCCGAACCTACAGAGGTTAGTTCACTCTCCGTCTCTGTAATGGATGTAACCCGATCCTTCCGACGGGTGAATATCCGTAAAGCCGCGGGTCCAGACAGCATTCCAGGCCACGTCATCAGAGCGTTCGCGAACCAACTGGCTGGTATTTTTACGGACATTTTCAACCTTTCCCTCTCTTTGTCTGTAGTCCCCACATGCTTTAAAACGTCCACCATTGTGCCTGTACCAAAGCAATCCAAAATCACTTGCTTAAATGACTGGCGCCCTCTTGCTCTGACCCCCATCATCAGCAAATGCTTTGAGAGACTAATCAGAGATTACATCTGCTCTGTGCTGCCTCCATCACTGGACCCATTGCAGTTTGCTTACTGCAACAACTGCTCCACTGATGATGCCATTGCATCTACAATACACAGTGTTCTCTCCCACCTGGAAAAAAAGGAACACTTATGTGAGAATGCTATTTGTAGAATACAGCTCAGCTTTCAACACCATAGTGCCCTCCAAGCTTGATGAGAAACTCCGGGCTCTGGGCTTAAACAGCTCGCTGTGCAGCTGGATCCTGGACTTCCTGTCAAGCAGACGGCAGGTGGTTAGAATGGGCAGTAACATCTCCTCATCACTGACCCTCAACACTGGAGCCCCGCAGGGCTGTGTTCTTAGCCCACTCCTGTATTCCCTGTATACACATGACTGTGTGGCAACACATAGCTCCAATGTCATCATTAAGTTTGCTGATGACACGACGGTGGTAGGTCTGATCACTGACAATGATGAAACAGCCTACAGAGACACTCTGACATGCTGGTGTCAGGAGCACAACCTCTCCCTCAATGTCAGTAAGACAAAGGAGCTTGTGGTGGACTTCAGGAGAAGAGAAAGTAAACACAGCCCCATCACCATCAATGGAGCACCAGTGGAGAGAGTCAGCAGCTTCAAGTTCCTGGGTGTCCACATCACTGAGGAACTCACATGGTCCGTCCACACTGAGGCCGTTGTGAAGAAGGCTCATCAGTGCCTCTTCTTCTTGAGGCGGCTGAGGAAGTTTGGAATGAACCGCCACATCCTCACATGGTTCTACACCAGCACTGTAGAGAGCATCCTGACTGGCTGCATCTCCGCCTAGTACGGCAATAGCACTGCTCACAACCGCAAAGCACTGCAAAGGGTGGTGTGAACTGCCAGACACATCATCGGAGGTGAGCTTCCCTCCCTCCAGGACATATATACCAGGCAGTGTGTGAAAAAAGCTCGGAGGATCATCAGAGACTCCAGCCACCCAAGCCATGGGCTGCTCTCACTGCTATCATCAGGCAGGCGGCATCGCAGCATCAGGACACGCACCAGCCAACTTCATGACAGCTTCTTCCCCCAAGCAATCAGACTTTTGAACTCTTGATCTCTCACGATCAATATACATCAGCACTGCACTTTATTAATCTTATTATCTCACACTGGACTGTCATAAATTATATTCTCTTAACAACACACTGGCAGCTGACCATCAACCAACAGCCTGAATGTCAATACAGTACAATACAACCTACTGTACATTTTATATATACTATATATACAAAAAAAAATTATTGTATAATGTGTATTCTATATTGTGTGTATTGTATAATGTACATTGTATGTTATTATTTGTATATTGTGTTGTGTGTAATTATGTGTATATTAGATTTTGTAAATTTGATGTTTATTTTAGATTGGTAAATGTCATCACTGTCACAACTGCTATGTTGCTCGGAACTGCACCCAAGAATTTCACACACTATTGCAGTTGTGTATATGGTTGTGTGACAATAAAAGTGATTTGATTTTGATTTGATAAGGGCTCTTGTCAGGTCTGGATGAATTTGTCAATAAGAACAGAGGTTTGGAAACCTTTCTAGTAATTATTACAGTGAAAAGTGAACAATGTCCCACAGGGAAATATAAACCAAAGCAAGATCATGTTTTATTAATGCCTACTTTCGCTATTTCATAGCTTATAGCTGTTAGTTCAGTGTAGTTACAGTTTTCAGTGTCGAAAGAATTTAGATCATTAGTTCTGTACAGCAGTACCACCGCTCCCTAAACGCAGAGTACGCAGCCTGTGAAATGCTGTCTGTTCGCGCTCCAGTTGTCAATAACGCGATTGGCAGAGCAAAAGGCATTTACACTTAACATGGATTTTTACATGGATTTATACAGTTAATCTGCCCAAAGTAGCTGCAATAGTTTCCAGTATCCCTGCGAGGGTGCGGGGTAAATGCGTAAATACTGTTTATGACATTCGGGATGCAGGACAAAGCAAACTTATATATATTGCTGCAGATTTAAAAATGTCCACTTTAAAACTGATGTCACAAGAGCTCATATTTACAGAATCACCCTGAAAATGACAATCACCATGTCACAGAAAATCCAGCGTTATCATTAGAGCCAAAACTTACCTAAACGTGCTGCCTTAAGTTGGAGCTGCAATTTTAATCTTGAAATATCCGCTTAACTTGGTGTTAAATGAAGGCATTACATGACGAAACTAGTCTTTTTTTACTGTGCAGAGTGAAGAAAGTTTTTCACTTAGTTAGAAGAGCATGATGCTGCAGCAGTGATGGACTCGGCTTGAGTGACAATCTGTGACAACATGCGCAGCTGTGTAAACTTCTGCTGTCGTAAAAGTCCCATTCAATAATCTCTCAATAAATTACACATAAATTAAAATTAAACCCAGTAATGTAACATCAGGAATGCTGCCCATTGTAACAAAGTAAAAGTACAAAAATTTCATTAGAAATTGACTTGAGCGAGAGTAAAAAGTACCCACTTTTAAACCAACACTAAAAGTAAATTTTTTCAAGTGAATGTAATGGAGTAAATGTAGTGCGTTACTACCCACTTCTGACCATTATGCTCTGAGCATTCTTCCTTTTCTGATGACCAGTCGGAGCCGAAATCTAACATTTTAGCTGCTTCTTTCAATGGATCTATGCAAAATCAGTACAATCTAGCAAGATTTGAGTACTTTGAAATAAGTTCCACGCAGTTTTGAGGAGTAATAAACGCCAAACCTGCAGGAGCGCATATTCTGTGTTTGGACTCATAGCAGCTATTAGGGATGGGCACGAGTACTCGAGTACTTGGACGTGGCAACAATGATTGATCATGAAAACGATGATCGATGGTGATCACGCATGATGTGACTTTTCACTTCATTCGAAATTCAGTGACAATTACCTGACAACTAAACACAAAAGTGTCAAAGAGGGAGTTTATTTTTAATTTTGAGATTGATAACGTTGTGGTTTTGAAGGGTATACTGATTGTCAGAGACATCTCATAGCAACCAAACTGATACGACGCTATAATGCTATCGTTACGATAATCAAAACCATGTAATTAACCGTGTTTTGAACACCTGTCTCTGCAAAACGTTTGCTAAACACGTTTTATTATCATTTAATATAAGAACTTTGACTCGTTAATGGATAATATTTAATAAAAGTGAATGTTTGTCACTGACTTTAAACCTCCCTGCCCTGGGTGATATAGCACACACCTGCATCTCGACGAAATGGGAGTTGAAGATTTCCGCACCAGTTTCCATGTTAGAAATCCTACATAAATTGTCATTCCGTTGCACTTTCCCCAGTTGGAAATTCAGACTCTCTTGAGTTGAATGGAATGCTTCATGAATTATTACGCAACAACAATACGGAGCATCGCAGCTTTCACCACAGGATCAAACACTTGGACACACACACACACACACCAGGCGCATGTTACAGTGGACTCAACCCATATACAGCAGGCAAGTGTTTCAAACAGTTAGACAGAGCACAGCTAAATGGAACAGAATGCAGCGTCTTCAAAACTGAAAGCGATTTGAAAATAGACGGTTCAGACAGTCACGAAAAAGTTGGTGCACGCTTACTAAGATTACTACTGCATCTACAATAATTCTAAGAAATTTGGCATGTTACAACTTATTTTACTTTACCAAAATTAGGTCTCTAGTCCCAAGCATTCAATAGTAAAGTTGAACATTTAATTTTCTGGTAAATGCTAAAAAAAAGGGAGTGCCAGTTAAGGGGATAGTATACCGAACATTTGTTATTTTGAAGTCAGAGATGACTGAGAGTAAAGAAATGCAGTGTAGTGAGTCAGATGTTCATTTATTAACTGTTCTGGGCTGTGTTTCCCAAAAGCATCGTTAGTGTAAGTTGATCGTAGGTACCATAGGCACCAATGGTCTTTAAGATCAACTTGGGCTAACAATGCTTTTTGTTAACACAGCCCTGAGTGATTCCATTCATTCAGCTGAATGATTTATCAGAGTGAATCAACATGCAAGTTTGTAAGAGTGAATTATGGCGATGCTATAGAGGCAATGCTATAGAGTAATTTTTATTTTTATTTGAGTAAATTTAGTGGAATGAGTGAAAATGACAACAAGAAAGAAGTGTTTTTTGTATTATTTGGTGGTACGTTTTTTTTTTTTTTTTTTTTTTTTTGGTGTTAATACATTCAGTTTAGACTGCAAGCCCACAAAAACTTTTCATTAGCATGGTCTGAAGATGATCTGAGCAAAATTTGCAGAAAATTTTATTTTATTTTTTTTCTCCCAATTTGGAATGGCCAGTTCCCAATGTGCTTTTAAGTCCTTGTGGTCACATAGTGATTCGCCTCAGTCTGGGTGGTGGAGGACGAATCCCAGTTGCCTCCGTGTCTGAGATCGTCAACCTGCGCATCTTATCACGTGGCTTGTTGAGCGTGTTGCCACGGAGACATAGCTTCACGCCACCCACCGCGGCATCCACGCTCAACTCACCACGCGCCCCACTGAGAACAAACCACATTATAGCGATCACGAGGAGGTTACCCCATGTGACTCTACCCTCCCTAGCAACCGGGCCAATTTGGTTGTTAGGAGACCTGGCTAGAGTCACTCAGCATGCCCTGGGATTTGAACTAGCGAACTCCAGGGGTGGTAGCCAGCATCTTTATGACTGAGCTACACAGGCCCCGCCACTGTGGGAGTTGTTAAAAAAAAGTAGGTTTTCAAGTAAATTAATAATGGCCGGCAGGAAGTTTGGCCGACCATGACAAATGTGGCATCGTTGAACCAGTGTAATATCAATAGGCTAAAATTATCAAAAGTTATTAGCATTTTTATATATTTCATTATATGTTTTTACCACAAGCTAGCGCTGTCCCGAAACTTGTTGAGCACCTTCAGGGCATTGTGCTGATGACACATACAGAGTTTCCTAATGATACGCCAATCTGTTTGTAAAATACAGCATTTTACAACAAAATTAAAAATGGCCAACACCCAAAATGGCCGACATAGGCAAAATTGGTATCATTCGACACGGTATGCCCCACAGAATCTAAAGAGTCCAGTTTCGTGATTTTAGGACAAACTGTTCAGAAGTTATAAGGGAAAAAAACATTTATTTTTTGTATCTCATAACCAGTAGGTGGCACTGTGCCAAAACTGCTCACATACCCTCAGGTCATGGTTGTCATAACACACACCAAGATTGGTCTGAATACGCTAAAGTGTTGCGGAGATATAGGCTAACAATTGATTTGGAGTGCTAATTGTTAAATTTCTTTGCGAGTTATTCGAGAACGGTTTGGCCTTTCAAAAATCTTTCAACAATTTTTTGTCAGCATGGTCTAAAGATGATCTGAGTCAAATGTGGTAAAAATTAGACCAACCGTCTAGGAGGAGTTTGAAAAGTATGTTTTCAATTAAATTAATAATGGCCAACAGGAAGTTTGGCCGACCATGATAAATGTGGTATTGTTAAACTTGGCTTGATCCAAGGAATCTATCAAGACCAGAGTCATAACAAAAGGCTAAAATTATCAAAAGTTATTAGCATTTCTATATATTTATTTATATTTTTTTATCACAAGGTGGCACTGTCCTGAAACTTGTTGAGCACCTTCAGGGCATTGTTCCGATGACACTTACCAGAATTCCTAATGATATGGCAATATGTTTGTAAAATACAGCATTTTACAACAAAATTCAAAATGGTCAATGCCCAAAAAGGCCGACATAGGCAAAATTGGTATCATTCGACACGGTATGCCCCACAGAATCTAAAGAGTCCAGTTTCGTGATTTTAGAAAAACTGTTCAGAAGTTATAAGCAAAAATAGCCATTTTTTATATCTCCTGACCCATAGGGGGCACTGTGCCAAAACGCTGCAGGTCACCTCAGGGCATGATGGCTATGACACATACCAAGTTTTGTCACAATCCATCCAAGTGTTGTGAAGATGGGGGCCTGGGTAGCTCAGTTAGTATTGACGCTGATTACCACCCCTGGAGTCGCGGGAGTGACTCTAGCCAGGTCTCCTAAGCAACCAAATTAGCCTGGTTGCTAGAGAGGGTAGAGTCACATGGGGTAACCTCCTCGTGGTCACTATAATGTGTAGTTCTAGCTCTCGGTGGGGCGCGTGGTGAGTTGTGCGTAGATGCCGTGGAGAATAGCGTGGGCATCCACATATGCTACGTCTCCACGGTAACATGCTCAACAAGCCTTGTGATAAGATGCACGGATTAACGGTCTCAGATGCGGAGGCAACTGAGATTCATCCTCCACCACCCAGATTGAGGCAAATCACTACGCCACCATGAGGACTTAGATCACATTGGGAATTGGGCATTCCAAATTGGGGAGAAAAGGGGAGAAAAAAAAAAGTGTTGTGGAGATACAGCCTCAAATTATATTTTGCATGTTCTTCGTTGGATTTGTTGAAGCACCATTCAAAAACGGTTTGGTCTATCAAACTTCTTTTAATAACTTTTTGTCCAGAGTGTCTCCAAATGAAGCACGTCAATTTTCGTGCAAATCGGACTTATGGCCTAGGACGAGTTTGAAAAAGTATTTTTTTTCTGAAAATTCAAAATGCCGGAAATCTAGTCAGGCATGAGCTCAGGAATCAAGGGAAAAAATAATTTTGTCTCTAGGACTTAAGGTTTAACAGTTATTAGCATAAACATGAGTGAACTTTGAACTATCGGTGGCGCTAGGGGGTTTGAGATAAAGACTCCAAATTTGCTATGGTAGCACTTCAGACTGTCCTCTAACTGTGTCCTCTAACTTTCCCACGAACAGTTCTATGGGCTGCCATAGGAAACGTATACAGATTAATAATAATATTAAAAAGAACACTAACAAACTAATTGCTTTGATCATAACAAGCTAAATCTGCTGCCTTTGTTGTCATCTAAATTACTTTTACCCCACTTGCCACAGGTAACTCAACAAATAACCGAGCAAGGATTATGGAAATGCATGATGTCTGAGGTGCATTCAAATGAGCAATGAGCCTTACAAACCATTAAAATATCAAACGAAGAACAGAAATGCCCGAGAGACTCAAGCGGTTCCACTTCAGTGTGATTACTTGCTGTACCAGCAATCAGACCCCACAGATTCACCCCGCTCTGGTCCACTCACACGGCAGTCAAACTTGTCGTGATGCAATCTTCTCCGTCAGTAGCACATACCCTATTCTCTCGCACAGTTAACATTTGGTCGGTGCTGTGTCTCACTTCTATGACAGCAAAGTCTTGTTAATGAGCTGCAGGCCAGGGAGAGTGATAGGTAACATGGTAGCATCTCTCTGAGACACTGGGCGCTCACTGCTCGCTGAGCAGATTTTTTCCTTGCCAGTGGACACGTACAGTAACCGTACGTGTCCACTGAAGCAGAATAAATCATCTCAAAGCCGCTCACAACGCTCGAGAGCTGCCGCTTTGGGGTGTGTTTCTAATAAGAAAAAGCGAGTGTGTATTGTCTATCATTGCTTTCAGTACACTGTCAATATAATGATCTTATATATGCATGACTACAGTTGGAAAGATGCCAGTTTCATTTCTGAATGCCCAAAGTACAAACAGTGTTGATTTATTACACTTTTGCTTACCCAACCACAACATTGCCACAAAGGGGTCGATTTCAGGGTACATAAACATTCAGAAGCAAAATCTTAATTACCCGTGTGATTATGTATACCCTTTTGTATATATTTTCTTTTCAGTGTAAAACACTAAAAAAAAAGCATCTATTTTCCAAAATATAAAAGTGGATGGTGATTTATACAAGCTCTAAAGAGCACTTGTGAACCAGACTCAAAGTTTTGTGACAGCTTTAGGTTAAAAACAGCACTCTTGTCCTCTCCCCAGAGCAGAGTCGTAGAGCACATGTGCAAAGTTGCCAGGGTTTCACAATCATGAGTTAAAATTATAGCATCCATTGTTGTGGTTGTGGTTGTGGTTGTGGTTTTTGTGAGTGTTATATTGTCCGACGGGGGCAGGCCAGGGGCGGTTCTAGAACCACCCCTGGTCAGTACTAATTTGGCTTTCAATCTGAAGATATTCAAATCTTATTATAGTACTCTTTGAACATGTTATTTTATTTAGAATTAGCTGTCAGGATGTGTAAGAATTAGTCTAGTCTGTGTTTTCATTGAGAAACCTCTCTAGATCCAGACTAGAAAGGGCTAGCAGAAAACTGACAGTAACTTTAATTAGCACTCTTGTTTAGTAGCTTAGGCAAAACTGCCTCCCTGTCTTGCCTGACACTTCATTATGACTTCAGTGTTCCTGCCAGCAATAAGCAGTTGAAGAGCTGAAGGCCAAGGGTTTGGTTAAAGTACTGCAAACTGATTTGTTGTCAGGCAACAAAAATGGGAAATTTTTATGTCTAAGAGGTTAGTGTCTGCTTTTCAGTGATGATGTAGCAATATTTCTGTGTAAGCTGCTCTTTTAAGAGACAAATGGATGACATTATGTAACTTGCACTGAGCACTTACAATGAATATTTTATGAATCAGTGGTGCTTTTCTTGTCTGTATTGACAGACTTGCCCAAATTGTGGCAGAATCTGTAATACTGGGCATCACTAATGGTCTTCAGTGGGATTTGACGGTAATTAGAGACTGCATAAATCAATCATCTTTGCATACTATGAATCAAATCATTGAGTGCGTTAACATGCACACTAATACACTGATAACTTTTAAAAATCAGTTTATTCCAAAAATCTGACAACGTAAGAAAACCTTGTTTTATTCCCTGCTTTTGACGTCAAAACGTGAAAAGGTCTAGAATCCTTTTTTTTTTTTTTTGCAGATGCTGCTTGATTTGATTTTATGTTTCTTATGCAATAACATCATGACATTTTTTAAATGTAGCTCATGTGTCTAAATTTCTTTTAGGGCCACCGTAAATCAACCAACAAAATCTGGAGTGTTTTAGTAAGACTTCAAAAATCCTACTGCATTTCTAAACACTTTGGCACAGTGTAGCATCATTCAAAGGTGTTGGCTGCATGGTAAACTAGTATATTAAACTCAGTATGAGGCAGTTGAGAACGGTGGCCCAGCTGTTGCACTGTGAGATTGGCATGCTGAGCAGACAGTTTCTCATCTCCATTAGAACATGTGGTGAAAGCTCAGCGTGGGGAAATGGGTTGGGTTTGGGGCAGAACGCCTGGCTTTTATGTTCAGCAAACTCCTATCAATCCCAGCCTTCCTGCTTTCATCACTGCACGACTGTCACACCTCGGGGGTCATCTCCGGCTAGGCCCAATCATATGGAGTTGTTGCCAGATGTCCTCTGTGGCTCTTCCTCTTGGGTTATTACCATCATCTTCATCATCATCTGGGATGGACTAGGAGTAAAAAAGATGGCCTAAAACAAAGTATTGCCTACTCTGTTATTGTTCACTGTGCTGTGGTATCTGGCACAGATAGGTGTAGGTGTACTGTGGTATCTGTGATAAGCCTATCACTGGCCTGCAGTCCATTGCAATCCATTTTGCAGCTGAATTCATCAAGCTGTTCGAGATAGATTTATAATAAGGCCTTTTCTAAGGACGTGTCTATGTACACATGCCTCAGACGTATACTTTTGGAGCATCTTTGGTTGTGTCACGTCATAAACACAGCATTTTTAGGATGCAGTGTCATGTTTAACATTGTTCAAAACTTAGAAAAACATGTCTCGAGGTCCCTGCATTTGAACTTTTACTCTGTCTAGCCATATTTGAAAGCAAGAATGCGTCCTCCTGATCTCGTGTTTTCTTCTGTCAAGTGTATGTTGAACTCTAAAATAGGTTTGTTGCGTGTACAGGTGGAGTTGTGCTTACTGTCCCCTGCTGACTGTGACTCGCAAAAACATGAAGGTGGTAGATCAAGCTTGAATTGCCCTGATGGTAGGAATATTCTTTATTAGACCATGATTAATGGCATTATTTTTTTATGGTTTATTAATTATATAATTAATTAGACTGACTCAATGCATCAAATTGACAACCCCTATTGTTGATACATCTGAAATAGCCATTTTTACATTACAGAGGCACTGCTCTGACCACCTCTGTTCATGTAAAATGTGGTTAAGAGAAACATGTAATCCAATGTGGGCATAAAGACAGTGTTCAAATCCCATATAATTAAAGCTGAAATTTGTCATTTCTGCACCACTAGAATCACAAAAATAATCACTGTTTTCAAACAAACTCCAGAAAACTCTCCCATTTTCCATTGGTTGTACAAACACATAGTCTTTCCCCATACTCACACCATTGGTTGAGCCAATATTGCTTTGTCAGGCTGGACGGGCCGCTCCAACAAACAAAGGAATGTGTAGATAGTGACACAAGTGACACAGTGTTACACTTTTAGGTGAAATCAATCTACAAATAGCTTACTTATAGATGACTCTGCATATTAGACTGGGATATGAGAGAAATAAAATCTAATAAGCACTTCTCCTATGGAAAGTCTAAATTTGTTCTCTACTTAATCTCATTGCTTCCATAGAGAAACAATTGAGACATTTGTCTCATTTGCGGTTTTTCTGTCCTATGGGCACAGCATTGATGTTTGTATCTTAAGTCAACTTTTGCAGCTAGTTATCTTTCATTATTTATGTAATTCAATGATATTGCAATCATTGAGGTAGTTAATTGAATACCCATCCCTTATTAAGGGCAATGATTAAGGGCTAGATTTTGCATACCCATGTGGGTGCGACTTGATTACATAGCAGCAATCATGCATTAGCACCACTAGATAAGTAGGGAGGTCTGTATGTTCTCATCTAGCATACTCAGCCACACAATTATACAGAGAACACACTAATTACTCATCCACGCTTCACAGGCTCTCTTGATGTCAGTGAGCATACTGGGATATGCCAGTGTGATCTCATTAGTATTGGTAGATATTTGTACGTAACACACATTTTTGTACATTTGAGTAGTAGGGCTGAGTAAAAATAAAAATGTTACAATGCATCGTGATTTTCATCTTGATCTAAGGGTAGTGTTTCTTGCAGTTGGTGTGTCGTGTTTTGGGTGTTCCTTGTCATCTTGTGAGACAAATACACTTAGGGTGCTTCTCAATCAGAAGGCTGCAGCCTCGTTATGCTGGATATCTCGGCTGCCACATCATCAAGCACCGTCGAAGGCCTTCTCAATTGTGAGGACACTTGGAAGGCAGCCTCATTTCAAAGCCTTTGTTTGACATATTTTGGATGATGCATCGGGTGTATCCTTCGTGGCCTTCAATCACCCACAATCCTTTGCACATGTCCCAAATTATTTTAAAAAAGCGAGGAAAATGAGTCACATGACCTTTATGACGCAGCTTACTTTTTTCCTCTCTCTTCAAATTTGTATTTGCATTTGCAGCATGTAGAAAAATAAAAAATGCAAGTAGTTTAGACTATACAAAAAAAAAAAAAAAAAAAATACAACAAAAAACAGAAGATACAAAGCACAAAAAAAGAAATACAATTTATAAAAAGGGCAATTAGCCTACATGAATTTGAAAAGCTTTAAAAGTTTTATAGATTTTACAAGTCTAGGGTTATATATATATATTTGAAAGGGTTTATATATAAATTCTTTGATCAGTGTTACAAAATGTATTATATAAAGGCTTTTTTGAGTGACTCTAGCTTTGTGAATAAAATATTTTGCTAAAATCATTAAAGGGATTAAGGACATATTTCTTGTTTTCTGATGTATATGGGTTTTCTAAACAAAGTAAAATATCACGTTTCTAAGCTTTTGGTTCACCATGCACACTTACTAGATGTCTCATTCTAGCACTGAATGCTGAGGAGGAGCCTAATTTACAGCCTCCGAAGGACTGGTCTAGGAAGGACACAGCCTTAGTAGGCTGCAGCCCTCCATTTGAGAAGCACCCTTACACAGACCTGATACTCATCGTTAGCCAGGTGAAGATGGAGCGGTCTAAATCAGCATTTGACCACTGGATGTACAGAGATAATTTCACTTTTAAGTCGACACAGGGCAAAAACATCACTGTGCAATGTAAACTCTGCCTTCCAAAGGTTAATATCCTGTCAACTGCAAAGGATTCAACTTCAAATTTTTTATGTTTTCTTAACTTAACTCCTGATGAACACATTTTCATTATTATTTGAATTATCACTCTGTGTGTAACATAACCATGTGTCATCAAGCAACACGCACTACAAGACACACCCACTCCAAGTAACGCCCCCCTTGGATCATAAAGCAATTCTATTGGATAAAAGAACTATTACAATTCTATTGGATAAAATAACTATTAAAATCCTATGTAATTGCTATATGATTCATGTTGTCTTAACTGTGTATATATAAGAATAACTTTTAAATAAAATTTCATATATCATAATTTTTATCCAAATATATAAATTGTGACATTAAACATTTCTCTTTTCTGTTTTCTCCAGTTCGCACACAAGCTAACCAGTTAACCTATTAGCTTAGCATACCGCTAACTTCTCTTCATTTTCAACACATTTCTCTTAACTGTCGCCACCTACTGATACGGCGGTATGATTGTATTCAATAGAACTTTTAAGTTATGGTATATTGAATATTTTGCAAAATGTTAATTTTTTTAAAGTTTGTGGTTAGGGTTAGGTTTAGGGGTAGGGATCGTTGTAGGTGTAGGGTTCCTGTGGGACTTAAAAAACACAGTGCATGGATATGACATACAACTGTTACAAGACTCAAGCATTTTGCATTTTATTTGAAGGGGGCGTAACTTGTAGTAGGCATACCCTTCTGTCTGTGTGCAATTCCCTCCCCCTCTCCCTCTCTTCTGACAACACTCGAAGAGTTACCGAACGTATATCGTAGGTGGGCTGATTTAAAGTGAAAAATATAAAAGATTTATAAAGAGAAAAATTACGGTGATAATAAATATGAACAATTTAATGCAGTTGCCTAAATAACATGTAATCCATAACAAAGTTACTATAGTCCGATTACAAGTATTTTAAAATTGAATTAAATCCAATAACAAGTACTTGATTTTTGTAATCTGTGTATGTAATCCAGATTACATGTAATCCATTACTACCCAGCACTGCAAATACCTATGAATACTAATGAGATGAAGTTGTATATATCCTGGATGCTTTATATACTGGTATGCAATTTTGAGATATACAGATCAGGGTTATTTTACTTAGATTTTTTTATTTATTTTTATTTATATTTTATTTTATTTATTTGTCCTTTTTATTTAGTTTCATTTTTGTTAGTTTTCACTCTATTAGGGGTGTAACAATACATTCCTCTCACAATTCCATACGCACAATTCATATTCACGATTTTGGTCATAACTGAGAGACATAAAGCTTACTCTATATAATTAATGCCATTAATTTCCTAGTCTAGTGTTATCACTGTCTAGTGGCATTTTCATGTTTAATGAATACGGGTAGCAAAGGTTTCAAATTTGACATTATACTTGTGTTTCAAAAACTAAAGCTAAAATTATTTCATAGTTATTTCTATTTTATTTTAGTTCTTTTTTGGAGTCGTGAAAATGTAATTTAGGTTTGTTTCAGTTTCTGTAATTATGTTTTAATTTTTAATTGTTTTTATTTTAAATTAAAGCAGGTCACGAAAATGTCTTAATTTAGTTTTTCGTTTAAGTTTTATTTAAAAATAACACACAGATACGGTACATCTAAAGATACTGAAAAACCAACCGTTCCGCAGCCCCAAAAGGAGTGTGTTTGTAGGATGCAATTATCAGCCTTTTAAAAGACAAGTTCCTTCAAGCTGCCTCAGACAAAAGCTGATTCCCCACTCTGTTTTATTAACACATGAGTTAGAATTGATCGTTTTGCTTCTTTTTCTCACCATATCACTCTCAAACCCATTCTTTGGGTCTGTTTTTTTTTTTTTTTTTTTTTTTCATTCTTTGATGAATATATTACCATAAATTTAGTCAAATCCACACATGGATGTCGCTTCTAATGAGGCCACATTACCATTTCAGACAGAGCAGACATGGATTTTATCTTCTGTTCATGGAGACACGTTGCTACAAAGAGAATGGCAGAAGCAAGCAGTGTAGAGTCTCTGTCATTCTCAATAAAGCGTGATGGTGTTTATCAAGGACGATATGGTTCCTTTTGCTAATTGTCAGTCTTACGAATGGAGATAGCATTGTCATTGAAGCAGTCAGCTATTTTGGGCTTTTCAGCTGTGGATAGCTGTTAGCATGCAGGTGGTGGCGCTTGGGGCTAAAGTGTGCTGGAAACAGCAGACTTGAAATGACCCAGGTCACACGACACAGGTTGAATCGTCTGACTGTGAATGACCCAAAGCACATTTCTCATCTCAATTCAAAGCCATTGTGGTTCAAATATGTTTTTTTCTTTTTTTTTTTAACTGTCAACAGGTTCATCAAACTGTCTATCAAATCAAGAGAGAGCCCAACCCACATGCCCTTTAGACCAATGCTCCTCAACTCAACTGGGCTGGGTCGCAGGTGTCTTCTGATAGGGTCACAGACAGCAGGGAAAAAACAATGCCACATGCAAATAATAAAATTTCATGAAAATTGCATGACTGTGGCTAGATTTTTGCAAAATTATATTATAATGTTCAAGACACGTATCGCGGCACTTTCGAGGTGAAATGTGCACTGTGTGGTGCTAAAAGTGAGTTAAATGTTACCACAAACAGATGAGGGTTTTAAGGTTAATGTTCTTTCAAGTTTATATAAAAAACCTTCCTCCCTAACCTAAACCTTAACCTCCTAAGACCCGAGCATGACTGCTGTGTGCATTTACAATTTCCCTTTTTGATTTGTTACTTATTAAGTTTCAACACTTCAAAACTTAAAAATAATAATAATAATAATAATTTCTAGAGCATATATATTACCTAAAAATTGATGGCAACATATGTAGACAGCAGGACAAAGTTGTACAATTTTAAATAATAGCTATAGAAAGTCAGATTTTTTTAAATCAAATTGTTTATGTTTCCAGTAGTGTTGGTTATTCTTTTCATGTTTTTGAGACATTACAGACATTACATCTGAAATTATCATAATTAATTCTGATTCTAAGTAACGGGCAGTCACTGCCAACTATGTTCAAATAAAATTCTACATTATAAATTCTGAATCTAAGTACTGATTACCATTGTCCCATGTCTGCCAAACATCTAGGCTCCTCCTCAGCATTCAGTGCTAGAATGAGACGTCTAGTAAGTGTGATAACTTGCCCCAAAGTCATTGAGACAACTTGCTCCAAACTAACATGTGTGCTAATGTTAGCTAAATCTCAAAGTTAGCTCAACATAGGACTGCAGCTAAAGTATCAAAATACACTTTAATATTTCCTCTTTTCAGTACAAAAATATAATTTTGAACATTCATACCTAAGTTTTATTAAATAAAATGTAGTGTAAATGTTTTTTTGTTTTTTTGTTTTTTTTTTGGAAGGTGAAAAATAAGAAATTTGTGCTCACCTCAGAATAGAGTGACTTTGACCACATGTGAACAGGAAGTTACCATAGAACCATAGAACATGTTGTCACACTAAGTAGCTATTTGATTTTTGAGATAGCAGCTCTTGTGGTGGAGGAATGAAGAGTGTGACAAGTTACCCGTGTGACATCTTACCCCGTTCTCCCCTACTGTATGTATAGTAAGGAGATTCTATGAGAATCTGCTGTTGTTGTTTATGCATAATCAACATTTTAAATTTTCCCATTCACCCTATGTCATAATACAACATGTCAGTCATGGTAACTTTTTTGTGTGTTGAGCCTATACAGTTCATGGTAGTATTAATTAGGGCTGGGTATCGCCAGCCACCTCACAATATGATACATATTGCAATACACATTTTACGATTCGGTATATATCGCAATACCTCATGATATCATGATTAGATTTCAATTTCGCTTTTAATATCAATTAATTTGGGTATATTTCAGTTATATGTCCATTTTGCTTACATACAGCATGAAAGGAAAACATTTTTAGCTAATGTTGTTATTCATTATACAGAGGACCCTCTAACTTGTATATTTACGGACATATCAATTTTAAAACATTTATTTTATCATAAGTTTTTCATTATTTTGGTGACATTTTAGCTTTTTTTTTTAATATATAGTCCATGTATTACATCCATAAATATGAAGTCCTGAAATTGCATATATTATATTGCATATTTACAGTATATTGTTACATGTTTGTTGTTTATATGCCTTATTTGTACTATTTACAAGAATTTACTTAGATATGTAGATCAAGTGCTAAAATGGTCACGGACAGGTCTCTTTAAGACCTGTGGCAGGGACTTTGACAGTAGTGTTTGTTTGGTCGAATGGCTTCTTTACAGCATCCATGCTATGTGTGATTAGAATTAAATGTTTCTTTTGTTGTTTTTGATAAATAACTGACTGTAGAGAACAAAAAGGATGTTAAAAGAGACATTATTAAACAACAAATGGTTTGCTTGGACTCACATCACACAGAAAGAGTCAAAACTTCTCTCAGCATGCAGTGAAAAGATCTGGGAGCTGAACTTCTTCGCCACTACACCACTCAAACACTGATGAGTGAAATCTAAAAACTTTACCAGCCAGTGGATAATCACAGACATTTTTGTAGCATATGGGAAGTATTTACACACATCTGATTGTTGGGGATTGCAGATAGAAAGAAAGAGCGATCTTGGCATTTCAAGATTTGACATTGGAATTGTACAAATGAAGATTAAGTAGAAAATCAATATTTTTGTCCAGCCCTAGATCCAAACACGTGAGAGAGGTCCAGCATGTCCGTGAGAGAAATCGTGAATCCAGCAGGATCAGTTTGTCTCTGTTGTGCCTCATAGAAGCATCTCTGACCGCACTGAAAATATCACGATATACCACGATACATGGATCTAAGTATCAATACAATATCCTAAGATAAAGTACCACAATATATCGATATTTGATTGTATCGACACAGCCCTAGTATTAATGCATTTTTGTTACTTTTGTATGATAAAAAAAATTAGTGCCACTTTGGGTCATCATATGTAAAATCTGAGTCCTGAAGCAAAACCATTTGAGAACCACTGCTTTAGACAATGGCATTAAAAGTGTCGCCTTTCATTTACAAGCCACAATGTTTTGTCTCTCAAAGCCCTCACTCACAGGACTAGAGCTGCAAAATACCATTGCCATAACTGATGTCACCCATATGCGTAATTTAAAAGACTTGCAATGTTTCGCGCTTCCACAGATGGCAGACAGATGGAGGCGTAGATCAATGTCAAGGTCTGTGACTGCTCTCAGATCAGAGTACCTTGAAAAATGGGACACCTGCACGGGTCTCATTGTTTTCACCCACAGATTAAGATATTTTACACTTTATCACACTTTTAATTATCAGCTAAGAGTCATAAAAAGCCTCTTTATTTTTTAATACTCTATGGAGGACAAGGTTGCCAATGGTAGAAAAAGTGCTTCCTGTGGGGGGTTTTGCTGTAAATCACACTCTGAGTATTGTGCAGTAAATGTGTCTTTGTCAGGACTTAAAAACGTGTGTGTGGAAAAGGGAGATTCTTATTAAGTGGGTTGGAGTGTCAGGATCAGATTTAATTTTTCATCATCTTCAGAACCTCTCTGAGGGATGAATCAAAACACCCACTGGCCAGACCAATGATCAAAGGGCAAATATTTTTAACTATTAAATGTACAGTATATAGGAATATTTCAGCCAGAAATTAAAATTGTGCCATTATCTACTCACTATGACTTTCTTCTGTTGGGCAAGATGTTTAGCAGGATGTTCATGCAGCTCTTTTCAATACAATGGGGCGATTGAGTTCCAAAAATGACAAAAAAGAATCATAAAAGTAGTCCATATAACTCATGCTAAATTCCAAGTCTTCCGAAGACATTTGGTAGCTTTGTTTAAGGAACAGATTGATATTTAAGTCGTTATTCCCTGAAAATCTCCCTGAACCATAGCTCTCAATCTCATTTGCACTTTTAAATATACTTAAATTGGTTCTGAAAAACACAAGAATCAACTGCGAGAATCAACTTCTGACTGTGAGTAAAGTCATGAGACAAAGAAACAGCCTACATAAATAAGTGAACAAGGGTTTATCTGAAACATTTTAGCAAATGCCAACTAGCTCCCCTGCTGTCAGGCATTGGCAGAGAAATAAACATAGACAGACATGAAACTGCTGTCCACTGACAGGAAGCATCACTCATTATGACAGGCAGATTGGCAGAGCAGAAAACTTCAGTCTATATATAACACATCCTTCTCTACCAGTCTTTTTCTCTGAGCCACTGGTCTAATCTCTCCATAATTCCACAAACACCTCAAGAACAAGTGACTTTTGTCAAAAGATTTTAAAAGAGGTTAAAAAAAAGTATGTCCTATGTATTTGCCTGGTTGTTTCAAGGAGCACAATACGACGATACTTGAACAAAAATGAGCTGCATGGTCGAGTTGCCAGAAAGAAGCCAATGCCACAAAAAAGCCTGGTTACAATATGCCCGACAACACCTTGACACGTCTCACAGCTTCTGGCACACTGTAATTTGGAGTGACGAGACCAAAATAGAGCTTTATGGTCACAACCATAAGCGCTATGTTTGGAAAGGGGTCAACAAGTATTTTGCTCCTTGAAACAACCACACCGTCTTTTTCCAGAGCAGCCTGTATTTCTCCTGAGGTTACCTGTGGGTTTTTCTTTGTATCCTGAACAATTCTTCTGGCAGTTGTGGCTGAAATCTTTCTTGGT
This sequence comes from Myxocyprinus asiaticus, assembly GCF_019703515.2. Taxonomy (NCBI): domain Eukaryota; kingdom Metazoa; phylum Chordata; class Actinopteri; order Cypriniformes; family Catostomidae; genus Myxocyprinus; species Myxocyprinus asiaticus. Next base: position 15,640,138 of record NC_059349.1, on the reverse strand, counting down.
CTACCTGACCTTAGCTTGGTATCAAGAGATCCCCAAATTTTCCACTTCTTAATAAGTGATTGAACAGTACTGACTGGCATTTTCAAGGCTTTGGATATCTTTTTATATCCTTTTCCATCTTTATAAAGTTCCATTACCTTGTTACGCAGGTCTTTTGACAGTTCTTTTCTGCTCCCATGGCTCAGTATCTAGCCTGCTCAGTGCATCCACATGAGAGCTAACAAACTCATTTACTATTTATACACAGACACTAATTGCAATTTAAAAAGCCAAAGGTGTGGGAAATTAACCTTTAATTGCCATTTAAACCTGTGTGTGTCACATTGTGTGTCTGTAACAAGGCCAAACATGCAAGGGTATGTAAACTTTTGATCAGGGCCATTTGGGTGATTTCTGTTATCATTATGATTTAAAAAGGAGCCAAACAACTATGTGATAATAAATGGCTTCATATGATCACTATCCTTAAATAAAAGGCAGTTTTTTTGCATGATCAGTCATATTTTCAAAATCAATGCCAAAATTTCACAATTTCTGCCAGGGTATGCAAACTTTTGAGCACAGCTGTATCTCTGTAACTGCTGATCTCCTGGGATTTTCACACACAATAGCCTCTAGAGTTTACTCAGAATCGTGCCAAAAGTAAAAACATCCAGTGAGTGGCAGTTCTGCAGACGGAAACGTCTTGTTGATGAGAGAGGTCAACGGAAAATGGCCAGATTGGTCCGAGCTGACAGAAAGTCTACGGTAACTCAGATAACCACTCTGTACAATTGTAGTGAGTGAGGATAGCATCTCAGAATGCACAACATGTCGAACCTTGAGGTGGATGGGCTACAACAGCAGAAGACCATGCCGGGTTCCACTTCTGTCAGCCAAGAACAGAAATCTGAGGCTGCAGTGGACCTACCATTTGTGTATCTCAGCAAAAATTTAGATTTATCTGAACAGGCTAGGTTTTTCCAGTCTTTATCTTTCCAGTTTTTGTGCCCACTGCAGATTCAGTTTTCTGTTCTTGGCTGACAGAAGTGGAGCCAGACGTAGTTTTCTGGTGTTGTAGCCCATCCACCTCAAGGTTTGACATGTGGTGCATTCTGAGATTCTGAGATCTGCCTAACATCTCCTTTTGTGTTCCATGGAAAAAAGAACGTTGGGAACAAGAGGGTAAATTACAGAATTTCCATTATTGGGAGAACTTACCCTTTTAATTACTGAATTTCCGGTAAAGAACTACACTACCCATAATACCTGTTATGACCCCTGGCTTAAGGGCCACAACAAAAAAGAGGGACACTTGATTTTTGCAAGTTAACTTAAGGATTTATTAACAAAAGATTTTAAAAGAGGTTAAAAAAAAGTATGTCCTATGTATTTGCCTGTACAATCAGTAGTGTAATGCAAAATGCATGGATGAAAGTGTAATGTGCTGAGGGGCTGTGTTGAGTGCACAAAAAGAAACAATCCAAAGAAACACCCAGCCACCTTGGACAAGTCCCATGACTCTTTAAAGAGATAAAACTTCCCATTACAGGTGTACACAATGAGAAACAATTTGGACGGAGCATGCGCAGAGAACACAGCTCCAAATTAATACAGGGTTGTCACATTCCAAAGAGTGATCCCCCATTTAGAGAAATCTCTGTAACCACAGAAACATAAATCATGGCAAGTATTGCGAATTATGTAATCAAGTCTGTTTCTCTATACTCTCAAACTATTTTGCATATTGTAATATTTTGAAATAAATTTACTTTTATTGTAACAGTAAACTTCTCCCATAATGCTACTGATTTGCTTAATGTACTGTAGCCAATGAAAGTCATAATGCCATTACTAGTGTTCACATAGTAACACTCTCTCTTATTCCCAGTATCTAAGCTTACTCTTTCTAGGGCACTGGATGCCCTTAAAGTAGTCTTATTTCCTCAATATAAGTGAGCCAAAGTGCTGGCACTAAGCTTCTTATCCCAACTGCCCTGGCCTCACCCCTCAGCTTGCATGATTAAAAGCCAGGGAGGAAGTGAAAGAGAGCGAGAGGAAGTTTATAAACTGTTGGAGAGAGCTCCATCTGTTAGAGCTTGAGACAGCAGCCACCACATGATACCCTGTCGTGGGAGAATTGCCCTCCTCCCACACACACGCAAATACTCAGAGGGCATTAAGCACCAATGCCCCACATATTGCTTGGTCACACACACACACACACACACACACACACACACACTTACTCAGTGTATTGTGGAATAAAATCACTAATAGCTATTATTTCTCCACTCCCACAGAAGCAAATTTGCCGAAGGGGGAATTGAATGTGCAAGTCAGAAAGCTAATCGGTGACCTGGTTAATTCTACAGCCTACAATCTGCTGCTTAAATCCTCAGCCTCTTGACTTTCATGTTGTAAAGTATGCAAGTAATGGAATGTATATAATATATGTATATTGATATATCACTATATATAGGCCTACTGATAAATAATGACTATTGTAACCCCCAAAATCACCTTTTTTTGTTGGTGGTATTGTACTCTCCATTTGAGATCTGGAAGTATTTGGATCCTAAGTATTTGACACAGTATTTATGCTGTTCCTAAAATCATCACAACAACATTGGCTTAAGCAATGGTGTGAATTTGGGGCAGGACTATCTAGTAATTTGATGCATGGCAGATAAAGAGTTTATTCAGGAAGATCTTTCAAGCAATGTCTATTTTTGCAATTCCATTTGGTGGCACTAGAGGTGCTAGATTACACACTTAACCAGGTGTTTCTAGCAAGTTTGCTAGAGTAAGTTTACTGATGATACAACGGTGGTAGGTCTGATCACTGACAATGATGAAACAGCCTACAGAGAGGAGGTGCACACTGGTGTCAGGAGCACAACGTCTCTCCCTCAATGTCAGCAAGACCAAGGAACTTGTGCTGGACTTCAGGAGAAAAGACAGAGAACACAGCCCCATCACCATCAATGGAGCACCGGTGGAGAGAGTCAGCAGCTTCAAGTTCCTCGGTGTCCACATCACTGAGGAACTCACATGGTCCATCCACACTGAGGCCATTGTGAAGAAGGATCACCAATGCCTCTTCTTCCTGAGACGGCTGAGTACGTTTGGAATGAACCACCACATTCTCACACGGTTCTACACCAGTACTGTAGAGGGCATCCTGACTGGCTGCATCACTGCCTGGTATGGCAACAGCACCACCCTATTTTTATAGTATACATCTTCTTATTTTGTGTATACTGTATATTGTATATTATTAGGTGTATATTGTGTTGTGTAACAGATGTGTAAACTGTGTTATGTGTAAATCAGATGTTTATTGTACTTGTCATACTGCTATGTTGCTTGGAACTGCACCCAAGACTTTCATCCACTGTTGCACTTGTGTATATGGTTGAGTGACAATAAAGGGATTTGATTTGATTGATTTGAAATTTCCAGCATCAAACAATTTGTCTCTCCTCCCTGAAACCAGAATTGCACGATGCAACCCGACTGATCTCACTGTGAATATGGCAACAGTAGCTTGAAAGTTCTACTGATGAAGTCAATCTGTACTTACAGAATATGAACGTAACATTTATATAGTGCTTTTCTGACACTACACTCAGAGCGCTTTACATGAACAGGGAACTCTCCTCAACCATCACCAGTGTGCAGCATCCACCTGGATGATGCGACGGCAGCCATATTGCGCCAGTACACTCACAACACACCAGCTATTGTTGGAGAGGAGAGAGTAGAGTGATATAGCCAATTTATAGATGGGGATTATTAGTAGGCCATGACTGATAAGGGCCAATGGGGGTAATTTGGCCAGGACACCGTGGTTACACCCCTAATCTTTACGAGAAGTGCCCTGGGATTTTTAATGACTACAGAGAATCAGGACTTTGGTTTAACGTCTCATCCGAAGGATGGTGCTTTTTACAGTATAGTGTCCCCATCATTATACTGGAGCATTAGGACCCACACAGACTGCAGGGTGAGCACCCCCTGCTGGCCTCCCTAATACCTCTTCCAACAGCAACTCCCCAGGAGGTCTTTTGATGCAAAAATGTCTGATGGGGATGATGCTTATCAGTAATTTGGTTGAATGTGGTTGATTTCAGGGTACATAAACACTCGGAAGCAACATGGCGATTTATGGTGTGATCATGTTGATTCAGCTGGGTTACCCAGTGTGACACAACAGAAATAGAAACCAAGCAACCAATGAAATGTCCTTTCGCTTGTCTCTTCCACATCGATCACCAATGCAATGTTCTGCTTTTTGTCAATGATCCCAGTGTTTGGTTGTATGGCCAATAATCAATTGTCTGTCTGGATGTTGAAGTCCCATAGGATCCTTTCTGTGGAGTCTCCCATTTGGACATACAGTACCCAGATGTTCCTTTAGTCAGTCCAGCTGATTTCATTGTGCTGGTCTTTGTTTGCTATTCTTGCTTGTTTCTTGCATCCTGCAGCTGGATTGTCTCATGGGGTTCCTCACACAGTCTGCAGTGCATCTTGGGTTTTTCGTGTTGTAGACCTCTCTGTATTGATCTGGTGCAGAGTTCTTGTTCTTATGTTGCCATGATTAGCACTCCCTTCAGTCCTGCCATTTCCAGTTGCTCATAGGATTTCCACATGTCAGCCACCTCTGCTGTCTGGCAGTGATGTATCCCATGGAGGTTCTTTAAGTGCAATGGTGTCTCCCGATCCACTTTCTCCACATCCATTCCCCCAGTCTGCTGTTGCTGAGGTATTCCTTTACTGATCCAGACACTACTGTGTTTCTTTTGTTGGTAAATATGCTTAAAATATATGTTGGTTTATTGCACAGCTCTCTGGAACACTTGATTCTGATTGGTCAATCACTGCATTCTGTGGTCAGATTTTTTTGATAATGATTGCTAAACTGTATCATTGATGTTGTTGCAGGCAACCAAATTACAACATACAGTAGCTGTGCTAGTTCCATGTCTCTCGTATCACTCTGTGGTCTCTTTCTTCTTGAATATAACATAATTTTTAACTCAAATCAAAATTATATTAAGTAGCAGAGTAATTAGTGTGATAATGTACAGTAATTTTTTTCTAGGCCGGTCTTATTAATTAATTAATTTTGTGATAATGACCAGCTGATCATACATTATTCCTTACATTACAGACTGATCACACTGTGAATTCAGTGAGAGTGGGTCAAAATTTTTTCTGCTGAAATCACTCTGTGCTTATTGTAATTTAAATAACTGACCTACAAATCACTAGCATAGGATTTATAGACAATTGGAAGAGTTTTTGGGGTAGACATGACCTGCTAAAGAGAGACGGATTCCATCCCTCCAGGGAAGGTGCCGCTCTCCTCTCTAGTAATTTGGCTCATAGTCTTAATAGTGATAGTATTTGACTAACTAGGGCCCAGTTCAGGAAGCAGACAAACTGGTAAATGTGAACGTCTGCTAGCTGCCTTGAGAGGTCACACAGGTCTCATAAACTACAACACATAGAGACTGTGTCTGTTCCCCGAACTACCAAACACAAAACTCTCACTAAATAATTTAGAAAAAATTTTATTAAGGTCAAACTTGAAAAAAACAAACAAACAAAAAAAAAAAACATTGAAGATAAACATCATATAAATGTAGGGCTACTAAACATTAGATCTCTTTCAACCAAAGCACTAATTATAAATTAAATTATTTCAGATCATAATTTGGATGTGCTCTGTTTGACTGAAACTTGGCTTAAACCAGATGAATATATTAGTTTAAATGAATCTACTCCCCCAGGTTATTATTATAAAAATGAGCCTCATCTGAATGGTCGAGGAGGAGGTGTTGCTACAATTTACAGTGAAGATTTTGGTGTTACTCAGAGGACAGGATATAAGTTTAAGTCTTTTGAACTAATAATACTTAATATGGCACCGTCAGATATTAATAAAAAATCTCTGTCGTCTTTTGCCATTGCTACAGTATATAAATCACCCGGGCCGTTTTCTGAATTCCTTGGTGAATTTGCAAATTTTCTATCAGATCTAGTAGTTAATGTAGATAGACCTTTAATTTTTGGTGACTTCAACTTTCACATAGATAATGAAAACGACACATTGGAATTATTATTTATCAATATTCTCAACTCTCTTGGAGTCAGACAAAATGTGACAGGACCAACTCATCACCATAATCATATGCTAGATTTAATTCTGTCATATGGAGCTGATGTTGATACTATAGAAATTCTACCGCAGAGCGATGAAATCTCAGATCATTACCTTATCTCTTGTTTGTTGTGATCAGCTAAAGTCACTCATTCTACACTATGCTATCGTTCAGATAGAATTATTCTTTCAATCATTAAAGATGGCTTCACTAATAATGTTCCAGAATTGTCTCACACACTCAGTAAGCCAAAAATTCTAGAAGAACTTGATGTAATAACAGAAAGTATAAATACAGTCTTCTCTAGTACTCTTGATAGTGTCAGCCCTTTGATTAAAGAAAATTAAAGAAAAAAGCCTCGCACCGTGGTACAATTATCACACTCATGCTCTCAAGAGAGCAGCTCGGAAAATGGAGCGCAAGTGGAAGAATAGAAAATTAGAGGTATTTCGTGGTGCATGGAAGGATAGTGTCTGTAGCTACAGACAGGCACTAAAAGCTGCCAAGTCAGCATTTTTTTTTTTTCAAACTCATAGAAACTATCCACAATAATCCTAGGTGTTTATTCAGTACTGTGGCTGAATTGTTTAAGAATAAAGCCTCGACTGAACCAGATATTCCGTCGCAGCACAATAGTAATGACTTCATGAATTTTTTACTGATAAAATTGAAATAATCAGAAATAAAATTGGAACTATGCAACCACCTGTCACAGAACCTCAGAAAACAGTGTCTCATAATTTTGCTCACGAGCAACTTCAATCCTTCGCTGTCATAGGTCATGAAGAGCTAACAAACTTATCAAAAAATCAAAAGCCACAACATGTATGTTAGATCCAATACCAACTAATCTCTTAAAAGAGGTATTCCCAGTAATCCCAGAACCTCTTCTTAATATTATTAACTCCTCGCTATCCTTAGGACATGTCCCAAGAAACTTTAAAATGGCAGTTATCATACCGCTTATTAAGAAGCCACAGCTTGATCCTAGAGAACTGGCTAATTACAGACTGATTTCAAATCTACCATTTATGTCGAAAATACTAGAAAAGGTAGTGTCCTCCCAGCTAAGTTCATTTCTACAGAGAAATGGAATATATAAAGAATTTCAGTCAGGATTTAGGCCTCATCACAGTACAGATGTACACGCACTTATCAGAGTTACAAATGACTTGCTCTTATCAACTGATCGTGGCTGCATTTCTCTTCTAGTGCTTTTAGATCTTAGTGCTGCCTTCGACATGATAGATCACGACATTCTCTTGAATAGGCTGGAGAATTATGTTGGCATTAGTGGACTTGAATTAGCATGGTTTAGGTCCTATTTATCAGACTGCTACCACTTGGTATGTGTAAACAAGGAAATGTCAAATCAAACAAAAGTTAAGTATGGAGTGCCACAGGGATCAGTTTTAGCTTTTCTCCTTATACAAGCTTCCCCTGGGAGATATTATCAGGAATCATGGAATAAGTTTCCACTGTTATGCTGACGATACCCAACTTTATATTTCTTATAAACCCAACGAAAATTCACAATTCTCCAAATTAGCAGAGTGTATCAATGAAATCTAAGATTGGATGGCCAGAAATTTCCTTCAACTAAATTCTGACAAAACAGAGGTACTAAATCTAGACTGAAGATTCATTTATTTAGCCAGGCATACACCTAATGTATCCTTCAACTCACAATTAGGCTGTTTTAGTTAGGTCTGTCGGAACCAGAAACATCCATCATGATGACTCTGCATAAAATTTAATAGCATCTACGCTAATATAATTTTTTTGTTTCCATGTCTCAACCCCGGGATTCAAATCCCAAGGTTACCAGAGCCAGCCAGATCTAGCTCCATTCCTGCTTGGTGTCGGACTCCACTGCTACGTGTCGCTGAAAGATGACGACAAACTACAGCCGGTGCCAGCCAGACATCACTTCAATTTTTTTTACTTCAGAGGATGAACTGATGCCAACTCCAACTGTAAGACATGGGATACTTCATATGCCATTGCCTGAACCTTGAATTTAGGATGGACCCCTCTGAACCTCACCGAAATGACCTGCAGGTTGAACTGCGATGCACCTTATTAATCTCTGCCTGCATCACCTTTGTCTATTGATGGACTACATTCTTGAAATGGAATACATAGACTATCATTTAATTGCCAACAAAAGCCTTCATCAGCCAACTAACAAAGGACAATGCATCAATATGAACTTCTGCAGTTAATCCAGGATGGACTTCAAAGACATTAGTCATTAATCAAATTAAAAAAATAAAGAAAACTTTTTTAAATGTTATTTTTAAAACAATGAACCTTAAAGTTTACTTCATTTACAGATTTAAAACCATGACTTGCACTGCACATAAATAACTAATATTGGCATTATATTCATGTTGTTTAGCCAGAGGGGAACTGGCCCCCACATTGTGCCTGGTTTCTCCCAAGGGTATTTTTCTCCATTAACCATCATCTTATGGAGATTTGTGTTCCTTGCCACAGTTGCCTTCAGCTTGCTCACAGGGGTTCTAAATACAATTATTATTTAATTATTTAATTTTTATACACAATTAACAATCATATTTAATAAGACTTTACAGACATTACAGTTTCATTTTTTGTTAATGCATGATTTCCTGTAAAGCTGCTTTGAAATGATGTGTGTTCTAAAGCACTCCACAAATAAAAATAAATTGTCTTGAACGTAATTGCTGAACGTATGAATTTCCAGATAAAATGTCCATAGAGTGGGGTTAAAGTGTGTTGTATTTTTAGTTTTAAATTATGTGATACAGTTCACAGGAATGCATATTTTATCAACTATACACCCCATTTCAAACCTCAACCCTAAACCTAACTGTCAGTGGGGTAAAAATGTAAGTTTAGAGGGAAAATGTAACATCTGAATTGTGCTCATTGTTTATGTGAATGTGATTAATTCCCGGTGTCCATGGGACCAGAACCTGAGTCTCAGAAGGTTTAGACTCTCAGTAGTGCTCGAGGGAAAGGTAGCGTAGATGAATTGATACAAAAATGTCTGATGCCGCTTGTCAATTAAGTCAAATTAGTTGCTTATTGAAGCAATTACATGCCTGTGTAAGGCAATAGGTATTGATCAAATCATGGTAAGAGCACGTTAAAGGGATGATAGCGTATAGAATGACCTCTTTTACCAAGTGTTTTTTTTCCTTCACATTTCTAGTGTATTTTTTTTTCTGCGTCAGTGGATCTCAATTTTTTTTTTTTGATGAACGCCCCCCTACTTCATTCCCTTACCCCAGGTGCATTAGCCGAGGTTGTGCCTCCGCCTGTGTATTTGACGCTGTTAAATCAGATCCTTCAGATGCGTCACTAGACTTCAAAATCAGTTGAACCGCGGTACAAATGCATACCAACCCGTATAATTGAGAACCAACTGATATACTCCAAGTCTAGATAAACGTTTTAATGCAAAGAGGAACTTGATGATAGATTTGATTATTATGACTGATAAACGCCACCCATTTGTAACCTAATGCCCCTTCTCTACTAATATGCTCTCAGCGCCCCCTGGCATCATTTGAACGTGGGTAAAGTATCTGAAGGTACGGAATGCACTCCTTAAATCTGGCAACTCGTCGGACAAAAAGGATAAATTCCAGTGGTACAATGCTGTCGACAATTAATCATGTGAGAGGCCCGTGTGTCACTCCACCACAAACAACTCAAAATAAGCAACAAAGTAAGTAACTTTACAATGATGGACTCCATTGTGCTCTTCAAAAGAGCCATTTTCTTCCTGTTTTCTTCAAAACAAAAAGCCGCATCGTGATGACGTAAGCATGCTCAGGCCCAGAACGTTAAGTGCAATGTGAGTGCACACCAGCGGGGGAATGGGGAGGGGGAACAATCATGCTTGGGCATGGTACAAGGCAACCGGGCCTAGTGTGAGTATGCCATAAGTCACTGAGATTTGTGCCAATTATTGCCAGTGATAATTTCATCCCTTGCAACAGCACACAGCTGGCTATATTAGCTTTGAAGGCACATCAGCATGTACCCTGGGGGAAAACGCTGCTTTTGGAGTTTTATTGATTATCTGCCGTCCAATCTGCCATTGAGTTTTTGCATGACTGAGAATGAGAGATTGGTCAAATATTTCAGCAGTGCCATTTGACAACTCACCCATTTGTTACTTATCAGAGACACCACCTGTGTACCCCTATTACCATGATCACACAAAAAAAAATAAAATTAAAAATTAAAAAAAAGAAGCTTTTAGATGCTGCCTTTTACACTTGTACACTGTGGACTCAAATGTGTGCACCATTTAAGACTTCACTAGACGAGCGATCAACCAGATGACTGGTCATTCAACAAATAAACATCACCACTTTAAAAGTGCCGCATGAGTTTTAATGCTAGCTTTCTAATTCTCTAAGTGAGTTCTTAGAATCTCCGACCAAGATGGTAGCCGTTGCTAAATCATCAGTTTAAATGGGGAAACATAACACAAAGACTGGGCAATACAGCTAAAAATATATATGCATCTTAATATTGTTTAGCCTTTTGACAATAGTCAATGTATATTTTGATATATTACTGATTGTTGATGCCAGATGGGCTGGTTTGAGTATTTCTGTAACTGCTGATCTCCTGGGTTTTTCACGCACAGCAGTCTCTAGAATTGGCTCTGAATGGTGTCAAAAATAAAAAAACATCCTGTGAGCATTAGTTCTGCAGACGGAAATGCTTTGTTGATGAAAGAGGTCAACGGACAATGGCCAGACTGGTTCGAGCTGACAGAAAGACTACGGTAACTCAGATAACCACTCTGTACAATTGTAGTGAGCTGAATAGCATCTCAGAATGCACAACACGTCGAACCTTGAGGTGGATGGGCTACAACAGCAGAAGACCACATCGGGAACTTTATTAGGACCATAATGTTCCTAATAAAGTGTTCGGTGAGTGTACGTATTTGCTCCGAAGTTGCGTAGAAGCCCAGATAGCACACGTACATCTCCGATTTGTCTTTTTTAAATCTTTTGATCTGGAAAGCATCACAATCTAATTACCATTTACTAAACATCTTAAAAAGATCAGATTTGAAGTTCTAAATCATAAATGTCTCAAAGACATCTGTTAAATGCCTTATTGACACCCGAGACATACTTATTGATATATTTCATAAAAACGTATTGCAGATGAGCAAACAATGTAAAAAAGTATGTCTTCCAGATGTAAACACACACATCAAACAGACATTTGGGTGATGTACATGTGCTATCAACGTGATCACCATTTCAACCAACAACAATTACTGTAGATTAAAATGCAAAAGATAACATAATTTTTGAACATAAAGCATCAAAAAAATAATCAAGTACGCTTCTTACACTGTTTTTAAATTAAAACAAAATAATTATATTTAATATGCACCAAAATAACTATAGATAACAATACATAGAACAACAGCAATATTATCCACAGTACATACAGGGTTGGGACGGTTAGTTTTAAAATGTATTCCACTACAAATGACAGAATACATGCTATAAAATGTCATTTGTAATGTATTCCGTTAGATTACTCAAGGTCAGTAATGTAATCTAAATACTGTGGATGAAGCACTGGCAGATTGTTTAACTTGTTTTCACTATAAACAAGTGAATAAATGTATTTTGTTTTTTTTGTTTTTTTTTATTTATGTGCCAGTACATTACGACAGAATACATTTATTTTAAAAATTCATTCTCTAAAAAAAGCCTACATTTATTATGCAGTGTTGCTTCGAAAGTAAATGTATCTTGTTTTAATGATGTAAATAATACAAAAATGTAATTATTTTTTTGCAGTACATCTTTATCCTAATATCAAAAGTCTGGCTAGAGAAAAAACTATATATCAGATTGATTTTCTTGAGAGAAAAATATAATTGTACCTGGTAGGTGCATGTAAAATGGCTAGAAATAGCATTTTAGCATAAAGCTAAATGTTTACATGACAATTTACACAAGGTGTAAAATTTCTGCAGCTCCAAACTTACTTCAAAACCCCACAGAGATTACACAACATTTTTTTTTTAAATTGATTTTGGATTCTGTTTATAGAATGAGGCAGAAAATATATTAGGCTATTTGTAGTTTTCTATACGATGCTAATGGCTAAATTAGTTAGTTCCTTTATTCTTTTAAAAATGCAATAATAAAGTTGATTAATTTTGTATCGCCAGCAAAATCATCTCAAATATATTGTGATTATCAAATATTTAACGAAGCCTTGCACAACACATTAGCACAGTTAGCATCCCCTTCCCAGCAAACAACCTCAGATTTTTGTATGTGTGTGTGTAATGGAAAGGCAGGCAAGCATTATATATCATCTGCTTTACCACAGTGCTTGTGAATTTACTTAAATTCAGATGTGGCTGGCTTGGCATTTATGGTGGTGTGGCACTTTGATGAGGCCGAAAATAGCAGAGCCTCCTGTCTCCCCTTATCTAAAATGCCATTACATGCTGGTAATGAGTGTTCAACATTTATAGAAAGCTTCCCTTAAGGAAACCACACTCATCTATTTTTCAGCATGGTTCTGGTTTTATAATTAGCACACATTGGCATCAACATTATCCACTTACAGCACACACACATTGTTCGCAAGAATATATCGAATTAAGCTGTTGTGATATGATGTTACATATGGCCACCATGGGCGATCTGTCACAACTAAACCGAGTCTGTTATCCAGTGATATAAAGCTGATTTAACACCCATATCAAGTTGCTCTAGAGGGGCTAGCAATCGTGTTGGCCTAATGCCTTGTTTTGCACTGGGCTTTCCACTTCTTTGGGTTTATTTAGTATGGCACTCAGTGGAAAACTGCATGAAATTACACGCAGTGCTGTTTCTCCAGCTGACTGCTTTGTCTTTTGTGAGATTCCCACTTAGACTTGACACACTAAGACCACTGAGCTGTGTCAATTTCCCCTGCTCAGACAAGCTAAATTCACAGTATAAATGCATGGTTCCTTGGGCTGTACTACATCAAGTAAGCTATCAGTGGATTTTCATTTATACTATAAAATAATATCTATTATAATAGTTATAGTAACAAAAAGCCTATCATCAACATTAACTGTTATATTAATCTTGCAGAGCCAGACTTTTGACCAAAACTCAGTGGCATTCAGTCTGGTCTACTAAAGAGCTAAGAGCTGCCCACCCTTAAATTCTGGTGCATTTTTGGGCTGCCGCACAAACTTTTTCACACTCAAATTTAAAAGCTCACCATTCAAACATACTGTGAACTACTTGCAAAAAAATGTACTGCAAAAATGTCTCATTTTTTCAAAAATACCCCCAAATAAAAAAAGACTCCAATTATTCATAAATAAAATTGTATATTTACAATCTTATGATAAACAGTTTTTTTGTAATCCTTTTTTTTTTTTTTTTCTCCTTAATTTGTAAACATGCAATTCTGGTTCTGTTCACTCTACCTCACTTTGAAAAGTCTCATTTTACTCCACTAGGTGGCAGAAAGCACTAGAAAAAATATTTTTTCTCTATCACAATTCATTACAATATACAGATCTGAAATGTAGGTGGTGCTTTTACACATTTTAGCCCTCAAAGATGTGCTCGTCCATACACATTAAGTCTAATTTTCAGTTCATGCACCACCCTCCTTATTTCATAGAATATCTCGGCCTCCGTGTGGACTAGAAGTTCAGTCTAAGCCGAGATCCTCCCCTTTGTGATTATTTATAACAGTTTATCATCAACAATTGAAAACATACTTTTCTGATGATTTGTTTAGCATGTTTTTCCTGCTGGATGGCATATTTTGTTCTAGACATTTAAGATATAACATTAGATTATTCAGCCAAGCAAGCTCACAGACAAGTAAAAAAGGGCTAATTTTTTAGAACACTGCCTACGGTAAAAGCAGATATAAAAAATTTTGCTATTTGGGGCTTACAGCAGCAGTGATCGGCACATAAAAGAGACGTTTGTATTTGATTAAATCATATTTCACTTTGTAATTCTTTTAAAAAAATATTTTGAAATGTGGTATTAGCGCAACAAAATAACCTGTACAGTTGCATTTCTGAGAATGAGAGCTTTCATTTGATACAGACTTTTATTTTCATATAAATATTTATACCCCATTACCTCTATGGGGTGCTAAATTTTAATGCGAATGTTTTTAGGCTTTATTTTGTTATTTTAAGTAACATAAATGCAGAGGTTATGGTCATCCCTGAAATGCTGAGATTCTAAGCTTTCAAATGATACCATATATGCCTGACTTATGTATACAGAGACTTCAACGTTCTAAGCGTAAACTTTTTTCACAATATAGTGCCCGCTGGCAGGTCTAATAGTGTTTAAGGGGCTATGGCGCATCAGGCGGACGATACAACATTCAAGATTTAACATTTTGTTTAAGTTTTAAGTTTAAAATTCAAAACCATAATTTTCTAGGAATTTAGCACACCGCCACTTCCGGTCGTTCATTCTTGAAGTGCAAAAACCTTAATACGTAACTTTTGTCTGTGCGCTGATTAGACTGGCTGCTTTGGACTGCCACCTCTATGCACCGTACCGATGTGTTCCATGTGATACATGTGCTTTGTCCTAACTGTGACATGCCATGACGTTTCTCATCCATTGTGCAACCCGCTTTAGACAGGAAAAGACCATCTGACTGACATTTAAAAGGATATTTCCCCCAAAAATGAAAATTCTGTCATCATTTATTCACCCTCATGCCATCCCAGATGTGTATGTCTTTCTTTCTTCTGCTGAACACAAACTAATTTTTTTAGAAGAATATCTCAGATCTGTACGTCCATACAATGCAAGTGAATGGTGGCCAGAACTTTGAAGGTCCAAAAAGCACATAAAGGCAGCATAAAAGTAATCCACACACCTCAAGAGTTAAATCCATGTCTTCAGAAGCAATATGATAGGTGTGGGTGAGAAACAGATCAATATTTAAGTACTTTTTACTTTATATTCTCCTCCCTGCCCAGTAGGTGGCATTATGCACAAAGAATGTGAATCGCCAAAAACAAAAGAAGAAGAATGTGAAAGTGGAGATTTCACAGAAATTCCATAGTAGCAAGCCAATAAATGGAACAGGTTATTTCAGCCAGCTCCTGTCTGTTTTGTGTGTATTATGCATCAGACATTCAGTGAACAGAAGTTTTGCTCTATTGATCCACACTACAATGCTAAAGAGTTGCCCGCGTCTTATAACGTCTTGCACCTGAGTCAGCATGTTGGTGCATTTGATCTGTGGAAGCTCCTCAGGTTTTTACTCACCGCTCATTTAATAGAGATGGAAAACCTGGTCAGCTCTCAAAGGTGGGAAATGGTGATTCAGCACAAAAAGGCACAATGGATTATTTAAAGTCCTAAGCCTTTAGTGGAGCTTTATTGCTAAAAAACTGAAAATAAAAAGTAAAAGATGAAGGGGAAAAGTGAAATATTTTAGTGGTTCTGATCAGGACTAGATAATGGACCAGGACAGTGCCTCAGACTGCCAGGGACTCCTAAAGCCTGTGTTACGTTGGCCAAGCCAAAGGAAACAAAACACCAGTATTCACAATGAGTCGAAAACCTGGGCCCCTTGGTGCAAGCTACAAATTAGTGCACCTCAGCCCTCCAACTTCCAAGTTTGCCAGTGAAAAACTGTCAGGATAAGTGAACATTTTTCCTTTTAGGCAGAATAAAAATTGAGCTGTGGATACCCATATAGGAAACCCTGGCCAGAAGGTCAATATGTAACAAGAGGCAGGACCCTTACTTTCTACTAAAGCGCAGCAGTGTCTGTCCACTTTTTCAGCTGCCTTGGTTCTTGAAGTATTCTTCTCAATAATTTTTTCTACAGGGATTTCATAAAATCCTTCCTAAGAGGGTTTTAAGTCATGAACCAAACCAAACCCCTCTGAGGATAATCACAATATTACAAACTTGGATTTGAAGCAAAAACGTTTTTGAAAATCACACAAAAAGATACAGGTACTTTCTCACCATGAAAATGGAATACTTAATAAATGTGTTTTTGCTAAACCTTTTTTCTAGTCTTATTTCACGGACAGCAGTTTTGTATTTTTTGACATGTTCTTTGGCTCCACACACCTGAAGTAATACAAATGAGACAATGCGAGTTTGAGAGCAACAATATCCTCTAATTTATATGCCAATTTTAGCCACAGGAAGTGGAGGGTAAAAAAGATACCCACCTTATTTACCAGTGTAAATCTAGCAAACTTTATTTACTGTAAATTTAACATTATACTTTGTGTCATATTACCCTAGAAGAAGTTTTAAAAAACGAGTTACCACAGCTGCAGTGTGGTTTCTAATACAGCTGCTGAGCTGAGGGACTGACAGAAAAATTATGTTTTCTGTGATCTCCCACTCACTGCTATAAAAGTTTACCCTGCTATTGTTTACTTCCGCATTCCAAACCCAGATATGTGAAAAGGGTTAATTCTCTGCTTGGTGGATATTTCTCTGCAGGACCAAGGGTAATGTAGTTTTTCACCACAAATTCTGCTATTGAACGTGATTTTGTTTTAATATATATAACATGGACTGGCTTCAACAGCAGCATACCATTGATTAACATCCTCAGAGCTCACAGTATGTCTGTCTTTAAAGGTTTATAAGTTATTGTTAAAGATAAATTGCCCTATAGAAAAATGTAATGGTATTTTTAATGCCAGAACCAGACTGTTGCACTCTTCTGTCATTTTTTTGTGATTTTTCTCCCCTTTTCTCCCCACTTTGGAATGCCCAGTTCCCAATGTGCTCTAAGTCCACGTGGTGGCATAGTGACTCACCTCAATCCGGGTGGCGGAGGATGAATCTCAGTTGCCTCCACGTCTGAGACCGTCAATCCACGCATCTTATCATGTGGCTTGTTGAGCGCATGACCGTGGAGATATGGCTCCATGTGGAGGCTTCACGCTATTCTCCGTGGCATCCACGCACAACTCACCATGCGCCCCACCAAGAGCGACAACCACATTATAGCGACCACAAGGAGGTTACCCCATGCGACTCTACCCTCCCTAGCAACCAGGCTGATTTGGTTGCTTAGGAGACCTGGCTGGAGTCACTCAACACACCCTGGATTCGCACCCGCAACTCCGGGTGTGGTAGTCAGCGTCTTTACTCGCAGAGCTACCCAGGCCCCCGTGCTCTTCTGTCATAACAAAAACCTGGGTCAGATCAGCCGGCTTTGAGCTTTTACTAATTTTACATGAGAATTTACTGTTCCGGTCAAAATAGTGCCTTATTTTTTGACTATGAATAAGGGCCTGTTTATCACTTTGTGTATATGTTTGTGTAGCCCTACATCTGACATTTTCATCCTTTCAAAATCAATGGTCTTAAGTAGGGCTGGGATTTCAAATCTTGTTCTATTACACTTTAAATCATGCAATTACTTTAAAATGTTTAACGCATTCATTTTTCTTAACGCGATTAACGCATTTACCAATTTGACATTAGATTCTAACATTTTATTCAGCTCCGTGTGAGTTCTGAACACTGGTTGGAGTAGGGTGGTAACACAGTAGATGTTTCCATCAACTATGTTAGGCGCATTATCTTGAGGAAGCCCGCCTTGTGTCATGGAACAGCTGAACAACCTCCTTGCTGCGGTGAGAGTTGTATTCGCTGTAATAGAGCAATTGTACATTATGTTATTAAATGCTGCCAGGAGACGTTGCATAATAAGTGCAGTAGAGTAGCTCATACAATGAAGGCTCAAATGGCTATTCCCATATGCTGCCAGCCTCCATATACAGTACCTGGGAGCACCCACGCTCTAAAAGTTCTGGCGGATTTTGAGGACCCACATTAATGACAAGCTGTGGGTCAAGCACTTCTGACTAACCAGGGTTATCTTTGAAGAATTGTGTGCCATGGTCGGGCCTTTCGTTGGGCCAGTCACATCAAGCACTGCCATTGTGCTTTACAAATGGTCATAAGACATCATCGTTTATATGAGCAAACTGTTTCCATCACCTTAATGCGCATTTTAAATTGTGCGAACTTCAGAAAATCCACCTCATCCTAGCATATAAACTTTTTAAGCAAATATTTTTTTTTTTATTTATTTTTTTTTGTTTATTCGCATATCAGGCGTTTCCGTTCAGGCTTTCTAATGCACAATTTCAAAATATGCATAAAAATAGTTGGATTGAAATCCAACTACTGTCTGCCAAGCATTTAATACTGTGGAGGATGAGAGTTTCAGAGATTTAATGTAAATTGCAGTGATTACGTAAAATATGGGGACTAGTTATTTCAATTAGTCAACCTCCCACTTGTGTAATGTTAATTGAATTGGTGCAATTTAGTGCATTTCTATCTTTATACTGTGAAAGGCTATGTTTAGAAAATGTTAATAAAGCATTATTGTTATATGTTTTATTTTATTTCTTTGTTAGCCTCAGTCACTATTCACTTTCATTATATGGTAAAAAGATGCAATGATAGTGAATGGTGACTGAGGCTAACATTGTGCCTTACATCTCCTTTTGTGTTCCACACAAGAAAGAAAGTCATGGGTTTGGAACAACATGAAGGGTGAGTAAATGATGACATAATTTGCATTTTTGGTTGAACTATTTTTTAAAGCTTTATACGTTTTTATAAAAAGGATATAAATATGTATAGACCTCAAGCAGCATGTTTTTTCTTAAACTAGAAGTTGCCGGTTAAGGACAAGAGCAATGAGAGAGAACTGAACAACACTGTGTCCTGCAGTGCTGTATTATTTGTGCTAGTAATAGAGATGGATGGTAGAGGGGTCAGTATGTAGCTCTACACACACATACGCAGAGAGAGAGAGAGAGTGAGATGTAATCATGAGGCCAATACAGCTCTAAAAGTCCGCTGGGGGCTATGGATGGTACTCTCTCTTTTTTATCTGCTCAGGTCAATAGTAATCACATCAGGCATGTACCATGGTCATTGAGACTGGGCAGGCATAAAAGATTTTTAATACGCATTATTAAACGCTGTGCCCAAAATACATTATACTGGTGAGTGTTATGTCGCAGAAATGTTATTGACATAAACTGTTGCCTTAGAAACCACCAGTCACTGGAAACAATTGTCACAGTGGTGAACTTCATGACCTAATTGTTTTAAATTCAGGACAGTAATATTGTTCATATTACACAAACTATAGATTGTCATATACTGAGCCGACATAGAAGTAAGTTTGAAGTAAGTTTGGAGCAGAAGAAATAGAAATAAACCTAGTGTAAATTGTCAGCTTTACGCTAAGCTAAAATGCTATTTCTAGTCATTTTACATGCACGTTACCAGGCACGATTCACGTTGGATCACAATTTGTTTGATCTTGTTTTAGAAACAACAATGCATAGGATATTTAGGTTTTTCAGAGAATGTATTTTTAACGTGTATTTTGTCGTACTGTACTGGCAGAGTTTTTATAGTCAAAACAAGTGAAAAATCTACCACTGCTGAAGAAGTAATCCAAAGTATTTAGAATACGTTACTGACCTTGAGTAATCTAATGGAATACATTACAAATTACATTTTACAGCATGTATTCCGTAATATGTAGTGGAATACATTTCAAAAGTAACCTTCCCAACCCTGACCATAGTGTCAGAAGAGCTTGTTTTGACATTCAACAAAAAGAAAAAGAAAGATTGACAGTTAATACAGTAGTTTCAACATCGCAGGCCTCACACGTGACTCTTCCCACAGTTTAGAACCACTGGAATGGACAGCAGCAATTAACTAATCTGACCACAAAAGACAACAATCTTAACCTGAATGCACAAGGCTTTTTTTTTGTTTTAAACAGACACTGCGCCACTTCATAGCCTCAGACTAACCAGAAACAATGACCTAGTATCTATGACCTAGTATCAATAACACAGATTTTTAATAAATAGCCTACATTAACTTACCTTTACTTGAACACAAAATCCATGCGTCTCTCCTTGCGAATGAACATCTCCGTCACTCCGCTTGTTGAAGTTTTAATAGACCCTATTTCTCGATAACATTTTTTTTTATTGAAATTAACTTTGCCAAATCCGCATAGGCCGTCGATGCTTTCACTGCAGATATCCATTTAAAAAAATGAATAAAAATAAAAAGCGAATAGAAATATAAGTATATATAGAAATACACAATAAGACGAAAAAATATATATAGTATGTACAAATACAAATCTGTTATATACAGTGCAAGGGAATGTAATGCAGAAGAGGTAGGATATGTTAAATAATATAATTGACTATGCCATGTATTGCATGTAATTATAAAATTATTTTTAACTGTTCATGAGATGGATAGCCTGAGGGAAAAATCTGTTCCTGTGCCTGATGGTTCTGGTGCTCAGAGCTCTGAAGAGTCGGCCAGAAGGCAACGGTTCAAAAAGGTAGTGGGCAGGGTGAGTGGGGTCCAGAGTGATTTTACCAGCCCTTTTCCTCACTCTGGAAGTGTACAGTTCTTGAAGGGAGGGCAAGGGGCAACTATTAATCCGCTCAGCAGTCCGAAATGTCCTTTGTTGTCTTCTGATTTCCGAGTTTGTAGCTGAACCAAACCAGGAAGTTATTGAAGTGCAGAGGACAGACTCAATGACTGCTGAGTAGAACTGTATCGGCAGCTCCTGTGGCAGGTTGAACATCCTCAACTGGCGAAGGAAGTATAACATCTGCTGGGCCTTTTTCACAATGAAGTCAGTGTGGGTCTCCCACTTCAAGTCCTGTGAGATGGTAGTGCCCAGGATCCTGAATGACTCCACAGCTGCCACAGTGCTGTTTAGAATGGTTAGGGGGGTCAGTGTTGGGGTGTTCCTTCTAAAGTCCACAATCATCTCCACCGTTTTGAGCGTGTTCAGCTCAAGGTTGTTTTGACTGCACCAGACAGCCAGCTGTTCAACCTCCCTTCTGTATGCAGACTCATCATCATCTTGGATGAGGCCGATGACAGTGGTGTCATCTGCAAACTTCAGGAGCTTGACAGAGGGGTCCTTGGTGATGCAGTCATTTGTGTACAGGGAGAAGAGTAGTGGGGAGAGCACACATCCCTGGGGGGCACCAGTGCTGATTGTACAGGTGCTGGAAGTGAATTTCCCCAGTCTCACAAGCTGCTGCCTGACCATCTGAAAGCTGGTAATCCACTGACAGACAGACGTGGGAACAGAGAGTTGGTGTAATTTAGTCCAGAGGATAGCTGAGATGATGGTGTTGAAAGCCGAACTGATGTCCACAAAAAGGATCCTTGCATATGTCCCTGGTCTGTCCAGATGTTGCAGGATATGATGCAATCCCATGTTGACTGCATCATCCACAAACCTGTTTGCTCTATAAGCAACTTGAAGGGGAACTAGAAAGGGTCCAGTGATGTCCTTCAGGTGGGCCAACTACAGTCTCTCAAATTACTTCATGACCACAGATGTCAGAGTGACAGGTCTGTAGTCATTAAGTCCTTAGATCTTTGGTTTCTTTGGAACAGGGATGATAGCGGAGGGAACAGGGAACTTCACACTGCTCCAGTGATCTGTTGAAGATCTTTGTGAAGATGGGGGCCAGCTGGTCAGCACAGGATTTTAGACAAGTGGGTGAAACACCATCTGGGCCCTGTGATTTCCTTGTCTTTTGTTTCCGGTAGACCGGCACACCTCCACTTCACAGATCTTAAGTGCAGATCACAGTATCTGTGACCTCATCCAGATTGGTGTCTGCAGCTTCAAAAACACTCCAATCAGTGCAGTCAAAGCAGGCTTGTAGTTCAAGCTCTGCTTCATTGGTCCATCTCTTTACAGGTTTAGCTGATTTTAGTTTCTGCCTGTAGGTTGGAAGAAGATGAACCAGACAGTGATCAGAGAGTCCCAAAGCTGCTCTAGGGACAGAGCGATATGCATCTTTTAATGTTGTGTAGCAGTGGTCCAATATATTTCTGTCCCTGGTGGGGTATGTAATGTGCTGTCTGTATTTTGGCAGTTCACGGGTGAGGTTGGCTTTGTTAAAATCACAGAGAATAATAATAAGTGAGTCCGGGTGTTGTTGCTCCGTGTCTGTAATTTGATCAGCCAGCTGTTGCAGCACTGCATTCACGCGCACATGTGGAGGAATATAAACACTCACCAGAATAAACGGCATGGCGAATAGAAAGGCTTACACTTGATAAAGAGTGCTTCCAAATTAGGACAGCACATCTTCTTTAATGTTGTTACATCTGTACACTAACTTTCATTGATTTAAAAGCATGTTCCACTGCCTCTCGTTTTCCCCGTTAACACCGTAATGCGATCCACTCTGAACAGCTGGAAGCCCGTCAGATGTAATGCGCTGTCCGGAATGGCTTCACTCAGCCAGGTTTCTGTAAAGCACAAGGCAGCAGAGTTTGAAAAGTCCTTGTTTGTACGGGTGAGATGTAGTTTGTCCGTTTTGTTAGGGAAAGAGTGGAGATTCGCTAGATGAATATTCGGCAGCGCTGTTCGAAAGCCACGCTGTCGGAGCTTGACCAGTGTACTGGCACACTTCCCTCGCCTGCGTCTCATAGAGCGCTTAAACAACACAGTTGCGCCTCTGACTAAAATGTCCAGAAAAATGTCAGAGTAGTCAAAAACCAAGAAAAAGATTGTCTAGTATGTGCTGCCGAATGTTCAGCAGTTCGTCCCTGGTAAACTTGATTGGAAAAAAATTACTAAACACAGGACAAACAAACAAAAACAACAAAAGCTCCACACCGAGACAGCCATCTGCGGCGCCATCTTCATCATCATATCAGATAGCATGACTGAAGGAAGGAGCTTCTGATTGGCTTACTAATTTTGGTAAGCATGCTTACCTTGGTCATTTGTAGTAGCGGGTGTGATTCAATTTGAATGAATGTACAGTGTTGAATGATAGGGTGGTTAACAATGGAATCAGAGAAAGCATAACATAAAGTGCTTATACCTGAGTGTGGCACCAAAGCGAATAAATGAATAACTGTCTGTGCTGCTTGAGAGAAAAGATGATGAATTTATTTAAATAGTAGTTGATATTAACAATTATATTTAAATATTTCATACTGTCATTTTTCTTTTCACCCTTCTGTTAGATAAGCACTGCTTACCTTGCTTATATGGACGGCACGTCCCTGAATCACATCCTATGCGTATTCTGTGGGACAGTCATGTGGGCACAGAGAGTAATGGGGGCACAGCTGTTCAGACACACCGCTCTGTTGGTTTTCCAAGCACTCTCTGTTTCTCTAACCTCTGTGCCTGTGGCCATCTCACTGGACCAGGCTGACAGACTCTGTGTGTGTGTGTGTGCTCTCTTTGTTGGCTGTGTATATTGCCTCCTATTAGATCTTGGTTTTCACCTGTTCCTAATCCCAGCAACTGAGAAAAATAATCAGCACAGCGACACTGTAGAAGTTCCTTTTTAACATCTTTCCTGCTGTTTGCAGTGAAATATAGCTGTAACATTTGTGCTTACAGCTAAAATTTCTTTGCGCACATGATGACACCTATGATGAGAAGTTTTTGTCTGCATAATCAGCAACAAAGTAGTCGTGATGAGCAAAAGTATCCCGCAGAGACTGAGTAAAGTTAGCTGTAAAGTTGTCATGAACGAAATGAGTCGTGAAGTTTACTTTTGAAGCTGACTAAACATGCAGATAATGAAACAGTTGATATAACCCTGGTCCTCAGTTTGACATTCTTTTAACTGTGTGTGATGCACATGTCAAACATGTGTTCAGCATTAGGATCTGAAAAATGGCATTTTCATCACTTAAAGCTGATGAGTGTACTTTTTTCATCTTAAAATACTTTTTCCTATCACAGTATATTGTGCAGAAACATGTAAGCAATGCATATGTTGATTTCCCCGAAGAGTGTGAACACCATTGGGGATTTGAACAAACCACCGAGCCTAAATATGAAACTTCAGTGAATAATCATTGAACCCAGGTCGTCTGCATGGAAAAAAGAAAGACACATGGACACCGTCTTTACACTAAACCATTGCAGACACATTTGGGGGTGCAGTTTGTCCCTAATTTCTTTGTATCCACCAGACTATTTGAGAGCAAACAGTCTCTGTGCTTTTTTATATTTAATTAGTGACACTACACAATTAGGGTGACAACATTAAATTAAACATATTAATTTATACTATATATATATTACAAAAACAAACAAAAAAACAAAAAACAAAACAAAAAAGAAAAACTAGAAAACACTCTCTATATAATTGACTTGAAATAAAGTGATAAACATCAGTAAATATTTTGCTTTAAAAAACAAGGCAAAGTTCCTTCAAGGCTGCGCAGGGGATCATGTGTATTAGTGAATAATTTATAAGAATATGCACTGTCCCAATACCCACACTTGCGGTCTTGCCTACTTAAGTGCGTGTGCTAGCAGCACCAAGTAAGTGTTTAAGACTGTCCCATGTCTGAAACATGCCAAAGCTCAGTGCAGTTAACACACACTAAATACACATTAGCCCGAATACTACTTTGGAGCATTCTTTCAGGCTAAGTTTATCCCAGAGTTCATCATGTTCAGGAGCCCACTCCCGCCTACCCCAGCGATCAATGTATTTTTGCCAAGATGAGGTCAAGGAATCAATGATATCAAGAAATCAAAGTATCATGCCAAATGAGGGCATGCTATTGCGTGCCAGGGCCAGTTGCATTCCCAGTGTGACTTACGGGGCTTCACAATGCATCCTTGGGGCTTCCTCAGGGCCAACGGCCAAGCATCTTTGGAACACTGATTATCCTTGGGCCAAAGAAGGCCAAGTTTTTGATTTTTTCCAAGTTTTGCTAAGTCAGGTCTTGCTTTCCACCAAGCAAAGACCAAAATAAGCAAACAAACAGCAGTTTCAGTCTCCACCATGTTTATTTTGAGGGCTAGCTAGTCTCCAGAGTCTGACACCTCAGCTTGAGCTTCCCTCTTGCTTGTGAAATGGGCGGGGTGTGTGACATAGGCACCAGAACGGCCGAGACCAACATTGTTAAGTCTACGAGTGTCCCAACGTACAATCAAAAGTCATACACACACTTGCAGTCTTCACGTTTAATTGGATACTGTGACTGTGCCAAACACTGGAAATATGTAAGACAAGTGGGTAATTAGGCAAGTCCAAAACCACAAGTATGGGTATTGGGGCCATAGTTCATTTACATGAATCGTTCGAATGAACCAACTCACTAAAATTAATTGGACTTTCCAAAGCTATGTAAAAGTGAATTGTTTATTTTAACTGGTTCATTTACATGAATTGTCCAAAAGAACCGATTCACTTAAATTATTTTGTTTTCCCAGTGCTACATATAAGAGAGAGAGAGAGAGAGAGAGAGAGAGAGTAGATGGTAAGGTGCTAGTGTTTGACTACTCATTTGGCTGTATTGCTGCGTTCATACATTGTGACAAATGCAGCTTTTTAAGATGCTGTAACTTTACTCGTTTGAAAATTTAGCTCATTACTGAAAATGCTACACTACTATGAAAAAAGCTGAGCTACTGTTACACTACTGAAGAATGTTGTTTTTGTTCATGTCTTCTAGGACTTACACTGACTCCTAGGGTTTTTAGTTACTGATGCTATTGTAGAAAATCACTGTTTACAGTCTGCCATGATTCATTTAATCCATGAGTGAAAGTGTTCAATAACAGGGCAGTTACTGTAATTAAGCGAGTAGTATTCAGCTGGTCATGTGATCATAACATGGCAGCCCCCATGAAGGGACCCTTATTTGACTTCATGCTATCAGGCAATGGAATAGGGACATCTGGGGACTCATTGCAGTGTGATGCCCATGCTTGTCTGTCCTAAACTAGGTCTCATTCAGAACAGGACTGAAGTGTACAGAACAAAAGTTGTCCTTTTCCTGTAACTAAGGACATGGCAGAACACCTCAACTGTCCTTAAAAGACCTGGATCAAACGCAGGCTTGGTAAGCAGATACTCTCACTTTAAGAGTTGTGGTAATATGTTAAATACTGTAGTGCTGATATATATATTTTCACTTTCTGCAGTCATTTAAAACCCTGAAACTTTTAGCTTGTTTGGTGTTTGGCTTGATTTAATCTGCAGTATATGAAACAAGTGAATAATATGAACTGTTTTGACTGTCTGGTATATTGGATGTCTTTTATTACTCTGTTTTTCCCTTTCACTAGATTTCGTGGAAGAGCAGTGCTGACTCTGTGCTCTCTAATCCTTGCTGTGGGTTTTGCAACCAGGGGAAGAAATCTATATTTAGATGGGTGACATGGGTGAATGTGTTTAACTTTAGCCCAGAGTCGCTCCATTCATTACTAGAACACTCTCAAAAGAGGAGCAAAACCTGAATCTTGCTGGAGGCCCTGAGTTTAATGACTTCAGTGGTCAACCAAATGGGAAACACTTTATTTCTAAGTTCACATATTGGCCAACAAAAGTAATGTTGTCACTGGTCTTAATTCTTGAACCCTTCTAAAAGGGATAGTTCACCCAAAAAATGTTACTTTCACTGCATCTTTTTTTTTTTTTTTTTATACGTTTACATGCACAGATTCACTGATAATGCTTAGTAAGTCAACAACGTGTGTGGTCATGTAAATGCATTAAACTGTGTTCCTTTATCAGTGTAAGGCAATAAACGGTGTAAGAATAAACCAATCAACACGCATAGATTTTTGTCCATTATGGCATTTTCACGTTGCATGTAAACACCTTGGTGTTCTTACCGGCTTATCCAATGTGCACAAGTGTTCACAGTTTGACATTAAAAGTGGAGAATAAAAACGATTATTTCAAAATTCATGTAAACATGGATTTCTTGCTAATTTTTTTTAAAAAATAAGATGATTTTTGGGTGTAGTCAGCGTATTGGTGTGCATGTAAAGGTGCTCAATGAAAGTGAATGGTGACTGAGGATGTCATTCTGCCTAACACCTTTTAGATTCCCACAGTAGAGTCATTTTAACAACAGGAGGGTGAGTAAATAATGACAATTTACATTTTTGAGTGAACTTTTAGTATTCACATTTTGTTGAACATTACAAGTACTATCAATGCTGTAAAACAAGTCAAAGAAATAAATTGCAGTAGGGTTCATGTTCTGTTCAGTCTAGCCGTCTTCTCGCACTCTTCATGGCTTCTGCTGCAATATATGTGTTGGCTTCTTTCCAGCTGAAACCATATGGAGTTGTCACTCACACACACACACACGCACACACACACACACACACACACACACGTTGTGAGGATTCTCCATAGACATAATGATTTTTATACCGTACAAGTTATAGATTCTATCCCCTAACCCTAACCCTACCCCTGAACCTAACCCTCACAAAAAACTTTCTGCATTTTTACATTTTCAATAAAACATCATTTAGTATGTTTAAGCGATTTGAATTATGGGGACACTAGAAATGTCCTCATAAACCACATTTATAGCATAACACCCCTGTAATTACCAGTTTGTAACCTAAAAAAAAAAAAAAAAAAGTTCTCGTAAACCACTTAAACCTGCCCCCCACACACAGACCTAATGATAATGTCTATCCCCTAACCCTCACAGAAACCTTTTTGCATTAAAAAAAATAATAATAAAATAAATATGTTTAAAAAGCCATTTCCCTCATGGGGACCGCTGGCTGGGCCCCACAAGGTAGGTGATCTCAGGTTTTACCATTTAACATTTGGTCCCCACAATGTAGTATAAACATGTACACACCCACACACACACATAATTTATTACCTTGGGAGCCAAAATGACATTGCCTAAATTTAATATACTTTTGTCAAATCTTAATGAATTCGATATTGCTGATTCAATAATGCAAATAAATAAGAACATGTTAAGTATACATATATTTTAATAGACTTTTATCCAGTTGAAAATACAACTTCTGAATGAAAGGCACAGTAAGACCAGACTTTTCTGCAGTCTCAAAACAAAAACACATACAGAAAGCAGACATTATCTTTTCTTACAGAAAATGCACAAATAAACCCTTTTAACATAAATTGCAGATTTCAAAGTTGTACTGAAGGTGAAATATAGGAATATCGTCAAACTATGTGAGGATACAAAATAAAATGAGAAGAACTTTTAAAGCGATAATTCCATAAGCTCCATCAACTCCAATATTGCTTATTATAACTGCACATCAGGTTTGTTGGGTAAAACAAACAGACATTAAAATATGGACACAAAGATATATTTAAAGGTCACATAATTGTTAAGAGGGAAAAAGTTTATGGGTAAAAATGATCTTTGACAATGTAGTGCAACTTGTCTCTGTAAATTCAACGAGTAATTACAGTGCAAGTGATGGTATGTCATGGTTACCGGCATATGAAGAGTTAAACTGCATTGGTCCAAAAGATGAAGGCAAAAATAACAACGCAGACGCAAGTTTATTATGAAGACAGAAACATGAAACATGAGCTTGATTGTGGTTTCTCTTTTCTTAATATTCGGTATTACTTTACAAAAAGGTTGTATACTATATCATTAATGAACAATATTATTTACAGCAATATTCCAGGTTCAATACAAGTTAAGCTCAATCAACAGCATTTGTGGCATAAAACTGATTACCACAAAAAATTATTTTGACTTGCCCCTCCTTTTCTTTAAAAAAAAAAAAAAAACTTGGAAGTTACAGTGACGCACTTCCAATGGAAGTGAATGGGGCAATTTTTTGGAGGGTTTAAAGGCAGAAATGTGAAGCTTATCATTTTATAAAAGCACTTACATTAATTCTTCCATTAAACCTTGTGTATTATTTCAGCTGTAAAGTTGCTTAAATAATAATTTTTGGTCCCATTCACTTCCATTGTAAGTGCCTCACTGTAACCCAGATTTCTGTTTTTTTGTTTTTTTTAAAGAAAAGGAGAGACAAGTGGAAATTAATCAACATTATGACACAAATGCTGTTGATTGAGCTTAACTTGTATTGAACCCAGAATATTCCTTTAATTGTATTTTTTTAATATCATTGGTAGTTCACAGCAATGTTCGTATTATGTATACATTTTAATGGTATGTTAAAATTAACATTAACCACAATTAATAAATGCTGTAAAAGTATTGTTATTTGTTAGTTTGTCAATTATTTCAATAACTAGTGTTAACATATACAACCTATTTATAAAGTGCTACTGAATAATCTTGGTCAAAGCATTGCTAAAAGAACAAAATAATCCCAACAATGATGACAATATTCTTTGGTATTTTTTTCTTGCATACTTTAGTGTTTCAAATAATTTGTATTCCTCTATATTTTCAATAAGTTTTTTTTATTTATTTTTTTTATCATGTCGTCCAACTACCATCACTGACACTCATTGCCACTTTTCACATAAAGCATCAAAGTCTCACCAAGAAGGTTCAGGAAAGATTATGGTCAAATTATGCCTCTTACCAGAGTGAAATTTGATCAAGTGCACTTTCAAATTCAGTTAAGACTTGATTAAGATTCCTGTAGCAAAGTGTAGGTGGTTAATTGAATATAGAGCTTAAAAACAAAACCGAAACCGAGCTTCCTGTGTAAGTTCGGTAATAACCCCCTTGCACACTGTGCTCTCACAGCACAGAATTTATAAATTAAACACAAACCACATTAGAGGATCCTGATCAGGACCCACAATGGCAGAGGGTTTACTGAAGCATCCGCATATACAAACACACACAACACACTAGTCAACCTCAGCCTCTAGTCTGTTGATTTTCACACAATCTTTTTATCCGTGTTCATGTGCAAACTTTTTTAATTAACCCCAGACAGGACCCGGGCCAAAGTTGGCGTGACTGATACTGTCATTTGATAGCGACTCCCTTTAAGGTGTATGATTGTGTTCCTGAATTGTTAAAGTTCTTCTGATGTTTTTTTAGGGGTAACACTGTCCCCTGTTCTCGACACTACCTGTTTGTATTGCTCAGCTGTGTGAGTTGTGTCAGGTACTCCCGCAGTTCTTTAGCTGCCTGAAAGCGACCGTAACGTTTCTGAGGCCTCGTGCACTCATCAAGGAGGGCCGTGAGGTGCCCGTCTTTCACTATGTCAGCCGGGGGGTCGTGGAGGAGACCACCAGTGGTGCCACGCCAGGTGGCAAATCTAGAGAGCAGGTTCTGACAGATAGCGTAGTAGTTGTGGTCCACTGTGACTCGTGAGCAGAGGACGTCCTTGGAGAAGGAGAGACAGGCTTCTTTGTCGCATTCCTCATAGTGGCTCTCGTACCAGACATCATAGTTCTCTGGTTTATCTGAGTGAATAGAAGATTTTCAGTCAAAAAGTGTATAATATAATGCTAAATTAATACATAAGAATGAAAATCAACATGAAACTGCATTCGCAACCAATTTTGACTTCTGCAATTTGACAAAGACCCCGTTTCCACCTGGTATTAAGATGCGTTTCAGGTGATCTGATTATTGTGGTCAGCCCTAAATACAGGTCTAAATGGGGTCAAAAACGCATGTGTCCACATCACATTTGAGGTGTGGATGCTATCCATCCTGTATGCGTCCTGGCAGCAGTGAAGTGCCACCCCTCACCGGTCAATAAACCGCTGCGCTAAAACAAGTGTTAACACTTTGCTGGTTACAAGCTTTAAAAGGAAATAATCATCCGATCGGAAAATTTGAAAAAGCGGATACATACACAATCAGAAGTGCTTCACGGATCTTCTTTAGTGTGTTTGATATCAACACAGATGATAAGCACAAACACCCGGAGCTCCTTTAATACAGGTAATACAATAAAATAATGGATAATTCTGCTTGACATGTTGCGTTTATGCTTGGATTAAATTTCAACCGCATCTGGGAGATACCACACGCCTTCCTCTTTTCTGATTTTGTTGCGCTTTTATATCATGCAGTAACACACTGACATAGTGATTTATGTATGTCATCATGAAACAGAGACCCTCCAAATCCGAACACAAGTTGTCACAGAAGACGCATTTTGCGACCAGGTGTAAACAGCGGTGTGTCACACCTGACCACATATGATCGGATAACCCTAGACGCATCGTAATACCAGGTGGAAACGGGGAATTGCATCATTGCAAACTTAAACAAAAAATAAAATAAAATGTAAAATCAGATGAAGGAATCATGGAAGTGGGCGGCTGCTGCATAGCTCTTTTGATGCACTTTGTCCGCCACAGTTGTCTGATCTCTCTGAACTGTGAGATTTGTTTCTCACAATTCTTTATGGATTGTTTCCTTTCAGGATCATGGGTAGTGTAGCTCTTCTCCAGAAACTCCACTATTAAACATGTCTTGACGTATCCCAATGGTAATGCTTTTTTCCCCTCAATCTACCATTATTTGCCATCATTATTTCCATAAATTAACGTTGACCACCAATAAATATCTGTGTCAGCTATTGGAAAGGCTACATCATCTACAACAGCAGGCTAAAACAATGCCAAAATCGCTACTTGGCTATTTGTTTTATTGGTTTTAAAATTAATCATTAGGAATCACAGCCTTTGTGAGTTCAGTCAAAAGGAACGTTGTTTCAGAGGCAAAGCCAGTTATTATATTCTGATGAAAGATTATGAAGACTTTTTTGTATGGAATAACATTCACTGATGAATTGTGCACAATGACTAGGAACGTGTATAAAGAATGCAAATAGTCACGTTCATGTTGACTTTAAATATAAGTTCCCCATCCTTTGCAAAAGCAATGATTGAAACTTCTTTCCCAGTTCTTTTCAGCATTGAACAATGGTTTCGCTTTATTTCACAGCATGCCTAGCAAAAGCTGCCTTTTCTTTAGCACGGCCTTATCCTTATTTTCCCTATTCTCCCTTTCTGTATAGCATTCAACATAAAGAAGCTCTTTATCATTACATAGTGCTTTATTTCTTAAACAGCATCCATCTGTAACTTCAAAGAGCACAATATGCATTAAAATGAAATTACGTTCTGTAGAATAAAGACAAACTAGGATAAGATTAAAAATAAATTCTTCTGACAGCAGGTGCATATCTTCTCTTGCCACCCATTTTAATACTGAACAAATCAATAACAGTGAGGAATCCTTCCGGAGCTCTTGGTGCATGGTGGGGGTGCACGAATAGACTGGGCTGTGACAACTACTCATCAGCAAAACTATATACAGTCATAAGCCCCTTAAAGAGTGGGAGATCTGCTGTCTTGGTCATTTGACACAGCTCAATATCTTGCCAATAACTAATTAGAGAAAATGAAGTCACCGTGCTGCCAATCACTATCGGGGGAGCCAGTTATGAGATCCTGAGAAGGCAAAGTGCCACAGCCAATCAGAGTGCATGCTTAATTGCTTCTCTGGCTATACTGGAGTACTGTTTACTGCACAGTACTTACTACTTATTCCTTATGCATCAATAAATGTTTTAAATAGTACTATATATGTTTAACCCTCCTGAAATGTTCGGCTAATTTTTTAGATTTAAGAGTTAAAAACAGTAAAATAAAAAATAAAAAAGGCCTGGGTAGCTCAGCGCTGACTACCACATTGGAGTTGCAAGTTCGAACCCAGGGTGTGACTCAAGATGGCGCCGAGTATGGATGCTGCATTGCGAGCTCTGACACAACATAGTAGTGTTTTGTTTGTTTTGTTCACAATTCTTATGTTTTTTGTCTTGGATGTTGTCTGCCTTATTGTCTACGACAGACAAACACTTTTGGACATTGGTTCAGCAACTTCACACCGTAAACCGGACTTCAAATTCCTCAATGCCGACCCGCTGTTTACAAACACGCAAGCGGAACCCTTTGTCTGGGCTGCCCGGCCGCGGAAACACAAAAGGAAAAGGGGAAACAGAGCCGGCGTTCTCATCAAAGTAAGACGCCGCGCAAATCGACCCCCGCTACCCACTATTCTACTGGCAAATGTTCAGTCTCTGGATAACAAGCTCTGCGAGCTGAAAGCGCAGATCTCTTTCCAACGAGAGACGAGGGACTGCTGCATTATCTGCCTTATGGAAACTTGGATGTCTGCGGAGATTCCAGACTCAAGCCATTGAACCCGTGGGGTTCTCCGTGCACCGAGCGGACAGAGCGAAAGACCTCTCAGGTAAAAGCAGAGGTGGTGGAGTATGTTTTATGATCAACAAATCCTGGTGTGATCAGAGGAACATACATTCTATCAAGTCTTTCTGCTCTCCTGCTCTGGAATTTCTCATGCTTCTGTGTCAACCATTCTGGCTACCGAGGGAATTCACAGCGGTCATTATCACTGCTGTGTACATCCCGCCACAAGCCGCCACAGACCGGGCACTCAAGGAACTGTATGGGAGTATAAGTGAGCAGGAAACCGCGCACCCTGAGGCCGCGTTCATTGCGGCCAGGGACTTTAATAAAGCCAGTTTAATATCAGTCGCACCAAAATACCACCAGCACATTAGTTTCAACACACGAAGGGACCGGGTTTTGGACCATTACTACTCTCCCTTCCGGGATGGCTATAAAATCCCTCACCCGCCCACCATTTGGCAAATCGGACCACTCTTCCATTCTGCTTCTGCCCGCTTACAGGCAGAAACTGAAACAGGAAGCACCCACCCTCAGAACGATCCAGTGCTGGTCAGACCAATCAGACTCTACGCTATAAGACTGTTTTGATCACACGGACTGAGAGATGTTCCGGTCTGCCTCTGATGACGACATCGAGCTTTATGCTGATAGCTTAATGTGTTTCATCAAAAAGTGCGTGGAGGACGTGGTTCCGACCAGAACAATACGGATCTATCCAAATCAGAAACCATGGATAAATAACGATGTTCGTGCGGCACTTAATGTGCGGACCTCCGCTTTTAATTCCGGGAATGCGGAGGAGCATAAACAAGCCAGTTATGCCCTCCGAAAATCAGAACAGCAAAACGCCAGGTCAGGAACAAGATTGAAGGACAGTTCAACACCACCAACTCTAGAAGCATGTGGCAGGGAATTAACATCATCACGGACTTTAAAAGGAATAAAAACTCCACCATGAACACCACTGCCTCTCTCCCGGATGAGCTAAATACTTTTTATGCTCGTTTTGAGGGAAATAACACCGCCCTCGTGGAGAGAGCTCTCGCGGCCAAAGCTACAGAGGTTAGTTCACTCTCCGTCTCTGTAGCGGATGTAACCCGATCCTTCTGACGGGTGAATATCCGCAAAGCCGCGGGACCAGACGGCATTCCGGGCCGCGTCATCAGAGCGTGCGCGAACCAGCTGGCTGGAGTTTTTATGGACATTTTCAACCTTTCCCTCTCTTTGTCTGTAGTCCCCACATGCTTTAAAACATCCACCATTGTGCCTGTACCAAAGCAATCAAAAATAACTTGCTTAAATGACTGGCATCCTGTTGCTCTGACCCCCATCATCAGCAAATGCTTTGAGAGACTAATCAGAGATTACATCTGCTCTGCGCTGCCTCTCTCTCTTGACCCATTGCAGTTTGCTTACTGCAACAACCGCTCCACTGATGATGCCATTGCATCTACAATACACACTGCTCTCTCCCACCTGGAAAAAAAGAACACTTATGTGAGAATGCTGTTTGTAGACTACAGCTCAGCATTCAACACCATAGTGCCCTCCAAGCTAGATGAGAAACTCAGGGCTCTGGGCTTAAACAGCTCGCTGTGCAGCTGGATCCTGGACTTCCTGTCAAGCAGACGCCAGGTGGTTAGAATAGGCAGCAACATCTCCTCATCACTAACCCTCAACACTGGAGCCCCACAGGGCTGTGTTCTCAGCCCACTACTGTATTCCTTGTACACACATGACTGTGTGGCAACACATAGCTCCAATGCCATCATTATGTTTGCTGATGACACGACGGTGGTAGGTCTGATCACTGACAATGATGAAACAGCCTACAGAGAGGAGGTGCACATTCTGACAAACTGGTGTCAGGAGCACAACCTCTCCCTCAACGTCAGTAAGACAAAGGAGCTTGTGGTGGACTTCAGAAGAAAAGACAGAGAACACAGTCCCATCACCATCAATGGAGCACCAGTGGAGAGAGTCAGCAGCTTCAAGTTCCTGGGTGTCCACATCAATGAGGAACTCACATGGTCCACAAACACACTGAAGTCGTTGTGAAGAAGGCTCATCAGCGCCTCTTCTTCCTGAGACGGCTGAGGAAGTTTGGAATGAACCGCCACATCCTCACACGGTTCTACACCTGCACTGTAGAGAGCATCCTGACTGGCTGCATCTCCGCCTGGTACGGCAATAGCACCGCCCACAACCGCAAAGCACTGCAAAGGATGGTGCGAACTGCCAGACAGATCATCGGAGGTGAGTTTCACTCCCTTCAGGAAATATATACAAGGCGGTGTGTGAAAAAAGCTCGGAGGATCATCAGAGACTCCAGCCACCCGAGCCATGGGCTGTTCTCACTGCTACCACCAGGCAGGCGGTATCGCAGCATCAGGACCCGCACCAGCCGACTCCATGACAGCTTCTTCCCCCAAGCAATCAGACTTCTGAACTCTTGATCTCCCACGATCAAAATACATCAGCACTGCACTTTATTACCCTTACTCTTATATCTCACACCGGACTGTCATAAATTATATTATTATTATTATATTATATTCTCTCTTAACAACTGACTATCAACCGACAGCCTGAATGTCAATACAGTACAGTACTGTACATTCTATATATACTACTATATATACTTTTTTATATATTTTTATTTTTTATTTTTATTGAATAATGTGTATCTATATAGTGCGTATTGTATACTGTACAGTGTATGTTATTATTTGTATATTGTTGAGTGTAATTATGTGTATATCAGATGTTTAATTTGTGTTGTGTTTATTTGATGTTATTGTAAATTGGTATATGTCTCATCACTGTCACGACTGCTATGTTGATCGGAACTGCACCCAAGAATTTCACACACCATTGCACTTGTGTATATGGCTGTGTGACGATAAAGTGATTTGATTTGATTTTGAGAGTGTGTTGAGAGACTCCAGCCAGGGTTCTTAAGAAACCAATTGGCCTGGTTGCTAGGGAGGGTGGAGTCACGTGGGTTACCTTCCTCGCGTTCACTATGTGGCTGTTCTAGCTCTCGGTGGGGCGTGTGGGGAGTAATGCGTGCATGCCACGGTAAATAGCGCGAGCCTCCACACACACTAAGTCTCCGCAGTAACGTGCTCAAGAAGCCACGTCATAAGACGCACAGACTGACAGTCTTGGAAGCG
Source organism: Myxocyprinus asiaticus (assembly GCF_019703515.2). Classification (NCBI taxonomy): domain Eukaryota; kingdom Metazoa; phylum Chordata; class Actinopteri; order Cypriniformes; family Catostomidae; genus Myxocyprinus; species Myxocyprinus asiaticus. The sequence goes on along the minus strand of NC_059349.1, from coordinate 15,603,788 downwards.
GATGCAAATGAGATTTGTCCTCTGCCACCCGGATTGAGGGGAGTTAAGCCGACGTCACACTAGCTGATTTTTCGAGTGGTTTTCAGGTGTTAGCTTCATTTATGTAATCACCGGCCAGGCGGAGGGTTCCAGCAACAGAAAAAAGGATCCAACATGTTAGAAAAATAAAATCAGAAAGCGGATGCACAACAGTATGTTTGTATTGAATGTAATTTCTTTACTCACTGAAAGCTGCATATGGACATAGGCATTCTACGGCAAGCTTAGAGGAGATAAATACACAATCACACTTTCACAAGGTAAGGTTTCTCCATGAATCGCTTTCTAAATCACTCTTTTACAACTGTTTATGCTCACACGATACTTCTGTTGTTATTTCAGCAAGCTCCACGTGACGGAATAGAAAGAGTGTTGTGGTGAGTAGGTATGTATCACCCCTCCACTATTTTGCATTAGCAAGTGTGTCATATCTCCGACTGAAGAGAGCAAGATCTCAGTAAAACAGTCTGCAAGTGTGACACCCTTGGTCAGTGTTGGGAATTGGGCATGCCAAACTGGCAGCAAAGAAAAAAAAATTAATCTTAATCTTGCATTTGACAGTAGTTCCTTTGGATTCCCCACAACAATAAATAAATCATTAAAAATAATATATATTTTTTAAATTTGTGTGATACTTTCTTATATTTATGCAATATCAGGGTAATTTGGGTTGTCACTAAGATATTGTTGAGGTGTTTCTTGAACATTACTAAATGGTTGCATGTGGTTGCTTACTTGCCCAGGTCAAAAGAGACCAATCCCAAATCCTAATCACTAGATATGTGTGGGGACATTTACAATCAAAGTATATTTAATTTTGTCAATCATTTTTCGTCTGCCAGGCAGATGTTTTTATTCTGAAATAAATATGTGTTTGACTAAAAACCATGATTTTGTATTTGTTTCAAACGGATACAATTTGTAAGTATTCAAAAAATAATAATTTTTTATTTAAAATGAAGCATTTACTGTATTCAGAGTAGTACCACCACTGACATATACACTCATTGAACACTTTATTAGGAGCACTATGGTCCTAATAAAATGCCCGACATCGTCTTCTGCTGTTGTAGCCCATCCGCTTCAATGTTCGACATGTGCATTCTGAGATGCTATTCTGCTCACTACAATTGTACAGAGCGGTTATCTGAGTTACCGTAGCCTTTCTGTCAGCTTGAACCAGACTGGTCATTCTCTGTTGATCTCTCTCATCAAAAAGGCGTTTGCAGAGCTGCTGCTCACTGGATGTTTTTTGTTTTTGCCACCATTCTGAGAAAACTCTAGAGTCTGTTGTGCATAAAAATCCCAGGAGATCAGCAGTTACAGAAATACTCAAACCAGCCCATCTTGCACTGACAATCATGCCACGGTCGAAATCACTAAGATCAAATTTTTTCCCCATTCTGATGGTTGATGTGAGCATGAACTGAAGCTCCAGACCCGTATCTGCATGATTTTATGCACTGCACTGCTGTCATGAATAAGTAGGTGTAAAGGTGTTCCTAATAAAGTGCTCAGTGAGTGTAGGTGATGCTGTTTCATATAGTGTAAAAACCAAGCCTATGTCAATGTTCATGTTTGGAATCAAAAGGAAGGTGCTGTATCTGTACTCTACCGGGTCTTTCTTGACCCGAAAATTTTTTTGTCTCACGTTTTTTTTTAAAAACAGAAGTGTTTATTTAGAAAGAGACATCCATTTATCATCTTGGAAATACAGCTATTTGGCATCTATAATTGAATGCAATGTAAAATGTCTTCCGTCAGGCCAGTAAAATAATTAGTTAAGAAAGAGACACTAAAAATTCTTATTACAGTGTTGTCCGCTACACATTTTGGCAAAAGTAGCACGTCATCTGGGTATACTATAAATACAAACAGTATACATACTCTATACTGCAGCTACATTATGGTAGTTTAAGGAGAAGGTTAAAAAAAAAAAAAAAAAAAAAAAAAAAAACAACAACAACCAGAACAGTCTAAAGTCTAGTGCAGAAGCCTCTTAATAACATTTTGTGCTGTGGAGATCAACTTTGTAATGTTTTCAGCACAGATGCCACACTGGGCTGCCAACTAGAATTGAAAACTTTAGTAACAGTAAAACGGCACCTCTAGACTTAAGATTTATTGCTCTAGATTTAAGCAATTCAGTGAGAATATTTACAAAGATGAAAATCACCTCCCGTGAATACTTTTAAAGAGCCATGAACGGCAAGATCCTTGGCTTAATTAGTGCATTGAGGAATTATAAACGAAATACATTAAATTCAAAAGATGAATAGAGTGTCTATCCACCCACTGCCCTCCACAAAATGACTTGCAACCTTGATTCCCACGCAGGTCCAGTCAAGTGCTTTTAAATCATAACTGCACATCAATTCAGAATAGAAACAAAATAAAATAAAAAAAGCTTGTGTTACCTAACCTTTCAGAAAGATCTATCTGCAAACAAACACACATATACAATAGGTTGATTCAGATAAACACTGGCAGGGAGTAGCCAATAACAATTGTTTTATACAACAAATGCTCCAAGTTCATCTGCCTGCCCAGTTTGGCCTCTCTGGCAAATACTCTGGCATAAACCAATGGTTCAGCACTGCATCGATCTTTGCCAACTTGCTGCCACCCAGAATCGAAAGTGCAGCTTTGGGCAACATTCATATGTTGCAATGCAAATGCTATGACAGCAATACTTTCTCAATGTGAGATAGAAATTTAAATCCCATGCATTATCAAATTAGAGGCTCTACAGAGTTGCAGGAGAGCTTTCGGTGGCTGTCGATGCTTTATTCATGTGTAGTGTTACAAGAGCTTAAAAGTACCAGAATAGAAACTGAAAACAGACTTTAATTAGAAGTTGTGGACCATGTGAGGCCCATGCAGATTTCCACCTGGACTGTGATAATGCTGACTGAAAGGTCTGAGACACATTTATGTTGATGGGAAAGACAAAACACAGGACCAACTAGGCCAGAAAAACAGGACTAAAGTTGCTACAGCCCAACTGAGGAAAAACTGAAAGTGGGTCACATAAAAGTGGAGGGAGAAAAAAGTGGGAGGAAAAAAAAATAAAAAAAAACACCTAACCTGGATTGCAGTTTCCTGCACAATTTATTAATGCCATAAAGCAAGCCTAAGCACAAAGAGGCTGGAATGAAGTCATACTCACTCTGTTTTATCAGTCTCTTGTCCGCCACTATGACGTTTTCCGCATCAACTACGATGACTTTGCCGTCACGGGGCCCGACCGCAAAGTTGTCGAAGCTGACGTCCAGGAGATAAAGGGCAAAGTCAAAGTCGTTGTTGGTCAGCTGCTCGGCGATGTCCATCAGCTGCTTGGCAAGATCAACTCTCTTCTCCCAGGGTGCATTGTAGAAGCTCCAGAGCTCCTCGCCCACGTAATTCACTGCCACCATCCGGCCACAGGCGCCCAGGTATTTGGCAAAAGGCCATCCCTCATCAGAGGGGAAACTCTGTAGAGATAACACACAAAAAGAGAGAGTCAAGGTGAGAGAGTTTACACATGCAAACAAATAATGATGTTTTCAACACCTTGTTCCCAATGTAAGCCCAGTATCACAACGTATTGTTTGCTTAAAACAAAGTAGCCCTAACAAACTTTTCTTAAGTGCTGTGGATATTCGATAGCCCCATTAAAAATGGATAAGTGGGCATTAAACTTTAATCCCAAAGATAAAATTATTTAAAGGACAAAACACAGCTTTTGGTAACCAGCAGGAGCATTTCAACATCTGTCCTTTGTGGTCAAAACTGGAGAGGCTGAATCATCCTGTAGAGGGGAGCTTCCTGTTGACTGGAGACTGCTGTTCACAGCATATATGCTATGCAATGGACCTCTGGCAGAGCTAATCTGTCAAATATAACCTTTCACCAGCTCACACACTGTTAAAATCTTAAATCTGATAACTGCATAAGGCATTTCAGCAATGTGTCCAATTCATTACATTCATTCTGTCCTTGAGGTAAATTTTCTGACTCAAGTCAATTAAATGAAGACAGAAAAACAAGTTTCATATTTTCACTTTACCTTGACCTTTACTTAATTGCCCCTTCACTAAGGTCCGCCCCCGCTGGTTAACATTGCTTGCTCTGACTAGCTTTGCAGAACATAGGAATGAATGGGAGGTTGCCTTGAACGGCACGTTTTTGGCAAAATATTCTCATAAATGGAAATGCTAGTATTTTTACGTGGGCTGGAATGAAGAGTGACATGTTAAAGCATATTTATTTGACAGTTTTTGTAAAAATAATTGTTAAATTACACAGTCATTTGAAAACTGTGGAGACTGAATCAGAATCAAGGTAAATTATTATGTCACTTGAAAAGAGAAAAGTGTAATTTGATGGTGATAACACAACTGATATCATTAGTGTTAAGTGAACAGAACTGCTTATAACGTCTCATAACACACTCACTATGATGCTGTGAACTCTTAATTACTATCGCCTTTTGTAAGAGCTGAATCAATACATAAATGAATTAACGTTAAGTTATTACCTTTAATTTAGCTTGGAGCAAATGCAGGTGTCCTTGCTAGTGTTATACATGTTCATTTGGGAATGAGGGCTGACACAGTTTAATTCATAGCATGCTCTTCTCGAGATTTATTTAAAGATTAAACAAAGAGAAAGAAAAAAACTGCATGTATCCTCTCTAGTTACCTCGTGCCCAGCAACACATTTTTTGTTTTTGTTTGATCATTTCTATAAAATTCTGCTTAAAACTGCTCAAACACACATAACTCCCGTAGACTCTCGTTGGAAAAAAAGCAAGCGCTTGTCAGAGAAATGGTGCACGGCAACAGTTGTTATGATAGGATTGGTCAAAAACACTTTTCAGACAGGGCTTGGCAAAGCGTCAATTACTGATAATGGCTCCAAGTCTGTTAACTTCATTATGAGGCTTAATATCATTAAGTATTGAACTGCAATGTGGAAAAGATAGCTGTTCTAGTGTATCCGGGTCTTCCATGACTCCACAGTTTGCAGTTGCATACAAACCCATTGATGACACAATCTCAACTAATGATCGACCGATATGGGTATTTTAATGGCCGATGCCGATATCCAGAGTGCAAGGTGCAAATTATAAACCAATAATCCTCTCAGCAGTCCGAACTGTACTTTGTAGTCTTCTGATGTCTGATTTCGTTGCTGAACCAAACCAGACAGTTATTGAAGTGCAGAGGGCAGACTCAATGACTGCTGAGTAAAACTGTATCAGCAGCGCCTGTGGTAGGTTGAACTTCCTCAGCTGGCGAAGAAAGTACAACCTCTGCTGGGCCTTATTCACAATGGAGTCAATGTGCGTCTCCAGTGCCCAGGAACCTGAATGACTCCACTGCTGCCACAGTGCTGTTTAGAATGGTGAGGGGGGTCAGTGTTGGGGTGTTTCTCCTAAAGTCCACAATGATCTCCACCGTTTTAAGTGTGTTCAGCTCAAGGTTGTTTTGAATGCACCAGACAGCCAGCTGTTCAACCTCCCTTCTGTATGCAGAATCATCATCATCTCGGATGAGGCCGATGACAGTGGTGTCATCTGCAAACTTCAGGAGCTTGACAGAGGGGTCTTTGGCGATACAGTCATTGGTGTAGAGGGAATAGCTAGACATATCCTGTAGCATCTCCATCTAGCAATGGCAACAATGAAGCAAAAGGTCCATTAGGCTTGTAAAGAGGTACATTCTCTCACTGATCACTTTACTAGGAACACCTGTACACCTACTTATTCATGCGATTATCTAATCAGCCAATCGTGTGGCAGCAGTGCAATGCATAAAATCACGCAGATACGGGTCAGATGCTTCAGTTAATGTTCACATCAACCATCAGAATGGGGAAAAATGTGATCTCAGTGATTTCGACCTTGACATGATTGTTGGTGCCAGATGTGCTAGTTTGAGTATTTCTGTAACTGCTGATCTCCTGGGATTTTCACGCACAACTGTCTCTACAGTTTGCTCAGATTGCTGCCAAAAACAAAACAAAAAAACATCCAGTGAGTGGAAGTTCTGCAAATGGAAACATCTTGTTGATGAGAGAGGTCCCCGGAGAATGGCCAAACTGGTTCGAGCAGACAGAAAGGCTCTGGTAACGCAGATAACCACTCTCAGAATGAACAACACGTTAAACTTTTGGTGGATGGGCTACAACAGCAGAAGACAACGTCGGGCACTATATTAGGACCATAGTGTTCCTAATAAAGTGCTCAATGCTTGTATGTCTGTAAAATGTTTTAACCCTCAGAGACCCAAGCACTGACATTGATGTATTTTCTTCTTTACTCCTTGCAAGTGTTTTTAGGAATACATTAATTATAAAAATCTAGATTTTTTACGCATATTTTGTTTTGGTGTGAATTGTGTGTGACTAAAGCCCTGGGTATACTTCCATTTTGATGCAAACGCTCAGCATCAGCATACAGTCAAACGTGAGCCTGTCAAAGTATACTCCACATAACTGTGCTCATTGAGACACTGCACTTTCACTTCAGGAGTTTAGACCCCACAGGGCTCGACATTAATGCTTGTCTGCTTGTCCAGGACAAGTGGATTTTTGAAGGAGCAATTGAAAGAGAATTTTACTTGCCCGATCGTACAAACAGACTGATTAAAATGTCAATAACAAAAAAATAACCAGCTATATTTGTGATAGCCTAGACCTGTGTCACTTATTAGAAAGTTCACATTCTTCTTCTGCTGTTGAACGTAATCAAGAGCATGTAATTTTATAATTCGCAAGCGATCTAGTAACAGCTGCGCCCTGTTTGATTGACAGGCGGCATGTGTGTGTGCGCTGAACATACGCGTGTGTTCTGAAAATGCTCACGCTAATTCGCACCTTAACGGTCAAATACATTTCAAAATTCTGCCAAAATGCCCATATTGGTGAGGTAATTCATGTAAACACAGAGAGTGATGTCTAAAGTGAACATACACAGCAGAGAAAAAAAGCAGATTTGTATTTAACTGTCTGACATGTAAGTATAAATACATAGAGTATTTTAAACTTTTTTTAGAAAAAATACTCAACATAAACTTTGACGTTACTTAAGAATGTAACTTAAATGTCCTTTTTTCTCACCGGACAAGTAACTTTTTTACTCGGACAAGTGAATGACCAATTTACTTGTCCGGAGGACAAGCACATGACAATGCTTAAATGTCGAGCACTGTCCCATAAAGATCTCTTTATATTCCTTCAGACTCGAGTTATACAAATGCAGGTATGTCCAGACCTCCTCACACATGCACTTGACTTGCACATCCACTGCTGTGGTTTTTATCTTCATCTCCTGATGTTTAGCAGCAATTAAATCTTCTTAACGCTCCTTTGTGACAGCAACGGCTCAAATGTGAGTATTGCCACATTATGGACATGCTAATTAGTGCAAATAACACCAGCTGCATGCGCAAAAATCGGGCTGCGTGCATTTAGTGCTTGCGCACTCTGCTGATGACAAAATCTGTGTCATGCGTGAGCGTTCGTGTCTGACCGAAGCAAACAATGGCAGTCAACAAGAAAATCTTGATTTTTAAGCATACTTTTCTTCAGGGTGAATTTTGTGATTTTAGCAAGCTGTGACATTCAATATTATTTTCTCCCTCCAAAGCAGTTGTTGTGATACAGTACAGACTGTCAGCTATGGTGTATTTTTTAAATTATTTTCTTTAACATTTTTTTAAAACAAAAATGGGTATAATTTAATTGCTTCAAACAAATGTGCAATTCTGCTGTGCTAGGTCTCAATATAAAAAATAAATAAATAAATAAACAACTTTTTTTTTTTAAATCACAATGCACTTTTCAATGATTAATAATGTTACTGAATTTAGCATTTTAGTTTTAGGACTACTAAATGTTTTAGTTTTAAAATTTAGGTACTCTGAAATATTAAGTGCTAATTAAGTTGTATTCCAGGCCTGACTGTTATACCACCCAGCCTGTGACAACCAGTCAACTCAAGACTACATAACAGGGTGATATACTAGACTACCTTTGGAAACACGTTGCCATCAGGTTTCTTTCTCAGAGAGTGTCAAATGTCTGTAAAAGGCCATGTCCTGGGTTAAAGTGAGGTTGAATTGTTCCAACTCCTGGAGAGAAAAAAAAAAAAAACAACCCTCGCTGTGTACTGCAGAAACTCATTGGACGCCCCTACACCTCACTGAGGAACTTGTCTGCAAATTTAATTTACCAAATTTGTTCCTATTTTCAGTTAGATACTGGCATATAGAAAATGAGTAAAACATTGTTCCCTTCATCGTTCAATAGTAGGTGTAAAAAAAAAAAAAGAAATATGGCCTTAAAAATATGATTATTATAATCAAATTCTAGAATAATTCCTAACATGTTGTAAACTGCAGATATGCCATTTTAACCAATACAGTATACATACCATGTGAAAAAGTTAAAAATGGAAAATATATAGAACATTCTAGACCATAGATGTGGCTCAGCCTCTCCTTTTTCGCCTGTTTTATTGTCCGCAGGGGGAAATCCTGAGTCAGAATGTTTAGAAAAGTGCACGCCTTTCATCAAAAAGCTGCATGAACTAGGTATCATTTATGTTCATAGAAAAACAGTGCAGGACAAGCTATGCCGAATGTAATACTTAGGTTTAAGGATTTAAACAAATTACCAGCTTATAGTACCACCACAAATCACGTACATTTACAGGCTACTTCATAATATAATCTTAAAAAAAACAAAAAAAAAACATGCCAAGCTTGTTTTGTAATAGGAGCGTACAGATGACCTATGATGATGCCTTGGAAACCACCTTCATGAAGTTGCATGCCACCTCCCTTTTACTTGTATTAAATATCTTCTGCTTGCATGATGCACTGATGTTATCAAATAGCACAATGGCATTACAGTGGGTTCTGCTCTGTTACATTCTGCTATCAAATTTCCTGAGAACCTCATAATGCATCTAATGTAACAAATCACTAATTTGTGTTCTAAACCAATACTTTACATTACCACTTACTGTTTGCAAATTAAAGATATTCGCAAGAAGCATTACCACATGTAAAGGAATACAACATTTCCATACTTTTCACTTTAATTGAAACCAGGCCTTGACATTGAAAACAGCTTGTAGAATTTCTTTGAAATAAAAAGTGTCCAGAAACAACAAGCTTTTTTTCACCCTCTCCCTTTTTCCAACTTGAAATGCATCTCTTGCTGTAATTGAAGCTCTGGCAACTAACACTTAAGACCGTTTCCTTATCCATAAAGCTGCGACATTGCTCAAGGACTCAATAAGCTTACAATATAAATAACCTTCAAAATCATATCAAACCATTTCTAAAGAGACATTGAAGAGCAACGCTTTACCAAAATAGGTCAGAGATCCAAGATCTTCGATAAAAAAAAATATATATATATTATTAGTATTTGAATCAACAAACGCAAGCGTAAACTCCTTAAGGTAAATTAATGGCATGTTGAAAAGCTGCAACTACATCCAAGGTCAAATCCAATTATACAGTAGAAGTGACTGTTTAGATGACAAATATTGTCACCTCAAGCCTCAGGGGGTCACAGCTATACGTGCTATCCAGAGTGATAAAATCAGACTAATTAAATCAAAGACTGTTGTAAGATGAGTATAGCGCTCTACAAACACACAACAAACACAAGCAACGCACAGAATGTGCAGAGAGAATTGTTGGAAATGTAACTTGTTTGTTTTTCCAACCCAGTGAAAATCCTACCTCATCAACAATAGAAGAGCGTGTTTGTATGTGTTTGCACTCTACCCCTAAATAAACTCCCAACAATGGCTGCATGACTCAGTGTAGGTGGGTTCAAGGCCGGTGAAATGTGGTTTAAATAAAAGCACTGTTAACATAATGTCATGACAGGCGGGCAGGTGCTGGATGTATATATCCAAGAGACACCCTTCTAATCTAACCTGCTGTTAGGGTGGTGGTAGCTCAAAGGGCTAGTAACCTGAAGGTTGTTTCAAACCTTGCTAGGGCCATTCCAGACCTGGAGATCTCAATATACTTCATTCGAAATCGCAAACAAAAGGATGTGACTTCATTTAGAACAAAATCTGGCCAAAAGAAGGTGTTTTTGAGTTCGTTTTGTTGGTTAATTAACAGCTCGCCTTGGAAAACTCTTCAGAAAACTTCTTACCAGCTGCTAAACACCTTCTTACTGCCATTGGTCCACGTCATTGGTAGGTGTAAACTGGAGCTCCACCTACCTTGAGGCCGGCAGCTAATTCCCGTTCATGCCATTCATTCAGTTAACATCAATCAACATGAACACACCGGTGTGCAGTTATTAGCAAGCTGGTGCAAACTGACCAACATCTGTACTATCGTTCGTGCAGAGACATTGTCCAAGAACATGTGATGCAATATTTTTGAATCGGCACATATTATGGCCGCATATAGCGTGTTAGCGCATTAGCGTCATGAATTCAGAATGTAAACAAGACAAATTGTGCATTTCCTATTGCATATCAGGGTGTTTTCTCACTTGGGTCATCTTTAAAAGAACCAAACTCAGACCGCTTTAAGTGGACCAAGAAGTGAGTTGCATTTGCTTTGCATTCACACTATCTGTGACCTCTAAAGTGGGCTCAGATCTCTTTTTGGTCCACATGACCCGTTACGGGGTCTAAGTCCATTTTGCATTTACACAGTGCTGTTTTTGTGAAACCCAGACCCTTTTTAAAAGACAAAATTTATGATAATTTTTATTATTATGGCAATATTAAATGTTAAGAGTACAATTTGCTCTACATATTAACTTGTGAGATTATTAAACATGTTTAATACCCTTAAAATAAATAAGCATGAGTACAGCTGTCTTTGTTCAATAAAACATTTTATTGATCTTTTGCATCAAAAAAGAACTATTACACAGTGTAAATATATAACACCTTGTTCTTATACATTAAGAGGGAAAAGCAATGCATTTAACTGAATGTATTGTATTTTTAATATCAATAATACTGTATTTAAAGACAAATTTCAAGACATTAAAATCATGTATTATGGTAGATTAGTCATATTACCAACAAAAAATAAGATTGATCATGGTTTTGCCTATTGAAAGTTTAAGGCAACATCCATTCATTGAAAACAATAGCAATATATTCCTATCGTAATCTCTTAACTGCCACACACCATTCCAACCCTCAAGTCTTCATTTGCACAGAACACCGAAGAAAGATTTGAGTTTATTTTGTGAATAGTTTAAATAATTTTCATCAGCAACTTACTCTGTCATCTCCATAGAACATAATAAGCGACTCATCGTGTCTCTTCTGTGCGCCATAATTACTGGTGTACGGTAACATGTCAGGGTCAAACAAGTTTGGCATTACGCAAATGAGAAAATCAAGTGAGCCCGGAACGCTGTGTTCACAATGCACGTTATTAGTGAACCGAACCGTAGGCTGTAAGCGAACCGTACTCAGACCACCTCCCGAGATGGTCTCGGTTCGGTTCTTTTAAAGGGAGATTGTTCTCGTACTTTTGTGTTACACCGTCATATGGCAATTTACTGTCCTATGATCACCAAACTCTCATTAACATACAGACTTCTATGCTCGCCAGATGCCGCCGGGATCCTGGTAGTTGGAACTTTGCCCATCCTGGATTCCTTTCGTCTATATCAGTGGGACTCTGTCGCTTGTATTGTTGCTTTCACATAAGAAGCATCACATATGAGGCAAGCGAGGAGGTGTATTACTAAGAGCAAAGAGAGTTTCGATCCTCCGAAATGCATCCTTTAACCATGCAAACGCATTGTTTTCAGACTTCTGCGTTCTTCCGGAACACGCACACCTTGCTACCATGGAGAAGAGTCGCTCATGGCTCCTCCCTGTTGTTCCGGATCAGCTGATGGCAACTCGTCGGTGTGCCGAAGAGCAGAGTCTTGGCTGGATGCTGTGGACTTGTGCCCTCTTGCAGAAATCTCTCCAAATTACTGCATGTTTTTAAATTCCCCTAGATCCTCTGGATGGCGAGGGTATAGCAACTGTTTTTATGAAGCATTTTAAATTTTGTCAACTCTCAACTGAAAAATATACCAGCTTTGAGTTACAACTGTTTAAGGTGGAGCTTGCATCTCCTGTGCTTTGTGCACTTATTTATAGACCTTCTACATATAACAACGTCTTTATTCTAGAGATTTTTCATCTATCTTTGTTCCTACTGTTGATAATTTTCTTATTCTTGGAGATTTTAATATTCATGTGTGTTGTCCATCCAAGCCTTTGGCTAGAGAATTCTTAGAACTCACTGACTCTTAACTTCACCCAGTCCATCTCTGGGCCTACACATAGGCTCGGTCATACTCTGGATCTTGTTCTGTCTTTAGGTTTTCCTATTACTAATATTGTCACTGATGACATCCATTTATCAGATCATACTCCTATCCTTTTTAATGCTACACTTCCTCTGTCAATTCCCATAACTAAATCTATGGGCCATGAGTCTACAGAAGTGAGCTTTTCTGAGGCTTTTCTTGCTTCTCCATTCTCCCTTATAATTGAATACCCTTTCCCTTGGCCTAGATACAGAAGAACTTACCACTTTGTTTAGTTTGACATGCACAGACATTTTGGATGTGGTTGCTCCATCCAAGCTTAGGCAACCAAAAAAAAAAAAAAAAAAAAATATTCGCCTTCAGCCCTGGTTGAAAAGTGAAATCTGAGTCCTTAGTCAAGAGTGTCGGAAGCCAGAGAGGAAGTAGAAAAAAGAAAAGCTCCAAATTTCTTTAGAGATTTTTAGAGATTCACTGGAGAATTTTCAGTGTGTACTGAAGGCAGCAAGAGCAAGCTATTTTTCGGATATTATTCACAATGATTCTCATAATGTTTTGTTTAAAACTATAAACAACATGCTAAAACCTGTAGTCCCATCTCTGAAGTAAATATAAAAACCTGTGATGATGACTTAATTTTTTTCTTAAATAAAATATCCACAGTTCTGTAGAATCAACGTCAAGATCTAACTATTTTAGTAATTTTGAACCTGTATCTTTTTCACAGCTAGTAAATACAAATCACACATATGAAACTTACAACTAATGTTTTTGATCCCATTCCCTCATGTTTGTTGATAGGCCTGATAGACACAGTAGGCCCCAGCATCCAGTCTATTATAAATAGCTGTTTAACTAACGGCATTGTTCCTACTTGCTTCAAACATGCAGTGGTTCAGCCTTTTCTTAAAAAATACAATTTGGATCCCAGTGTTTTAAATAATTTCTGACCTATAGCAACCCTTCCATTTTTATAGAACGTACTTGAAAAGGTTGTTTTGTCTCAGCTTGGTCCTTTTTTATTAGATAACAATATTTTAGAAAAATTTCAGTCAGGCTTTCGAACATACCACAGTAAATTACGTAAAGTAACTAATGATATAATGCTGGCTGTTGATCCTGGTCATGCAGTGGTTATGATTCTGCTTGACCTAAGTGCCACTTTCAACACAGTCAATCATGACATTTTGTTAGGCCGTTTGGAGGGTGAGGCTGGTATCCGTGTTAATGCCTTAAATTAGTTCAGGTCTTATTTAACTGACAGGACCTTTTGCATTAATATTGGAAGTTTATGTTCTTCATCAGCACCCCTTAGTTGTGGCGTTCCTCAGGGCTCTATCCTTGGGCCTATCTTATTTTCACAATAAATGTATCCATTAGGTTCCATTTTCTGCAAGCATAATATTTCATACCATCTCTATGCAGATGACACAGTTGTACATTCCTCTTAAACCAGGAGACACTCACTCTTTCAACTCCCTCCCTCAGTGCCTGGAAGATGTTAAGTTGTGGTTAGCGAGACATTTTCTCCAGCTTAATAATGATAAGACAGAATGTATTGTTTTGGTTCTCCTACTTCCACCAATGAGATCAAGAACAGATTAACTTCCATTTAAATGAATGTGTCTGACCATGTTAAAAGCCTTGGTGTAACCTTTGACCTAGCCTTGAAATTTTATAAACAAATAAACAGTGTTGTAAAAGGTTCTTTCAACTACGAGGTATTTCTAAACTGAAATCTATTTTATCTGTTAAAGAACTGGAAAGAGTGATTCATGCGTTTATATCCTCTTGCCTTGACTACTGTAATTCCCTATATAGGGTAATTTCACAGTACCATTTTTCCCGCCTGCAACTGGTACAGATTGCAGCTGCAAGGCTTCTGACAGGTACTAAAAAGAGGGAACATATTACACCTGTGCTGGCGTCTCTTCACTGGTTACCAGTTCAATACAGAATTGGGTTTAAGGTGTTGTTATTTGTTTTCAAAGCTTTGCATGGTTCAGCTCCACAATACATTGTGGATCTTATCTGTCCCCATCAGACTTCAAGACCTCTGAGTTCTTCCAGTCAAACGCTTCCGTCTGTCCCCCATTCATGATTTAAATCTAAAGGTGATCGTGCCTTCTCTATAGTTGCTCCCAAACTTTGGAACTGTCTTCCTTTAACTATTAGATCCTCACCAACTTCAGTGACTTTTAAATCTCATCTTAAAACATTTTATTTATTTGTATTTATTTGGCATTTAAAGTAGAGCAATGGCATTGGTGTTGATGAGTCTTTTGAATGTATTATGTTTTTGATTTCATGTTATTACATGTCTTTTATGTATTCTTATATGTTATATTCTTTCTTTTAATTTGTATTTTTCTGGGAAGCACTTTGGTCTACGGAAGTTTTTTTTTTTTTTAAATGTGCTATAAATTTTTTTATGTATTGTACTGTTTGGATTGTTCACATATGGGCCAAAAATCCCATGGACTGCACTCAGACACCTGAAATGGACCAAGTGTGAAAACACCCTAAATTAGGGCTGCCCCCTAATAGTCGAACAAATGTTAGTCGATGAGAAGAGTCTTTGATGACCAAGTTTTGATTGGTCGTGTTGGTCGCAAAAAAAAAAAAACTCCACAGGAAACCGACGAAACACAATAAAGCAAATTTTATTTATTTTAACAAAAAATTCTAATGAAACTGGAAAAACAAATTAAGTGCAATTAAAATGTGTGTTGTTCAACTTTTTGAAAGATGGCTTTACAACAGTTGTGAAGGGCAACATCTCTCTGGCAAAGAACCTACTTCATCTGTGCATTCTCTACCGGTCAGGCATTTCGTTGTCCGGGAAAATACATCATGTGTGTGAATAAAATTTGTTTTGTTCCCTCAATGATATATATACAATATCCAATTACATCGGCAACACTGGGGCTGAGGGATCGGTGAATATTCTTGATTTAGTGATTTTGCATTGAAAATTAAATTAATTTATTTAAAAAACTTAAATCAAAATACATTTCTAAATTCAAATTGCACTCCAAACGAAATGAAGCAGCAATTAAAATAATTAAGTGATAAAAGAATTATATTATATTATATACACACACACACACACACACACACCTTTCCATTTACCGTCAGGCAAGTATCCGTCTAAACATGCAGGCGGAAACTTACACAATGAAGACATAAAAACAATTATAAATGTAAAAATAATAATTATTATGATGATAATAATCACTGAAATATAAATCATAGTTTGAGGTGAATGTGTTTTTGTATTATTTTGTGTTTTAATCACAGATGTATAGGCTGCAGTGATGTGGTCACAATGAACTGCTCTGTGGAAATAAAGCGAACTGAACTCAAAGCACCTCCTGAGCTGAGATCTGAGGTCATTTGCAGCACTCATAGATGATACTGTTCTTGCAAAAATAAAAAATACAAATCGGAAGACAGAAACAAAGCGTGAGAACCTTTTACATGCGCGTGTTCCACGAGACTGCACGCCTCCATACAAACAGCGTGTCATACATGCGCATAGACAACTTTTCTGTCATCTGTTCTTAATAATATAATAAAGTGTGTTTCTTCAAGCGTGTGTCTGTGTCTCTACGGGCAAATTATTTGTAATATTAATTTGATAATAATAATAGCCTAATAATAATAATAATTTAATACATTCATGGAAAAACAAGCCAAATATCATCTTGACATGGTCAAAGGCATCAGCTATTGGGGATAACTCTGACCATCGTCGATCCCCGAAATCATCATCTGTCGGCACAACTCTAATGTGCATTTCTCTCTATAAATTAACAAAATGTTCATTCTCCTTGCTGGTTTTTCCAACACATTCAGAATCATTACCACTTTTGCCGGTGTCGCTGCGGCTCGCTTTGTGCATGCGTTTGTAAAATGTATATTTTAAAGGCTCATTATTACGGTTTAGTATTTCTCTGTAATGTAGAACAGTGTTAGCAATGTTACTTATTACATTCTTTCTCAGCCCTCAAACCATTTTCTGATGCCCCCAATATATATAAGTAATTAAATTAATATCATAAACGTGCGACAACTAGTCGACTAGGAAAATCTTTGGTCGGGGGCAACCCTATCCTAAATTACTTTAAATAATCATAGAGTGGTTAAAAAACCTTCTTTTACTAATCTAGTGTGAATTCTACTTCAGGCATAAAGTCATTGATAAAACGTTTTAATGCCACATTAGTTAAGGTTTTACATGTAGCGTCCTCATATTTAAATGTAATCTAAACTCCTCCCACAGTGGTGTGGCGGGTGTCTGAATGTTCGCAAACAGTATACCGTTGCTCAGCTGTTTCAAAATTCTTTTTACCCCTGAATGAAAAACTTCTCCTGAAGTATATCGGGGCCTTTAATGGAATTGCCAATCACCAAGACACTTCAGAAAGACTGCCCCTGTAATATATGTACTAAAGCTTCTTTAAATAAGAATGCATCTGCTTGACAACCAATATATAAATGCAACTTCCATTTAGGTGTCGAAGCTCCCAAGACTACAGTTTGCTTACACTCTCTGCAATTATAGAGCCTGTAAAACTGGTGCTGAAGTGTGAGGAGGGAATATTAACTCTGCACAGATGGCTATGCTCTAAGTGACAAACAGTCACAAAATATACAGCATTGCTGTATTATTGCAGCAGTGATTATTTTTGAAGAACAGACGAAAGAAAAGCTGCAGATGCGCATCTGATTTGATTTGTGTGCGCAGTGAGCTATGCTGTTCACGAGTGCAATGAAAGCGCTTCTCCAAGACACGCACATTCACAGAGTTCTGGGCCTCGTTTCCCAATAACTATTGATCTTGGCTGTTAAAGAGCATTTTCTACGAGCGATTTTATGAACGTTCCTTATTTTTTATGTGCGCCCAGTGTGTGATATAGCCCCTGCCACACTCTAAATGCGAGGAGGCTCAATCCAGCCACGAGCTCCTCGTTCAAATGCAGGCATTTCATGTGCGAGAAATTTTACTCATCTACCCGCAACAGGTGGGAGACCTGTAAGACATCTCGGAGTGACACATGACAAGAAATGCTGTTAGTCAAAAAGACACACGCTTGAAGAAACATACTTTATTATATTTTTAAGAACAGACAAAAGAAAAGCCGTCAATGCTCGTGTCTGATGTGCTGTTTGGCATGCAACAGGACCCTGTCTCATGGAACAAGTGCATGTAAAGAGTTATCACTCCTTTGTTTCATTCGACTGAAAACTGTTTGCAAGAATAATGTCGTCTATGAGAATGCTGTAAATTATCTCTGATCATCTAGTGAGGTGCTGTGAGTTTAGTTTGCTTTATTTCCACGGAGCAGTTCGCACTTTCGCATTGTGAACGCAACTCCGCAGGTTCAGTAATATATACAGGTATCTTTGTATTAAAGAAACAAAGACGAAAGTGATCAAATCATCAAAAAAAGACACATTCACCTTGAACCTAAAACTGAGTTCTATTTTTTTTTCTTTAGGCAGCATAAACTGTTTTACCAAAACACAATACAAACACATTCTATAAGAACACACATTTAGCAGCACTTATTGGGAACACAAGGGAATTTATTAGGCTTATTTATTATAATGATTATTATAATTATCTTTATATTTATAATTGTCTTTAGTTCTTAATTTGTAGGCTATTAGTAATTTTCCAATTTGTCATTGACAGATGCTTGCGTGATAGCAAATGGGGCCATTGGAGACGGTAAATGTTTAGATTTGGGGAGGTGGTTATATATTAGATTTTTTTAATCACCATTATTTTAATTGCTTTTTTCATTTTGTTTAAATTGCAATTTGAGTAGTCTATGGGCAATATAAACTTTTTATTTTATTGAAAAACGTTGTTTTTGAAAATAGTAAATTATTCGTTTGTGCTATGGCTCTTTCGAAAAAATTCATCAACCATAAATTAAAAAATTGGCTCCTTAGTGAAAAAAGGTTCCCGACCACTGATCTAACCTCTTAATTTTGCTCTCAAAGTGCACCAGATTGATGCATTTAAATTCAAAATGTACAAAATTTTCTTACGGGGGACCATGTCCCCGGACCCCCCAGAGGATCCGAGGTCCACCCACCACAGTCTCACATAATCCTGTGGGAAACACTGCTGTTACATCAAAGCCAATCTGTGAAGTTTCTGGTCTCTGATCTACTAATTTAAATAATCTTTTGTCATATGTATATGCAGCTCTTGCAATAATAACTTTAAATTAATAATTATTTAATAAGTATATTTTATACCAATGTATTTTCTAGGGATGCACCGATATGGAAATTCCAAAAACAAGAGGCTCAGCTTATAAAGCCAAGTCCAGGGCACTTCAAATGAAATCATACATGAAGTGGATAATTGCTTTTATTTTAAAACGACTTCAAACGCAGAAAACAAGGAACCTGCAATAAAACATTTAAATTTCTTCTACATTTACCAAAATGTAGCCTACTTTGAACTAGTTAAATATAGAAATTTTACATTCCTATGGCCAACTGTTTTTTTTTTATTATTTAAAATCTTTTGACTCTGCAATTTATAATTTGATGAGTGAGCTACTTTTATAAATACAGCCCCTTGCACTTAATTCAAACTTGTCAAAAGACCAAAATAAGGAATGCAAACAAGTCTCAAACTCACTATCGAACAAGAAAATAGAAAAGAACAAAGAAACAAAACTAACACTTTATAATAACTTTCATTAATAACCCATTTATAAACATTAAATAATGATTATCAGATCAATAGTTAATGTATATTCAGATAGTTAGAAATATGAGATAATGTGCTTGTTCATGTTAACTAATGAATTTAACATTAACTAATGCTCTGTTAAGCATTATGTAATGTAAATATAAATTCGTACAAATGTTATTAAATTGGGGGCCTGAGTAGCTCAGCGAGTACTGACGCCGACTACCACCCCTGGATGAATGAGAACATTTTACCATGATCATTCAAAACGGCAAACCTCCGAAAAATCACTTTGTAAAAACAGAGAAACCCCTAACAGAGCAGAGTCTACATGCAAAAAGTGAAGTCCATAATAAAACCCGTATCAACATCGGCTTGGCTTTTCAGAGGTGGTGACAACTCCGAGATCTGAAAGGATTTAAAAGCGACCCAGAGATGGCTTTTTTCTTACTCAACAGGTAAGATATTTTATTGATATGGTTTATGTATAGTTGTGTAATCACACACACATACATACATAAACATTTTAACAAATGTTACATAATGATTAACACATTATTTGTTATTGTACATTTGAATGCTAACAAATGTCATTCAACTTTTTTATATACAATTATACATTTATTTAGAAATTATTACAGAAATTATTAGTATTTTTCACCACTTCCAACACTATTCAAGTTTACAAATTATTAATTAATGTCCAGCTAAGTAGTAACATATGTCTGTAAAAGCCACACATTTACTGTTTGTTTATTGATGTAAGCATGCTTTTACTTTTTACAAATCATTTATTAATTATTTGTTCATATTTTTGCAGTACCCAATCTAAAGTTGAAACTATTTATATATTGTTATGGTTTATAAAAGGTTTACTAATAATTATTTAGCACATTTATGACTGGACTTTGAGCTACAGTAACAAAGTTTGTGTAAGGGGCGGTTTGTTAAATTTAGATATTAGATATATTATAAAGTTTTACCGAAACAAAATGCTTGTGTGGCAGTAAAATGGGGTATTTACTAAGATCCAGTATGATATTCTAAAGCAAAGTCTGCTGTGTGCTGACGTGTCACATCATGCAGAAGACACCGATCAAAACCCTCATGGTGAATAGTGTGTGCCTGAAAAAGCCATAATTTATCGGTTTTAATATCAGCCTAATTTTCTTTTCAGACCAATAACTGTTAACTTAAAAATTCACATTTATTAGCCGATAACGATATGACCGCCAATATATCGTGCATCGCTAGTATTTTCCTTGAAAATGTAGTAGGATATAGGTCGTTCACCCACTTAACCATTACTCAAGTCTAGCTTATTGGTCCATCATTTAAAATGTTCACTTCAACGCACTCACTGCAGACAGCTTCAAGCCTTTGTGGCACTATGCATCATCTAAAAGTCCAGTGTAGAACGGGTGTTAAGATGAACACTCTATTTAAAAGGAATCTTGTTGAGTTAATACAAGTTAAGTTCCATTGACAAAATCTCTGCCGTCAGTTACTACAGAAAACAAGTCATCTGTCAGTTTGTAAAATCTGGCAAAAATCATGTTTATAGTCACACACTTACAATGGAAATCAATGGGGTATGGCATTGCACCAGGATAAAGGCCTTTGCCTTTACCAAACGCAAATATTCGGCGTGATTTCTCGCCAGCAGGAGGTGAAGCCACTGGAAGTGTTCGAGCGGCCATCTTGGTGTACCCAAACAGTCATAGATCATCAATAACTAACAGCTGATATAGCTGCCATTTCAAGTAGAAAAATCTGTAATATCTGCTTGTTTTAGGCTGACAACCCGTCCTTTCCCTTGGAGGGTTCTTAAAAAGTCATACCGGTATTTCTAAGTCGCCTAAAATGGCCGGGATTTGCCTGTTTTCCTATTGAAGTGCTCTCTGTAGTCATACATAGATACATCATACATTCTGTGTGCATTTACCATTTAAACTTACCGTATCAGTTTAAATCATCTTTGCTTTGCTTGTCTCTCTCATTCTCTGCGTGCCCGCTGCAAATGTGTGTTAGGGAGAGAGGGAGACCGCGAGAAAAATTCGCTTTTTATTGAAAACATTTACCATATGTGAAACAAGTAACTCTGAACGAACACTTCAGTTTTGTAAATAAATATTTCTGAAAATGTCTGTTTGTATCTTACCTCAGTTTCATTGAACTTATTTACATTCAGCTAATTTGTTCGCCACTGAAGTTTGTTAGAGGTACAGTATACGTTTGATATACATAACTCGCTCGGGCTTTCAAGAAACAATTATTTATTAATAAAATAATTCCATGTGTAAGACATTTGCATTGTAGGGATGTACAGGCAGATTTTAGAAATAAAAATCTGTGTTTAAATGGCCTATGTTTATTCACTGAGATGAGATGATTTTCTATTAAGTCAATTGGCAAACTGGAATATTTGGGCAGAGCAATATGGCAACGCAGTGGCTTCACTGTTATGACATCATCAGCAGTCCAGTCATATATATCTCTTCATAAATTATTCCATATTGCTGCATTGTTCGGCTTTGCATTTAATCTTACGTGAGTTCTCTTATATCTTTAATATATCTGTAATATAATATACACTGTGGCATCTTTGCCTTTGAATCACTTTTTAAATAAACAACTCTACGGATCTTAAGCATTATTCTTTGCCAAATATAAATAATATTAATACTATTGCTGTGACTTGCAGTGCACTCTGTGTGCCTTTGAATAGCAAAAAACTAAATATTTATTGCTGTGCTAATTTTAATATTAGTTAACAGCCTCACGTTTAATTAGTAACATGCAGGAGTTTGAGCAAATATAAGGATTTTAGAGAACGCAAAGTTCTCCGGTTTGTCGTTGTTGGTTCATACACAGTGTAAATGCCACGCAGTGACACAAAGGAGCCCTGTGTCATGCCCGTTTACTCCATTTCTAAGGAGATAAAAGAATGAAGAAACAGAATCTCGAAGGTGAATCTCAAAGGTCTTCATGTGAAATAAGGGCATGTGGGTTTAATCAGAGAGCCTTAAAGTAACATGAAAGTGATGCATTTTTGACAGAAATATTTAACTATTGCATACTTTAATGTAATATAATATCTATTCAGGTTGGCTCGGTTCCAACAACAACAGTGTACATGCAAAACAGACCAAGACTAAAGTTGACCAAAAAGAGAGATTTTGAAGTATTTTGATTTTTTTAATATTATTTTTATTTTGCTATTCATAGGTTTTTAAAGCCTTAAAGGGAAACATGTAAAAGTTTAGTATGAATAAATAAGGTTTATGAATCACACATACATCTATGACAAAAGTATGATAATTTGTTTGACAATTAATCGTCATAACCGTGAAAGCCCTAAGACAGACAATTAATCATAATTATTTCAATTACTTGTTCGACAATTAACCATACCGGGGTAAAATTGCTTGTCGATTAGTGCCACCTAGTGTAAAGGCGTGAATGTACTAACGGCGAACATTCACTTCGCTTTCTATGGGAAAAGGTAATTCGCCGGCAATTCACCTCTCATAATCACGTCGCATTTGGGTTGAAAAGGCCTTAAGTGTTAAAATGCACACAGTTTTGAAAGTACAGCAACAACATTTAAACATTATACATACAGAATACACTAGTATAATAATATAATCACTTACTAACCATGTGTGTGCAAAGTTTTTTCCAAGACAAATCCACCCAGAAAAATTACATCTGTAAAACTAGAACTTCATCCATATAGAACAGTAATCCCACCATTAAAGGACGATTGACAACTTTACAGCTGAAGTAACAGAGTTCTGTATGGAAGAATAATTCAAGCTGCACATTTCTGCTTCTAAACTCCCTTTAATGCCTTGCCTCATAAACTTACATTGTAAGAGTATTACTGTAAAGGTGATTTTTGCTAATTTTTACAAACTGAAGGATGAGTCAAAAACATTTCTATGGTTACTGACAGCATGTTTTAAACCTGGAACGTTCCTTTCATTTAAAAGCGACACTTGTTCCAGGCTAAATGATTAAGAAGTTCCAGGCTTAGTAGTGCAGTCATTCTCAACCAGGGGCCAGCGCCCACATGGGGGCCTTAGCAAACGTCTAAGAGGGCAACAAGATGAAGGACTTGGTAAGAATAATCTCGATATTGATTCTTAAATCTCAAGATCGATCTTTTACTCTATGCGGCAACCCTCCACAATGCAAGTTAATCACTCGCATATACGAACAAAGTTTGCACTATGCAATTAAAAATGTCTGCGATTAGTCACAGGCTGGTAAATTTCCAAAGTGTCCAAAGATGAGATCCACACAATTTATTTTTCATTGAATAATGTCTCTTTTAATACCCTTTCTGTTCTTTACAGTCAGTTGTTGATTACAAACAACAAAAAGGAAACATTTAATTCTAATAAACAAAATTTTGTAACATTTATATTTTTCAAATTGTACCTAGAAGGGTTATCTAGAAGGTTAGAAGTTCCCTTTATAATTTACAGCATTAGCTGAGAGATAATTTCTTACATTTGCAAGCAGAAAGGACATTACAGCCTAAATATACCCATATGTATCAATATAGAATTGAAATCCAATCGAAATCTTGTGAATCTGAATTGAACCGGGAAATCTGTATCAATACCCAGCCCTAACAAGATGACTTAAAATAATTTAAAGTAGCCTAATATTAAAATAAACTGATTAAAGAACTTAAAGAAGAAATAAAAATTTCAACGTAAACTGATGTTTCTCACTCCAGTGAAAATGCACCGCTGAACATTCATTCAGACAACTTTTTTAGGGAGGGAGGGGGACTGAGAATATGGTCATGGAATTGCTCTAAAACACTTTGTAAAGGTCTGTATGAACAGTACCAGGAAAAATTTCTTCAATGGGAGAAGAGTTCACCAATATACAAGTACTAAATAATAGGTATGTCCTTGATAACAACCTTGCTGTGCTCGGTCTTGTTTGTGAAAGCCCTGCACATAAACAGCAGTTGACTCCTGTCAGCTCTGGGACGGTTTAGAAAGGTGCTCCGGGCATGGCAACCTCATAATAACCTCATTGTCAGGTGAAGGGAAAGGAGGCGCACACCGCACACTGGGCTGTGTGCAAGATTAATGCCTTGATGGACATGACCCTCAGGGCTCTGCCTGTGCTATTCTCAGCCTTGCCGAGCAGATGGGCCATGTTCTCCATGGAGGAAGGAGGCACGAGTAATGCAAGCACAAAGTCAAGCACAGCAGCTTTTTTCCAGAGGACACATATTTTACAACAATCTGACACAATACCAGGCTAAGGGGAACAAACTGTGTTTCTGACCTTTTTGGGGGAGGTATAAATAGCAGTAAAAATGCCAGTGGACAAAGCTAAATAAAAAATAAAACTAGAAGGGGCATCTAAATTCCTGTCACATGCTGATTTTGTAATCCTCTCACTGTCTTGCTTGTCTCTTGCTTGCCCCCAGAGCCTCTTATTTCCCCCTTAGCAAATCATTGCCCCCGCGCTCCCATCAACTCTAACACAAATTATTTTTCACTCAAACCTAAAAATACATAGGCCACAAAAACTGAACTTGAGTGACTCCAGATCCATGCTACAGGGAAAACGGTAAACAAGTCAAGCTAAAATTTACTTTCCTTGCAACAAAATTTGACTATGTGCCAAAATGCTCTTCATTGAGTCAAACACATACATATATAGAAAGTCTGAGTCAGGGATTCAGTATCTAATTTAAAGTTGGAAATCAAGAAACATTTAGGTCTTTGAAAAATGTTAAACATTTAAAAGAAATGTTATGATGTAAAATAAGAAATACTTAAGAGTCTGCACTATTTCACTGATGAAATAAGCAAATCTGTGACACTGACCATTTTAACTCCTTTATAACAAAGGTCAGATTTCTTTGCTTGTATTAAAGCACACAAGATTGGACATTCTCAAATCATACTAGGGATGGGCATTTTGGTCATTTTGTCTACTCGGAGTACTCGAGGGGGCAATGACATGTATATAATTGTATATATAATATGTCTGACAAACATCAGACATATTCTTATGTGTGTTAAGTTGAAGTTCAGTCGCTGCATTCTATTCAATTTAGCTGTGCTCTGTCAAGCTGTCTGAAACACTCACCTGCTGAATATGTGTTGCTTCAGCACATTCAGCCACTGTCACAAGCCTTGTGTGTGTGTGTGTGTGTGTGTGTGTGTGTGTGTGTGTGTGTGTGTGTGCGCGCGTGCGAGCGTATCCCCAAGTGTTCGCTCCCGTGGGGAAAGCCACAATGCTCTGTATTGTTGTTGCAGTGATGATTCTACGCATGTCACGATACATGATATTATTGTCATTTTAAGACCATTTTATGCCACTGATATAACGATAATATAATAACACCCTTTCAAAGAGCAATTAACTTTTAATTCTTAAGAAAATTCAGGCATTGGAATCAGAATGTAAAAAAAAAAATTAAAAATTTAAGTCGGGAAGGCCACTCTCCATCTCCAAATGCGTTTTTTGTTCCCAGCTCGGAAAACTGGATTGGACGGTTATGTTTTAGATGAGCTTTTAGGTTAGTTGTAGGGCTGGGCGATATAGTTTCAGAAATTACATCTCGATATTTTTCAGCAAATTGACGATATTCGATATATATCAGTAATTATGTTTTTGCTCTGAAATAGCATAAGTGTTTTTTTCAATCAGAAGAACCATCATTTCATCTGTACAGCCATTGTAGCCAAATAGAACTCATATACAATTCAAGGTATTTAAATAAAAATCTATTTAAAAACGATGAAGGCATGTTTCCCATAGTTTTTCACTAAATTAACACAAGGGAGAGTAAAATGTAATCATTTTCACTGATTTGCTCATTTATACTTATATTTAACAAACAATCATACATGGAAGCTTAATGAAAATCTTATTTACCTTCACATATTTTTACTAAAACATTTTTCTTTGTGAATGAACAAGGTGTGCAAAAATTACTTTTTTTTGGAAACCAGATGAACATTGCATCATACTAAATTATTACTGTGGAACCCAGTCAAGTTTATTACTACAATATAATACTGAATCATTATCATATTCAGGGTAAGATTTGTTAAAAATAAATTCATATACTTCTGTCCCATTTAATTCACCCTAAACTGGGGTTTTAATTTTGAAACTGCAAGTACAGTCATGTTTATTTCACCTTCACCCGGAGCATTTATTATGAAACGGGAAGTGCAATGTTTTTGTTTGACATTTTTAAGTTTAGCATCTTGTGAACCGCTGTCAAGCTCTCCTTACTGTTCTGTGTTTGTAGATTTGTACAATAACTTTATAGTGGTTACTTATGTTTGGAATTGCGCGAATGCTTGAACCTGCAGTACTTCCCAATGTAGGTGAACTGCGCTACAAACACGAGCCCCCGCACGTGAACACAGATCAAGCGTCACCGTTTCATTCTGAAGCACACACAGACCATGTTTATCTGT
Source organism: Myxocyprinus asiaticus (assembly GCF_019703515.2). Lineage (NCBI taxonomy): Eukaryota > Metazoa > Chordata > Actinopteri > Cypriniformes > Catostomidae > Myxocyprinus > Myxocyprinus asiaticus. Next base: position 15,577,238 of record NC_059349.1, on the reverse strand, counting down.
CTTTAATTGCAGCCTTTGGCAGTTAAGTAAATCATATCATATGAAATTAGTCTACTGATGCACTCTATGAAACTCAATGGCCAAATAAAAGGCTCATTAAATTATCGCGATATACACGATATTGTTGAATTTTATATCTTCAGCAAAATCATCGCAATGATATCGTGGGTATTCGATGTATTGCCCAGCCCTTTGTATTGCCATTTTTCATTGCAACTATTTTTAAACAAAGTCGACATATCGGCTCGTTCACGTTAATGGGCTCTCCTCTCTCATTTGGCTTAAAGCCAAAATGTTCCCACACTGGAGCTGTAGAATGCGGCTTTGAAACCAAGTCCATTTGGATTTATTCTTCCAAACTTTCTGGCTGGAATTATGCAGTCGTCAGGAAAAACGGCAATTAAAACACATATTAGCCTAAAGTAACAAGTAATCTTCATCTGTCACTGTCCGCTCTGTGTGTGTGTGGAGGAGCTGCCTGAGCCCCGCCTCCGACACAAAGAGCAGACGAGAGGACAGAAGCAGTGCGACTGGCTAAAATGTTGGTGACATTCATTTTTATGTAAACAAACATGCATGTAAACACAATGGGCAATATCGAGGTCAGCAAAAATTATCAAGGACATGTCCATATATCGTACGATAAGTCGATAATGTAATTATCGTGACAGGCCTAGATGATTCATTGAGCATTCCATTCAACTCGAAGAGTCGGAATTTCCACTTTTCAACTAGGGAAAGTGCATTGGAATGACACTTTATGTCAGACTTATAACTTGGAAACTTGTGCTGAAATCTTCTACTCCCATTTAGTCGAGATGCAAGTTTGTTTTATGTCACACAAACATTTCAGGACCCAGGGCAGGGAGGTTTACAGTCAGTGACAAACATTCACTTTTATTAAATAATATCCATTAACGAGTCAATGTTCTTACAATAAATGATAATAAAACGTGTTTAGCAAACGTTGTGCAGAGACAGGTGTTCAAAACATAGTTAATTACACTCTCTTTTGATTATTGTAACGATAGCATTGCAGCATCGTGTATCAGTTTGGTTGCTATGAGACGTCTCTGACAATCAATGTACCCCTCAAATCCACAACGTAATCAATCTCAAAATTAAAAATAAGCTCCCTCTTTGACATGTTTGTTTTTAGTTGTCAGGTAATTGTCACTGAATTTCGAATTAAGTGAAAAGTCACATCATGCATGATCACCATAGATCATCGTTTTCATGATCGATCATTGCTGCCACGTCCGACTACCCGAGCACTCATGCCCATCCCTAAATCATACTGGGATAACATGGACCATCAGGTTTTGTACAGGTGCATCTCAATAAATTAGAATGTCGTGGAAAAGTTCATTTATTTCAGTAATTCAACTCAAATTGTGAAACTCGTGTATTAAATAAATTCGATGCGCACAGACTGAAGTAGTTTAAGTCTTTGGTTCTTTTAATTGTGATGATTTTGGCTCACATTTAACAAAAACCCACCAATTCACTATCTCAAAAAATTAGAATACATCATAAGACCAATAAAAAAAACATTTTTAGTGAATTGTTGGCCTTCTGGAAAGTATGTTCATTTACTGTATATGTACTCAATACTTGGTAGGGGCTCCTTTTTGCTTTAATTACTGCCTCAATTCGGCGTGGCATGGAGGTGATCAGTTTGTGGCACTGCTGTGGTGGTATGGAAGCCCAGGTTTCTTTGACAGTGGCCTTCAGCTCATCTGCATTTTTTGGTCTCTTGTTTCTCATTTTCCTCTTGACAATACCCCATAGATTCTCTATGGGGTTCAGGTCTGGTGAGTTTGCTGGCCAGTCAAGCACACCAACACCATGATCATTTAACCAACTTTTGGTGCTTTTGGCAGTGTGGGCAGGTGCCAAATCCTGCTGGAAAATGAAATCAGCATCTTTAAAAAGCTGGTCAGCAGAAGGAAGCATGAAGTGCTCCAAAATTTCTTGGTAAACGGGTGCAGTGGCTTTGCTTTTCAAAAAACACAATGGACCAACACCAGCAGTTGACATTGCACCCCAAATCATCACAGACTGTGGAAACTTAACACTGGACTTCAAGCAACTTGGGCTATGAGCTTCTCCACCCTTCCTCCAGACTCTAGGACCTTGGTTTCCAAATGAAATTCAAAACTTGCTCTCATCTGAAAAGAGGACTTTGGACCACTGGGCAACAGTCCAGTTCTTCTTCTCCTTAGCCCAGGTAAGACGCCTCTGACGTTGTCTGTGGTTCAGGAGTGGCTTAACAAGAGGAATACGACAACTGTAGCCAAATTCCTTGATATGTCTGTGTGTGGTGGCTCTTGATGCCTTGACCCCAGCCTCAGTCCATTCCTTGTGAAGTTCACCCAAATTCTTGAATCAATTTTGCTGGACAATCATAAGGCTGCGGTTCTCTCGGTTGGTTGTGCATCTTTTTCTTCCACACTTTTTCCTTCCACTCAACTTTCTGTTAACATGCTTGGATACAGCACTCTGTGAACAGCCAGCTTCTTTGGCAATGAATGTTTGTGGCTTACCCTCCTTGTGAAGAGTGTCAATTATTGTCTTCTGGACAACTGTCAGATCAGCAGTCTTCCCCATGATTGTGTAGCCTAGTGAACCAAACTGAGAGACCATTTTGAAGGCTCAGGAAACCTTTGCAGGTGTTTTGAGTTGATTAGCTGATTGGCATGTCAAAATATTCTAATTTTTTGAGATAGTGAATTGGTGGGTTTTTGCTAAATGTGAGCCAAAATCATCACAATTAAAAGAACCAAAGACTTAAACTACTTCAGTCTGTGTGAACTGAATTTATTTAATACACGAGTTTCAAAATTGAGTTGAATTACTGAAATAAATGAACTTTTCCACGACATTCTAATTTATTGAGATGCACCTGTAGATACTTGTGGACTTCATGCCAGCTCAAAGGCGTGCTGTTAAAGCAAAAGGGTGACATACCAAATATGAAGACATTCTGACAATCATACTAATATTTTATTAAACCATTGCCAAATAGATGCTTTTTCACAAGTAGAATCAGACTTTTGAATCCTGCCCTACCATATTGGAAATGGTTACAACAACTTATAGAAAACTAGAAAATTAGGCTTTTCTTAGCCGAAGGAACTGTGATGAATTGTTGAAAGCATTCTGAGGGACAAGCATCTGTTAGCTTCAACATCATGTTTTCAACAGGGGAAGGAACAGCAAACACTTGTGAAGATCACAGGTAATCACATGTATGGATTAGGAGACAATTAATTAGTGGCACCCGCTGCAAACTAATGACATTTGATTATGTTGACAGAGTTGGTGCAGAGGCTGCAGAGCAAACGGGGGCTAAACTGTATGTCGCTAATCAAATTTAGTGGCTCGTTCTCCAGAGAGAGTTCAGATTGCCTTTATCACCAAGAATGCTTCAGGTGTGGCAGATGGACTGAATGATGGGAGGTGAGAACGGATATTGGCTGCTCACACAGAGATGTCCTTTTGTTTGCCAAGCCCTTCAACAAGCTGGGTCAATCGCATAAGTAATTGGAATAGACTGGCCAGGTCTAAAAATCAATGCTGGATAGAGAGGTACAAAAAAAAAAAAAAAAAAAAGAGCTGACAAAGACTTTCACTGTTGTAAATGAAAACAGGGCAAAATATTCAGAGGAAAAAAACACTTCAACTAGTTTTGGACAAGGTTTTGGGAGAATACATCCAACTTGTTTTCTTTTAATTTGCAGAATTTGCTTTCAGAAAAAATACTCATGATTTATGTCTTAAGAAATTCTTCAGGACAAGTAGTCTGTTGCTCAAAGCAGAGAAATCTCTTAGTGACCACTGACAGAAGCAAAGTATCTATTATTTACAAAGCCTTGCGCAGAACTTTAAAATATGCAAAGATGCACCGTTGATCCCTTTAATTTTCAAGCAGTCACCAGACAAGGGTTCTGCATCGAAAGATTTATTAACTTATAAAGATTACTTCCAGAATAAGCATTTAAAGAAGAGTTTTTATTGGCTAGTGTGTGAATACCTGCAGCACAAGAGGCTCTGGGTTGAAGGCCAAAGTCATCAGCAGCTGCATTCGCTCCGTGTCCTTCAGGTTCTTCAACAGGAAGCTTCCAGAGTCCTTGGTCTCGGCATACCTCCTGACCACTCGATCTAGAAGCCTCTGAGAAGGACAGTGCACCAGATCTGACCAGCCCTCCACCACCTCAGGTGTCAGCAGCCTCACGTCCCCATTAAGTCGGGCCAACTCGGTTTTGTACATACTCTGAATAAGATCGCAGCGAGGTCTTCCAGTGGCCCTTTTGCATATCTTCTGATCAATCTCTGCCAGTTCTTGGTTAGAGCCCAAGCGTTTGAGCACCACCCGGCGGGTTCCTTCCCTGGGTTCTCCATATTGAGCAAAATAAACATTCTTTACATTAAAAAAGTCTAGAAAGCGCAAGCGACCCCACATCTCAAAGGTCACCTGGCCGTTCATAAACTTGCGGCACCAGCTAGTACCGAAGCAGGCCGGACACTTGTTGAGGCCAATGAATCGGCGGTCGGTGAGCTCGTTCCTCTGGAAAGAGGCGAACAGGTTGTGAGTGTTCATCAGCAGGATAACAAAAAGCGCAACGATGAAGAGGAACTTGCCGCATCGGTAGACGCGGCCAAATTTGAGTGACAGTATCCGCAGCATGCTGATCGTCAGCAGCCCGAGGAGGGTGGGTGTGGTAAACTTTTGTCAATGTGGCTGTTCCATCATTGCTTTGGTATCATCGTTTACATAAGCTGGGGTGGTCCATGCTGGCAGCAGAGTTGCTTGTTAACCCCAACAGCTTCAAGAGCCCCTCTCACCATGTTTTCGTGAGGGCTTTCTGATTCTACATTAAGTTCAGGCATTAAGTTGTCACACCGAAAAGCCCATTTACCTGAAACAGATAAATTAAATCAAGTTAATAAAGCCCCTGAGCATTGTGCACTTTTGAAGAGATGCAGTAGAGAAGTGTTAATGATAACACTGTCAACAAAGCCATTACATGCTTCTTTAACACATTTACACAAAGTGGCATTTCAGAACTATCTGAAGAACAGATTGTTTCAAGCTTAAAAAAAAAAAAAATGCACAATCTTGATGTTAACATTTTCTTATGTCAGCTTATATGTGCTAACATATAAAAGTCAAACCATCATTATCAGCCTTGTGGAGAGGGCAACAGGAAGAGGGTGATGAATGTCAACGTTTACTCTACAGTACTGTTTAATGTGTAACTTCAGAAAATGCAGAACACGCACGCATGTACATATACATACATACACACACAAAATGTTTTGAAATTAACAGCATGTTAAAAAATTCATTACAATTTAAGCTCATTAGAATAGTTCAAACAAACATTCACAATACATAATTAAAAAAAGGTGCTAGATAATTTGATATCAAACAGAGGCTGTTGCTCTAAAAGAATGCTCTTTCCAGAAGAATGCGGGCAAAGTCTCCAATAAAACTTTAAAAGGAATTGTTTTGGAACATCATCTTTAAACTCATAAAAGACACAGTGCAAACCAATAAAGTTACAGATTAGTTATAGGAGCGTGTACTTTACCACTCAACCTCTTTTTTTTTATTCATTAAAAAGTAATTGAGCTAAATGAATGCATACAAGGAGCCTGCAAATCAGTCTTTTGTAATCCTTCAACATACTTTCAATTTTAACAACTGGCAAGATGATGTGAAATTCTGAGAATAGTAGGATTCTTTTTTTTTTTTTTCAAGAGAACACCAAGAACACTAGACAATAGTTCACATCTCACTTTTTGTCCAAAGAAATGTAACTCAAACTGTTTTTTAAAGGAACTAATTGCTTTTAATGATTAGGAATCATAAATCATATTAAGTGCCACTCTTTCTATTCTGATTTAGGATAAATTCAGGTAAATTGGGCCACTTTTTGATATCAATGTCAAAAGGCAGCCTCATAAACCCAAATTCATCCTACCTAAAAGAATATTCCAGGTTGAACACAAGTTGAGATCAATTGACAGCATTTGTGGCCTAATGTTGTTTAACACAAATTATTTTGACTCGTTATTCTCTCTCTCTCTCTCTCTCTCTCTCTCTCTCTCTCTCTCTCTCTCTCTCTCTCTCTATATATATATATATATATATATAAAATAAAAAAGGCTATAAAGTTATAGTGAGGCACTTACAACGAAGTGAATGGGATTTTTTTTTTTTTTGGAGGGTTTACAAGAAAGAGATGTACAATTTTATAAAAGCACCTACATTACTTCTGTCATAACTCTGGTATTATATGTAGAAATGCACTGATCTGATATCTGGATCAGTATCGGCTCCGATACTGACATTTTAACCAGATCGGGTACTAGTCCGACGACCCTGATCCAAATCCAATACCGCGTTTTGGTAATAGTTGTTACAGTTCAGCTCAAACAATTACATAAAAAGAACCATAAAAGCATCATTAAAGCAGTCCATGTGACTCGTGCATTTTATTCAAAGTCTCTTGAAGACGTACGATAGTTTTGTGAATCACTGTGTTAACTAGATAAATATACAGTTTGCATGTGCAGCGCACTCCAATGAATGACGGCTACTTTTTTGACACACATTCATAGCACGCACGCGGCTCGTGATGTGCTGCTATTTTTAGCTTTCAGAGCAGCGCGTAATATGTGAGTGCTAAACACGAACTCCATCTCAGATGTTACTGCTCGATATTTCAGTTCGCTTGTAATATCTATTGAGAATGGCAACAGAGGAGCAATTGACCAGATTTTGAATGAAATGTGAATTAAACTACAGTGAAACAGCCTACAAACAAACACTAAAAAGTCTTCCAGGAGTGTTCCGCAAAAATAAAGGCCAGAAGGTTTTAAAGTTAAGTGAAGACTGAAATATATTATTTTTGTATAGTAAAATGTTTACATTTAGTAATAATAATAATAATAATAATAATAAAAAATAATAGTAATTATTATTTTACAAATTACAATAATATTCAAGTGTCTGTGTTCCAAAAAATAACTGTGATTGAAAAGTGGACTGAAATCCTATTACAACTCAAAGGAATAAAAAAGAGATCTGAATCTATTTAAATCCAGATACAAGCTGAATAAATAAGTGCAAATACAACTGGTTTCTTTTCTACTGAAGACTTTCACTGGAATTACTGTTAATTTCGCTGCTTCATTTTCCAGTAGACTAGTCAACAACTGTTTTTCTTTTTAGGCTAAACGTTTTTATCTAATAGTTATTTGTTTTTGGTTTTTATGTTTAATAAAGAAATTAGTGTTGTCAAAAGTACCGGTACTTTGGTAACAAGTCGATACTAAAATAAAAAAGATGTAACGATACCAGTGTTTCTGCACTGCTGTACGAGCACCGACTCAATTCGGTACCAGCGCGCAGTATGACTGACACACGACTGCTTTAAAATGTTAATTTTGAGCATGTGCTCTGTTAGTCCTTACACTGAAATGGACAATTAATCAAATTAAAATCGTGACGTCCTAGTGTGATTTATTAAACCGCTGAAGGCTGCAATCTTAGTGTGGATGAGCTGCGTACTTTAAATAAATCCGACCCCTCATCCACTAGACATTGAGAATCATTCACGTTGTACGAGATGACAGAACAGAGCACTTTTCCATTGTGAACCACACATGTAAAATATATATTTATATAATTAAAATCACAGCATTTGCACTTTAATCTCAGCTCAGCTTTATTTATATCACATTTAAAACAACAGAGTTGACCAAAGTGCTTAACAGTAATAAAATTGAAAAATTACCACAAACAACAGTAACCTAAAATACAAACACTCCAAAACTGTGTCCTACATTTCATTTGTCAGACTCAAAGGCCAGTGTAATGAGATGAGATTTCAGACGCGACTTAAGTCTTCAATGATCACACTGGGCCACGAACTGTTTATCCGGAAAAGTGAAGCATCCGGCAAAAACAAATCATAATAAAAGCACGATTCAAAATAAAATCTAGATGTCTGAAATTGAAGAAATGGAATAAAAATGTATTACAACTGTATAGTAATAATGTAATATATTCACTATAATAATAATAATAATAATGAATAAAAGTATCACAAGCAAGACATAATACAAACAAAAGTTTGGCAAAAAAAAAAAAGTTTAATACTAATAATTATTAAATAATTAAAAATAACAAAACTGGTGTGTTCAACAGCACATTATCATATTAGCATATTTTTGCTGATATCGAAATTGGTATCTAGATCCGTGACATTTCACTGGTATCAGTACCGACTACTGACATTTTGGTACCATGACAACACTAAAAGAAATAGTGTAGTTAGAGGTTTGTGTTTCTCTACACATGAAAGAGTACTCCCAATCACTTCCACACAGTGAAGTATAGACATTCTAAAACAACTAAGGAAAATATAACACTGGTATCGGATCATGAGAGAAAATTATTATTTGAGCAGTAGAGTTGATTAAATCACCATTTTTACATACGTGGTACTACTATGGTACTTCACTATAGGCCATTTCCCACCTACAGTCCTGTACTTTTCCTTTAGTAACTTTCTAGACGAGAACTCTTACGAGGAACGGAACACCCGAGGAGACTTTTCCCTGTTGCATTCGCATTGCCAAAAGTTACCACCGTAGAGAAGCAATCTAGTATCGACCATTTTTCTTCTGACAAGGTTGGAACGCACGATTCAATGTAAACAACACACCACCGACAGAGGATGCCGGGATCAGGGTTACACTTTTGTTAGGGCTGTTTTACATGAGCTTTGGCTGCATCCGAAAATGTAGGCAGCTGCTTAATCATTTAATGGTTTAAACAACAGCGTTTTTTGGATGAATGAAACTCTAAAGAAAACTGGTCTCTGAACAGTTTAAAAAGCACCTTATTTCATCCTACCTCAGCTCCCGAAGGCAGCATTTTCCTGCAGTCTTTGTCTTTAATTACAGTTTAATCTGAACACGAGAGCTGTGTGTGCTGCAGCCGGAGTGAAAGAAGAGACGAGTGGTCAGACTACCACGTAGCACACGCTGAACTCAGGGGACAACATGTTGAAAATGCACTATAAACCTATTTGTCAACACAATCTTACACAATAAAAGCTTTTATGACTCAACACAAATTACTGTACTGAAATACTCACTCATTGACTTATGCAAGTTACCACACATTAACAGGCACGCAATACTTCCCTCATGTAAATTAGATTTCATGACGGTTTAGTGTACAACAGAGTTCAATCACCCACTCTCGATAAACATCTGATTATTTATATCCGTCATCTCAGGAAAAATTCAATGTAGCAATCCAGAAATCACTTTATTTTCTATATAGTCACACAGTACAGATGCGATAAACTCCATGCGTGTCTCCCGATGAGATTGTATGTACACACACACACACACACACACACACACACACACACGTGTAATGGGTGATCCTCTTTGTATATTTTGTTGGTTTTATTTGATTTCTGTTGAGGGAATTGTAAAATTAGTGCAATCCTCTGAGTAGCAGGCTAGCAGCTAGTTGTTTAAAATGGCGGCTGTGAACTCAGTTGTTTCTCAATGCTTTGTGCGTCATTGGTCAAAAACTATCACAGGCTGCAGCACCTCCCATGGTCCTTATACGCCCCCAAAGTACCTACTCCAGAGTAGGAGCTAAAAATCTCCCAAAAACGGCTCAGAGGAACTATAGTTCCTTAGGTGCGAAAGCGATGAAAAGTATTCATCTCAGGGAAAAGTACCTAAAATGGGCTTTAGTACTGCCAGTGGGAAAGGGCCTAGTATGTGCTAAAGGGGAAATAAAAGGAATAGTACCAACAATTTACTGCTGGGATAAGTGAATTTGCAGGTGGAGCAGATGATCAGGGCATGATCGGACTAGTCAAATGAGATATGACTAAGCGATTACATCAATAACTTAAAGTCAAGATTGTTTCAAACAAGGCTTCAGCAGACATACTTTGAATAAAGTATTTGACTAAATGTGGGAGGGAAGAGCCAGCTTTTGTGATAAACACTCAGGGCAAAAACTCCTATGACAAGTAGGTCATACTCTCAGTAAATAAGGCCTTTTATTTGCATGTTTAAACATGTTAAAGTCTGTTTTGCACAGTTAAGGCCAAACTATACTCAGGTTTTCCACATGCCGGTACGTCTCACGCATGGTGCTTGTAACGCAAAGTTCGTCATCAGAGTGAACACATGCTAGTGATCGAATGACAATGCCATTAACCTGGAAAACTTAAGCAAATCCAGTGATTAGATCTTCTTTAAAAGTGCTAATTTTATCAACTCGGTACTTTAAAAACACAAAATGTTTCTAGGCTAACTGGTGCATCCTCCGACTCCCAAACGTTGCATACAAGCCTCAGAATTAGAATGCAACTGTTGATTTTAGCCAGACCTTGTGTGCAATATGCAGTTTTTGACGGACAGTGAGGGGACTATGGTTGGTCCGTGAGTATGCTTTCTGAGACTGTTTTTGAAAACTGCATGAGCAACACTGAAATGTGTAACAGCAGAAATCTGTATATTTGAGTAAGTTGTCACAATTATGTAATTAACAGCACATTAAAACTTTGTTCAATAAGCCTGGAACCCTCATGCTTATGGTTTTTCAAATGGACCTTTGAGGCCCATGTGAGTAATGCTGTAATAATTTTCTGCCTCTCCTTTAGCCCTTTACGAGTAGGGGATAGGATCCAATAAAAACCACACCTCATCACCATTCTCATGGAAAGAGAGAGCTTAGATAACTCAACAGCCTTCTCACTGGACATCTTTTCCACACAGAAATAGGCACACAGCTCTCACTGCTCACAACTTTTATGACTTTGTGTAATGTGCTATGAGAGCACAGCGCAAAACTTCCACTGAAGGGATAAGCCACCCTTAGTTAGGGGTAAACAGACTTGCAAAACAACTGGCAGATAGTGACAGCTTTCAGGATGATTCATCAAAACCAGTTTCAAAACCCCACAGCACACCTGGGTGCCAAGACAACAAAAACAAATATTCAGTTTCTAGTGCAAAACTTCTACTGTAAATGTATCATGAATGAGTTAAAACATTGACGCCTAAGAATGCCAAGGAGTGTATGGAAACTTTATTTTAAACTTTTCTAGGTGACTCCAAAAACTCAAACAAAAGCCAAGAAATAAAACATGTCCTCAGCAAAATGTCAAAAGGATTACATTAGTATCACAAGCTACATCGTTAAAAGAATAGTTCACCCAAAAAAAAAAGAACATTCTGACATCATTTACTCCAAACCAATTTGACTTTTTTCTTACACAAAAGTAAATTCCACGAAAACGTAAACCATACCGTGGAAAAATAAAGTTTACGCTTTAAGGAACAAATCCCATTTTAAATGGTTAATTTAGATTTAGCCTAAATTTTACAGTATTATAGTGCTATAATTTGTTTTGTTTTTTAAGGTTTATCAATTGTTTATCCACCTCTTATGACGGTTGCACCATTTCTAAAACAACATTTTCAAACAGCAATACTTTATGGTTGCAAAAGAGGGATCAAACAACTCTTTATTTTCACTTTATTTTAATTATCACTCCCCGGAAAGACAAGGAATTGTCTGAGAAATATATACAATTACTTTTTCATAACAGCACTTCTTTCTGAAATTATAGGAGCCACAATTATGAGGTCGACACATTTCAGTGATGTGTCACGGCTGTAAGGATTTAGAGGTTAAGTTTATATCACTAAAACAATATTCATTCTTTTGAAAGTTCATACTTTCTGTACAAAGCTAACTTATGTCGATGTCAAGTATGATGAACAAATGGTCTCCCTTTTTTAGTTTAAACACCTATATTAATGCATTACGGATGCTTCATATCAAATCATACGGATATCAATGAGAGAATCAAACATCCACCGTTTGTTCTTGTACCATGATGATTGCATTTCAATTCACAGAGTTTTTATAAAGTGTGCGGTCTCCCAAAAACTTCCATTTCTTCAACTGTCCATTTCTGTCATCTCAGTAAATCAAGTTCATTTCCCAATATAATCTAGTAAAAAAGAAAAGAAAAAATGACTGAAAATGTTCTGATGTCTGGACTCTATCTGCAGGGGTCTCTGAAATGGTTCGATATAGCGGTGGGCGATCTGACGATTTTGTACCATGATGGATCTTGAAGATGTCCACAATCTACTTTTCAAGAGAATTGTAGAGATCATGACAATTATGTCCTCTTAATAATGTTAAAACTACAACAGAATGATTGCCTACTAGATGGCTGTGCTGATTGGCCAAATTATATCACGTGTCTCTATTGTGTGTCTTTCATGCGTGACGTATTTGAAAAACAATTCAAAATGATCTAGCAACATGGCGGATGAGGAGCTGGTGCCAAAAAAGGACTCGACGTCAGTAGTTTTTTAGTGGTTTGGCTATGCACAGTCAGATATTTCTCAAAGCAAAGTTATCTGTAAACTTTGTCACGCAACGGTCGGCACTTCCAGAGGTAATACAACAAATCTTTTCAAACACATTAAAAGGAAACATCCGAAGGAGCATGCCGAGAGAGTTTCACTCAGGTCGGTACAACAACCCCACTCAACTGTATCTCACAATATCTCGAAACATAAACAGTTACCACTGACCGACACATTAGAGCAGTCAAAAAAATACGATAAAAGCAGCAAATGATGGAGAGGTGTCTGAGGCTGTCACATTCCATCTAGTCAAGGATATTGTGCTGTTCAAAGCTTTGGACAACGTGGGATTTAAGAGACTGATGCACACTTTAGATGCATGGTATGATCTGCCATGTCGCAAATATTTTTCTAATACCGCCATTCCCCATATGTATAGCGAATGCCGACAGAGGATTGCTGCACAAATAAAGCACGGCCTTATGGTCCAGTCGTACGTCTGAGCCATACCCGAGTCTAACCATCCATTTTATTGATGACTGGAAGCTAAAGAATGCATGTCTTCAAACAAACTACTGCACTGAAGACCACACTGGGGAGCTAATTGCCCACGACCTGAAGGAAGCACTAGAATTTTGGAGTCCAAGTGAAAAACAAATGGCTTGCATGACAACAGACAGGGGTGCAAATATGGTGAAGGCCTTGCAGTTCAACAACTGGACTCGCCTGCCACGCTTTGGCCACAGACTGCATTTAGCCAATAGGTGAGTAATACACAATAGCCTTAGAAGTCTGTTAATTTATATTATATTATCTACTGGCTGCTGATTACAACTTGAAGTTGAAACTGATTGTTTATTTTTCTTAGAATGTTCAAGTGTGAAAGTGTCAGAATTTGAAAAGTGCACTTTTGTGTTGTTTACATTTTACCACTGCAATTTTTTCTAGTTGAGTTCTGAGTACTTGAAAATCTTGTGTTATTTAATGGTTATCATCTATTGACTGCTGATTAAAACTTTAATATTTAAAATAAAGTTTAACTCAGGTTTTAATTACCATTTTGACAACTGATTCTTTAATACAATATTGTGTTTTAAATTGTGCAAATAGATATGTCCATAGGCTTGTTCCGGTCTGGATATTCTCAATAGTACATCTAAAAATTGGGAAGATGATTGCACTTCATATCGTGGATCATGATTGTGTGCTATAAAGATCGTGATATGATTTTTTGGGTAGATCGCCCACCCCAGTTCGATATACTTGCAATGAGTACTTTATATGTTAAGTTAATTTACATATTTTCACTGCAAATGTCACATCCATAAATTTGCAACTGCCCATTAGTAGAACGTTGATGCTGCTCTTTTCCTTACAACAACAGTGAAAGAGGATGGATGCTGTTGAGCTCAAAAAACACGATAAAAGATGACTTTAGCCAGGCTTCCTAAGCAACCAATTGGCCCAGTTCCTAGTGAGGGTAGAATCACGTGGGTTACCTACCCCGTGGTCACTATATGACGGTTCTGGCTCTCTGTGGGGTGCATGGAGAGTTGTTGGTGGATGCCACGGTGAAAAGTGTGAGCCTCCACATGCGTTAGGTCAACCCACATGATAAGACTGTATCAGAAGTGGAGGCAACTGAGATTCGTCCTCGCCACCTGGATTGAGGCGAGTTACTGCGCCACCACGAGGACTTAGAGTGTACTGGGAATTGTGCATGCCTGTCAAGTTGCATTCAGTTATTATGAGACACGTGAGAAGTTGCCTGCAGCAACACATCTTGACTTGTCATATTTATGTACACAATAACATATAGGCTACGACTTAAATTTCGATTTGTTCCTTACATTGCTATCAAGTCTTGGCAGGCCTAATAACAATTTAAACAACTTTACCGCTCAAACAATACACGAGTTTCAACAGAAGAATTAATGCAAGTGCTTTTATAAAATTATAAGCTTCACATTTCTGTCTATAAACCCTCCAAAAATTGCCCCCATTCACTTCCATTGTAAGTGCCTCACTTTAACTCAGATTTTTGCTTTTTAAAAGAAAAGTCCAGACGAGTTGAAATTATTTTTTGTGGTAATCAAAATTATGTTACAAATGCTGTCGATTGAGTTTAACTTGTATTAAACCCGGAGTACTCCTTTAAAGAAGCCCAACAAAGGTTTGATCTGAACGATGAGAATGTCTTAAAAAATAAGCAATCACAGAAATGAATACCAGTGTCATGTCTGCGATTCTTCTCTATAAATGCTTAAACGGTGAGTGAATGGCCATTCATTGTGTCGCAAGCTGCTTGAAGTTGTACTGCTCTGTAATACTGAAAATTAAAAACCACAGTTGCCACGGTTATTGACTGCTCAAGTCAATAATGCTTGATCACACAAGCATTTGGCTGAGCCATTATGCTGCAAACAAAACAGTCACCAACCCAGCCAGTTAAAGAGATATAAATGATCTATGCTGGGCATCTCAGAAGCCATGCAGAACAGTAACCAACCACAAGTGTGAGGGGGAAATGTCAGCTTGCACTTACACATTTATGATTGACGTCTGTACTGTGTGATGGCGAGTGTGTGACCTACATGAGCTACACGTAACACTACTCTGTTCCAGAGATACATAGCATGCAAAAACAGCATTAAAGGAATAGTTCACCCAAAAATGAAAATCTGCTGATAATTTACTCACCCTCAGGCCATCCAAGATGTATCTGAGTTTCTTTCTTCATCAAAACAGAATTTAAGACTTGTAGGATTTCATTTCAGGCCTCCTCCTTTAAACAATGCAAGTGAATGTACTCTTTTGACGGTCCAAAATGCATATTTGGGGTGCATCAAAATAATCCACACGACTCCAGTTGACAAATAAAGTTCTTCTGAACCCAAACGACTGATTATTTTTAGAAACAAAACAATACTTATATATTTGTAACTACAAATGTTCGCTTCCGTACATCTATGTGACACGCACTCAAGAGAGGGATGACATAAGATCGTTGGTAAGGTCACGTGTCATGTGGAGGAGGAGGCAGGAAGCGCGTCATTGTTTACAAGAGGATTTGTATAAGTGTATTGTTCAAAATGGTCATTTGGCGTGTGTATCCTGGATGTTTCAACCTTCAGAAACCCCAAAGAAAATGCACGCCGGGAAAAGTATTAACTTTTCATCGATTGCCTATACATGATCATGAGCAATTGAAGCTCTGGCTTATCACGCTGAACCTGGATATCAGTACTCCCCTACATTCTCTCAAATATTGGAGGGTGTGCAGTGAACATTTTACCCCTGATGATTTCAGACCGTCGAAAGAAACAAAGGGTCGATATCTGAATTCATCGGCTGTGCCCGTGCTGTTTTTCCAGCGAACTCACGTATGTGTGAAAACTTTGTCATTGTCACGCCTCCCTTGGGCTCTGCACCTCCCTCAGTGCTCTGCTCCTCATCACCCGATTTCTAATTCACCGCACCTGCACTCAATTCACTCGCTCATCACTTCCTGCATAAACAACTCACCGTCAAGTCTCACACAAAGGACTCTAGTTTGACCGCGCTACTCTCATGCAGTGTTTATTTACCTGTCTGTATTTGCTCTTGATCTTTGTCGATATCTGTTTAATGCTTACCTTGCTGTTTCGTCTGTTACCTCTTCTTCAGTTTGTGAAGCTTCTTTTCTGTGTGATATCACCTGTACCATTGATCTCACTGTGTAAACCCTGTAAATCCTGTGAATTTCAGAAAATGCTCTCGCACTTGGTTTCACTAACTACAACTTGTGTGGCTTGAATTCCTGACTGTCATATAGCCTATATATTTCTGCTAAAGAAAAAGCACAAGTAGATAACGCAATGGCATTGCTCCGAAATAAAGGATGGTTATTTACTGCAGTAATGTTTTTTTTAAATTATTATTTGGAAATATATATATATATATATATATTGTTTTGAAATGGTTTTGGACTGTTTTGGTTTGTGAACAGCGCTCGGTCTGTAGTCTGTGCAAGTTTCTCTTATAAACAATGACGTGCTTCCTGACTCCTCCTCCACGTGACCTTACCAACGAGCTTACGTCATCCCTCTCATGAGCGCACGTCACAGAGATGTATGGAAGCGAACATTTGTAGTTAAAAAGTATATAAGTATTGTTTTGTTTCTAAAAATAACCAATTGTTTGGGTTCAGAAGGACTTTATTTGTCGTCTGGAGTTGTGTGGATTATTTTGATGCACCTTAAATATGCATTTTGGACCGTCAAAAAATGGAGGACATTCACTTGCATTGTTTAAAGGAGGAGGCCTGAAATGAAATCCTAAAAGTCTTAAATTCTGTTTTGATGAAGAAAGAAACTCCGATACATCTTGGATGGCCTGAGGGTGAGTAAATTATCAGCAGATTTTCATTTTTAGGTGAACTATTCCTTTAAACTCTCTGAACAACCAGAAGCAGTTGGTGTGAAGCAAAAAGGTGTCATCTACGCAAGTAGTGTTTTAGCCTGTTTGGTGATATACTTAAAGAAATACTCACTCCTTACCCAGTTTATAGGCTTCGACCATAAGCATATTCGACCACACATACCTTAAAGTAGGGATGGGCATAATCAAAATATAACGCATTATATTTTTTTCATTTTGTTGAAGATTCTCTGCCCAACTCAATGAAAGAATGTGCACAACGCACGTCTGTCTGTTCTTCCTTCAGGTTACCGTAGTAATCGCGCAAATGTTTTGTTTTTTGTGACTGTCTGAACCGTCTATTTTCAAATCACGGTAGGCTTAACAGGAGATGCCAAAACCATTGCGCTTTTTATATGCGTGTTAAGGTGAAGTTCAGTTTTGAAGACTCTGCATTTCGTCTAGCTGTTTGAAACACTTTCCTGCTGTATCAGAATCAGAATCAGCTTTATTGCCAAGTATGCTTACACATACAAGGAATTTGTCTTGGTGACAGGAGCTTCCAGTGTACAACAATACAAAAACAGCAACAAGACTTTTAAAAAATAATTAAAATTGAATAAAAAAAATAGATAAATATTGAAAAGAAAAACGTATATATAGAATACACAATAGACAATATACATATACACACACACACACATATATATATATATATATATATAGATACATACACACACACACACACACACACGTAGTGCAAATCTAAATACAAATCGGTTATATACAGTGCAAGGGAATGTAATGGCAGAAGAGTTTGGATGTGTTGGATAATATAAAAAGACTAAGCTGTGTATTGCACATTAATTATTGCTCAAAGGGGCAGTTTTTAACTGTTCATGAGATGGATATCCTGAGGGGAAAAAAACGTTCCTGTGCCTGACATTTCTGGTGCTCAGAGCTCTGAAGCGTCAGCCAGAAGGCAACAGTTCAAAAAGGTAGTGGGCAGGGTGAGTGGGGTCCAGAGTGATTTTACCAGCCTTTTTCCTCACTCTGGAAGTGTATAGTTCTTGAAGGGAGGGCAGGGGGCAACCAATAATCCTCTCAGCAGTCCAAACTGTCCTTTGTAGTCTTCTGATATTCGATTTCGCAGCTGAACCAAACCAGACAGTTACTGAAGTGCAGAGGACAGACTCAATGACTGCTGAGTAGAACTGCATCAGCAGCGCCTGTGGCAGGTTGAACTTCCTCAACTGGCAAAGGAAGTACAACATCTGCTGGGCCTTTTTCGCAATGGAGTCAGTGTGGGTCTCCCACTTCAGGTCCTGTGAGATGGTAGTGTCCAGGAACCTGAATGACTCCACTGCTGCCACAGTGCTGTTTAGAATGGTGAGGGGGGACAGTGTTGGGGGGGTTCCTCCTAAAGTCCACAATCATCTCCACCGTTTTGAGCATGTTCAGCTCAAGGTTGTTTTGACTGCATCAGACAGCCAGCTGTTCAACCTCCCTTCTGTATGCAGACTCATCGTCATCTCGGATGAGGCCGATGACAGTGGTGTCATCTGCAAACTTCAGGAGCTTGACAGATGGGTCCTTGGCGATGCAGTCATTGGTGTAGAGGGAGAAGAGTAGTAGGGAGAGCACACATCCCTGGGGGGCACCAGCGCTGTTTGTACAGGTACTGGAAGTGAATTTCCCCCTGTCTAACAAGCTGCTGCCTGTCTTTCAGAAAGCTGGTAATCCACTGACAGATAGACGTGGGAACAGAGAGTTGGTGTAATTTAGTCCGGAGAATAGCTGGGATGATGATGTTGAAAGTCAAACTGTAGTCCACAAAAAGGATCCTTGCATATGTCCCTGGTCTGTCCAGATGTTGCAGGATATGATGCAATCCCGTATTGACTGCATCACCCACAGACCTGTTTGCTCGATAAGCAAATTGAAGGGGATCTAGAAAGGGTCCAGTGATGTCCTTCAGGTGGGCCAACACCAGTCTCTCAAATGACTTCTTGACCACAGATGTCACGGCGACAGGTCTGCAGTCATTAAGTCCTGTGATTTTTGGTTTTTTTGGGATGGGGATGATAGTGGGACGTTTGAAGCAGCATGGGACTTCACACTGCTCCAGTGATCTATTGAAGATCTGTGTGAAGATGGGGGCCAGCTGGTTAGCACAGGATCTACGACATGCAGGTGAAACGCCATCTTGGCCCTGTGCTTTCCTTATCCTTTATTTTTCGAAAGACACGGCACACATCATCTTCAAAGATCTTAAGTGCAGGTTGAGTAGCAGGAGGGGGTTGGAGGGGGGTTGCAGGAGGTGTTGGTGTTTGTGTGAAGTGAAGGTCAGAGTGGGTGTGGGGTGTGAGATTGGGCCTTTCAAATCTGCAGTAGAACACATTCAGGTCATCAACCAGTTGTTGGTCCACCACAGGGTTGGGGGTAGGAGTCCTGTAATTCGTAAGATGTTTCATGCCACTCCACACTGATGCAGAGTCGTTAGCTCAAAACTTGTTTTTCAGCTTCTCAGAGTATCTTCTTTTAGCCACTCTGATTCCCTTATTCAGTGTGTTCCTGGCCTGATTGTACAAGACTTTATCCCCAACTCTGTAAGCATCCTCTTTGGCCTGACGAAGTTGCCTGAGTTCCGCTGTAAACCATGGTTTGTCGTTGTTAAATGTTAAATAAGTCCTAGTAGGAATGCACATATCCTCACAGAAACTGATATATGATGTTACAGTATCTGTGAGCTCGCCCAGATTGGTGTCTGCAGCTTCAAAAACACTCCAATTAGTGCAGTCAAAGCAGGCTTGTAGTTCCAGCTCTGCTTCATTGGTCCATCTCTTTACAGTCCTTAATACAGGCTTAGCAGATTTTAATTTCTGTCTGTAGGTTGGCAGATGATGAACCAGACAGTGATCAGATAGTCCCAAAGCTGCTCTAGGAACAGAGCAATATGCATCCTAGCAGTGTAGCAGTGATCCAGTATATTTCTGTCTCTGGTTGGGCATGTAATGTGCTGTTTGAATTTGGGCAGTTCACGTGTGAGGTTTGCTTTGTTAAAATCCCCAAGAATAATAATAACTGAGTCCGGGTATTGTTGTTTCATGTCTGTGATTTGATCAGCCAGCTGTTGCAGCGCGGCATTCAAACACGCGTTTGGCGCGATATACACACTCACCAGAATAAACGAGGAAAACTCCCGCGGCGAGTAGAAAGGCTTACAGTTAATAAAGAGCGCTTCCAAATTAGGACAGCACATCTTCTTTAACGTTGTTACATCTGTACACCAACTTTCATTAATGTAAAAGCATGTTCGACTGCCTCTCGTTTTCCCCGTTAACTCTGCGATGCGATGCGATCCGCTCCGAACAGCTGGAAGCCCGGCAGATGTAACTCGCTGTCCGGAATGGCTTAACTCAGCCAGGTTTCTGTGAAGCACAAGGCAGCAGAGGTTGAAAAGTCCTTGTTTGTGTGAGTGAGGAGATGTAGCTCATCCGTTTTGTTAAGGAGAGAGCGGAGATTCGCAAGATGAAAGCTTGGCAGCGCTGTTCGAAATCCACGCCGATGCAGCCTGACCAGCGCACCTGCTCATCTTCCATGCCTGCCTCTCCTAGCGCGTTTAAACAACACAGCTGCGCCTCTGACTAAAATGTCCAACAAAATGTCCGAATATTCAAAATACGGGAAAAGATTGACTGGTATATGCTGTCGAATGTTCAGCAGTTCGTCTCTGGTAAAACTGACTGGAAAAAGATTACTAAACACAGGACAAACAAACAAAAACAGCAAAACAATAGGAGCGCTCCACACCGAAGCGGCCATCCACGGCACCATCATGAGTTTAAGTGTAACATGCTGTGTTAGTGCGTTGAGTCCACTGCCACACGCCTGGTGTTTGTGTGTCTCCCCAAGTATTTGCTCATGAGGGGAAAGCCGCGATGCTTCATGAAGCGTTCCATTTAACTCAGAGTTGGAATTTCCAACTTTCAACTAGGGAAAGCGCATTGGAATGACATTTTATGTCAGACTTTTAACTTGGAAACTCGTGCGGAAATCTTCAACTCCCATTTGTCAAGATGCATGTGTGTTTTATGTTACGCAAACATATCAGTGCCCATGGCAGGGAGGTTTACAGTCAGTGACAAACATTCACTTTTATTACATAATATCCATTAACGAGTTAATGTTCTTACAATAAATTATAATAAAATGTGTTTAGCAAACGTTGTGCAGAGACAGGTGTTCAATACACGGTTACTTACACTGTTTTGACTGCCGTAACGATAGCATTGCAGCATCGTAAATCAAAATCACAACATATATCAATCTCAAAATTAAAAATAAGCTCCCTCTTTGACACGTTTGTGTTTAGTTGTCAGGTAATTGTCACTGAATTTCGAATTAAGCGAGAAGTCACATCATGCATGATCACCATCTATCATCGTTTTCATGATCGATAATTGTTGCCATGTCCAAGTGCCCGAGTACTCGTGCCCATCCCTAGCTTAAAGCAACTCAAAGTTTGAGGTCTCCATTTAAAATAAACAATAGAAATAACTGAGGTCTTTACTCACCACCTGAGTTATTTTGTGCTGAGTATAGCATGACACTGTAAACCCTAATGTTGTCATTATTGGAAAAATCAAGTTGTCTTAATTAAACATTACTTGAAATGTCAAGTTTTGGGCTTACAACTCAAATATTTATGTTCTATGTAAAAAATCCATAGACGTAAGGCTTTAAATGTTAATAACTCAAACTATTGAGTACAAAATTGAGGCTATGCTATCCATAATGCCTTGCGCTTGAACTACTGAATTTATGTTTCCTTAGTCAAAGGGAACATATGGGGGCATTTAAATATTTGTTTCTAAGAATTTCTAGAGGTTTTAGCTCTTTTCAAGTATTACGTTGTTTTGTTGCATATAGCTTTTTAAGGTGAGGCGGTCAAGTTGGACCCTGTTAACACTATCTCAGTTCTCCTTGTGCATGTGCAACTGAAGTACAGGTGTCTATGCATTTCTGTGGAGAAATAAGTTTATTTAATGATTGGCCTAGAATCAGTTACAATCTGATGACCGACATTTAAGTCCATTCAATTAAATTTATTAAGTAGAAACAACATTTATATAGCCAATCAGAGTTAAGTCTACTTGCAGCCAGTTACCTTAACTAAGTTAATTCTATATAAAAACTTTATTATGCAAGTTTTGGAGACACCATTACTCAATTCAATTGAGGGGACGAGTTTACTCAATCAATTGAGTAACGTCAACTTATTAGGGTTTTCAATACAAGTGTTCATCTTGGCAACACCATTGTGAAACTTACTGAAGACGTCTGAACATACAATATTTTAAGTTTTCTTACATAAAAACGCCTTCATGGTACCGTCAAAAATATAAACAATGTTAACTTTAACAAAATATCACAAGCTGACTGACGGCTCAACCTCTGACCGTTGCAGTCAATGGTCAACCCGCCACGTCAATCAGGCACGCGCGCTTTGATCGCGAGGATCACAGCACAGTGAATCCTGCTTCACTTTTTCTCAAAACAACGAGGCGATTCTGCAGTGCCGTCGGGAAGTTTGTTTGACTTGTTTCGTTAGCGCAGTCGTTATCATAAATTACAAACTTGAGAGTTTTAATGTGGTGCACGTAAAAATACACAATCACGAGACCAGTTAAACGAAATGTTAGTTCTAATCCTCCTCAGATGGTAAACAAAGGTAAAAATCAGTGCCTTTGCCTGTCTAAACGAACAGCCCGACAACATATGGTTGGGCTGTTAATGCTCCATTATCAACAACTCAAATAGAAAAGTTTCTCTATTCATTCGCTTTAGCACAAAACAGCAATCAAATCAAGACGCTTTCGCCGTCTTGATGCAAAAGTTATGTGTGTAAATTATACTTCCAAAACGAAAAACATCGGAAATATAGGCTTGATTTCATGAAATTATGATATGCAAATTCCAAAACCTACCCAATAGTAAGCAGTGAGTGAAAACTACGGAGTTATTCCACTCGCGTGAAGAGGGTGCATTCGTTGTCTATTTATGAACTCTTTGATATCAGCCTCGCAGACCGATGCATTCCCACGTAGTCCATATGTTGTGTGCACATTGCTACTCCTTTTTCTTTATTCCTTTAAAATTCGCCCGGGTTGCCGAAACACCGTTCCTTCTCAGATCTCGAGACAAGTCAGCGAGCATTGGAGGAGCTGCACAAAAGATCCGACTTCGCGGATCGGGTTTCGCATTTACGACCCTACTGGTCGGTTTACGTTATTGGTTACTAGGTAACGGGGTTTAACTCCTCCCCAAATCTCTAGAGCGCTCATCTGTGCTCCTAAACCTGAGGTAAACTATTGTCCAACAGGACCCTGTATAAAAGCTGCACTACTCTTATGAGAAAATTATATTTAATTTAGGGCCATCTTCCAGTCAATAATGAGAGCAAAGTAATTGAATGCATTTTTGACCATTCTGTCATATTCTAGGAGTATGTCCTTAATTAAAGACTCTCGGTTTAGTTGAATGTCGATATTAAACTTATACAAGAATCAGGAACATGCAGTTACACCTACACTTGAAAATGCAAATGTTGAGTGTGAAGCAAAAAAAAAAAAGAAAAAAAAAAAGCCACTTCTGTCTGTCTATCACGTTTGCCCACACAGTTATTTTGAGTTAATGTGAGAAAATGTGCATGCGTCACTTGTTATTTATGCCACATAAATCGTCATTGTAATTTGTCAGTCTCATTATCAAAACACATTTTATTATCACACCAATAAGCCCATTATTATTTAAGGAGTCTGTACCAAATAAAGCTCGGTTACATTTGGCTCCAGTTAATCTCGCATCAAATGTGCCAGAATCTTTTAAATAAATAATAGTGTAAAAACATATTAGGATGAAGTGTTTTTGAGACTAATGAGAAGTGACAATCTACAAACAAACCAACGAATCCTCCTCGTCATAAAACAGAGCTCTGAAGCAGATTTCAGTGCTCTGATGACCTCTAGCGGCATTTGTTGACTTTATTTGAATTTAAATGGATTTTATTCATTGGCCTTATCACGTGGGAGGACACACTTAAAATGGATGACTGATCATTGCATAGATAACAACATATCAAACTGTCAAATATCTGCAAACAAACGACCATTTCTCAGAACTATTTCCTTTTTAATTATTTGTCTTTTTTAACTCTTTTGCAAGGAGTCTACTTTTAAAGGAAGAAAATAATTTCGTCCCTGTTTTTTTTTTTTTTTTTTTTTTTTAGACCTTTTTGGAGGTTGTTTTAAAGGGCCAAGACATGATAAATCAAAATTCCCTTGATATTTTGACATATAAGAGGTCATTGTACTATAAAAACATACTGTAAGTTTCAGAACTCAAAACTTCTCCTCAGTGCAAAAAGAGCATTTGTTGAAACCAAGCTGCCAAAACGACTTGTTCTCTACTTCCTTCACACTGTGATGTGACACTGTGGTAAAATTTGCATCCGACCATCTCTATAACAACACATCAACTCCTATTTTACCTTTAATCACTTTTCACAAAGAGCATGTCAGTCAAGAGCTGAGAGCCAATCAGAACAGTGGGCATGTACTGTCAAGTCTTAAAAAAGAAGCAGCACTAAAACCGAGTGTTTCTGAATGAGGGTGGAAAATTATCATGTTTTACAAATATATGACTGTTTTGTGTGCAAAAAACTTTACTAATATTTTAAATGAACCCCTAGGAACATATTAAAATAATAAAAAAAGGCATGTCATGACCCCTTTAAGATTTTAATGACTTTTAATCTAAAAAGACAAATAGGAACAACTTACCAGAATTGTTTTGTTTTGTTTGACTTACCTATGACATCAACAGACAAGCTAATTTTCTTATTTGTTTAATAGATAGACAGACAGTCAGACAGACAGATAGATAGATTTGCTGTATAGATAGATAATTCCTAATTTTAATATTCCTAATTAATTTTTATTAAATCCTCTCCATAATACAACAAATAAGACCCCCATATGCTATGAGTTTTTCAATGCTATAAGTTCTTTCTTATTTTTCATTCTTTCTTTAAATACGTGATTTTCTTTTTACCTGAATGTCAACTGATCAAAACAGATTATTTATCAAGTCAGCCAATGGTGCTGACTTCATATATACTGCCCCTATATATTGTAGGTACTATTACCAAATCTTTACGCTAAACTTTTCTTAACAAAATAAAAAGAAAACACCTCTGAGCACCATGGAGCACTGCAGAGAGGCCATTTGGTGAATCTGTGCAGCCTTGACCCAATCAAAGTCATTAGCCTGATGTTCCAAAAGAGCAGAGAAAAGAATGATAAGAATATCATCCCATTACCAAGTCCATTAAGAGAGCCAGAGGAGGGTGCAGATCCACACCGTCTGCAGTCAAATTTCATTCACCGCCCGCGTGCAGAGATAATTAGTTGACAGACGAGACAAACCACACGTTTGAAGTAACAAGCAGACATGCACAGAGCTCATCCTTATTACACAGATGACTTTGTCTGTTCAGAAGCTGCTCCCTTGTGTTTTATTTGTTGACCTTAGGCTATTAAATCTAAAATGATCTTTGCTTTTTGGATTAGTATTGTTTTGCAGATGGTCCCAAAGCCAATTTGCAAATAGTTTTGTATGACTGGATCAATGCCATATTACCATAAATAAGTTTAATATTAGTTTAGTTAAAAATGGCATAACAACACTTTTTAAAAATATGTCGTTTTTGCCCCAAATATGGGTTTGACACTGCAACATGACTTACTTTCAGGGCCCGTAGCAAGGTATTCTGGGCCCCCTGACTGTATATTGCACCGGGCCCCTTTCCTGTTAAAAAAATTCAGTTTAGAATTTGTTGTGGAGCCCCCATGAACCTGTGGGCCCCTAGAATCATTAGCAACTTTCACCCCACTAACTACAGCGTTGCTTGCATTAGATAATATGATAGCATGCTCAATTTTCTGTCTGCCATTCTATGTTTCCTTATATTCATTGAAAAAGTGTTTTGTGTAGAAAAAGAGTAGTGGTTACTTGATCTTTAAAAATCAACTAGCGCAGGGCATTTGGACGTGAGTAGCCTATTTGCAAGATTTGGGTTTTTCTTGTGTGTCTTGTGTGATGGGCAAAGAGTTTTCATGATTTACTGCACTACAGCAACGTAGTTTTTCTGCTTTCTCCCTCGTGTGTCAATGTAATGCAATCAAATGCACTTACAATGTGCACTAGATGGCGCTACATTGCCAAAGTTGGGCCATGGTGACTTGTATCAGCTTGCATCTTTCTGAAGTTATTTATGATTTTCAAAAATATGTGTCCTCAAGTCAACTTTGAAAGACATATAATAGCGGTTTGTGAGAACATCTGTTGAGGTACAAAAAAAAATAAAATAAAGGAATATTCCGGGTTCAATACAAGTTAAGGTCAATCGACAGCATTTGTGGCATAATGTTGATTATTACAAAAAATATTTTTGACTCGTCTCTCCTTTTCTTTAAAAAAAGCAAAAGAATCTGGGTTACAGTGAGGTACTTACAATGGATATGAATGGGGGCAATTTTTAGAGGGTTAAAGGCAGAAATGTGACGCTTATAATTTTATAAAAACACTTTAATTCTTCTGTTAAAACTTGTGTATTATTTGAGCTGTAAAGTTGTATATATCTTTTATGGCTGTTACATTGTCATGGGAACAAAGTTGTAAAATTGGATATAACTTTACACAGAAAAGGTTAGAGAATGATTTTATCACACTAAAATCACATTAACATACATATTGTTTATGTCTTGTGGGTATACTCTTGAAACAGTTAGTGTTTTAACGTTTATGGATTGGCCCCCATTCACTTCCATTGTAAGTGCCTCACTGGAACCCACGTTTTTAAGAGGGGCAAGCCAAAATAAATGTTTGTGGTAATCAACATTATGCCACAAATGCTTTCAATTCAGCTTAACTTGTATTGAACTGGGAACATTCCTTAACCTGTTGATGCTCATTGACCCCACCCATGGGTTTGACTTTACTTTGCTTAAATGAGTTCACAGTTACTATATAGTGTGCTGTTCAAAATTGTTCATAATGTTGACAAATTATACATCTTTATAATATGTCAACATTATTAACTCTTTTTTGACTAGACTATATAGTATATGTGAACTCATTTAAGCAAAGTGAATATAAAACAACAAAAATTATTATATGAATTTACACAATAGTTTCTATGCTTACTTTCTTTTGCTCAAAACTAGACCCAAGTGCTTGACTCTATTCACTGCCCTACTGCTTTTGCAGCCTGATCTCATTAATATACGTAGCTATTTGTACGTTAATATTTGTAACATTAAACATACATGTTTTTAAGTTTAAATAGACACTAAAACGTACAATATGGACGTTTGAAATCATCTAAAATGTAATTTTTTTTATGAATTTAAAGCATTAGAAACATTCATTACAACTATATTTGATACGCGATATACGCAAATTGATTATAAATATATTTGTACATTTTTACTGTTTTATAGATATTTTAGATCCCTTAACCCTACCACAACCTCTAAAAATAACCTCTTTTCAACTATATAAAAACATGTAACAAGTAGATTAATGTACAGTAGAAATAATTTGTTACGATATATTAATTTATATATATTTTACAGCTGCTAATCCCACCCGTACTCCTAAACCTAACCATAACCATTTATTATGCATATAAAACACGTAACATGCAGACACATTTTATCACAATATTTTATTCAGTAAAATAGCAAAGTTTAGTACAAAAGTAGTCCAAAGGATGATGCGCTGCATCTGATGGCATAAATTAGCTTTGTGTAAGGTAGAGAGTAGAATTTAAATTATTAATCGCTGTAAATCTTCTCATGATGCACACCATAACAATGCTGTCATATCTCAAACATATACATCGCAGAATATGGCATGTTGCAAACGGTCATGAGACACTTGAGAACCAATGAGCATTCGACATCACTGCGGTAATACCGGTGGTCATAATGCTTCTTGTGGCGGCAATTTTTTAATTTTTAAATACGTCAAATGATGACGTTTACATGCTGTCAATACGTCAGTATTGTACGTTTCAGTGTCTATGCAAACGTAAGAGAATGTACGTTTGCTAGGACCAAACTTTACGTAAGAGTACATACGAGTTCTCATGAGATCACGTTGACTTTTGAAAGTGGCAAACTGTCCCAACTTGAGTGATCACCATAGGAAGATACTTTAACACCTCCCACGTGAGTTAATTAAAGTCGGTGGTCTTGCCACTATTGCGTTGCATTCTAGAACACTAGAGGCACATGGATATACAGAGGTCACAGCAGTAAGTGAAAAGCAAATCTAACTTGACAGAGATCTGTTAAGGACATGTAGTTCCCAGTCACTCAACCAGAGTTCAATGACCCTGCTGGGAGGAGTATATTAAAGAGACTGCTGACACCCCACCACAGCACACAGCACTCTGAGAGAATTTTATTTAGATTTTCTCATACCTAGAGGATCTTTGAGGCAAATGCTCAATGTAACCCAAAATAGGCTGTAACACGATCATTTAGAGAAAAGACAAACAATAGAAAAAGGAGTGCATTTGCTTATTGAGAAGTATCTTTTCTCAGGCTAGTTGATGGAAAGGGAAAACTGTATAAAACTAAAGTTATGAATTCGTTAACTATTTAACGAATCAGGCACAGTGGTAGAAAAAATTTAATATACAGTCAGCATTTTTGTAGAGATATTCATATAGCTCATTCCACATCCAATGTTTAAACATTACAGCTCACAAAGAAGATAAGAGTTTTGGAAATCAACCCCGTACACAAGGATTGAGCACTGACGACAGCT
Source organism: Myxocyprinus asiaticus (assembly GCF_019703515.2). Classification (NCBI taxonomy): domain Eukaryota; kingdom Metazoa; phylum Chordata; class Actinopteri; order Cypriniformes; family Catostomidae; genus Myxocyprinus; species Myxocyprinus asiaticus. Next base: position 15,548,498 of record NC_059349.1, on the reverse strand, counting down.
TAATGGCACACCATTTAAATGAGTGCATAAAATGTGCTGTAGTTGCTTTGCTGCCTGTAGATCGAGTCTATTATCAAGAGATTTCAATTATAGCTAAGTGCCCCTCTCCTCCAAATGAACCTCAGTTTAAAACTCTTTCACAATGTTCTGTCTTGTTCTGCATTCACCACCATTATGTATCACATAACAGGCTTCAGTTGCACTGTACACTTTCATTTTTAGCTCTTATCATAAGCTTATGTTTGGTGTATCACTCTACTTTATGTTGCAACAAATGCTTTTTTTTATTATTGCATATTTTACCACGTATGTAACAGGAAATTAAACAAGTACTTAAAATACGCAGTACTGTGCAAAAGTTTTAGGCACTTGTGAAAGATTTTGCATAGTGAGGATGTCTTCAAAAATAATGACATAAATAGTTTTCATTTATCACTTAATGTCATACAAAGTCCAGTAAACATAAAAAAGCTAAATCAATATTCGGTGTGACCACCTTTGCCTTTAAAACAGCACCAATTCTCCTAGGTACACCTGGACACAGTTTTTCTTGGTTGTTGGCAGATAGAATTTGCCACAGTTCTTCTATTTATTTAGGCTGTCTCAATTGCTTCTGTCTCTTTATGTAATCTCGACTGACACAATGTTCAGTGGGGGGCTTTGTGGGGGCCATGACATCTTTTGCAGGGCTCCCTGTTCTTCTATTTATATTTCCTATTGACACACTAAAGCTTAAGATATAATTAACTATCTTAAGACAAATGCTTTTGTGAAACATGTGCCTAAGATTTTTGCACAGTACTGTATATATACTTTAAGGCAGTAAAGGACATATGCACATTAGTTACAATAACAACAACAACAAAGGTCAACATCTATCATTAAATCATAAAATCTATCTGTGGCAGCAGGGGCGTGGTTGAGCGTCTGTCAGGAGAGAGAGAGTGGTAAGGGTCCATACACCTGAGCCAAATTATGACTAACACCTGTCTCTAATTGTAGTGATATTGGGGAGAGCGGCATAAAAGGACCATGCCAGCGCCAGATCGAGAGAGAGAGAGACTGCGTCGAGAGCCTAACTGTGAAGCTGATGTGTTATTGTGAAACTGATGTGTTAGTGTAAAACTGATGAGTCAGTGTGAAGCTGATGTGTTATTGTGAAGCTGTAAACCAGCGAAGTGGTCAATTAAAAGTTCCCTACCTGTGTTTGAAGAATCCAGTTCCCAGTGTCCTTCCTTGTTACACTGGTGCCGAAACCCGTGATCTGATTTGAAGACTTCATGCCCCATGGAGTCCTTCTCACTGTCCGACATCACACCCACCAACAGGCTCTGCTTGAAATCCACCAGGATCAAGAAAGCCACTTCCCTGAGGTCCTTAGAGTTCAGGCAGAGGACCGGCAGGTCATTTGGAGCCTCCTCATCCAGGAGAAAGCCCCAGCAGCGACCCCGGACAACAGCAGCCCCCTGCCCCTGCCCATGCTGTTGAAGATGGGGGTGGAAGACGACTCTGAAGCCTTCCTGAACATGTTTGAGTGTAACGCTGAAATCTGGGGCTGGCTGCGGCTCATCCCTCTGCTGTCCGGGGAAGCCCAGCTTGCAGCACAACAACTGCCAGCAGCTAATCTCCTGGTCTATGGTGATCTGAAGAAGACCATCCTGCAGCGGGTCAGCTGAAGCCCAGAGCAATACTGTCAACTGTTCCGCTCGATGGAGATGGAAGGGGCCGGTCACCCGTTTGCCTTTTCTCAGCGGCTCTGTGATGCCCGCCAGAAATGGCTGCGGGCGGGGGAACGCGACGTCGAGGGAGTGGTCGACCAAGTGGGGCTGGAGCAGCTGATCCGCCAGCATCCAGAAGGGATGGTGGAGTGGGTCCAGTGCCATCACCCGGCGTCGCTGGAGGAAGTGGTCCAGCTGGCAGAAGACCATATGGCGGTGTGCCCAAGCACAGAGGAGCAATCTCTCTCTCTCCCCTCCCCCTGTGTTTTCTCCCATCTCTTTCCACTCCCCTCTCCCTTCTCACTCTGTCCTCTCTCCAGGCCCTGTTCCTGCACCCCGGAGGCATGGAAACCCGGCGCCGAAGCTGGCTCCTCGCTTGAACTGGTTTATCCCTTTCCCGGCGACTTTAGGGTCTAACCCACTCTCTCCCTCATGTGGATTTACCCGCCCCCACAAGTGAGAGTGTAGCGCCTGGGCCAGCCTGCTGGTGTTACAGGGATCCGGAACACTTCCGGGATCAGTGTCCTGTGATGGAGCTGGGAACTGTAGTCCGGATCCCCGGTGCACCACAGGCTGCCCCCGATTGGGCTGGAGGGTACAGGATACCAGTAAGAATCAAGGGGAGTACACACCAAGCCTTGGTGGACACAGGTTATAACCAGACCACTATCCACCAATGCTTGGTTCAACACAAGGCTTTGGGCAAAACTAAAAGGGTGAGGGTGAAATGTGTACATGGTGATATTCACAACTACCCTGTGGTGACCCTTGTTATAAAATTTAGGGGAACAAAGCATAGAGTGGAGGCCGCGGTTAGTTCCCGCCTCACCCATCCACTGATTTTGGGGACTAATTGGCCTGAATTCAGAAATGTATTAAAGGGAATATGCGCGGATGGGTCCCACACAAAAGCGACGAGATGTGAAATGTGTGATGCTCTGGCAGGGGAGGCGGAGCCGGGGCCGTCTGCATCAGCTCCACATCAGGATGACATGAGGGGGGGAGAGGCTGCAGCCCCTCCCATCTTCAGGGGATTTCCCGAAGGGGATTTCCCTTTGGAGCAGTCACGAGACGAGACCCTCAAGCCAAGTGAGAGTGATCGATGGTCAACAACTCCAGCCAAATGTCGCACTTTCATATCCTTATTTTGCAATTATAAACGAGCGGTGACGCAGGGTGCTCAAACAAAGGTAGATACAACCCAGCTCTTAATACCACGGAGCCGTTGGGAAATGGTGTTCCAGGCGGCTCATTATAATCCCATGGCGGGACATGTAGGGGAAAGAAAAACACTGAACCACCTAATAGCCCGTTTTTATTGGCCAGGCATTGGCGGAGATGTCCGCAGGTGGTGTGCGGCATGCTGCGAATGCCAGCTGGTGAATCCACAGGCCACCCCAAAAGTGCCATTGCACCCTCTTCCGCTGATCGAGGTCCCCTTCAAGAGAATTGGCATGGACCTCATTGGGCCATTAGAGTGGTCAGCACGCAGACATCACTTTGTATTGGTCCTAGTGGACTATGCAATGCGATATCCGGAAGCAGTGCCTCTGCGCAACATCTCAGCATGAAGTGTTGCGGAGGCATTCTTCAAAATAATTTCCTAGGTGGGGATTCTGAGAAAAATCCTCACCGATCAGGGCACAACATTCATGTCACGATCATTACGCAAGCTTTACAAATTATTGGGCATTAAATCGATCCGCACAAGCGTTTACCATCCACAAACAGATGGCCTGGTGGAACGATTTAATAAAACCCTTAAAAACATGATTCGTAAGTTCGTGCACGAGGATGCTAGAAATTGGGACAAATGGCTTGATCCCCTGTTATTCACAGTACGAGAGGTCCCACAATCCTCCACTGGTTTTTCCCCATTCGAGCTGCTGTATGGGCAGCGCCTGCGCGTCGTGCTTGATGTCATACGTGAAGCTTGGGAGAAGGGACCTTCGAACAGTAATAATGAAATTCAGTACGTTCTTGATCTCAGAGCAAAACTCCACACCTTGGGGCAACTAACACAGGAGAATTTGCTCCAAGCTCAAGAACGACAGAACCAACTGTATAACAGGGGAACTTGGCTAAGGGACTTTTCACCGGGAGATAAGGTACTCGTATTACTCCCTACATCGAGCTCCAAATTACTCGCCAAGTGGCAAGGACCCTTTGAGGTCACACGACGAGTGGGGGATCTCGATTATGAGGTAAAGCGAACCGATAGAGGGGGCACACGTCAAATTTATCACCTTAACCTCCTGAAATTGTGGAGGGAGGCAGCCCCAGTGATGCTGGCTATGGTAGTTCCGGAGAGGGTGGAGCTCAGGCCGGAGGTAAACACAAAACACAATCACATCACCCCGGTAAATTGCGGAGACCACCTTTCACCGTGCCAACTCGCAGAAGTTGCCAAACTACAACAAGAATTTGCGGATGTGTTTTCCCCTCTACAAGGTCGCACGAACCTCATCCAACACCACATCTAGACCGAGCTGGGGGTGGTGGTATGTACCCGTCCCTACCGATTGCCCGAACATAAAAAAATAGTTCGTGAAGAATTGGATGCAATGCTCGATATGGGAGTAATAGAGAAATCCCACAGTGACTGGTCCAGCCCGGTTGTTCTGGTGCCTAAGAGCAATGGGTCTGTATGGTTCTGCGTGGATTATAGAAAAGTCAACGTGGTGTCTAAATTTGATGCCTACCCAATGCCTTGTATTGATGAGTTGCTCGATCGGTTGGGCACTGCTCGTTTTTACTCGACACTGGATTTGACAAAGGGTTATTGGCAGATCCCCCTGACACCAATTTCCTGTGAAAAAACGGCTTTCTCCACAACGTTCGGATTACACCAATTTGTGACACTCCCGTTTAGTTGTACAGGGCTCTGGCAACGTTTCAGCGCCTCATGGACCGAATCCTCAGACCGCATTTGGCTTACGCCACTGCCTATATGGATGACATCATCATTTATAGCAGTGATTGGCAGTGGCATATGCAGCATCTGAGGATGGTTCTGAAGTCGCAGCGCCCGGCGGGGCTCACAGCAAACCCTAAGAAGTGCGAAATTGGGCGGGTGGAGGGACGGTATCTGGGGTTCCACTTGGGCCACGGGCAGGTGCATCCCCAAATTGACAAGACGGCGGCGATTGCGACCTGCCCGAGACCCAAGACCAAAATGGGGGTGAGACAGATCCTGGGGTTGGCTGGCTATTACAGGATATTTGTGCCTAACTATTTGGATGTCACCAGCCCGCTGACTGATCTCACTAAAAAGGGAGCTCTAGACCCGGTCCAGTGGACAGAGCAGTGCCAACAGGCGTTTACGCAGGTTAAAGCCGCACTTTGCGGGGGGCCACTTTTACATGCACCTAATTTCTCTCTCCCTTTTGTATTACAGACGAACGCTTCAGACAGGGGGCTGGGGGCCATACTCTCGCAGGTGGTGGAGGGGGAGGAGTGCCCGTTGCTGTACATCAGCCGCAAGCTCTCCTTGAGGGAAACAAAGTACAGCACCGTGGAAAAGAAGTGTCTGGCCATCAAGTAGGTGGTCCTCACTCTCTGTTACTACCTGCTGGGGCGGGCCTTCACTCTCTGCTCAGATCACGCCCCACTCCAATGGCTCCACCGCATGAAGGATACCAAAGCATGGATCACCCAGTGGTATCTGGAACTCCAGCCCTTTAAATTCAAGGTGGTCCACAGACTGGGAATGGAGATGGCTGTCGCCGACTTCCTGTCCAGAAATGTGTTGGGGGGTTGGGGGGGGGGGGGGGGTAGGAGTGTCCGGATGTCTCCCCGGCCTGAGTCGGGCGGTGGGGATATGTGGATGTGAGGGTGTGGTCGAGCATCCGTCGGGAGAGAGAGAGCGGTAAGGGTGCATACACCTGAGCCAAATTATGACTAACACCTGTCTCTAATTGTAGTGAGATTGGGGAGAGCGGCATAAAAGGACCATGCCAGTGCCAGATTGAGAGAGAGAGAGACTGGGTCCAGAGCCTTACTGTGAAGTTGATGTGTTATTGTGAAACTGTAAATCAGAGAAATGGTCAATTAAAAGTTCCCTACCTGTGTTTGAAGAATCAAGTTTCTGCTGTCCTTCCTTGTTACACTATCATTAAAAGGTTTACTGTAGAGGTAATTATGAGCAAGCACCTAAAGAAAATGAGTGCTGCACTGCATTGAGGCTGGTCAGAATGTGTCATAAGGCAATGCCGAGAAAAATAATAAATAGGTCTGGCTCTCTAGATTCATAAGCAATGAGACAGTCCAGCACCTAACAGCAGGATGCAAGATAGACAAGCAAGTATCATCCCCAACCAACTCAACACTGATCATAGATGAGGTGCAAGAAACTGCAGTGGTGCAATAGTGTCTGTGTCAAATAACGGTAACATCCAGAAGAAGGAGCAGAAGACCCTGGAGAAACGCCAGCGGCTGAAGGAGGAATGAGAATAATGTGGCAAGTTAGAGCAAGTGAAGGTAGTTGTGCTGATAATAGTGACTCTCAGGACTGGGACATACCAGCTGGAGATTGGCTCGATCAGATCATTAAGATTTCAGTACAGAAGAGGAAAATCTCAACTAAAATAAGATATTGCATCAGATTATCAAGCAACTGGTTGAGAACATAAAACTGAGAGAACAAGAGCACACTTTTGTCACATATTGTCACATTTTTAAGGCAAAAAACAGACATCTAAAATAATGACTGCTACAATACACCTTTGATTTCACGTAGTCAATAAGACGAGTTAGCTGTCTATAACACCACAGCACACCATTCCCATCCCTTGCAACTTTTTAAGTTAATTTTGACAAGTGAAACTAGAATTAAAATAAGATTTTTACATTTTCTAAAAAAAAAAATAAATAAATAAAAATTGTGCTTGCCCATGCGAAACTCACCACCACAATGCTAAACATAGACAGTACAGGAAGAGATGGGTATACTAATGAATGGGTTAAATCGTAATGCTGAATCTGATGGCTATTTGAATGGAAGTCCTGCCTTAAAGTTAAAAGAGCCAATCACCTTTTTGATTATTAAATCATCTGTCAGTTTACTGAAGAATGTGGATGCTCATTAGTTAGAGCAGCCTGAAAAGTAGCCCTTTTTGTGTGATCTGAGCTAAGGAAGCACAGTTTATGACAATAGTGTGTTCAGAATTTATTGCAAAAACTGAAATATTTTAACTGATCGTAATCTTGACCAAACGTTTTGGAGATTTTGGTCTTTCCCCATTCAAGTGCATAGGAGTTATAGCCTATTTGTATCATGTTTGTATCCAATAGAGAGACAGGAAATGGCTACCTGGAAGCGTAACAAACATGGCTGCCGAGTGACTTGACTTGCCTTAAAGGGATAGTTCACTCAAAAATGACAATTCTTTCTTCATTTACTGACCCTAATGCCATCCCAGATGTGTATGACTTTCTTTCTTCTACAGAACACAAACAAAGATTTTTAGAAGAATATCTCAGCTCTGTAGGTCCATACAATGTAAGTGAATATTGACCAGACATTTGAAGCTCCAAAAAGCATATAAAGGCAACATAAAAGTAATCCATTACTCCAGTGGTTTAATCCATGTCTTCAGAAGCGATATGATAAGTGTGGGTGTGAAACAGATCTTTTACTATAAATCTCCACTTTCACGTTCACATTCCTTCACATTTGGAAGATTTTTAGAAAAAAAGGACTTAAATATTGATCTAGGGTCTATGATGCTATAGGGCATGACAATGAATTACCGTTGTTAAGGTGTTCTGAGTGGTTGTTAACTTTGCTATGTGGTTTCTAGGATGTTCTGTGTGGTTGCTAGGTGGTTACTTACTGGCTTGAGTCAAATGAGCCCACTCTCAAGTATCTATAATATTCTGGTCTCTAGATATGGCTCGAGGATGTAAGTAAGAAGGTGTTTAACAGCCGGCACAAAGTTTTCTGAAAGTTCAGGCTGGCAAGCCATTTCGAATCATTGCAAATAACTCAAAAACACCACCTTTTTGGCCAGATTTTGTACGAAGTGACATCTTTGAGATGTTTATGATGTAGAATGTTTGTAAATCTGATCTTTTTAAGATGTTTAGCAGATGTTAACTAGATTGTGATGCTTTCCAGATGGAAAGATCTAAAACAGACATCTCGTAGATGTATGTGTGCTATCTGTGACACATTTGTCCTTTAATTTTGCTAGAAGTATATTGGCACCTTTATTGTTCGCCAGATGAAAATCAACTGATCGCACAGAAAAGTAATTGCACATCTTTCCTCAGCAAGCCCCATACAGTAGCCTATCATTCATTTAGTTTCACCAAAGTGTAATACATACAGTTAGGGGGTTTGACTCAACAAAGACCACTAATTAAATTATTTTGACTGATGGCAACATTATTTCCAAAATTATCTAATAATTTTTTATTTTTTTTACTGTCAGGAAAATATTTTATCATGTTTAGTATTCATGTTATTCAAATACTTCCATACTTCTCACATAACTGATGTAATTTCTTGTGGCATCAAGGCTCAGCTGGCATTGTTATGTCCTCTTTCTATCACCAGAAATTCACACACAGAAAATTACAGCCACTTAGTGTAAATACCTTCAAAAAGCTGAGTACAATATAATGATGCAAAGCTGCATTATGATTGGTCGATACAATTACACAACCTTAAATCATTAAATAAAGCGCATTGACTCAGCTTGGCGGGTAGCGAAGTCAGCAATAAAACCTTATAATAAACACGCGGAAAAACAGAAAGCCCTGGACTTAATTGTGATTGTTTTCTGCTGAGCACAAACCGAGAGAACATGGACTCATCAATCCTTGTTCTAATTCAGTCAATAAAAGAAATTCCTCGGCCCTTACGCGCCCCCTTTACATTTCCTGCCATCATTTCAGCCCTGTTTCAGTGTACTTTATTAATGTAATGTAATAAACATCAGAAGGGAGTAATAAAAGAGAGCAATATCCACAGAAGCCCTTATTAAAGTTCCTTCATTTCCATAACAAAGAAAAAGTCATCTTTTATGAGCAAGCATATAGACTGGTAAATATAATGCAGACGAGTAAATATTCCCTCCTTCTGTTATGACTTTTAAAGGGATGAAGAGACCCGCATTTCAGCGTGAAAATTGGACCATGTCTAACATTTGTTTATTAAAATTGCCAGCAGAACAGTTTCTATTTTAATGAAAAAACAACACACACAAAAAGATGCCGTTTAACTAGACAAAAAAATTATATTAAAACAGTATTTCTTATTTTCTCATTTACAGTTTCCATTTGTAGGGAAATAAGATGTATGACTTTTAGTATGAATTTTAATTATTGTCTTCCAATCTTCCATCCCTTTAGCACTCTCTATCTCTCTTTCTCTGGGAATTCACTTCAAGTTTACCACAAACTTTTTTTTTTTTTTTTTAACCCAAGACAGCAGTCACTGCTGCACAAACAAAGAAGTGAAACTTTAAAAACAATACTGTAATGAAAACTGAATGAATGATTAAAGGCTGAAAGCATATCAACCTCAAGCCACAAGCCCTCATGTAAAAAGCATGCTTTAGCACACTGTTATTATTCATTAAAGAGCATTTGGAGATGTGAAGACCTACAGTCTAATAAGTGCATTCTGTGTAAATAAGCACACACAACACAATATCCCCTCATATTTTTATTACTTCTTTCACAGAGAGGGAATAAATAAAAAGAAGAAAACATGGTCTATTAGGGAAACAGGGAAAACAATGTCAAGTCGGCCTGCTTGCTACAGTAAGTGAAGCTTTAGGAGGTTTACAAGTGCATTAAGGTGCCTTCCTCGACTCCAGTAACATATCTTGGGGCAGCAGCTATAAATCATCTCTGCACCCAATACTGTGCATAATGTCCATTATGGAGCATCTGGATAAACAGCAGTGAGCTGAGAAGAGTCTGAGGGTTGCTAGCATCTTTGACGTGTGTTCGGTCACAGCAGAGCGGCTCTTGTTTGCCGCTAGCTGCATATCTAAAACCAGATTTTCCATTCCTCTGACATTATTTAAATTTGGGGGTAGTTTTGCGGAGCCAGACTTTTGACTTGCAGTATAAAGTCTGGTCCTCATTGCAGCTTCTTCTGGTCAGGAATTGTCCATTTAGGCAGGAAGAGACCATCTGATCAACATGTAAAGCGACCAGTCAAAGTTGGTTTCGTTGTTAGGTGTCATTTAGGGTCAGGGTTTTCTGAAATATGTAGATTATACCACAATAATAGACCAGTATGTAAAAATTATAAATGGAATAGCATGCCATGGGATGCCACAGGAATTTCTAATGCATTTTATGAGCAGCATTACAAGAAATATGCATGTCTTGTTCTACAGCATAACAAGGATGTACTGTAAATCTACAGGTTTGCTGTAATGTATCTTATGTTCTAGAACAAAATATGAAAGTCTCTTCAAATAATGTTAACCACAGACCTTATTGTACTCAAAAATGCTATAAAAACCTGTTAGAAATTCCAGAAGAAACCCAACCCACGTACATCACCCAGATGTATTTGATGTGTGTGTTCTGGAAGACATATTTTGGTAGCACTTTATTTTACAGTACACAGTAAAAAATTGCCAAGATTTAACTGTCATTTTTTTACAATAATATACTGTTTTCAATACTTTACTGCAAAATCAATGCAGGCTAGGTCATTTTCTGACACAACACATCAAATTACTGTGAAAAAAAGATCATATTGCATTATGGGAAAATTATGTTTTGTTTGAAGTTACCATTATTGTGTTTAGAGTTCCCTTTGGATGAGGACCTTATCTAATTTATTTCAAACTAATTTCTCCCAGTTGGTGCAATTATGTTTAAGAACACAATTTATTGTACTGTGATGCATGGAGAAAATAGTCATTTTAATGGTTGACTTCATATTGGACCATGAAGTATAAACCACACCATATGATGCTTTAGGGCTATGACTAATAAAATATGCATTCCTGTTAAATATATTACATTATTTATAACTAAAAGTGCAACTCGCTTTTGGCGCCACCCTGTGGACATTTTTTAACTCAACAACACTTTGTTCAAATTTCAGTAAGCACAGACCGATTTCAGCAACTTTTGACCTCCTGTCACCAAATTTACAGTGTGATCAGTCTGGAAAGGCAGCAGACAGCAAAAAAAAAAAAAAAAAAAAAAAGAAAAGAAAAAAAAGAACCTTATAAAATCAGGCACTGGTCTACAATGATACTGGTTTACTATGGCATGTCTATTATGATATAATGAAATATTTGAAATTTATATGATACTTGAAAATAATTGAACCTGTTTGTATGATCAATGGAAGACTGGGGAGTTTTCAGGACACTGGATTGAAAAGTATTTTATTATTATTATTATTATTTTTTTATTTTATTTTTTTATTTCATTTGGTAATGCAGCTGGTGAAGAAATGACAAACTTCACCTTTATGAAATTTTGGATATTGATAATCAATTTGGAAAAAGAAGAAACCCAATTCAAACACAGGCCAAGACTGGACTGTTTTTCTTATACTGTTGTTACACAAGTTTAATAATTATAGCTTTTTTATTTTTGATTTGATCTCAAAGGACCTCAAGGTGAGTCCAACTTGTTCTATGTATTAATAGTAGAGGATGACTCAAATACTTGCCCCACCTGAGTTGATGAATAGAAAGAAACATGTTTTCGCATGCAATGTAGCTGGTGCATCAACCTCCAATAGCTTTTTCCCCTTGGCTTCGACTTTATGTTTACTGTTTGTTACATAATTACTACACTACTTACTGTAAGGCTAGGATTTAAATAATGAAACTTTTCATGCACCAAGCCAATAGAAAAAGTTTCAATAAGAAAAAGAGCACAAAACTGATGAATCTATAGCAGAGTGGAATGTAATCGAGAGAGTGAGAAAAATACATTATTTGTACACCAAATCTGTTTTCAGGAATTCTTCAGACGCCAGTGGTCAAAAAATCAGGAAAGCAATGCAGGGAAAGGAGAGAGGACCCTTGAATCTTGACTTTCTGACATTTGCACAAACCAAACTTTTTTTTATCTCTTTTCTCTTCTTGTTTCTTTGTTCCCTTAAAGTGTATTTGCTCTCTTGAGGTTTCTTGTTCAGAAAAACTGTAAATACAATAAAACAAATTATAAATGCTTTGTAAAGGCTTGTATACAGATATTTTCTTCAAGGGAGAGACAAAAGAAAGCAAAAGACCATTGGAACGTTTTAGTTTAAACTGTTAAAACACTCTGATGTTACTAAAGGAGCATCCATTAATACATACAGTGGCTCCAAAAAGTATTTGGGCACTTAAGCCACACTTAAAAATGTATGAATGCTATTGCATTAGATTAAAAAAAATATCAAATCAAGTGGCATTTCAAACAAATAACGCTAGACCGGTTCTCACAAACCTTTCTTAAACAAATTTCTCAGTTCCCCCTCAAGTGTCCTAGGAGAGTAATCACTTGAAAATGAACATAAATAGCTCTTGGTTTGACATTTTGATTTTTGAATGCAGTGACTTTCATGCAGTTGTGGAGACACTTACAGTAAGTGTGGATAAAGTGTCCAAATAGTTTTTGGAGACACTGTAAATACAAATGCAGAATGTCTACAGATGTAACTATCTATAATGAAATTTTAAGGCATCTGTCTCATTTTTTCTGTATTCATTAATTATCATATTCATTAATGTCTTAAATGGGAATATAGTGAGCAAAATAAAGAAGTATTACACATTTTTAGCACTTTAGGTTCAGTAAAGAACCCTCTTCTTATCAATAACCATTTTTGGTGGTTAAAAGATAAAAAGTTGCTTGTAAGTCTTGAGTTGCTATATCATTCTTTAGAGATTAAAAAGTTCTTGATATAACATTATCCTCCTGAGATCCGAGCATGAATGCTGTGAGCATTTTCCTTTTCTCTTTTTGATTTGTGTCTAGTAGCATCAAATAAACAAGCAAAAAGTAATTGTCGGATTTTAGGAGTTAATAAACTTAAAAAGGTTGCATAGAAAGCTATAGGATGTCCATTTACTCCCTAGTTAGTTAATGACTTGTCTGTCTGCACTGGTCTCAGAACAGTTCTAAATGCACCTTATTTTCATCCTAACTCCACATAAAGCCTCTGAAAGCAACATTTTTCAACTTTTGGATGAATCCATTGATTCTTAATGTTAAAATGCACAGTATATATATATATATACATATATAGAAGGGCATGAAGTAAGGAATAATTGACGACGGATCGTTGAATTGTTGAAAAATAATGCACACTCCGTTGCGTGCTGTGACCGTTTCACCTCGGGTGTGCATTATTTTTCAACAGTTCAACAGACCGGAGTCAATTATTCCGCTTATCCCACGGTTACCACATCTTAAGACATTGTTTTATCCCAAGACATTTTCTGGTTTTCGTCTCTAAAACTTTAATACAGCTCAAGCCTTCATTGTTAATTCATAAATGTCATGTCAGAACTAGCAATGGAGGCTTGCTTGCTGTAGTGTGGTGCTTTCCACTATAGCAATGTGAGGCTGATTAGGGCTAAATACATTGAAACATTAAAAGTTATTTCAGATAATAGAAATTGTTGTATTGATCAAGTCACAGGGGTGCGGTTCTATTTGTTGGTCGTGACTCGAGTCTCAATGTGTGCGAGTGTGTGTGTGTGTGTGTGTGTGTGTGTGTGTGTGTGAGTGTGTGTAAATGCAGGGGAGACGAGGGAGCGCAAAGGCTCTTTTTAACCGAAATTTAAATAAATGTAGGATATTTGAGATATTTTTTGACGTTTTTTAACCGATTTACTTTAACCAGTGTCTTTGTTTTAATTGGTTATTTTGTTGTGGTAGCCTGTAGGGCTCTTTGAAGTAACTGAAATAATTTGGCGAAGTGATATGGAACCGTTATGCGGTCAAGACCTGGAACTACTTTATAGCCATACGTTTCCTTGAAAAATAATTGCACACCTTAGAATGTCTGTGAATCAATCAGAATCAAGCATTTAACAGACCCATGGTACAACTAATGTTAATGAATAGAACCGTATTGTACAGTGATAGCAAAATAATATAAAACAAAATGTATATTAAAATGAAGTGAAATAACTGACAGATTTGTTCATGTGGAAAGTTATTCAAAATAACAAAAAAATGCGTCCAACTTTTGTTGAAATAATGTCCCACAATACACGTATGTGTACATCATGTTTATTATTGCGCTGAATCATGAAAAATTAATGATTTTTTTTAAAGTGACATTAAACGAGAGATGCTTTACACCTAAGCAAGCTTCAATGAAAAAACTTGAAACCAGAGGCACTTTTGTTGGCTCTGCACCCCTAGAAGTGCTTCACAGAAATCATGCTGTTGTGTCACGTGACTCAGTGCGGCAGAAGTTTAACCCTTAAATGACAGTCTAAAGTGTTGTGAACAGTTTTCAGTGGGTTTAAATTAATTTAAATGATGCTTTGCTTATAGCGAAACTAAAATACAACGAACACTTATGTGTGAGTGGGTCGCATGACATTATAGGTTCTTCAGATCAGTATATTAGTTTCTGAGTTATTTTAAGCATCAGTATTTTCTCAAATAAAAAGACTAAAATGTTCTTAGTGGAACTTAAAAAGGTTCTCCTATGACATTAGGTTGAAAAACCATTTTGATTCTAACTGGAACCGTTATTTTTTAAAGTGATCTCTGAAATGACATCACAATTAGATTACAGAGAACATCATAAAGTGTTGTTGTAAGAGAAGGAAGTGTCATCTTTCCCACCTCAACACAAGACACTCTCCAATTACTCTTTGTTACAATGTAATTTGTGAGCTTCCATCATTTCCTTTCAAAACAACCATGAGGCTCTCTAATCAGTTATGCCAGTGATGCTGAATTATCATTCATGTGAAGGGACATGCAGACTCAGTCCGCATATTTGTCATCTCCATCTCTGTGTGAGGTCCAGATGTCCCTATTCATTTGTCTCATGCAATGGTCTCTATCTCTCCCTCGTTCTCTTTTCTCAGAATGGTAAGTCCAGCCAGAAATCACAAACAAGGTTCATATTCGCAGACCTACCAGCTACCACAGTACACACTTACTTCCAGTGCCCAAGGCCTTTATTGTTCTTTTGCTGTTGTCTTTAATTTTGTATCTGCACAGAGCCAAAGTAATCACAAACAACACATATGCCTCATGTCATTCAGAAAATGATACCCCTCGGTTCTTGATTATCATCCCCCCTGGACACGTATTTTTTGTCACTCTATACCATTACATTGACAATGTACTGCAAGAGGCAAAAGCCTACATCAGCAATGTCTGACCCTTAAATATCCTTTTTAGTTAATCATTGAATCACAAATAAAAGGAACATTTTTATTTTAATGATATGATACTGTTTTGACTAGGCAGAAAAGTGCACTTCCAATACAGCTTTTGTTTTGGTATATCATTTGGGGTCTTAAAGAATGAATGAGGTATATGAATGAGGAGTTACGAAGAACACACTGCAAAATTTTGGGTGGGACAACCGTTTAATTGCAGGAATGAATCTCCCAAGTTATTGTTCAGTGGGCCTTATTCATGAAGCATGAGGAGAGCTAATTACTGTGTATATCACTGATAAATCCCTTCTTATATAAATTGTGGCATTGGATTGATCGTGACAATTTACATGAGAAAGGTTTTACGAGCGATCTACACAGAAATTTGTTCTACTCGTGTTTCATGTATAAGCCCCCTGTGTGTTGGGAATAAAGGAGTTGATCCCACTACCACAAACACACTATGTGTGACATAGTGGTAACCATAGCAACGTTTGGCGTCTTACTGATGTAAACAGAAAACATGCCAAGAGTTTAGCTTCTCTGGTGAAAGATATTTTTGACTAAAGTAACATAAGTGACCACGGACATATTATCATTAGGTCTTGTTTATGAAACACAAGCAGAATTCCAGAAAACCATTCATATGTAAATGGTTCCACTGGATTGATTGTGACTAGGGGTGTGCAGTGAAGCCATTATCTGTATTTGTATCTGTATCTGTTCATATGACAAAATTATCTGTATTTGTCTTTGTCTGTATTTGTCTCTGTATTCGGATAGAACCGGGTGTTTAAACCGGAAGTGCGTCAAAACGAAATGAAACGCCCATTTTTAAATGTTACTATTACATTTATAGTTCTATGAATAAAATATACCTTGTATATGCCTTTTCATAATAATAGCCTAATAATAATAATAATCATGCCCTGCAATGGACTGGCCACCTGTCCATGGTGTTTCCCTGCCTTTGGCCAGAGACAGCTGGGATAGGCTCCAGCACTACCCGTGACCCTGCATAGGACAAGCGGCTATAGAAGATGGATGGATAATACTAATACTAATAATAATAATAATTATTATTATTATTATTGGCCCAATAGCCAAATTATATATATATATATATATATATATATATATATATATATATATATATATATATATATATACATACACATTATTTTATTCTTTTTTTTCTTACCAGATGAAGCTGAATTTGTAGGCTACATTAACTGTGGAATATGCTGTTAACTGTGATTTCTCCTGGTATTTCTGATATTAATATCTGCCTGAATTTTTATTTGGCTGTGCATGTACAACAACATTATTCTGGAGGCAGGAGGTGTCAAGCAAAATGTTTTGCTTGAATAATAAATACAAATTTAAACAATTAAAGAAATTAAAATAAAATCAATCTAGCTTACAAACAGGTGAAAGTCCTGTAAATCTATCAGGAATTTTTACGATAGGACACCATTATTTAGTTAAATAAAAATAATAATAATAATAATGATAATAATAATAATGTTACATTGATATAGCGCCTTTCCAGTTCAAGAACACTTAACATTCTCAAATTTAGCACAGTTTGAAGAAGAAGAAGAAGAAGAAGAAGAAGAAGAAGAAGAAGAAAAGCATGTTTCAGTTCCTCCATTTTACATAAGGAGGAATATTCAGAATAGATGAAAACTTTATGGAGCATTTTAACTTTTTTTCTGGAATAATGTCTTAACCAGATAATAAACTTGAATCCGTTATTCATTTTTAAGTCATTATCTGTGCCTGCACTCGCAGTAGTTTGTGATCCCTCACAATAAGTTTTGTGCGCCCTCGCAATAGTTTTGCATTCCCTCGCAATAAATGTACCATGGTTTTGCTACAGTAACCATATTTTAACCCTGATATTTGTAGTGAAACCAAAGTAATAAAACAGGAAAAAAAAAACTATGGTAATAAAAATGATAATTTTGTGATTATTATGGTTTTACTAAACAAATACCATAGATGAACTATGCTTTTACTATAGTAGTATTGTAGACTGTATTAACATTAGTTTTTGGTGGAAATCATGGTTTTTCTATAGTAATATATATATATATATATATATATATATTATTTTTTTATTTTTTTGCGGAAACCCTGGTTTTACCATAGTAATATTGTAAGTTAATGGATGCAAAACGTATTGTGAGTGAACGCAAACTATTGCAAGAGAACGCAAAACTTTTTGTGAGGGAACGTTTGCTATTGCGAGGGAATGCAAAACTTATTGCAAGAGAACGCAAAACTTATTGCGAGGGCAAACAAACTATTGCGAGAGAACGCAAAACTTTTTGCGAGGGCAAACAAACTATTGCGAGAGAACGCAAAACTTTTTGTAAGTGAACGCCAAACTATTGCGAGGGAACGCAAAACTTATTATGAGGGCACGCAAAACTTATTATGAGGGCAAACAAACTGTTGCGAGAGAACGCAAAACTTTTTGTAAGTGAACGCCAAACTATTGCGAGGGAACGCAAAACTTATTATGAGGGCAAACAAGCTGTTGCGAGAGAACGCAAAACTTTTTGTAAGTGAACGCCAAACTATTGCGAGGGAACGCAAAACTTATTATGAGGGCAAACAAACTATTGCGAGAGAACGCAAAACTTTTTGTAAGTGAACGCCAAACTATTGCGAGGGAACGCAAAACTTATTATGAGGGCACGCAAAACTTATTATGAGGGCAAACAAACTGTTGCGAGAGAACGCAAAACTTTTTGTAAGTGAACGCCAAACTATTGCGAGGGAACGCAAAACTTATTATGAGGGCACGCAAAACTTATTATGAGGGCAAACAAACTGTTGCGAGAGAACGCAAAACTTTTTGTAAGTGAACGCCAAACTATTGCGAGAGAACGCAAAACTTTTTGCGAGGGCAAACAAACTATTGCGAGAGAACGCAAAACTTTTTGTAAGTGAACGCCAAACTATTGCAAGGGAACGCAAAACTTATTATGAGGGCACGCAAAACTTATTATGAGGGCAAACAAACTGTTGCGAGAGAACGCAAAACTTTTTGTAAGTGAACGCCAAACTATTGCGAGGGAACGCAAAACTTATTATGAGGGAAAAAAGCTGTTGCGAGAGAACGCAAAACTTTTTGTAAGTGAACACCAAACTATTGCAAGGGAATGCAAAACTTATTGCGAGGGCACGCAAACAATTGCGAGAGAAAGCAAAACTTTTTGCGAGGGCACAGAAACTATTGCGAGAGAATGCAAAACTTATTGTGAGGGCACGCAAAACTATTTCAGAAAAAAATTCCCGCCCTGTCCTCAAAGGTGCTCCGTACATTTGTGGTGACAAGGGAAGCTACAGCAGTTTCAGCAGTGGCAGGACAGCAGTCTACAGTTGATGTTTAACTGTTTTGCAAAGTTGTTTACTTGCTGTAATGCTTGGAAATGTTTTCTGGTAGGGTTGTTGAAGCTTATATTGGTTGTCATGCTTTAATGAATTGAACATTGGTCAGGGGATATTGTTTTCACCGATCACAAAGTGTTTAATAGGCTATGTTTTCCGGTGAGGTTACTTTAACATGCGTATTGATATTTATGACTTTTATTATTATTTTACAATTTTCTGTAGTTTCGACATTTTCTAAGTTTGTGTTTGCTGCTGTTTTCATCTCTGTTACCCCAGTCGCAGACATGCACAAGTTGTTTTACTTTCCATTGTCCTTTTAGCAGATAGTCTGTTTAAACAAAGCTGACGATTTAAAATGACATCTAAAAGCCAAAATATACAAGGTACTACATTTGTTTAGCGTATAGGCTTAATCATCTCTCTATTGATGCCTTACTGCCAAAGAAACTATTAAGGAAACTATTTATTATTGTTATATTGCATATTTATGCATATTTTTTCATATTTAATAAAGTATAGTGTTATAAAAAATAATGATATTAAAATATGTAATATATATATATATTAAAAAAAGAATAAAAGAGAGTGTGTTGTTTATGTTCCTAAAAGCACGAAATATCTAGGTTATACATGTTTAATTGGCTAACATACTATCAAAGTGAAAATACAGTAGCACGTCATGACTCTGGTTGTGCAGGT
This sequence comes from Myxocyprinus asiaticus, assembly GCF_019703515.2. NCBI lineage: Eukaryota > Metazoa > Chordata > Actinopteri > Cypriniformes > Catostomidae > Myxocyprinus > Myxocyprinus asiaticus. Next base: position 15,529,342 of record NC_059349.1, on the reverse strand, counting down.
GAATATAAACCCAGGTAACCTCAAACCATGAGATTAACCTGTGCAGAGGAGCATGCTGAACACAACTGACATAAAATGTTCCTCCTTAAGTTACTTGCAATTTTAGGTTACAACCATAGATGTCGATAGAGAGCCCAAAGTTCTATAGTGCAGCTTTAATAATTTACACAGAAAATCATTCTGCTCTATTTAATGAATAATGCCCACTGGTCAGCAATTGTTAATATACTGACGATGACAGAGACGCCATGTTTTGTTTATACTTGTTTAGCTGCAGCTTTTATCTAGTGTACTCTGTGTCTCACTCTTCTAATTGCATCACTCCATTAGCAGCAACTAGTTGCTCAGTTCGGTTCTGTACACACTACGTGGATTTGATAAAAATACAGCTGTCACTACCTGAACTTTTAGAGAGTAAAATCTGAAGTGTGTAATTTCTGCGCTACTGGCTTCATCAAACGGAATTGCAAAAATAATCAGATTTATCTCAATGTGAATTTGGCAACATTAGGTTGCAAGTCCATTAGCTGAAATTGACTGCCCCCAGTAGCCAAAGCGGGAATTGTTGCTGAACATATGGGCACGTGTGCTCCAGTATCCGAGTGAAATGTCAACAGAGGCGCCAGAAGCGAGTTGTAAATCGAGGAGTTTTGAGTTGTAAACAATGCAATACAGTCAACAGGAATGCATATTTTATTACCTCAAACCTCCAAACCCAAACCCCAACCTTAAACCTAACCATCAGTGAAGTACAAATATAATCTTAGAGGGAAAATGCAACCTCCAAATCGCACTTGTCACTGATTATGTGAACAAGATAACTTCCTGGTTGCAACACGAGATGAGAACCTGTGTCTCTGAGGCTGCTAACGCAGTAGCGCCACAGGAAAAGGTAAACACATTTGATCTGATCCAAAAATGTCTAATGAGAGATGGTGCTTGTCAGTAACTCAGCAGAATGGGGTCAATGTCAGTGTACTGGAACATTCGGTAGCAACATGTCAACTTTCCATGTGATCATTTTGAATTATTTACTGTTTTCTTGATTGTATAAATGGATAATCCCCCCCTCCCCAAACCTCAAACCATTGGTCAAGCCAGTGTTGCTGAGTCAGGCTGAATGGCTGTTCAAACAAACAGGGAAATTATTTGATAATGCCACAGAGCCACAGTGTTTCACCTTTTGTTGAAATCAACTCTGTGTCTGAACAGGATTTAGCACTCAGAAGAGGATTGACAACTGTTTATTTGAACATTAAACCAGACCAAAAGTGGGTTCCTCTCTCCTTTGATATTTTCAGGCTATTCTTCTTTGATATGTCACACTTTACTTATGGCATATCACAAGGAATTCCATGAAACTTTAATGACCTTTTCATGAATAGATTATCCACATCCGACTCACGATTGACAGACAATTCCAAAAACACTAATGTTACATTTTTAAAAACCCTTTTGAAGTGCGTTAGAGAACTGCCAGCTAATTGAGTCCTGCGCTTGACTAAACGAACATCTGGCTATGACGACACTCACTGTATTGTTATAATAGTCAGGGGAGAAGTGTTTTTACTCTTAGAGTACATTGTTACATAATGTATGAGTCAAAGGAGTTGCAGATGAAGCTTAGAGGCACTTTGAGTACAAAGACAGTTTTCAATAGTCATTCTTTAGAAGGACATTCTGATTCTCAAGTGCTCCTGAGTATATTAAAATACCTAAACAGGGGTGCATTTCCCAAAAGCATTGTTAGCCAACTATGGTCGCAAGTTCCATCATTACCAACATAGTTCACTGAGTTGTTGTTTCCCAAAACCATAGTTCCAAGGAACATTTGCAAACAGCATCGCAAAGTTGTGTGGTAAGAACTACGGCTCTTTACCTGTGATGAGAAGCATACTTCCTTGTTAGCTCGCTGAGGCTTCTGTGTCTTCTATTCCATATAGTTGAAGTCAGAAGTTATTAAAACTCATTTTTTAACCACTCCACAGATTTTATATTAGCAAACTATAGTTTTCGCAAGTCGTTTAGGACATGTTACTATTTTTTTGTAATACTAACCAGGAGAAGGATGGCAGGCATAGTCATGAACTTATGCCACTGCAGCTGGAGGCAATGCCTCCTCTGTGCTGTCACCTTGGACAGGCATCTCCTGAAAGTCATCTAGGACAGCAACACTAAGATGCTTTCTTGCTCGCTGGTAAACTGACTCCTGAGCTTGTGAGCCTCTTCCTAGAGGTGTAAAATATGTTGAAACACTTGATTGTCACAATACATTTTTGGTAATCATTTTTCAGTCCCCAAAAATATCACAAAATTTAACATTACATCACAAATGCTTTATATGGCAACAGGACAATATATTATCCTTTAATTTTTTTATGGATTAATACAAGCTGTATTAAAAAGCAAATGCAAAACAAGCTCATTACTATACTGTATGCAGACTCATCGTCATCTCGGATGAGGCAGATGACAGTGGTGTCGTCTGCAAACTTCAGGAGCTTGACAGAGGGGTCCTTGGCGAAGCAGTCATTGGTGTGGAGGGAGAAGAGTAGTGGGGAGAACACACATCCCTGGGGGGCACCAGTGCTGATTGTACAGGTGCTGGAAGTGAGTTTCCCCTGTCTCACAAGCTGCTGCCTGTCTGTCAGAAAGCTGGTAATCCACTGACAGATAGACAAAGATGAACGTAATTTGGTGTGAAAAGTGCAAATCAATCCCAGAACAACAGCAAAGGACCTTGTAAAGATGCTGGAGGAAACAGGTAGACAAGTATCTATATCCACAGTAAAACAAGTCCTATATTGACATGCTCAACAAGGAAGAAGCCACTGCTCCAAAACTGCCATAAAAAAGCCAGACTATAGTTTGCAATTGCACATGAGAACAAAGATCTTACTTTTTGGAGAAATGTCCTCTGGTCTTTTTTTCAGCCAGGAATTTAAAGCTTGGTCGCAATTGGGTCTTCCAAATGGACAATGACCCTAAGCATACCTTCAAAGTTGTGGCAAAATGGCTTAAGGACAACAAAGTCGAGGTATTGGAGTGGCCATCTCAAAGCCCTGACCTCAATCTGATAGAAAATTTGTGGGCAGAACTGAAAAAGCATGTGCAATCAAGGAGGCCTACAAACCTGACTCAGTTGCACCAGTTCTGTCTGAAGGAATAGGCCAGAATTCCAGCAACTTACTGTGAGAAGCTTGTGGAAGGCTACCCAAAACATTTGACACAAGTTAAACAATATAAAGGCAATGCTACCAAACACTAACAAAGTGTATGTAAACTTCTGACCCACTGGGAATGTAATGAAAGAAATAAAAGCTGAAATAAATAATTCTCTCTACTATTATTCTGTAATTTCACATTCTTAAAATAAAGTAGTGATCCTAACTGACCTAAGACAGGGAATGTTTTCTACGATTATATGTCAGGATTTGTGAAAAACTAAGTTTAAATGTATTTGCCTAAGGTTATGTAAACTTCTGACTTCAACTGTATATATATTTCATTCTGTCACTTTGCCTATGTTTACATGCATTTAAGAAAACGTTTTTTCTCCGGGGGTTTGCAGAAAAGCGCTGTTCTGAGATGTCACGTAAACACAAATGCAGCCGTTTAAGGGATTCAAGCTCTTTATCACACACTGTTTCTGTCGGAGAACACAGCTTTTATTTGTTTATGTTAACGCAAAGTGCCGTTTATATGTTTTTGAAGTGTGCATGTGCGTATGTACTCAAGTGCATCGGGGGAACCCCGAAGTTTGATGTAGAGGGAAACCTATCTATTGCAGCATATGTATCTCCACAGTGCATGCAGCATTCCTGTCTTCAGCAGCTTTCTCGCATTAATCGGCTTTCTGGTGTGCATGTAAATGAGCATTTATAATTTAATATTAACGGAAGTTATTACTCCACCCCCTGTGTAATGTCATTAACGACAGCTCTATGTTGTTGAACCAACGTGGTTCAAATGATGGATGTGCTACATAGTTACGACGGTTTGGGGAAACAGTTGTGACTTATTAATTAATTTATTAATTAAGTGTGTTTAAGCAGTGAGTTACGTTGTTGTACGGACACCAGATAAATCCAACATAGTCTCATTGAATCACATTAATATACCTACATTTTTGCCAAGCAATTTGTACTTGGCTTGTTGTATATATCATGGCAGGTTTCCTGGTGAAATATACACTAGAGGCGCAACAACAACAATGACTTGTATTTCCTTTCACACAAATCACATGTAAAAGGCCAGAAGACTTACTTTTTGCCCTGTTCCTCACATAATATCTTACGATATCTATAGAATTTTACTATAGTGCATGTCTTTTCAGGCGATACGTTTTAACGTTTGTATAATTGCATAACAAACTACATTTGTAAGCTTGTTTGGGTGTGATCAAATTGCACGGTAGCTCAAAAGATAGAGGAGCGGGATACGAGTCAAAATTGTCAGAGAAGAACCACAAAATTACGTGGTTGCTTCAGCAGTTGCGTTTTCCATCTCAGTTTAGGTTTAAGATTTAGGGTAGGGAGGTTGGTTCCAACAACTTCCGTTAACATTATTTAAAGATTAGGAGCAAATGTTGTTAAAATAAAGTTAATGGAACATCCTTATGACATTATTAGCATAATAAGGAACATCCTTATTACATCATTAGAAAGTCAAATTAAGTGTTCAGGAACTTTTCACATTTTCAGGAATTTAATGCTAATCTTTCAATTACATTCTACTGACATTAAGAAAACTGGACATTTTCATGTTCCTACAACCACAACGTAACATTTGGAAAACATTTTAAGATGATACTTTAGAGTTATGTCTGTGAAATGATTCGTACTTATTTACTGAATGGAATGAAATTCTTTTGATTCAATAGATCAAAGAGTCAACACTTATTTTCTACTATTTTTTGCAGGTTTTTTTTTTCTTTGTATAATATTCATGGGACCACCATTATTTGACTGCACCATTAATTTAATACACCATAATTGTTTTCTAGTGTGGTTTCATTGACTTGAGATTTACCTGCCCCTAAATGGCACGTGAAAAAAAAAAAAAAAAAAATTGTGGTTGCTTAGGCTACTTTATATGTCAGTCAAAAGGTCTTTTCCTGTCAAAGTGTGCTGTTCAAAGCCCGGATAAGCTGCAAACTGGGACAGACTTCATGCCGATACTCAAGTGACTGACTATGTGAGACTAGGTTTTGAACATCTAACTCTGACCATCTATTTTAGGAACGTACTAAACACATTTAAGCAAAATAAATTGAAAATAAATAGTGTGCCATATTTTATTTTATTTTATTTTTTATTCTATATTTTATGTTACGTTCTCTTATCCCAGCTTAACATACAGAGATAACTACAATAAGCAATTTATAGCCTAGGTTGATTTCCCTAAAAAGTGTGAACACTGCAGCTCTATGGCGCTACCAAAACATTGTTCTGTTTGTGTGGGTGGTTCCAGTCAGGGGTGCATTTCCCGTACAACAACGTAACCACAATAGTACTATGCACTGTTGGAGAAATAAACTAGCTAGTCAAACTGTTTCCTGAAATCGTACTATCTACTGTATGTTGCAGATCCATCATTCGAACCATGTTGGTTCAACAACATAGAGCTGCATTTAATGATGTTATACAGGGGGTGGAGTAATAACTTCAGAAAATATGAAATTATAAATGCTAATATGCACATATACCAGAAAGCCATTTAATGCGGGAAAGCTGCTGAAGACAGGAAAGCTGCATGCACTGTGTAATGCAACAGATACATGCAATGCAAAAGTGGGGTTTCCCTCTACATCAAACTTCAGGGTCCCCCTACGGACTTGAGCACATACGCACATGCAGACTCTTCAAAAACATATAAATGCCACTTATGCGTTAACATAAACACATAAAAGTCATGTTCTATAAAACCCTGGAATAAATTGTTTTCTTAAATGCATGTATACGTGGTCAAAGTCTTGACAGAATGAAAGATAAATATGGAATAAAAGATATAGAAGCCTCGGCGAAGTGAAATGATGTCCACACAGCAAACCAACAGGAAACTATTCTTCTAACCACAGGTGGAGAGTTGTAGTTCCAACCACGCAACTGTGTGATGCTGTTTGCAAATGTTCGTTGGAACTACGTTTAGGAAAACACCAAATCGTTGAACTATTCTGGTAACGATAGAACTTGCAACCATATCTGTCTAACGATGATTTTGGAAAACGCATCCCATCCCAGAACATTGGCTCAACCAATGGCGTGAGTTTGGGGTGGTACTATTTGTTTGTTCCACCAATGGCAGATGGAGGGAGTGTTCTGGAAACCTGTATGTAAACAAACATAATTTTTGCAATTCCATTTGGTGGCACTATTTGAAATTACATACACTCATTGAAATATATTTTCAAAATCACACAACCTTCGAAAACAAACTCCTCCCACCTGCAGCAAATCCTTATGATGAGAGACTTTGTCATATTTATGTGTTTTGTTCTTGTTTTCATGTCTTTTATTTTCAAGTTTAGTTCCTGTTTCTGTCATGTCATGTGATTTCCTGTTCCCTCATGTGATCTTGTCATGTGTTTCCCCTGTTCATATGTCTTGTTTTCATTGGTTCATTGTTTGATTACTTTGTTATTAGTCTTGTCTTTTCATTGGTTTAAGTTCATTTAGTCTTGTTATCTTGTTTATAGTTTAGTCTTGTGATTGGTTGTCTTGTTTTCCTGTTACCCATGTCCTTGTATTTAAGTCCTCATGTTTGCCATTGTCTAGTGTCAGGTATTGTGTATGTAACTTTGTTGTATCATGAAGTCAAGTCAAGTCAAGTCAAGTCATGTTTTGTTTATGTCAAGTCTATAGTCAAGTCATGTCAAGTCTAGTCTAGTTGTTCATGTTTATGTTTCGTTTTGTTCACGTTAGTAGTCAGGGTATTTGGATCTCACGTTTGGATATAAACTGCACTTGGGTTCGTCACTTCACCATCGTCTCTTCATCTGCCGGTTTCCAGCATCGTTACAGAATACCTGACCGCCCATAATGAACCCAGTAGTTCAGCTCCTTCGTCTACGCCAGGGGAGTCGTCCCCTGGAGGAGTATGTGGAGGAATTCTGCACTCTGGCCTGCAGGGTGGATTTTAATGAGGTGGCCCTCAAGCACTGTTTCCGTTTCCGATCTCCTCTTTGATGCCTGACGGTCGGTGTGCCGACGGCCTTGCTCTGTATATCGACCTTGCCCTACTGATGGGTGGTTCACCATTCACTGTAGGGGAGACGGCCAACAAGCCAACGGCCACACCTGGCACGGCCAAAGAGCCAACGGCCACGCCTGGCACGGCCAACAAGCCAACGGCCACGCCTGGCAAGGCCAACGAGCCAACGGCCACGCCCAGGGTCGACGAAACCCACTGCCTTGGATCTGGTGAGAAGACCACTCCATCTCCAGGTGGAGGGCCGGGAGGAGAATCTTTTGTTGCCTTTTCATTTGATTTCGCCGCATGCCCAAGTGGCTGTGGTACCCAACAGTTCAGCAACAGAGCAGTTTCCTCGTTCATTTTTGCAGGTCAGGTATGGCGCTCCAGCGGTGGTCTCCCCGCCCCAGCGTGCCCAGCTGTGGCACAAATCCGCCCCCGATGTGACAGTCTTCATGGGTCACAACATGCGCCGCGAGGCCCCACCTGCCGGTACGTCCGCCGAGATTGTCCCGTCGGTCCCCCTCGCACAGAGCTTGGATGCGTGGCTGGCGCTTTCCAATCTGTTGCGATGGCTGATCCGGACCATCCGACTCTGCTACGCGATTCAGTTCATCAGGCGCCTGCCCAGGTTCAGCGGTATCCACTTCACCTTGGTGAAGGACGAAAACGCTGCTACCTTGTGCGTGGAAGGGTGCAATAGAACCTGTCCCTCCGGCCGAGATGAAGAAGGGGTTTTACAGCCCCTACTTCATCGTACCGAAAAAAGGCGGTGGGTTGCGGCCAATCTTGGACCTGTGAGTACTGAACCGGGCTTTACACAGACTCCCGTTCAAGATGCTGACACAAAAACGCATTCTGGCGAGCGTTCGGCATCAAGATTGGTTTGCGGCGGTAGACCTGAAGGACGCGTACTTTCACGTCTCGATTCTACCTCTACACAGACCCTTCCTGTGGTTTGCATTCGAGGGTCAGGTGTATCAGTACAAGGTCCTTTCGGTCTGTCTTTGTCCCCTCGCGTCTTCACCAAAGTCGCAGAGGCAGCTCTTGCCCCATTAAGGGAGGTGGGCATTCGCATTCTCAACTATCTCAACGATTGGCTAAACCTAGCTCACTCTCGGGACATGTTGTGTGCACACAGGGACATGGTGCTCTCGCACCTCAGCCGACTAGGGCTTCGGGTCAACTGGGAAAAGAGCAAGCTCCTCCCAGTTCAGAGCATCTCTTTTCTCGGTTTGGAGTTGGTCTCATTGACAGCGTGCCTCACGAACGAGCGTGCACAGTCGGTGCTGGCCTGTTCAAACAGAAAACAGCGGTTCCGCTGAAACTCTTTCAGAGGCTCCTGGCGCATATGGCATCCTCAGCGGTGGCCACCCCGCTCGGGTTGATGCATATGAGACCACTTCAGCACTGGCTTCAGACTCGAGTCCCGAGATGGGCATGGCGCCGCAGGACACATCGCGTGGTCATCACGTCGGTCTGTCACCGCTTCTTCAGCCCTTGGACTGACCTCACGTTTCTATGGGCAAGCGTTCCCCTAGAGCAGGTCTCCAGGCGCGTCGTGGTCACCCAGACGTGGTTCTCGGACCTCACGCTCCTCGCGACAGCCCACCCTGGCGAATTCACCTGAGGAAGGACCTTCTTTCTCAGGGACGTGGCACCATCTGGCACCTGCAACCAGACCTCTGGAATCTCCATGTCTGGCCCCTGGATGGGACGCAGAAGACCTAAGAGTTTTGTCCGGGCTACTCTCACGTGATCTTGAGACCCCAAACGGCTATGTGCCCAAGGTTCCCACGACCCCTTTTATGGACCAGGTGCTCCACATGCACCGGTTGCCTCTATGTAACCCCGTGTGATGTATCTTCTGCGAGACGGTTTCCCCATTGGTAAACTCATGTCTTCCTTGGGCAGAATCCCCTCTGCCACCGGTCGCTGTGTTGTAGAGCTCCATTCCCTCTGGGTAGGACCTACCACGGGGACTTCTCCACATGCGAAACTGCTGACGAGACTCAGTAATACCATGTGACGTATCTCCGCGGTGTCTTCCCCTTGGGAAAGGACACCCCCCCCCGACACGGACACTTGTGGCCTGGACACTGGGGCACCCTGTCCCCATTTTTTGCAGTCGACTTCTCCCCGAGGTGTGGGGAACCATACGACGCTCGTAGGAGCGTTGAGGGAGGTTACGTGACACCAGGTGTGCTGGCTACGAGACACGCAATGGTTTGCCTGTCTCACCCGTCTCGCACCACCAGTCCACGTAACACAGTTCAGCTAGTTGTGGCCTTTCGTAACCTCCATTCCCTGATGGAGGGAACGAGATGTTGTGTCCCTCCTGCCACAACACTGAGCTACCCACTGAAATGGCTAGGACCCTGTCTTGGCTCCTCAGCACAAAACCTGAATGAGTGGTTGTGAGCCAGCTCCTTTTATACCCGTATGTCTGGGGGAGTGGCATGCAAATTGCACTCTGCAATTCCCATTGGCCTTTTCTCAAAGATCAGAGATGTTTGGGGCTCCCAAGGGCGACCCCTAGTGTCACTACATTGACACAACGTCTCGTTCCCTCCATCAGGGAACGGAGGTTACGAAAGTAACCAGGACGATTTCCCTTATTTCAGTTTATTGGTCACACACAACACATCCCTGTGAGATGGAGAAGTGTGTGTGTGTGCTGCCACAGGTGGTGTTCTTTTATTATCCTTGAGACTTCCTCTTGACACATGCATCTCGATTCACCCCAATATTCCCTATTTCTCTTGACGCATGCATCACGATTCATCCCAGTACTCACAATTCCACATATTGTCTGCATCAAATTATGCATTGTCGGACTCTGTTCTATTAAAAGCATTAACTCATTATTCCTTGACACAGACAAATCATGCATTATCTGACTCTATTCTATTAAAAGCATTCACAGAAAGGGCCTTACAAGGAGACACAGAGAGAGACTGTAATTCTCCCTAGAGAAGCCAAGCTGCATTTTTCCATTGATTTTCACTTTGATTATTAAAATGAGTAAATGATAATTAAATCAATAAATGAATGATTAAATATCTAACATAGTGAATAACATTCATAATGCAGTTATTCATAGTACATTGATTATACATTGTAATTTTTAGATCATTGCATATTGCATACATGTTAATGCAATCATTAAAATAGACTAACTGAATGATTAAATGAAAATATACTATAGCGCCCTTTAATTAGTATATTGCTGTCATTGAAACAGGTCTTCTAAATTATTACTTTCCACATATAAGACTAAAAGGGCAAAGCCACTCACTAGAGATTTTAATGCATGTATATATTCCCCACCCCTGTCATGAGAAAAGGCTTGTTTGCTGTCATGGCAACTTGCTGTTGTATGACCTCTCTTTGACTTACCTGCTTTGCCAGCACACATAATTCATAACTCTTAAAACCCTTAACCCAAACCCTGGCTCTTCAGAGCTATAAAAACTGGCTTAATCTTAAAACAGTCCATTTCAGCACAATATGACTAGAGTTATCAACACTCACAGTGATGAACAGTAATAGTTGGTCAAATAATACAAATAAATCTGATCTATTTTGTGTAAAAACATAATCAAATAAATATTTTTTATTATAAACAGCACAGTGGACTTGTTAATAGTGACAATTTCATACACTGACTATCCTTTCCAAAAGTGTGAATTATGATTACAATTGGCAGTCACACTAGGCTTTTTTGGACAACGCAACAGACCAGGATATGATGTCACACGAGAGGACTTCTGGTGTTAGTAAATAATACGTCACAAATAATGTTAGATTAAAAATCATAAAATATATTGTGTACTCACTTTCCTGCATCAAATTAAACACGCAGCTTTGAAAATGTATTCTTTGTATGAAGCCAAGACGTCAGGGTGTGAAGTTTCAATCTTCTATTGGTCACGTGTCCTCTTGTTGTACGCATATATATATACATACTTAGATGCCTCATTCGGCTGGTTTGGATACGTCAACTGCTTCGCCATCTTGGAAAAGTCAAGGAGAGCTGTTTGAATGCAAGTAAATAGAGAAGAAGCCTCAGACCGCTGCATAAACTGCTTTTGTGTGGAAACAGTTCATCATGTAATGAACTGACTGAATGGGTACTAATTTTCAGTACGTTTGCCATGATATATTAATTTATAGAGGACATTATTTGCAGTTTGCTATGGGGGAACAAACCTGTTTTAGAAGTGAAGTCAGGATTTTTTTATCATATAAATATTGCCCAATGTTTTTGGAAAATCAGATCATCTGAAAGTTGGCTGGAAAAGACAGTAGACTTTTGCACACCGTATCTGTCAATTTACATTCATGTGTTGACGGACAGCTCTTGACCTATCCAATATGGCGGATGTTATGAAATTCCAAAACCTTTTCTGAAGTGGTTATTTTGAATAAGCATTATCTTTGTTTGTTATTCAAAAAAGCATCTTGCTGTCTCAAAAGCATTTGCATAAGTTGACTAATTTTGCCATATAGCTATTGTCCCCATATTTACATAATATCACTTTAACCTCCCTGGGGCCTTTTTACCCCGAATGTGGTAAAACATTTTAAATCAAAACAGCCTTCTGTTTTTATTTCTTTTCACACAAACTATGTTGCTCCATCAATATTCCATTACAAGAAATGTCTTTTTTTCAATCTTGATACACTTTGTAACCAGAAGAAAAAACACATTTTCCTAAAGATGTGCCTTTAGCAATGTTGTACCCTACCAAATTTTGAACTTTTGGGAAAAGTCCCACTTCCTGCCTCAGCAGAAAAACAAAGCAGGACATTGTGAAGAAAATATTTCACAGCTACCAGGAACACTCCCTGAGATAATCATATCTACAACAGTACAGCTCCACTTAGAAGACTCATTAGCTGTGCAGTGAGGGAATGCTGGTAAATGGCAGCTGAATAACATGGCTGGTAACAAAGGCCACGGAGGTGCCCTGGGTCTAATCACTGAGCATTATTGCCCACGTGTGTTTGTGCATGAGTAACTGGGGTTAGGCAGTGCAACCTCTGGGGGACCTGAGCATTCGAAAATAACTTAATTATCTTCACTTTACCTTGTCGACTACGGTTGATGAACCTCTTCATGTGTGTTGGGGGGCCGGGTGTGCGCCATGTGATCGCGTGTGTGAGCTTGGGAGATGAGACGAGGGCAGGGGATATTCTGAGATGCATGTGTACATCAGTGGCTTTAAGACTCTTAAACTCACGCCCTAAGCACATAAAGCCTTTAAACACACAGTTCTTAGCACCATCCCCCCCCCCCCACCAGTGTGTTCCCTTCATACAGAGTAAAGAGTATACTGAATAGCATCTAGACTTTTAGCATTAATTGCATTTCAAAAAATGCTTGTAAAACTGTTTTGGCAAGAAGCAAACCTTTCATGGCAACACCTGCTTAAAGGAATAGTTCTCCCAAAAATGAAAATTCTGTCAACATTTACTCTTTCTTTCTTATACGGAGAAAAAAAAAAGGAGATGTTTTAATGAATATCACAGTCCATCTTTCCAATACAATGGCTGTAGACAGTGCCTCACTTTAAAAAACAAAAAACAAAAAGCCCAATAATATCCCATAATTTGTCCAAGTCTTCCCGATGGCATATGATCAATGTTAGGTGTAATCTGATTAAAAAGTAATTATTTTCTGTAATTGAATTACCTTTAAGTAAAAAAAAGTAGTGTAATGCATTATATGTTAAATTCTTGTAATCAGATTACATTTACTGACTTTGTATTTTGGTAATAACTTTTAAGTACATTGCTTAGGTTACACATATTTCTGAATTAATATTTATGTATAATATATTTAAAATATGAATCATGTTCATATGAACATCTGTTTGCATTTCTCGAAAAGGTGAAGGGCGTTTAACAATGGATGAGGAAATATAGCAGCATGATCTCATGAAAATTTCATGACCGTGGCAACATTTTTGCAAAACAAAATTAAGTGCTTCATTACACATTTCACTGCAGTTTCTCAGTGAAATGTCCAGCAAGGGGCGCCAAAAGTGAGTGAAATGTTATTATAATCAGACAAGGTTTTTAAGGTGAATGTTAGATGGAGGTTTTAATAACTAAAACGTACCTCCCTAACCTTAACATAAACCTAACCAATAGTGCCTTTAAAAATAAATCAGAGGTGGGGAAAAAGCAGACATCCTTTCCCTTAACCAACAACTAATCCAATAGTGTAGGGTGACCATATGTCCTCTTTTTCCTGGACATGTCCTCTTTTTCGGACCTTAAAAAAGCACCCGGCCGGGATTTCTAAATTTGCGAAAATGTCCGGGATTCGACTTTAGTTGCATTATGATGTGCATCTGGTCTAATAATTCATTGTGTGTGCACGCATATTTGCATTGCTTTAACCCCTCTTTGTAAGTCCCACCTTCTCGCACTCCAATTGGTCGATTTATAAGAGGCTTGCAGCAACTAGTGGCCAAATTCCTGCCTGTCAATCTCTCCGTGAACGCGCAAAGCGCTGTTGTGTTTGGCATCAAACAGTTGCTTGACAGTAGCAGCGAATGACTGCTGAGTGGAAACAATGCCCAAATGAAAGTGCAAATTTACAGAAGATTTGCACAAAAAATTCCCATGCTTTTGTCCAGGTCGAGATACGTGGGAAGCAGAATGTATGACATGTAAAGCTGGCACTTATGTGTCAGCTGCTAATAAAGGTGCGAAGCATAAAGGGTCAGCAAAAGGTGAAAGTTCATCAGGTAACTTTTTGCGACCAGGTAAAATTTTTATCACATTGCTTCATTTTCCATAGCCATTCAAAATAATAGTAATAGTAAATGAAGGTACACTCATGGCATCAAATATTTTAATTTAGTACATGGACATTTAAAATAATGTTGGACATTTTTATTTATATATTTATGTTGTGCTAACAGAGTGTATTTTTCACTGTATTAAAGTTTACATTCATAGTAACACTGTTTTGAACCCTATTATTCATATTTCATCAGAATATCATAACTTATGAAACGACCTTCCTTTTCTCACCAAGCCTTCCAGCTTTTCAGTCCCACCCCTCCTACCACATGTCAGAAAGAATACTTCTCACAATCCAATCAAATCAGCTCCTGGCATACATGTAAATGGTCTAATTCTTTGGATCTGACTGCACAACAATCTTGAGGTGCATGTATAAATATACCACAAAGGTATTGATTTACACTTACTGAGCACTTTATTAGGAACACTATGGTCCTAATAAAGGCCCGATGTGGTTTTCTGCTGTTGTAGCCCATCTTCCTCAAGGTTCGACATGTTGTGCATTCTGTGATGCTATTCTGCTCACTACAGTTGTACAGAGTGGTTATCTGAGTTACCTTAGCCTTTCTGTCAGCTAGAACCAGTCTGGCCATTCTCTGTTCACCTCTCTCATCAACAAGGCGTTTCTGTCCGCGGAACTGCCACTCACTGGATGTTTTTTGGTTTTGGCACCATTCTGAGTAAACTCTAGAGACTTTTGTGCGTGAAAATCCCAGGAGATCAGCAGTTACAGAAATACTCAAACCAGCCCGTCTGGAACCAACAATTATGCCACGGTCGAAATCACTGGGATCACATTTTTTCCCCATTCTGATGGTTGATGTGAATATTAACTTAGATCCTGACCTGTATCTGAATGATTTTATGCATTGCACTCATACCACACGATTGGCTGATTAGATAATCACATGAATAAGTAGGTGTACAACTGGTGTACAAAGTGCTCAGCAAGTATATATAGTGTGTCTGAGTCTGTTTCTATTATGCATTTTCTAATTCAGAATATTTAATTAAAACAATTTGAGTGATAAGTTGATTTGAAAAATACATGAATTTCAGAATTTCTTAGTATTTGTTATGTGTCCTTTTTGCTTTATCAGAGCATGCTCTCGAGCTGGCATGGACTTTACAAGTTGGCACAAAACCTGATGATCCGTGTGCAGCGTGATTTAACCCTTAAATGCATGGGAATTTTCCCAAACACTCTTATATATTCGGGTCTTTTGAGACCCGGCACTTATATCTATCAATAATGGATGCTCAAAATTCCCAGATAGTGTCAAATTTTCAAAATATTTTCAAGACAATTATAAAATAATAGAATAAAATATATGTTGATATATTTTGACATTTTATTTTTCATAAATCAAAGAGATAATGCAAAAAATCAGGACAAATCTTGAACAGGATTCATTACTTTCACACTGAAATTTCATGAGATGCAACAGGCTGTCAAACACATATTGAGCTAAACATGTAACATGTAGGTGCTGGACAGAATGACCCAGGAGCAGAGGTAACAGTTCCAAAATATTTATTAATAAAGTCAGTAATGCACCACTGCACAGAGTAGAGAGTAGTGTGTTCGTCAGTGGAGTGTGTGTGTTGTGGAAGTCAGGAGAAACTTGGCAGAATCCTCAGTAGAAGCTAGGCAATGAGAGAGAAGTCCAGCAGACAATGCGAGCAACAGCAGAAGTGTAGATCCCCAGCATGCGGACATAGACCAGAATTTCTTCGTGGATTACCAGGCTGAACTCAGCGAAGACTGGAAGGCAAACCACAACCCGAACAATGCGGGCAACCAACAGAGTGACAAGACAGGACCCGATAAACAAGGAGAGTGAGGTTAGTACTCAACTTAGTAGAACAATCTGGCAAAGAGTGTATTTGTAGAAAGTGAAATCAGGCTGGAACAGGTGTTGCTCAACAAGCTAATCAGTAGCATGATCGGCACCACCCTGGAAACACCGATCGTGCCAGTCGAGCATGCCTGCGAAACACGAGGGAGAGAAAATGACAAAATAAACCTGCAGGCTTACCAGAACTGTGACAGAACCCCCCACCCCCCAGCAGAATTACCTTGCCGGAGGTGAAACTCATCAATGAGGGTGCGGTCCAGGATGTCCCAAGCCTGACTCAACACCTATCCTCAGGTCCATAGCCCTCCCAGTCAACCAGGTACTGGAACCCTCTACCCCTCCGCCAAACATCGATCAGTCTCCTGATCGTGTACACTGGAGAGCCATCAATAAGACATGGAGGAGGAGGGACAGGAGTGGCTGGATGTAACACTGAACATAAAATGGGTTTGATTCTTGAAACGTGAAAAACCGGATGGATACGCTTAAGGTGAGGAGGTAGTTTGAGACGAACCACCACCGGGCTGATGACCTTGGTGATGGGAAACAGTCAGTTAAACCTGGGACTCAGCTTACGTGAGGGGAGTCAGAGAGGGATGTCTTAAGAGGACAAACAAACCTTCTGCCCACACACGTAAGTTGGGGGCCTTAACCCAGTGCCAGTCCGCAGCCCTCTTAACATGAGCACCAGTCCGCATGAGGGCTTCTCTGGTGGCTTTCCAGGTGTGTCGGCACCTCTGCAAATAGGACAGAACCTGGATGTTGGGTTCTTGTGCGGGAAACAGAGGGCTGGTAACTAAGGCTGCACTGGAAGGGTGATAACCCGTAGACGACGACTGCAAGGAGTTATGGGCGTACTCGACCCAGACTAAATGATTGCTCCAAGAAGACCAATTACGGGAGGCCACACAATGCAGAGCTTTCTCCAGCTCCTGATTTGCCCACTCAGCTTGCCTATTAGTCTGGGGATAGAACCCAGAGGACAAACTCACTGTAGTCCTCAGCTGTCGGCAGAACTCTGCCCAAAAACTTGACTCAAATTGGGGGCCTCTGTCAGAAACTACATCGACCGAGAGGCCATGAATGTGGAAGACGTGGTTAATGACTGCTACCATTGTCTACCTCGCTGAAGGTAATTTGGGGAGGGGAATAAAGTGAGCCACCTTCAAGAACCAATCCACTACAGTCAAAACGACTGTGTTGCCATGGGAGGGGGGGAGACCAGTTACAAAATCCATGGCTATGTGTGACCAGGGTCTCAAAGGTGCCGGCAGCGTGTTGGAGGAGCTCGGCTGGGGGTTCACAGGATGTTTTGTTAGTCACGCAAATGGGGAAATCTGCAACGAAGCAACAAATGCCCTGCACTAGTGATGGCCACCAGAATCGTTGTCTAATGAGTGTCTGGGTATGAGTCGCCCTAAGATGACAAGCGACATTAGAAGAGTGACCCCACTGTAGGACATGTGTCCGGACAGATCACGGAACAAATAACCGACCCGCTGGTCAAACAGCTAGAGACAGAATGTTGCGTAGCGCCATGCAGACTTTAGCCTCCTCCTCCCAGGATACCTTGCCCACCACACGAGTGATAGATGGAATGGTATCAGGTGGGATGGTGGAGGTCTCGACTTCAAAACTTCGAAAGAGAGAGTCGGGCTTGATGTTTTTAGAACCTGGGCAATACAAAAGCATGAAACTGAAGCGTGTGAAAAATAATGCCCAGCGGGCCTGCCTAGAGTTAAGATGTTTGGTGCTACGAATATACTTTAGGTTCTTATGATCTGTCGAGACCATAAAAGGTACCCCCGAACCCTCTAACCAGTGACACCACTCGCCCAAGGCCAACCGGACAGCCAACAATTCTTGGTTGCCAATGTCGTAATTCCACTCAGCTGGGGTGAAATTATGCATAAAAAAGCACACGGATGCATTTTTCCATCTGAGGGGGAGCGCTGGGACAGGGCTGCTCCAACACCAACCTCGGATGCATCCACCTCCACCACGAACTGATTTGTGAGATTGGGGGTAATTAGAATAGGTGCGGTAGAAAAGCACTTCTTTAATTTGGAAAAAGCATCATCGGCTACCGGGGACCAACAAAAATCAGTGCGAGTGGAGGTGAGATCCGTCAAAGGTGCGACGAGCTGACTGTAATTTCTAATAAATCTCCGATAAATGTTAGCAAACCCCAGAAACCTCTGTAAAGCCTTGTGAGAAACTGGGGTTGGTCTGATGTGCTGCACATGGTCCTGTATATTCTGGGAGAAGATCAGAATATCATCTAAATAAACGAACATGAATCGATCGACCATGTCTTGAAGCATGTCATTAACGTGCCCCTGGAAGACGGCGGGGGCGTTGACCAATCCGAAAGGCATAACCAAATATTCGAAGTGCCCCCTATGGGTGTTAAATGCCGTCTGCCACTCATCCCCCTCCCTAATTCGGACAAGGTGATAAGTGTTGCGTAGGTCCAACTTTGTAAAGACGGACGCCCCCTGCAAGAGTTCAAAGGTTGAGGACATCAACGGCAAAGGATAATGATTCTTTACCATGATGTCATTCAGCCCCCGATAATCTATACAGGGTCTAAGCGAGCCATCCTTCTCCTCCACGAAGAAGAACCCCGCCCCTGCCAGCGAGGAGGAAGGGCGAATGAGACTGGCTGCCAGAGAATCATTGATGTACCTGTTTATGACCTCCCTCTAAGGAGCCGAGAGCAAATACTGCCGTCCCTGAGGCGGAGAATTGCCAGGGAGCAATTCGATAGCACAGTTGTACGGGTCGCGGCAGGGGACTTGCTGAACACCACCCTCAGATCAAGGTATGTCGATGGCACTCCGGATAAGTCCACTGGTTCATCCTGCAATGAAACACAAGACTGGACAGGGGAAACAGCAGAGTTAAGACAGTGTGACAGACAATAAGGCCTCCAAGCAAGAACAGTGTTGGCTGACTTTACCAACCAAGGATGCCCAACACTACCCAAATATTCCATATGATTCCCAGAGATGAAAGTGACCAGCTTAGAGGAATGAGTGATGACGGACAGTAGTGTTCCGGTCAGGGTATGGCCGTTGATAGGTTCATCCAGCCAAAACGTGGGAAGTCGAACAAAGCAAAAACAGTATGACAGGCCGATCCAAACTGCAGTTGAGATGGAAGAAGTGTCCAAAGTCTCCAAAGGTGTTGCGCTCGCCAGTAACCCCTCTCCTACCGACGAGCAAGGCAGCACAATACAGACACAGTCTATTAATAGGGCACCGATGTTTCTCCTTACGGGAGATTTGAGTCCTGGCGACTTGCATGGGTTCATGACCGGGTCGAGGTTCTGATGAGTTAGCTGGAGTGGATAAATGTATGATATGAAGCACAGCAGGGATGTCGGTTGTCCCACATAGCAGTGCCCCATTCACCAGCCCTACCGGTGAGGAGTGTAATGACACAAGCCACCTTCATGGTGTCCGAAGCGAATGTGGAGGGTTGCAACGTAAAGAACAGGGAACGCTGTGAGATGAATGTGCTGCAGGATTCAGCCTCACCTGAATATGGAAAACATCCGGAAGACACAGGCGTCACGGGGGCTGGTGAGGAAACCTCACGCGGAGATTCAGGAGTAGAGCTGTTGCACATAGGAGGTGAGATCAGTGGGACGTGAGGCCATCGCCTCCAAAGCATGGTTTGTGGTGGCGATTTGATCCTGATGACGTTCCTGCTGAGCGGAGTGAAGAGTGGAATCCTCCTCTGGGTCCATGTTGTGGCCAGATTGTTCTGTAACGTGTAGGTGTTGGACAGAATGACCCAGGAGCAGAGGTAACAGTTCAAAAATATTTATTAACAAAGTCAGTAATGCGCCACTGTGCAGAGTAGAGAGTAGTGTGTTCGTTAGTGGAGTGTGTGCGTCGTGGAAGTCAGGAGAAACTTGAAATCCTCCGTAGAAGCTAGGCGATGAGAGAGAAGTCCAGCGGACAATGCGAGCAACAGCAGAAGTGTAGATCCCCGGCACACGGCATAGACCGGAATTCCTTTGTGGATTACCAGGCTGAACTCAGTGAAGACTGGTAGGCAAACCACAACCCGAACAACACAGGGACCCAGCAGAGTGACAAGACAGGACCAGCTACACAAGGAGAGTGAGGTTAGTACTCAACTTAGTATAACAATCTGACAAAGAAACAGAGAAACATGAGGGCATGTGTAGGGAGTGAAATCAGACTGGAACAAGTGTTGCTCGACAAGCTAATCAGTCGCATGATCGGCGCTGCCCTGAGAACAATAAACGTTCCCATGGAAACACTGATCATGCCAGTCGAGCATGCCTATAAAACACGAGGGAGAGAAAATGACAAAACAAACAAAACAAACCTGCAGGCTTACCAGAACCGTGACAAAACATAACACATAATCTACACATAAAATACACATCAGCTACATCTAATCTAAACATACACTGGCGGCCAAAATTTTGGAATAATGTAGAGATTTTGCTCTAATGGAAAGAAATTGGTACTTTTATTCACCAAAGTGGCATTCAGCTGATCACAATGTACAGTCAGGACATTCATAACGTTTACTATTACTATTATTAAAAATTACTTTTACAATTTGAAATAAATATTGAAAATTTCTTAAACTACTTCAAAGAGTTCTCATCAAAAAATCCTCCACATGCAGCAATGACAGCTTTGCAGATCCTTGGCATTCTAGCTGTCAGTTTGTCCAGATACTCAGGTGACATTTCACCCCACGCTTCCTGTAGCACTTGCCATAGATGTGACTGTCTTGCCTTACAGTCTAGCTGATCCCACAAAAGCTCAATGGGGTTAAGATCCATAACACTCTTTTCCAATTATCTGTTGTCCAATGTCTGTATTTCTTTGCCCACTCTAACATTAACTTTTTGTTTTTCTGTTTCAAAAGTGGCTTTTTCTTTGCAATTCTTCCCATAAGGCCTGCACCCCTGAGACTTGTCTTTACTGTTGTACATGAAACTGGTGTTGAGTGGGTAAAATTCAATGAAGCTGTCAACTGAGGACATGTGAGGCGTCTATTTCTCAAACTAGAGACTCTGATGTACTTAGCCTCTTGTTTTGTTGTATCTGGGCCTTCCACACCTCTTTCTGTCCTTGTTAGAGCCAGTGTACACCCTTGTGTGAAATATTCAGTTTTTTTTTTTTTTTTTGTTTTTTTGGCAATTTCAAGCATTGTATAGCCTTCATTCCTCAAAACAATGATTGACTGATGAGTTTCTAGAGAAAGCTGTTTCTTTTTTTGCCATTTCTGACCTAATATTGACCTTAAGACATGCCAGTCTATTGCATACAGTGGCAACTCAAAAACAAACACAAAGACAATGTTAAGCTTCATTTAACGAACCAAATAGCTTTCATGTGTGTTTGATATAATGGCAAGTGATTTTCTAGTACCAAATTAGCAATTTGGTATGATTACTCAAGGATAAGGTGTTGGAGTGATGGCTGCTGGAAATGGGGCCTGTCTAGATTTGATCAAAAATGACTTTTTTCAAATAGTGATGGTGCTGTTTTTTACATCAGTAATGTCCTGACTATACTTTGGGATCAGTTAAATGCCACTTTGGTGAATTAAGTACCAATTTTCTTCTGAAACAGCAAAATCTGTACATTTTTCCAAACTTTTGGCCGCCAGTGTATGTATTTTCTCAGGCACTTATTGAGTCTAAATAGATGAACAACTTGCATAATTTCAGTAGTACACCCAAATGACAATAGTCATATCATACTGTTCATGTGTTACACTTGCTAAAGTTTATTCCATGTTGTTTCTACATCAACTAGCAATGTCAAATGTAAATCAAATCAATCACTGAAACATCAGCGCTACCTTAAGTAAGAAATTACATGTATACTAGGAATATTATGTATGTGTACACGGATATGAGATACAGATACAGTAATTCACCATTGTTGATAATTCAGTGTTACACAGAAAATCAACGTGATATAGCGTTTATTTGTATGAATATAGTACTTATTTATCTTGTAATAAACAAAGAAATAGATATCATATGATAGTAAACTTAAATAGATATGAAATAATCATAAAAAATGTAATTTATGGAAGTATGAAAAACTTACATACCTTGAGTCTCTAAAGACCCAATACACTTTTGGTACTTAAACCATTATAAAATAAAATAAAGAAAATGTGTTGCAATTGAAAAAAAAATAAATAAATAAATAAAAAATAAATAAATTGTGTTACACTATTTATGATAGACTGAGGAATACTAAAGAGGTGTGGGCACAACTCCAAAAAATGGATGAGGTACAGTGGGTGGAATGAGGTCCCAGGTCTCTAAAGACCCGAGGTATGTGTTTAATGGTTAAGAATGTTCCAAAGAGCTTCTTGTGTGCGTTGATGGAAGCCTTCTGTACAAGCTAGTTAACTTGTTCAATGTCACAGATTCACTTAGTGATTTGGTAACATTTCATTTCAATGTTTAAAAGGAAACCACATTTTAATGTTTTCAAAAGTATCAAGACTTCTATATTTGTAGTAGTACATTTATACAACACATACATTATAGGCCTATATAACCTATTTTTTATTTGCTTTTATTTTAATATGCAAACTATTTTTAGTGTCTGCGATTCTCTTTGTGGAACATTCAGCACAATGCGAGACAATGTTTGGGCAGCATTGTCTCAGATAACAGCTGAGCTGACAGAGCAAACAGAATCAGTGTGAAGAAGGAAGAGACAGCTCATCTGCCGTCAGTCTGTTGTGTGAGTCTTTGTGAAGTTGTGAACTGCTTTGCCTTTGTTGCTGCCTCTCTTGTGACAGACTTAGTGGACTCTTTGAAGGAGAGTAACAATCATCTTCAAAATCCTCTATTCTCAGCAACTTTTTAACATTTTTTTCTCTTGTAGTTGTAGCTTCAGTCCTTCTTTGACCTCTAATGCCTAAGATAACATTATAATAAGCAAACGTTACGCTGTAAAAAGGCAATTACATTTTTACTTTCTTACACTTTGCAAGATTTTTTTCAGTGATTGCAGAGTTAATAAAAGTCATATAGAACCATATGAATTAAATGATAACAAAATAAAATTTCTCATATTGGTAATTGATAATTTGCTGAACAAGAAATCTGTAGTTATATAGCAAGCCGAATTGACTTTTAATCATGTGCAGTATATGAATGTTAGAAATCAACAATTCAGTTTTCACTATTAAAATTATAATTCTTGATTTCAGCAATGGAATTACTTCCGTGAAAGTGCAATTTTTATTTTATTTTAAATATATATCAGTAATTACATTTGCACTAGTAAAAATGTTAATTCTTGATATCAAAAATGACATCATCACTCTCAGAATTACAAATTCTCTATTTTTACTAGTATAATTGTACAATTATCTGTCATTCACACCTATTCGTAAGGCAATTACAGATATCTATAATTTATTTCTTACTAGATGAATTGCCAATTTCACATTTCATAAATGCACTTTTTTCTAGTATTGTCAATGATATTAATAATTACATTGTTACTAGTGCAAATATCCATTCAAGATATCAGCAACTGAATTCCAACTAGTGAAAATTTTATTTATTTCTGATATCAAGAATTAGCATTTTAACTAATGAAAATTTAGTTGTTGATATCCTGCTCGTGATTAAATGTTGAAATGGCTTGCAATAGTAGTTGCCTGGAAAATGATTTATTAGCTGAAGGAGACATTTTGCATTTAGTTAACAAACAAATTTAAACTGGAAAATTGCATTTAGTTAACAAATACATTTAAACTGGAAAAACAAAGTTCTGTAACTAAGAAAGATTAGTTGTTGGCAGTTACATTTAAAGCATCAAGTTGTTGCATCGAATTCCTCTAACAGTGTATATTTTAATAGAGAAATCACAAAATTGCATATACATTTTTTGTTTGTGTTCATGCCCTGATTCTTATTTACTTTTCTGAACTAAGGAGCCTTTTCTTCTTTCAAAACATTGCATAATTGAAGCATTGGCCCAAACCCAGAAATAACACTGTCACAATGGAGATACTGTTGCGGAACGATACATTTTGTGAGGAAGGCATACAATATGTGCTGTAGTGTCATGTCTGGTTTGCTGAAAAAAAAAAAAAAAAAACATCAGTTGAACGATTGTGAAACACAATGGTGGTACCCTTCACAATCACTGGTCATACTGACACAAAGCCCCCTGGAATGCTTGGCTTATCAGGCCCATGTATTCAGGTTACTGGATGTTTTTAAACAATACTGAGCATTGGTAGTAACCTAAAGAAATAAAGTAGCTTGCTTCTCACTGAAGTGAATATTTCTAGGGCACATCCAAAGATACGCAGCATTAACTCAATCATTGCCATCCAGAAACTGAGCCCTGTTCCAAGCTGCCCCATTATTAGACATATATTCATGTCAAAACCCCAAGAGACACATCAATTCTGTTCAGTATGCTATCTTAAAAGGAATATTCCAGGTTCAATACAAGTTACACTCAATCAACAGAATTTGTGGCATAATGTTGATTAGCACAAAACATTATTTCAAATCCTCCATACTTTTCTTTAAAAAAAAAAGCAGAAATCGAGGTCAGAGTGAGGTACTTACATTGGAAATGAATGGGGCCAATTTTTGGAGGGTTTAAAGGCAGAAATGTGAAGCTTATAATTTTATCAAATTACTTGCATTAATTCTTCTGTTAAAACTCATGTTTTATTTGAGCTGTAAAGTTATTTAAATTGTAATTTTTACAGTCGTTTTATGGTTTTAGTTTACAAAGATGTAAAATTGTATATGACTTTACACAGAAAAGGTTAGCGATTTTATCACAGTAAAATATAAACATAATGAAACTGAGTATTTTAATGTTTCTGTGTAAATCATAAATCAATTCATACATAAATTGTCGCATTCAGTTCAAATGGACTATTTATGTTCAAATGGTTTTTCTTTAAAGTTATACCGTAATTTGTTCTTCTCATTAGAAGTGACCCACTAACACCACTTTTGTAGAATTTTAGCTTTGTATCACCAACTTTGTTGTGATTTCATTAGAGTAGTAGTTTATTCATGTATTTATTGACACTTTTATGGTGCTTATTGTTATATTGGTACTTGAAAGTCCCAGTTCCATTCACTTGCATTTTAGAAAAAAAGAGCAGCCATGATTCTTCCAAAATTCACCTTTTGTCTTCCACACAAGAAAGAAAGTCATATGGGGTTGCAGTAAATGCTAACAGAATATTCCTTAAATAGCAAATAAAGAAATCTAAATTCAGTTTTGCCTCCTAATGTTAACGTATTTTTAATTTATACTCTTTGTACATTATATACTGTATGTACGGAAAGAAGATAGCAAAGATAGAATCAAATCAAACATTCATCAGTCTACTTAACAAAACTATGATGAATACCTCTGCTGAGCAGGAAAGACTTAAAGTCTATTCTTCACCATCACTGAATGTTAAATATTCTCTTTGAGCATGACATGTAGGCCAATAACTAAAAGGCCTGAGGCATTTAAAAAAGTTCTGGTGGCACAGCATGTAGACTCAACTATACAATCTTGTTGATGTCATGATAAACTGAAGCAATGGAGATAAAAGAGTGTGTTTTCATCATTTTAATCTTGAACAGTGACTCTCAATTATAGATGTTATTGCACATGAATGAACTGCTTACTTTAATCAACTTATGACTGGTGACACAAAGCAAACCTTCTATAGAAGTGGTGTTATTTTGGGCCTTATCCATGAAATATGAGCAGAGACAAAAAATCTGTGTAAATCACTGTTTAGTTTCTTTTGATACATCTATTTATTCTTTAGTATTACCATTTTCACATTTTAATAATAGTAAATTCATCAAAACTATGAAATAACACAAACTGAAGCAAATAGAAGTATGGGAATTATGCAGTGACCAAACATGCTAAAACAAATCCAAACTCATATACTTTAACCTCAAAAGTAGCTACCACTTGATGCAACAACAGGTCTGATCTCTATATAACAGACGTTTAGTGTTATTACCAATAACTTCACGGCTGTGATTCCATCCGGTTTGGGCTCTTATCGCTTAAAACACATGGCCTAGAGGGTTCCTGAGGGGTCTGTATCATAGAGGCCATAACATTAAAAAGGCAAAGACAAAAATGTCAAAATATGAACACATTTCTGTGACAAAGATCCAAAATATAAAGAAAAATAGGGGTTATGTGTAAGTAAAGTGTGGAGCTGTGTGTGTGTATACAGTTGCTCAGAGGAAGTCATCAGAATGACAAGTTTCAGGTGACAGAAATGGTTATTATAAATAACACAGTTTGAATGCTTACTGACAATCAGATTGCTTTGATGTACAGTAAATGTTAACAGTATAACAGTAGTAACAATACACTCACTGAGCACTTTAATAGGTACACATCTACACCTACTTACGAGATTATCTAACCAGCCAATCATGTGGCAGCAGTGCAGTGCATAAAATCATGCAGATATGGGTCAAGATCTTCAATTAATGTTCATATCAACCATCAGAATGGGGGAAAAAATAGATCTCAGTGATTTGGACCGTGGCATGATTGTTGGTGCCCGATGAGCTGGTTTGAGTATTTCTGTAACTGCTGATCTCCTGGGATTTTCATGCACAACAGTCTCTAGAGTTTACTCAGAATGGTGCCAAAAACATCCAGTGAGCAGCAGTTCTGCAGATGGAAACGCCTTGTTGATGAGAGAGGTCAACAGAGAATAGCCAGACTGGTTCAAGCTGACAGAAAGGTTACGGTAACTCAGAGAACCACTCTGTACAACTGAAGTGAGCAGAATAGCATCTCAGAATACACAACATGTCGAACCTTGAGGCAGATGGGATACAACAGCAGAAGACCACGTTGGGCACTTTATTAGGACCGTAGTGTTTATTAGTGACCGTAGTGAACTCCTCTTCTTGGTGGATTTTTAATTTGGTATGTAGTTAAAAATAGTTAGACAAAGCATGGCTTTTTACAGTCCCACCAGGATTTTGTGTCACTTTTTAATGATTATTGTGGCCCAAATTGACAGAATTTTTTTTTTTTTGCAGTTAAAACTCACAAATAATTTTAGTATACTGGTGTAAAAACACAAATTAGGTTTCAACCTGTCGCAATTATTACATCATCGCGATCATTTGATTTAACCTCGATTACCTGAGAGAACTGCGGTTATTGAGCACTTCAAATTCTAATCACTTTGTAACATAAGGGATTTTAAAGCAAATGTAGAAATTCCAATAATGAACATGTTCAATGAATGTTGAGTCTCATTTTCCAGTGCAACAGTGCATTTTGTCAGCACTCCAGATGAAGTGAGGCCATCACTAACCCGCACCTTGGACCATTTTGAGCATCTCCTGAAAAGCGAGTTAAGATTTAGCTCTAGCTGTGGTGTGCAGGTTTATACAAGGCTTTTAATAGTGAACGCAAAACTTCCAGTTTTTTTCATTTGTGTGATGGCAAATAGGTAACTGTGGCAGTGGGGGCGTGGTCGAGTGTCTGTCCAGAGAGAGAGAAAGCAGTAAGGGTGCTTACATCTGAGCTAGATTATGTCTCTAATTCCAGTGAGCATGGGGAGAGCGGCATATAAACAGCCACGCCACCAGCAGAGAGGCAGAGAGAGTCTGGCACAAGGGATTCTACAGTGCTCGTGGAAGCTGATGTGTTTATGTTTGTGAAGCTAATGTGTTTACGTTTGTGAAACTAATGAGTTTGAGTGCTTACGTGCCTCTGAGACTGTTAAGATTGTGATGCTGTAAAGCATTGAAGTGGCCGATTAAAAGCCTTACCTGAGTCTGGAAAAAAACCCTTCCCTGAGTCCTCCTTCCCTTCTGTTTGTGGAGTCCTTCACACTGGTGCCGAAAATCCCAGTTTGAAGTTGGAGGAAGTTCACCCCATGGAGTCCTGGCAGTTGGCAGAGATCCTCCAGTCCCTCGCCGGCCTACACCAGTCCCACCAACAATCCCTGCTTGAGCTTTGCCAAGACCAAGATTGCTGGTTCTTCGAGATCCCGGCATGCGATCCGGAGCCTCCTCAGCCAGGAGAGAGTCCTGGCCACGACCCCGGACAACCATAGCCCCCTGCCCCCACCCACGCTCTTGAAGATGGGGGTGGAAGACGACCCAGAAACCTTCCTCAATCTTTTCGAGTGAACCGTGGAGATCTGGGGCTGGCCGCATGACCAGTGGGCGGCCAGGCTCCTCCCATTGCCATCCGGGGAAGCCCAGCTTGCTGCTCAAAAACTGCCGGCGGCTAACCTCCTAGCTTATGAGGACCTGAAGAAGTCCATCCTGCAGTGGGTTGGCCGCAGTCCAGAGCAGTACTGCCAGCTCTTTCGATTCATGAAACTGGAGAGGACCGGCCACCCGTTTGCTTTCTCCCAATGGCTCCGAGATGCATGCCGGAAATGGCTGTTGGCGGGGGATCACGACGTCGTGGGAGTGATCGACCAGGTGTTGCTGGAGCAGCTAATCCATCAACTGCCAAAAGGAATGGTGGAGTGGGTCCAGTGCCACCGCCCAGTGTCGCTGGAGGGAGCTGTCTGACTGGCGGAGGACCATATGGTGGCGTACCCGAGGGCGGAAGAGCCCTCCTACTCTCTCTCCCCTGCCTCTGTGTGTTCCCCATTCTCATCCCACTCCCTTCTTCCCTCTCACTCTGCTCTCTCTCCAGAGCCCGTTCCTGCCCTGCGGAGGTGAGGAGCCCCGCCACTGAGGCTAGTTCCCTGCGTGCGGGGGTTTGCACCACCCCCAGCATCTACAGTGGGCCAGCCTGCTGGAGATGCGGGGATCTGGGACACTTCCGGGATCAATGCTGGGGACAGTGGTCCGGATCCCCGACACTCCGCAGGCTGCTCCCGACCGGGCCGGAGCGTACCGGATACCAGCAAGTGTAAAGGGGGGTACTCACCAAGCATTGGTGAACACAGGCTGTAATTAAACCACTATCCACCAATGCTTGGTTCAACACGAGGCTTTGGGCACAGCTAAAACGGTAAGGGTGAAGTGTGTGCATGGGGATATTCACATCTACCCTGTGGTGAACCTTGTGATTAAATTCCGGGGAACAAAACAGAGAGTAGAGGCCGCAGTTAGTTCCCGCCTCACCCATCCACTGATTTTGGGGACTAATTGGCCTGAAATTAGAAATGCATTAAAGGGAATATGGGTCCTGCACAAAAGCAATGAGATGTGAAATGTGCGATGCTCTGGCAGGGGAGGCGGAGTCGGGACTTCTTCGTCAGCTCCACATCAGGATGATGTGAGGGGGAGAGGCTGTGGCCCCTCCTACCCTCAGGGGATTTCCCAAAGGGGATTTCCCGTTGGAGCAGTCGCGAGATGAAACCCTCAAGCATGCCTTCGGCCAAGTGAGAGTGATCGATGGTCAACAGCTCCGGCCGGGTGTCGCACTTTCATATCCCTATTTCGCAGTTATAAACGAGCGGTTGTATAGAGTGACACAGGACGCTCAAACAAAGGAAGATACAACCCAGCTCTTAATACCACGGAGCTGCCGGGAAATGGTGTTCCAGGTGGCTCATTATAATCCGATGGCTGGTCACTTAGGGGAAATGAAACACTGAACTGACTAAAAGCCCGTTTTTATGGGCCGGGCATTGGCGGCGATGTTCGCAGGTGGTGTGCGGCATGCCGCTAATGTCAGCTGGTGAATCCACCGGCCACCCCAAAAGCGCCATTGCGCCCCATTCCACTGATCGAGGTCCCATTCGAGAGAATTGGCATGGACCTCATCGGACCATTAAAGTGGTCAGCACATGGACATCGCTTTGTGTTAGTCCTAGTGGACTATGCAATGCGATATCCGGAAGCAGTGCCTCTACGCAGCATCTCGGCACGTAGTGTTGCAGAGGCACTCTTCAAAATAATCTCCCGGGTGGGGATTCCAAAAGAAATCCTCACCAATCAGGACACAACCTTTATGTCATGGACACTACGTGAGCTTTACGAATTATTGGGCATTAAGTCAATTCGCACCAGCGTTTACCATCCACAAACAGATGGCCTGATGGAGCGATTTAATAAAACCCTTAAGAACATGATTCGTAAGTTTGTGCATGAGGATGCTAGAAATTGGGACAAATGGCTCAATCCCCTGTTATTCACAGTACGAGAGGTCCCGCAAGCCTCCACTGGGTTTTCCCCATTCGAGCTGCTGTATGGGCGGTGCCCACGTGGTGTGCTTGATGTCATACGTGAAGCTTGGGAGGAGGGACCTTCAGCCAGTAAGAATGAAATTCAATATGTTCTTTATCTTAGAGCAAAACTCCACACCAACACAGGAGAATTTGCTCCAAGCTCAAGAATGACAGAGCCGACTGTATAACAGGGGAACTCAGCTGCGGGAATTTTCACCAGGAGATAAGGTACTCGTAATACTCCCCACATCGAGCTCCAAATTACTCACCAAGTGATTCCATTTGCCCGAGCACAAAAATAAAATAGTTCGGGAAGAATTGGATGGAATGCTCGATATGGGGGTAATAGAGGAATCCCACAGTGATTGGCCCAGCCCGGTTGTTCTAGTTTCTAAGATCGATGGGTCTGTACGGTTCTGTGTGGATTATAGAAAAGTCAATGTGGTGTCTAAATTTGACGCATACCCAATGCCTCACGTTGATGAGTTGCTCGATTGGTTAGGCACTGCTCGATTTTATTAGACATTGGTTTTGACAAAGGGTTATTGGCAGATACCCTTAACACCAATTTCCCATGAATAAATAGCCTTCTCCACACCGTTTGGATTACACCAATTTGTGACGCTTCCATTTGGTTTGTTTGGGGCTCCGGCCACATTTCAGTGCCTCATGGACCGAATACTCAGACCGCATTCCGCTTACGCCGCTGCCTATTTAGATAACATCATCATTTACTGTAATGATTGGCAACGGCATATGCAGCATCTGAGGGCGGTTCTGAGGACGCTGCGACGGGTGGGGCTCACAGCAAACCCCAAGAAGTGTGCGGTTGGGTGGGTGGAGGTACGGTATCTGGAGTTCCACTTGGGCCACGGCCAGGTGCATCCCCAAATTGACAAGACTGTGGCGATTGCAACCTGCTTCAGACCCAAGACCAAAAAGTGGGTGAGACAGTTCCTGGGGCTGGCTGGCTATTACAGGAGGTTTGTGCCTAATTATTTGGACGTCACCAGCCCGCTGACTGATCTCACTAAAAAGGGGGCTCCAGACCCGGTCCAGTAGACGGAGCAGTGCCAACAAGCATTTACGCAGATTAAAGCTGCACTTTGCGGGGGGCCGCTTTTACATGCACCTAATTTCTCTCTCCCTTTCGTATTGCAGACGGACGCTTCAGACAGAGGACTGGGGGCCGTACTCTCGCAGGTGGTGGAGGGGGAGGAGCGCCCAGTGCTGTACATCAGCCGCAAGCTCTCCTTGAGGGAAACAAAGTACAGCTCCGTGGAAAAGGAGTGTCTGGCCATCAAGTGGGTGGTCCTCACTCTCCGTTACTACCTGCTGGGGTGGGCCTTCACCCTCTGCTCGGATCACGCCCCACTCCAATGGCTCCACCGCATGAAGGATACCAATGTGCGGATCACCCGGTGGTATCTGGCTCTCCAGCCCTTTAAATTCAAGGTGGTCCACAGACCGTGGGTGCAGATGGCTGTCGCTAACTTCCTTTCCAGAAATGGGGGAGGAGTGGTAGACAGACCGGATGGCTCCCCGGCCTGAGTCGGGTGGTGGGGATATGTGGCAGCGGGGGCGTGGTCGAGCGTCTGTCCGGATAGAGAGAAAGCGGTAAGGGTGCTTACACCTGAGCTAGATTATGTCTAACACCTGTCTCTAATTCCAGTGAGCATGGGGAGAGCGGCATATAAACGGCCATGCCACCAGCAGAGAGGCAGAGAGAGTCTGGCACAAGGGAGTCTACAGTGCTCGTGGAAGCTGATGAGTTTATGTTTGTGAATCTAATGTGTTTACGTTCGTGAAGGTAATGAGTTTGAGTGCATACGTGCCTCTGAGACTGTTGAGTTTGTGAAGCTGTAAAGCATTGAAGTGGCCTTACCTGAGTCTGGAAAAACCCACTTCCCTGTGTCCTCCTTCCCTTCTGTTTGTGGAGTCCTTCACAGTAACACTTTTTAATAATGGTCCATCATTAATAGGTAATTATGCAGGAATTAATGCAGGATTAATTATTACATGATTAAATTTGGTCCCCATCAATCCTGAATATGTGGTTACATCCTTGACTGGTTATGGCCATTATCATTGTTAGCTTACTTTACAGAAATATTGGGATGTATGTGCCCAACCTGTGTATTACTTGGGATATCTCTTCTGTTCATTAAAAAATTATTAACTTCTGCTTGTTTGATATTGCTGAAGGTCTTTTTTTAAATAGTTCTGGTAACCCATAAGTAATGAGTCAAGTGTTACCACATAAGTATGAAGGAATAACTAATGATCTGGACCATTATTCTAAAGTGGGGGTCATGGTAACTCATTATTAATTAATGAGATCTTACTGTTTCCTTCCTTGGGAGTTAAAGGTTATTTGGACCATTATTCTAAAGTGAAAACACATTATAAACCATTAATAGTAACTGAGGTGTTACTTGTCAGTTAGTATGAATACTCCAGTGTTTGTTCCTACATTTTATTCATTTAATCAAACAAATAGTTAACATACATTCACAGACATTCAAAAAAAAAAAAAAATTCTGGCATTGAATTATGAATCATTGAAATAACTGAAAATAATTGCATAGGCTACAAACCTTTAGCAGCATAATGCTTTTAATTGCTGGTGCTCACAGTTACTACATGTTTTAAAAGTCTTATCTCTTAACATAAAGAAAAATAATAAAATTATGTGTCTAAAGCACAAGTGTGTTGATCTCCACAAGACTTCAACAGAAAATGGAGAGAAAAACTGGCGTGCAGCATGAGGCCGATTTCACATGTGTACTTCCGCCCTAGACAGCCCACTCTGTAAATATGTACAGTTTTTCTCAATTTAATTTGACATGTTTCCTCCTTTGCCTATGTTCGGTATGAACAGAACAGAATGTATGTTAAAGTTTACCACGTGTAAGAGGATCGGTGGGAGGGCGGAGCAAAATCGCACTTGCTCTTCTTTCAGTTTCAGCACGAGCATTGAATATGGCAAACCCTGATTGGATTAGAAGCTTGATGGACTAGACACTCATTCTTTTTTTTTTTTTTTTCATTGGATCCATTAAGTTACTCAGAAAAAAAATGCACTTCACATAAAATTAAACACTTCTTGTAAGATTAACCTTCAGTATCTATGAATGAAATATTTTGTGTGTATTCAAGTGTGTATTCATTAATTAATAATGTGTTACATGACCCTCACTTTAAAATAATTAGTAATTCCTTCATGTTTATGTGGTAACACTTGACTCATTACTTATGGGTTACCAAAATTATTTTAAAAAGACCTCCATCTATATCAAACCTGCCAAAGTTAATAATTTGTAATGAACAGAAGAGATATCCCAAGGAATACACAGGTTGGGCACATACATCTGTAAGCTGACTATGATACTCTACCAGACACTGTTGCCATGATTTAGAGAGATGTAATGTTCATAAATTAATTCCAGCAATGAACACATGTGAGGCGCATGTTTCTCTGAAGGTGCATTTCATGATCATGTTCACAATAAAAACATAATCATTCACATTTTAGACAAATGTTAAGGTTTTGATTAGTAATTAATTAGTAGTAATTTTAAATGTGCCATAGTTAGTTGATAGTTCTCAATGAGGCAGATCAAATTCAGTGATTATTGATTAATTATTAATTAATTATTATATGAAACTGAACTTAAAACATAACTATAACCCCCAATAACATTTATATATTAATTAATAACACCCCCAAACAGTCCCCAAAACCTGCAGAGATGTACCTTATTAATTATGCAATGAGAGCAGCCAATAGCAAGTCCTCAAGCATAAACAACAATAGACGTTAAAGTATATTCCTGGAAAGGACTATAATTTGGTGTAGTTGTAGGATCTGATATTCATTTAAATAAGTAAATGTGCCATTTTGCCTTTTGCACTAACAAAAGTGAAAAAATGCAGATGTCTGATCGATCCATTTAACCACTGATCTACAAAAGCCCCGGAACATGAATAAAACAAGCAAGAAATGAATGAAAGTGGATGAGGGCGTGCTCACTGTCACTGCCATTCTGTGTTGTTGAACCATAAGGAGATGTTCTGGTATACACAAGTCCAGATGTTTATGTAAGTAGTAGTTATAACTTGCATGATTGCACTTATATGACCATATACTGTTTGCACAATGTTATCAAGCATATCAAGTAAAATAACAGTAAGTAAAAATACTCTGCTACAGATTACATAATACATGCTGTAAAATGTAATTTGTAATGTACTCCATTAGATTACTCAAGGTCAGTAATGTAATCTAAATACTTTTGATTACTTCTTCAGCACTGGCATTTTTTTTTACTTGTTTGACTATAAACAAGTAAATAAAGTAAGAAAATTCAAACATTATCTGAAAAAAGCCTAAATATTTTATGCAGTTTTGCTACTCAAGTCAATTTATCTTGTTTTAAGTAATTTGAGATATTTTTACAGAAAAACAATATTTAAATTCACATTAAGAATAAGATTGTTGCAGTACATCTTTGCTCTAATATCAAAGGTCTTACTAGAGAGAAAAAGTTATGCTTCAAAGTGCATTTGTGTCATAGAATCCCTTATAAAATATAATCGAGTCTGGTAACAGATGCAAGTAAAGGCAAGAAATAGCATTTTAGCTAAATGTTCACATGACAATTTACACAAGGTTAACTATTTTTGCTATCAAACCCCATTTAGTGTACACAACAAAATCCTTTTCTGAACGTATGTGGATTCTGTTCATTGAATGAGGCAGAAAATATATTATTTGTAGCTTTCTATATGATGTTAAAGGCTACATTGGTTAGCATTTCTTGTAAAAATACCCAAACACCAGGGAGCTCATTTCCTGCATAGCTGTAGCTGTGCTCCGCAGTCTTTACAAGTCACCTCAATATTTCATGTCAATTTATTAATTTATTTGGCAAGTAGCTGTGAAATAAGTGGGATAATGTACTCAGCTTGTCATCATCGCTATATAAACCCCAACTGAATGATCAGGACCCCGACGCAGAGGATAATGACAACTGACTGTAAATTATCACTTATGTATTACAGTATATGCATATGTGAAACATATAGTGGGGGATTATCTGATGTGGGTTGTGATGGGCCAGTGTAGATACTGAGCTGTTTTTTAATCCCAGTTCATCCGTGTTTCATTCCAAACATAGCCTTAGATTTCCAATACATAAAATACAGCATATCTCTCCATTTCTCAGTCCTTGATCAGGCCTTTTTATTGAGGCACATCTCAGAGAATGTATTGTTACAGAATGTGTGCTTGATTCAATATGACATTTATAATATTATACCTAATTGAATTTTTCCCAAGAATGTTCCACATAAAGAGCATCTGTGAACAGCGTTTTTGTTTAATGCAAATGCAATACAGCCCACTGATTCTGAAAAGATTTCCTTATGACTTCTGAGCCAATGGGAAAACCATGGCAAATTCCCAGCTAACCTTATCATGGGCATCCCACAGAAAATCCAATATGGGTCATGATGCCATTGTCCCAGCATTTGACACACTTTCACTTCTCCAGTTACACTTTACATCTCTCTCTTTCTCTCTTTCAGAGCCACCTGCTACTTAAAGGCTGTCTATTTTGGACTGGGATCGAGTTAGAAAGACTCAAAGGATCATGTCATGCCTTGTTCACACCTCAGTCTGTCTGGCTCTGGACTAAAGTGAAGTTCCGATGGATGCTATCTCCAGTTCCCAGACCTATTCGCACTGAATAGATATTTCAAAGAGTTGAATTGAAGTGAGCTTATGCTTCACAAAAGACATTGCATAGATTTTCTGACTGCCACTTTTTTGTTTTTGTTTTTATTTGTTCTGACATTTATCTTATGGTGAAAAATAGACAAATGAGATGAATGAGTTATTCCCAACCTATATGCAGTTGTTTTTTCAGTGGAATGCAAATGTAGAAATTTCTGACGATCTTCGTGCAGCTCTTACCATACAACAGTAATTCATAGTGACCACGTCTATCAAGCTCCAAAAAGGACAAAAAAAGCTGTGCTTATCATATTACATACATGATTTTCTTGAGGTATATCTCTCAGTTATCATTACATTATATTCATGCCTACCACAATAAAAACAACACAAAGCTTCAAAAATACAGAAATGAGTGCTGTCAGTTGATTAAAATGTTTAATTGCGATTAATCGCATATTTTGTTTAGATTAAGTGCTGAATTTTGACACTATATATACTTATTTTCCTGTAAAAATACATTTATTTCAATCTTATTGAAGAATACAAAACAATATGTAACAATATAACGATTTATTTACAATTACCAAACAAAGCCTTCCACAGTATAAAGACAGAAAAGCACTAAAATAGCACCAATTCAAGTAACATTAAATGTTTCCCAAAATCTAAGTGGGAGTTTGACTAATTGAAAGAACTAGTCTCCCCCCATAGGTTGCATATTCATTGCAATGGGAATTAAATCTCATAAACTCAAATCCTCCACAACATTAATTTTCTGGTAGACTGTGGCCATCTGCTTTCCTACAGCAATCATGTTTTGCATCAGAGCATCAACACCAGCATCGAGCGCCACTTTGAACTCCACTTGAAAAGCGCTTGAAGAAAAATAGTCTCAATCTGCATTTTGGTGACAGTTAAGACTTGATGTGTTTCTGTGGTAGTCAAAATGCACCTTATAGGCTGAAAAATACTTGATTTCTATCACAAGTCCCATCTGGGCTTATTTTGTACATCAGATAGCATTAAGAGCTCCTTTCCCCATCACTTTATCATTGACACGAAGCACTGTTGTGTGTGTTTGTGGTGTGGTCCAGATTACAAAGTTTCAGCCCTTAAAACCAGTGTTTATGCTGGTAATTAACGGTAAATGTGTTAACAGTGATTAAGAAAAATTAACACGTTAAACTTTTACAATTAAATGCATGCATTAATGCGTTAATTCTGACAGCTTGAACAAAAATATAATTTTATAAGATACTGTATATTTAAAGTGGGAACTGATATTTATATGTATTTTTATATATGCAGCCTGCTCTGTCTTTATAACAATGTCATTGTTTTACATTGCAAGCTATTATGATGTCATCTTACTACAACCTACTTTTTTTAGATCTTGTCTAAGGGTTCATAAAAAAATAGAATTTTTTTGACAATTATTTTATATGTCAGGCTTTATAGGGTTAAAGTAAGTGTAAATTGTAAATCATTGTAAAAGTAGACAAAATTACTTGCATACTTTATTCAGGTACAGGTGGTGGCATGATCAGGTTCTGCAGAGGCTGGCAGATATCCTAGAGGTGCATAGAGTGAAGGCAAGCAAAGGCAACCATGCTCCCCAGAGGCAGGGTGTTTATTTTGTTAAAAAGGGAGGTGCCACACAAGGCACAGCACAGAGGGATGCCAGATCAATCTTGGCGCCTGGAAGTGATTGGTCAATGATGGTCGACCTTGGCCAGCAGCTAAAATTTCCTACCAAGATTGCCATTACCTCCTTGAGGCCGGATGTAGTGTTGTGGTTGACTTCAGCTAGGAAAATAGCAATAATTGAGATTACTCTTCCATGGGAAGAGGGTCAGGAGACAGTCTATGAGAGGAAGAAGCTAAAATATGCTGATCTGGCCGCAGACTGCAGGGAAAATGGATGGAGGACTGCCACCTACTCTGTGGAGGTTGGATGCCAAGGATTTATGGGAACATCAATGCAGCACCTTTTTAGAGACACTGGAATCATAGGAGCAGCTTAAAAAAAGTATTTTTAAAGGAATTGGCAGAGGAAGCTGAAGCAGAAAAATAACCCTTGCAATTAATTTTGTTGTCATAACCTAAGGTATTCAGGTTGATTCAGTGATGTTAAATCATATTTGTGACTTAAATAAAACCAGTTAATTTAGATATCCTCAGATTGTTTTCACATGAAGCACATTTCTTAGGTGAACATTTTTTTTAAGTGTTGCTTTTTGTTAAGAACAGAACCAAAATGTAAGTGCTGTTTCAATGAGAAGGGGATGATTATAAATAAATAATGACTTAGATTTCTTAATATACTACATTAAATATAGTGCATAAGTTGTATGGCTATACATGAGTCTGTGTGAAGATCTCCATTTAATCTCATTGTGGCGTTGGAGAAACAATTAAGATATTAAAGAGACTGCATTTCTTATTTTTCGTTCATATAAGTATGTTTTAGGATATTCCACTCAGAGTAGAATGTACTGTATAGCCATCCAGCCGAACAGTTCTGAGCACAGTGAGGAAAAATCAGGAGAATATGCAGTCCTAAAAATTGGAATATGGAATCATCCCCCATAGCACACTCACTCCAATGTTTACCTCTCACGCCATCACCAACTGATATATTTGTTATGTACATTTAAGCACCACAGTGGAAAAAGAAACTGTAACCATGCAAACTCACATGGATCAGAACGGAACGGCATGGTTTCACAACAAGAACCATTCGACCCGATGGTGGAAAAGTGACATTTGTGCTCTACGGAGGTGCACGAGTAATCGAATAATCTGCTCCAAGTCGACTATTAAAAACACTACTCGAATAATGCATATTTATTTTCCTTTGCACATTTGTCTGGCGTGGGCATTGCTGAATTATCCTGTAATTTCCCACTGCATCTCTCACCAAATCTCAGTTACAATTGAGTCCGCTGAGCAGCGCTGTGGATGTGTGTCATTGAGGTCTTGGATAAGAGGAGACGTGATGGTAATACTTGTAATATTTAGATTCTTATTCAATTCTACCTTATTGGTATTCGGTTCTTGTTGGAATCCTGCAAACCAACTGATGAGGATCTGATTTTATTTTGG
Source organism: Myxocyprinus asiaticus (assembly GCF_019703515.2). Lineage (NCBI taxonomy): Eukaryota > Metazoa > Chordata > Actinopteri > Cypriniformes > Catostomidae > Myxocyprinus > Myxocyprinus asiaticus. The sequence continues at coordinate 15,490,426 of NC_059349.1, read as the reverse complement.
AAAGGAAATTTGAAGGTTTACATGAAACTTGGAAGCAGAAAAAGTGATAGCCTTTATGTAGACCAAAGAGGTTATATAAAGTATGTGCATTACCCTCATGCCATCAGTGTTTCTATGTAAGCTCCAGGTGAGTTCAAATGTTTTTTTACTGTTATTTTTAATAGTAAATGCATATTGTTCATTAATTTTTTTCCTCCAAAAGTAAAGCATAGTTTGTCAAAGTTAGTTTATTTTGAAACCATTCTTGATAATATTTTATTTAATTTTTTTGAATAAAACTAAATATACATTTCTCGTACCTGTCATACTTTCAACCCTTTCATATGTACTGGGCCACACAGAGTACCATCACACATGTGTTTCTGCAACAGCCAGTTACATTACAAGCTGCCAGATTCAAATCGGCTTTCGACGCTGACACAGGCTGCATTGGTAATGTACATTCGCTCAAACAGTTACTCATACAGTCTTTTAAACAACAGAATCCATTTATTTTATATACATAAATCCAACTTGTCACCAAAGTACCACGATAAAAAGTTTACAGCTCTTATACTCTCAGTCAATACATCAAATGCGATCTTCCTCCAATGCATGCTGCCATTTATTTACATTAGTAGCGATTGTCACTCGTCAAACAAACAGCTACTCAAAGAGTCTTTTCAATCACATAATATGTTTATTTTATGTAACAAACAGCCAAATTGTCACCAAAGTACCATAATAACAGTTCACAGCTTGTATATGCACAGCCATCATATCTAAACACAATCTTCCCATGCATGGAGCCATGTCTGATTATTATTTGCAGATGCGGATATCATTCACAAACAGCAACTCAAACAGTCTTTTCAGGCATAGAATATGTTTGTTTTCTGAAACAGACAGCCAAACTATCACATAAGCACCACGATAACAGTTGAAAACTCGTACACTCACAGTAAAAACATGCTGATCGAGCACGATTATCTGATGCACGCAGCCACGTCTGTTTACATTAGCGCTTATCACACACACACACACACACACACACACACACACAATGTCTGAGAAGTCAATCAGTGCATAGGCAAACCGGGCTGCTGATATTATTTGTTAATTTGTTTTTTACAGCTATAAAAATGAAATCAATAAAACAAATACAGTTCAGCAGACATAACCCATTTGTTCACATTTTCTATTTTATACACAGTATTTTATTAAAAAATTTTATGACAAGAAATCAAAAATGTAATTAAAATAAATAAATACTCATCTACACATTGCCTCCCTCTATCAGCTGTGCAATGTCATGTGCAAAAATAACTCACTCCAGGGGGCACTGCAGGGGAATTTAGACCCTACTCATGAAAAAGGTTAACTGACACTAATTTACGAGTAACTGATTACTCGTTTTTTGTGGGTTAGAGTACTCAACTACAGAATTACTTGAAAATGCCCATCCCTAAAGGCCCAGACACACCAAACCGACATCAAAGAACTAGTGGTGATGAGGGCCGATTGTGGTGTCGCCTCACGTCGCCTGCATCTGGACCAAAAATTAGCATTTGAACACATCACAAAGACTACAACCAACGGCCAACTAGCATGTGTGTTCTGCACCTGCGTGAGAGGAAATAACTATCCATACCAGCAGGCGGCAATAGTCTGTATTCCTCATTCAAAAGGGGAAACCGGAAGAACTAGGACTGCGGATATACAAACCGTAAACAAAACAGTGCTTGCTTACCATTTTCACACCAATCTCGCTCACTACAGACGGACTGGTAATATAGCTACTTCGAATATATCTGATAAGTTGCAAATGGCATTGGTGTTGTCAGCCCTTGGTCTTTTGCTTGTGGAAGAAGAAAGGAAGAGGCGGAGGCGAAAAATAAGGAGAAACTGCACTAAATGTCACTTCTGTTTCTCTTCTCGTGCACTGGTTCGTTAAGCTGAACAGCCAGTCAGAGTGATCTCTCTCACCGATGGGCTCTGTCGCCAATTGAACATGCTCAATTGGTCGAAAAGCCGCCAACAGGGGTCTGACTAGTGCCAACGGTGCGGGACACGCCGCAAAAACTAATGCCACAGATGCTCAGCGACAGCCTGATATTGGCCCGCAGCCGACCGTCGGCTTGGTGTGTCACGGCCTTAATGTGTTTGTTCACAAACAAAGAGTAACGTGTGCAGGATGTGAAAGAACAAAGAAAACGAATGTTGACCTGGAAGGTTTAATTACTAAATACACCAAGCATTCTACAAACCATGACAACAAACTATTTGAAAATATAAAATACAAGGCACCTTTGGAAGTATTTTTGTGTAATTATAAATACAGAATGAGCATGAATGAGCATGACTCCAGCCAATAAATAAATCATCTGGCTGCTTTCATAACCCATGCATTTGAGATCACAGGGTCCTCTATCGAATAGGCTCTCATGAATTTTTAATCACCAGATAGGTTGTAAGTGGAAGCAAAGTAGTAAAATTACCATATTCAGAGCAAGCAGTATGCTAATTACACCTCAGACCGAGGTCAGTGGAGAGGGAAGGCCATACAATGCATGTCTATATCTGAGAGATCAGACTAAAGCTCTCAAATATTCTCTGAAATATGACTGAAGAGAGAAGAATAGCTCTTGTAAAGGGATAGGTCACCCAGAAACTAAATGCACCCTATCCATTAACAGTTGGATCACTAATCAATTCACATTGCTAATTGTAACGAGTCAGGAGAGAATGGAGGATCTAAATGCAGCGTCTTTAATAAAACAAAAGAAAACCAGGTAACTCAGAACATAAAGAAACAAAACGCAGGGAACAAACATACAGAGCACAGCATAATACATGTAAAGACTGACAAAGGAAACAGGGAAAACAAGGGCTTAAATACACAGGGGCAAACAAGGGAACAAGGAACACCTGTGGAAACAATCAGGGGAAAACCAATCATAAATGAAACTACAAAAGGACTACAAACTAACAGGAAACAGAAACATGGGAACTAAACCATGGATGGCCAGGAGACCAGGGAGACCAGAGCAGATCAGGCGGACGGCCAGGAGACCAAGGAGATGACCTCAAGGTGGGGACTGGGTCAGGAGTCCTGGGAGGCGGCCGCAGGGCCGAGACAGGGTCAGGAGGCCTGGAAGGTGGCCGTAGGACAGGGACTGGGTCAGGTGGCGGAGCCGCTGTAGGAGGAGTCTCTGGGGGAGCAGGCGGAGCTGCTGGAGGAATAGTCTCTGGGGGAACGGGCAGAGCCGCTGGAGGAATAGTCTCTGGGGGAGTGGGCGGAGCCGTGGAAGACTCTGGGGGCGGAGCCGTGGAAGGCGGAGCCATGGGAGGCTCAAGGGGTGAAGCCATGGAAAGTGGAGCCATTTGAGGCTCGAGACAAAGAGTCCTGAATGAATGGAAAATTACCTCTGTGGTCGCGAACATGGGAAGAGACTCTGGAACGACCTCTGTGGTCGTGGGCATGGGAGGATACTCGGGAATGACCTCTGTAGTCGTGGGCATGGGCAGAGACTTGGAAACGACCTCCGTGGTCATGTACATGGGAAGAGACTTGGTAACGACCTCTGTAGTCGTGGGCAGAGACTCGGGAACGAACTCCATGGTCGTGAACATGGGAAGGGGCTTGGGAATGACCTCTGTAGTCGTGTACACAGGAAGAGACTTGGGAACAGAAACTTTTCTTCTCTTCCTCCTCCTCTGGATGGCCGAAGTTGGAAACGCAGGCTCTGGGATGGTCGAGGCTGGCAACGCAGGCTCTGGGACGGACGAGGCTGGCAACGCTGGCTCTGGGATGGACGAGGCTGGCAATGCTGGCTCTGGGACGGACGAGGCTTCCAGCTCGTTGGCCATGGCAGGCGTGGGTGTTGGCTCGTTGGCCGTGGCAGGCGTGGGCGTTGGCTCGTTGGACGTGGCAGGCAGAGTACTGACAAGCTGTGAGGAAGGGTCTTCGTGACCCTACGCACCGACATAATTGGTGGATAATTTAACTTGGAAACAAGGGCCACGGGAGGCTTGACTGTGACATGGCGTGGAGCAGACTCAGGAGCAGCTGTGACATGGCGTGGAGCAGACTCAGGAGCAGCTGTGACATGGTGTGGAGCAGACTCAGGCGTAGCGGTGAAATGGCGTGGAGCAGACTCAGGCGTAGCGGTGACATGGCGTGGAGCAGGCTGAGGTTTGACTGTGACATGGTATGGAGCAGGATGAGGCATGGCTGTGACATGGAGTGGAGCGGACTCAGGCGTGGAAGGCTCAGAAACTGGAACCGGGATTGAGAGAGGAAGATCCTCTGAAACTAATGTCTCTAATATTAACTCCACATATTCCTCCCACGTATAATCTCCGGTCTCTGGCAATTCCCTCCACTTGTGAGCTATGAGTCCAATCTGATACAGGGATTTCAGGTGGGAATCGGTAAATCCCGTGTATCTGACGACGGTGCTAAACAGATGAGAATATTCCTTAATTGGTAAGTTCGCTCGGCTCAACTGGATAAAGAACGCTGCTAGATCCATTTCGGAGGGGTCAGTCTTTCTGTAATGAGTCAGGAGAGAATGGAGGATCTAAATGCAGCGTCTTTAATAAAACAAAAGTAAACCAGGTAACTCAGAACATAAATAAACAAAACACAGGGAACAAATGTACAGAGCACAGCGTAATACATGTAAAGATTGACAAAGGAAACAGGGAAAACAAGGGCTTAAATACACAGGGGCAAACAAGGGAATGAGGAACACCTGTGGAAACAATCAGGGGAAAACCAATCATAAAATGAAACTACAAAAGGACTACAAACTAACAGGAAACAGAAACATGGGAACTAAACAAGAATTTCAACATAAGTCAATACAAAAAACAGGGAATATGTGACACTAATTGCCCTAAACTGCTTACTAAGACATTCAGTATTCAATCATATGAGTAAAGCGCTTCATAATTCCAAACACAAGACCCTCTGAGAGTAGATTGCTATACATATTGCTATTTGAGAATTAGCAGGGATTTGAAGGGGAATGATTCCACCCCAGGACATTTAAATCTACTCTCCATCTCCTCAGCTGTTCTCGTCTGTATGGACACCATCTGTTCCATTTGCATGATGGGCATCAATGACCAAGTAACCATGACAACTGCAGAGAGCCCCGTCCCTTTGGCCTTCGCAAAGAGTATGGAAATAGTTAAAAATGAGACTGGATCTTGGAGTGAACATGAGTCAATCAAACAGTGTTCACTGTGGCAAGAATTAACATATGCAAACTTTATGCATCTCTCTAGGTTGACATTTTTGTCTGTACAAGGTAGGGCTGGGCGATATGGGCAAAAATATTATCACAATATTCTTTTTCATCACAATATACATTTACATTTGCACATTGCACATTTTTTTTTTATTATTTCCAAGTTGACAGAAGAAAAGAAGAAAATCCTAAACAGTCAAAATAGTCTATACAATAGCTAATTGGGAGCCCAGAGACAGCCAAAGCAGTGGTGTCTGAGGGATCTACTACCAAAATATTATAATATTTTTTAATGAGTTTATCAATCAGTTGCAGTTGGATATGAATGTTAAAAGATAATCTGTTCATATTGAAGCATAATGACAGCATATAATTGTTACATTAAAGTTATTTTTATATTTCGTTACATTCAGAGAGCAAGTATGGGAGCACAGAAGCCCTTGTGACTGAGGAATGATAGTGTACAGGGGGTTCAGGGGTATCCCCTGAGAGAAAATTTAGAAAAGTCTGAATGGACCATTTTTATATTTTCATTAAAGTGAGAAAAACTAGGCTACAAACTAGTAATTTTATTGTCTTTCCTTGTCATCCATGCCAGAGATGGTGACATCTGATTAATTTCACAAAATTAGACTAGAAATCTATTTGTTTATTATTAAAGGCTCATAACATGCTGATTAATAAAGCTAAATTTAGAAGGAAAAAATGGTTAAGGTCTTAATTATGGTCTTAAGGTGCTCTGCAACCACATTAAATTATGCGGCGCCTCATGTCTACTCACATGTGGGGAAAAGCGGCAACGCGTGTAGAGCGGGACAGGGCATAAATGAAGCATGTTTGGTGATAGAGAAAAATATTTAAGTATACATCGCAGAAAGATAAGATCTGGTGTACACAGCACTGTTGTTTTGTCGCGCTGCTCACTAAAGACGATGAGAGGGTGCAACCATTGTCATGGTGTCTTGCGGTCCAGATGGGTTTGGGCCAGGGCTATCTTTTTGGTTTGAAAACGTAATTTTTTCAATTACATTTGGTGGAGACTGATCACACAGTGAATTCGGTGACAGTAGGTTGAAAGTTTTGCTGCTGAAATTGGTCTGTGCTTACTGAAATTCAAATCACTGCCCCCAGTTGCCAAAGCTGGAAGTGTTGTTGAATGGATGGGTATATGTGAGCACCAGTTTTCAGGTGAAATGTCCACAGAGTGGCACCAAATTGAGTTATTTTTTATTTTTTTGTAAATGATGTAATACAGTCAACAGGGATAAAAAAATTTTTTTTAACTCTACCCCCTAACCCAAACCCCAAGCCTAAACCTAACCATCAGTGGAGTAAAAATGTAATTTTAGAGCTAAAATGCAACCTCCAAATTAGTATGTGAATGCGATTAAGGGTGCTTTCACACTAGGACTTCTGGTGCGCACTGTGACGAGGCAGGCGAGGAATGAGGATCTAAACGCAGCTTTAATAAAACAAAGATAAACAAAGTAACTCAGAATATAAGTAAACATCAAACAATACATGCGAAGACTGACAAAGTAACCAGGGGAAACAAGGGCTTAAATACACAAGGGAAAACAAGGGAACGAGGAACACCTGGGGAAACAATCAGGGGAAAACCAATCAAGAAATAAAACTACAAAGGACTACAAAACTAACACAGGAAACAGGAACGGGGAACTAAACAAGAATTTCAACATAAAATCAAGGCAAAAACAGGGAATATGTGCCATGCTCCCAGGTTCAAATGATGTCAAAGTTTGGTTAGTTTGGGTGATGTGAACGCTATTTTCTGAACTCAGGTGCACACCCAGGAACCGCACCCAAGACCACTTGAAAAGGTGGTCTGGGGCATGGTTCATGTGAGCTCTGGTATGGATCACTGCTGATATGAATGATTTTGGAGGTATATCCAAAGAGACAAACTTTAATACTTCACTTAACACAGTGAAGCTGATGTCTTCCTGAGTTGTTACCCAGTTACAGTGATAAAACAGCCGCTTGAACTCATGTTGATGACATTATCAGACTGCAGTTTGGACCCAAATAATAGGACGTAATAGGAACAGAGACCAGCAGGGGCAGGAAACGAACTCAGGGTCCAAGCAATCGAACCAAGTGTGAAAGCACCCTTAATTTCTTGTTCCCATGAGACCAGAAGCCTGTGTCTCGGATGTCTCAGCTGCACTAGAGGAAAATGTGTTCATGCTTGAATTGATGTTAAATGTCTGACGGAGGATGACACTTGTCAGTTTTAGGCTGAGTGTCGATTTCAGGGTACATGAACATTCAGAAGCAACATGTTGATTTCCCATGTGATCGTGTTGTTTGGTGAAACTAATGGTGCAGAAATTACACATTTCACCTTTAAATTGTTTTCTTATTAACATACACAAACATCTTGTATCACCATTGGCTGATTTTTTTTATAATCCATGCAATGCTGTAATGATCAAGGGCTACTTGTTTGTTTGTGTTTGTTTTACACTGTCAATTATTTTTTCTTACAGTCTTCGAGTAGACACCTTTAGCATTCAATTTACATTTGTTGTGTTGAAACACAGCTTTGGTTCTTCACAACTAAGAAATAAATCTTCACTATTTTTTAAATTTGTCAGCAAAATTGTACAGTGTACCTGTCTTCACACTGTGCATCAGCTAGAAACAAAATACATTACAGATCACCTGGAGGCCATAATACCATGCAGTGACATCCCAGAAGCCCTTTTTTGCCTGCAGGATAAGGGGTAGAGCTAGAGAGATGGCGACAGGCCAGGAGCACTCGCTGGGACCCAGACTGAACGCCAGTAAATTCTCAAGCCCAGCCATTCTTCCACCACTCCACATCCAGACATTTCTCCCTCCTGTGAGGGGCCTCCCCGCCCGCCGCCCCCTCCAGCAGCTGCTATTTCTGGAAAACAGAGGCGGCTCTCTCGTGGTTCCCCCTTACTCAGTCACTCTCACACATGGCTGCAACAGCAAGACCAGGCCCTGAGAGGCACCAAAGCACACTTCAGAAAATTAAGCATTTGTTGTCACTGGATAGTCCCATGAGGCAGTATGATGTCTGGGATTTGTGGGCCACTACAGTTGACAGTCTGCCACCATGCTGACCTGCATCAGTGTTATAGTGTCTACACTGGTAACATGTTATGAACAGAGATGCTGCTACTATTGCACAGATATTACAGATGTTTTGGCTCTGTTAATATCCTTCACATTTTAGACACAGCTATAGATCATGTGTAATAGCAACCTAGTTTATACTAGAGAACAGAGCTCTTGGTGCAAAACAAAATAACATTTTAAATAAAAGTTACTTACTGTATTGTTTACAGTTCCAGCCCTGATTGCAAATCAACATGATCACACTGGAAATCATGTCTGTCATTGAACCAGTCTGGTCATTATCTGTTGACCTCTCTCATCAACAAGGCATTTTTGTCCAAAGAACTGCCGCTCACTGGATGTTTTTGTTTTTGGCACCATTCTGAGTAAATTCTAGAGACTTTTATGTGTGAAAATCACAGGAGATCAGCAGTTACAGAAATACTCAAACCAGCCATTTGGCACCAACAATCATTCATGCGATTATCTAATCAGCCAATCGTGTGTCAGCAGTGGAGTGCATAAAATCATGCAGATACGGGTCAGGAGCTTCAGTTAATATTCATATCAACCATCAGAATGGGGAAAAAATTTGATCTTAGTGATTTGGACCATGGCATGATTGTTGGTGCCAAATGGCTGGTTTGAGTATTTCTGTAACTGCTGATCTCCTGGGAATTTCATGCACAACAGTCTCTAGAATTTACTCTGAATGGTGCCAAAAACAAAAAACATCCAGTGAGCGTCAGTTCTGTGAATGGAAATGCCTTGTTGATGAGAGAGGTCAACAGAGAATGGCCAGACTGGTTCAAACAGCTGAAGTCTACGGTAACTCAGATAACCACTCTGTACAATTGTGGTGAGAAGAATAGCATTTCAGAATGCTATTATGAGATGCGGGTTGGTGCTGTTAGTATTAATATAGTACACAATATTAGGCAGGTGGTTTTAATGTTGTGGCTGATTGGTGTATGCTTCTCATCTGATGAGCACATCTGTATTTCATGTGAATGTGCAAGTACGCGCGACTCCAGCAGGCTTCCTGATATTTGTGCTCCACAGACAGGAGAGCGCAGAGCGGGATCACTCGTGCTACTTAATAATTGACCTAGTAAAAACTTTAAAGACATCTCCACAGAATGGGACGACTACCAATCAAGTCATGAAAATGAAGATGAGCTTGTTATTAAAACAGGTGTGACATCTGTGCTGTGGGTTCACAAAAGCCAACAGTGAGCAGAAAAATGTAATCTGCAAACTGTGTCGCACGACGACGATAATCACTCATACTACAAGCAATCTGTTTTAGCACCTCAAAATGAAGCACACAAAACAATATTATGAAAGGCAAAAGATGCGCTCTGCATTAATTCTGTCAAAAAAAATAATTCTGCAAGAAGTGTTTATTTTTATTGGATATTTTTTTACTTATGTATTATTTTCTTGTTGCATTGCTTTGAGAAGTTCTTGAGTTTATTGAGGAAAGTTTATAGTAATAATAATAATAATGGTTAACGTCAGACTGAAATGTGGCATAATGCTAAATTAATTTCATTAGTTTCATTAGGTTTCTTACTTTATTTTTTAATTTGAGTTTAATTAATATATAAACTAATTTTTTCTTGATTTTCCCAAAAAAATGTACTATACCGTGATACATATCATTATCGTGATATAAAATCAGTCGTACCGTGATATAAGATTTTGGTCATATCGCCCACCCTTAACTGTGGTAACCTATAGATAGATGTCTCACGTACAATGTAAAAATTAGCTTTGTTTTGTATATCGTAAATATAATGAAGAGAAAACTATATCTAAAGGTTTTGGTTAAATAAATATATTGCTGTACTTTTAATGATTAATGACACATTGTACACGAGGTAATTGTTTTCCTCTCTTATTTGGTCAAACATCTGGCAATGCACAGACAATATTCTGGTCCCAACATAAGTGTCTCTGTACAGTATGATGCAAACAGATACATTCCACTGAGCCATTAAGCACTGAACATAGATAAGTTTGTTAAGAATGAGAACCAGGCTGCTATGGGCACAAATGCAAAACACAACGACTTCAATCTAACAAACGTCTTTGGCGATATTTTATATTTTGGGCACTGTCAACAATGATTTGCTCAAATCCTTAGCCTCTCCGGATGTGCGAACACGCAGGTATCCAAGCAGAGACATTGCATGCTGACAATACTCCTCCACCTGCCTGATCTGCTGGTAGCTAAGCAGAGTTCTCCAAGCGCTTGCAGCTTGTGTTGCATTCCTGGACGAAACGATGAAAGGTTTAGTGGAGGCGCTACTTCCTGTTGTCATATTCATGGCGAAGGCCTCAATGTCCTGACTGGCTGAAAGGTTAACGAAGCGATAAACATTCCGAACCGTTTTAATAGGGTTTTCCACTAAGTCCTCGTAACGTACAGTCATGTATTTCCCCTTGAACCAGGTGGGAGGGTGGAGGGCGGTTTTCAGAGTTCTGGATGCCCGTTCACAAATCACTTCCATGGCTTCTATGGAGTGATAGTCTGCACCGTCTTTTTTGTTCACTTTGTGGTTCGGGTCCGCAAATGGCACACGACGCAGCTTGGGGTCTCTGCTGCGCAGGACTTGTAAATTTTCTCGTATGAGTCCGTGTCGAGATTTAATCCTGGAGTTGGCCACCGCCCTGGGGTCTCTGACTAAATGGATGACTTTCAGATTCAAAGAGGGGTCCTCCATCAAGGGGGCCAAAATGTTAATATCCAAAATACGGACTCCCTTGATGACTACAGTGTTGTACTTTAAACATTCCTCCTCCAGGGCTTGGAGGCTCTGCGGAGGGCACTTTCTACAAACTTTATCGTCTACCATGCCCACTACATCCTTCCTGTAGGACGAACAGAGGGGGTACGAGCAGATGACCTTATTAAGAGTGGCACCAAACAGTCCGAGCGAGGTTATGTTCTTTCCCCCAGGGCTGTTGTACAACTGAAAAACCGAGAAATCACACCTGTAAAGAGAGCTCAGCATGTCCCGGGCTGCTCCCTGGAGGGACACAGCATCCCCCGGGTACAGTTTTTGCCAGATATGCCACATAGGTTCATACAAGAAAAACACATCTGGATTTTGGTTGAACAGCTCCCCAAAAAAGGACGAACCGGACCTCCAAGTGGTCAATACATACACAAGCTGCCTTTTCTTGATCTGGTGGGCTTTGTAAAGGAAACGGATGTCCGATCTGCTTTGGACAGGCATTCCCTGCATTGGATGGTTGCATTGCTGTGGCTCTTTGGTCCATTTATAATTAGCCAGGTTCAACATGGTCAAAGCCACCAGCAGAAAATAGGCAAGAAACATAATGATCTTCTTCCGGCGTAGCACTTTCATGACAATGCCTGGGTTGGCTATTATTTTGGTGCTGTTTCTGGTGCAAGGCTTGAGTTTTCTTCCAAAACCAGCATTCTTCTCCCATGGTGCTGTGAATTTCAGAGGGTAGGGTTTGTTTTTCATTTATGAAACAAGAGAGCCAGTGATGTCCCAAATAGAGCTACACTGTATCATATACAGTGATGATGATGGCATAGAAGAAAGCGTGACATCTGCCCCAAGTCCATTTAATCGATTATCGATTAAATGCGTGGGGATGCCCGACCCCCCCAAAATGAGACGAAACGAAAACAAACCGCACTGCAATGCGCACGGTTTCATTTAGATGCAAGACAACGGATGCAGTTCATGTCGTATAACGGCTCACAAAATCTTGGTAAAGCACATTAATGTTCTCTTACAGGTGAAATACATCCCAACGCTACTGTACTAGTGAAACACTGGAACTGTAGCGCGTCCAGACCACGGGATGCGATAAAATGGCGATATATACGTGCGTGAACGTTCATTCGACTTCAGAAAGAAAAGAAGCAATATTTTAAAAGATAATTTTTAAAACGCCATATCAAAAGAAAGTGGCATCCCCAGTCAAATTGGTACCCAACCTCGTCTCTGTTGTTCTGGCGTACGCTGTAACTAATTGATAGCGCACGAATTAAATCGGAGCAAAGGAACACAAGTCCCGCCTCCTCTAAGCGCCGATTGGTGGAAAGGGGAGCGTCTAGGCGTTCTTTAACGACGCGATTGGTTTGTGTCTACATCTGTCAAATCTTATTGGAATAGTAGACAGCTATGGCTACGTAGTAACATCTCTTTTTTTATGCTCTATATCAGAAATGATCATTTTCAGAGTATTTTGGAGACTTCAGGCACCTTTTGAATAACATATGATCTTATATCTAAGTGTCTATTTTTTCATAAAATATTTATTTATTCCATCAATTCTTTTTTTCTTCTTCCATTATTGCTTTATTACATTGCAAAGAATGTTTTGCTAAATTGTGTAAATGATGTGTGTTTGTGGCTGTTTCATCAGTCATGAAAATCCTAAATAAATAAAAAAATAAAGAAAAACAAATATAAAATAAAAATGCAAATAATAACAACAACAACAACAATAAAAACACCCACTGTTTTAATCCAGTATTTTTGTGCAAGGACTTAGAATCATAATCTTTTTCCGGATTGAATGCGGTGACAAGAGATTTTATATATATATATATATATATATATATATATATATATATATATATATATATATATATATATATACAATATAATATACATAACTCCACAACAATGTCATATTGATAGTTAATTTTTCATTTCTAGACTGTCAGTGCCCATTCTAGGAACTATTCTTTGTAGTTAGTGCCACCTGCTGTTTGTTTAGGTATTTTTCTCTCACCTACTCACTTTCTTAACTGAGCCCTCTCCTTTTACTACATTCACACACTCTCACACATTAACCAAATCGCATCAATAAATTATGCACAATTAATAAAATAAGGTGTTTGTAGAAAAAGTTGTGCTATTTTCACTCGTTCGTAGTAAGAGAGAACATCTGCATTGGAGCAAGAGAGAGAGACAGAAAGAGTGTGTGTGTCTGAAAGGAAATTAGGATAATAGATGGGTCATTCCAGTCCCTCATTAGGCTGGAGTCCTGCCATATTATGAGGCATGTGCTGGTTATTGCTTTTACTCACTCAATAAAAGTTGTATTTGTACTGTATGTGTGGGAATGATGGTGGATTGATGATAAATCTAGGTGATGCAGACTTGTTTTCCTCAACTGGGCTCTTTCTGTCAGTAGTTGGCATGATTAGTGTGACGTTCCAAATCTATTGCAATACCTATTTGTCTGTTGTTTCTCTTGTTTCAAGATCCATGGCCCTAATAACAAGAGAACGTAAGGAAAATGTCATTTTTGTGGACCAAGAGACCAAAGCCACAATAAAAGGTGAGATGGAGGCTGTTTTGCTTTGAAATTTAGTTTGTGCCATATTAATGTCAGATAAAAAAAATAAAAAAAATCTGAACTGTTCCCTCTACTAAAGTCTGTGACCAAAGTCTATTTTCAAATCCTTTCCCTATGAATCTCACAGGGTTACAGTAATACTGTAATCTGATATGATGCTGCGATTGGCAATGAAAATAGTCAGTCATTCATTGACAAATAGTTGAGTATGGTCCCAGCTGGTAATTAGGGCAATACAGGCTTGCATTACTTTCTCTGTGTTTATGTGGCATGCCATGGAATTATTATTATTATTATTATTATTATTATTAATGATAATAATAACAATAATAAATATCATAATATAAATATATATTATATTATAAAATATTATAACAACCTAATAATAATAATAATACTTGTTATTATTATTATTATTAATAATAATAATAATAATAATAGTAATTTAGTAAACCAGTTTATTATTATTGTTATTAATGATAATAATACAAATAATAAATATTATAATTTAAAATATTTAATATTATAAAATATAACAACAACCAGATTATTATAATTGTTATTATTGTTGTTGTTGTTGTTGTTGTTGTTGTTATTATTATTATTATTATTATTATTATTATTATTATGTTTTTTAAGTTTACAACCTGAAAGCTTAGTGACCAGAATCATTTGAAAAAAAGATAGAAATCTCAGTTTGTCCCATCTAAATGAAAGAATTGTATTAAAGTAGACGAATTATAGTTGGCATGCTTAACCTACTTCCTAACGCAAAGGCCTGGGTAATGAGGAAACTGATCCTCTTTTTAGAGCAATCAATAATGCAGGTGGCATCCCAAAGGACGAAGAGTCTCTTTTGGGTATCAGTAAATATATTCTTGGATCTTGAAACTGTTGATTCCGCACCTGTTTGTTCTTCCACCCAGAATCATTCAAAATAAGCTTTTTTCAACCTCTCGAAAGAGAGCGGAATCCACATTGCCTCTTCAGTATGGACTGCTCAAAGTTTAATTAGTGCATGGCAACTGTTGCCTGGATCCCTTGTAAAAAAGGAAGTGAGGAGCTTTGTGAATGGTAAGGTTACTTGCAAATGTGTGCTTCTTGAATAGTTTGCTTGCTTTAGGGACTCAGCTTGATGAGTAATCATATTACCATGTTAGACTTTTCAAATACGTCTCCTGGACAGATTGTTTTCCTGAAACTGCATTAGATTTCAGCCTACTTTCCCTTGTGAGATGTGTATGATCTATCATTCTGCTTACAATTACATCATCCCCCTTTCCTTCTGAAGTTATAGTTGGTGACTGCAACTGCATGAACTGGATCTTTGCAGTGTTTTGCATCATAATTATTTTTATTTTTTGTGTGTGTCTGATGAGGTGACTTGATACATTGTTCGTCTGTTTTTATTTTTATGCTTTTTTATATATATGACAGTACAGATAGTATGATATTGGGACATGTCCTAGGCTGGACTCTAACTTGGGTCTCCATGAGCCAACAGCTTTCATATGTAATGATCATAACTAAATGAGTGAAATGCTGTATGGTGTGTTTGGTCATGCTTAAAACATGAAGCTCTGCTTTCAAACATCTGTCGACTGAGGCTTCTTGTTCCACCTCCAGGATATACGACAGCACTGAAAAACATTAATGTAGTAGAATATTATATTCTTCTGTTTTATGGGTGCTGATTCCCTCTTTCCAGTCATCAAGTTGGCCTTCCCAATGTTAAGATCTTATTACAAGGTAAGAGGCCATTATGCGGTAATGTGCTGTTCAGTGTGTTATTGCTGTACTTTTATGGTCCTCCTGTATCCAGTCAGCCTAGTTATGACACCAGTTAAACACAGTCCATTTCACTTATATCAAGGAGCTCTTCCAGATTCTATTAGTTCATGGGTTTGTGTGTGTATTTTGCATGTGTGTCCATTACGCAGTGAGCGTCAAACGAAGCCCATAAAAAGGACACACCAAATGACTAAAACAGGTTGCCTGGCCCCATTAAACCTTGTGACATGAGTATCATTCAGATGTACAGTTCTACTTACAGTAAGTAATGCATCAAAGTAGATTTGGTATGTGAACTTTGAAAACAAAACCAGTGAAATGTGAAGCTGTTTTGTTAGGTCACTAAGTTATGGATGTGTCAAGAAGGTAAAGTATAAAATATACTCACAGGACACTGCTTAGCTTAACTAAGTACAGTTAGTATTTCAGCTCCGAGGTAAGCAAGTACTGAATGACATGACAACTTCAGCTGACACAGCATTGGATTGGGCGTTAAACATTAACTCCTGAGTTGCCATCGCCTTTATTAGAAACGATGGGCCAAAAGTCTGTTACCTTGTTATGCCACTGTCTTCATGATCGCATGAGCTCCACACACACTGTGGGACAAGACAGGATACACTGTGCAGGATTTCTTTGGAACATCCACATCTTTTCTTGCTAAATCTGAAGTACCCAAGGAGGAGTGGGAAGTTTAGGGGAGAGGTACTGTTTTCATTTCCTGATTGATCTGACAAATTGGCAGCAATTGAAGCTTTGATTTGACTGTGTTATCGGTAATTGTCTCATGTCTCATGCTACAAAAAGGTTGTATACATTAACATTAGTTAACACATTAGTTAACATGAACTAACAATTAACAATACTTTTACAGCATTTATTACTCTTGGTTAATGTTTTAACATATAGTAATACATTTTTAAAATCAAAAGTTGTATATGTTAACATTAGTTAATGCACCATGAACTAACATGAACTAACATGAACTAACAATGAACAATTGTGTTTTTATTAACTAACATTAACAAAGATTAATAAATGCTGTAAAAAATATATTGTTCATTGTTAGTTCATGGTACCTAACGCATTAACTAATGTTAACAAATGGGACCTTATTGTAAAGTGTTACCACAAGGTTAATTTCTACATATACTTGTACATCTTATACATTTAAACATGAATAGTTGTGAAGATAGTTTTATATATATATATATATATATATATATATATATATATATATACTATACTGTGCATATGTATTTTTTCTTCTATAATATAGCCATTTCATTAGACCCAAATGGCCTCACTCATAACATTTTGTCCTGGGACTTCAGTTAAATAATACTTCTAATTGTAGCATTAAACTTTTATGATCTCATCCTATCAAAATTGTGAAATTTGTAAAAGATCGAGAGCTTCACTGCTTCAGTTAGTTTGTGCTTGTGTCTATAAGTGTATATTGTGAAGTACTTTTAAAGGGACAGTTAACTCAAAATGAAGATTCTCTCATCATTTACTCACCCTCATGCAATCCCAGATGTGTATGACTTTCTTTCTTCTGCTGAACACAAATGAAGATTTTTAGAAGAATATTTCAGCTCTAGAGGTCCATAAAATGCAAGTGAATGGTGATCAGGCCTTTGAAACTCCAAAAAAAAATCCATAAGACAGTGTTTTAATCAATTTCTTATATCTTCTGAAGCGATCCAGTTGGTTTTGGATGAGAACAGACCAAAACATAATTCCTTTTTAACTGTTCATCTTAGGGGTTTCTCAATGCTAAGAATGCGTTCTCGTTTTTGCGTTCTTGTGAAAATAGGTCTTGCCTAACAACCTTGAAAGAGCAATTTCGGAAGACATGAGGACTTAAAAAGGAGTTTTGAGATGTGCTGCGACATGTAGATTCAACAACCTCTTAACTATTTTCTTTTTTTTTTGGAGGTGGGTAATGATGTCAAACAAGTCCACAAGAACGCAGCAAGAACGGACAATGAGAAACAGACCTGGACAGCAGTTTCCTTGGCAATGATGATTTCAAGCTCGACTGCACTTCTTATAGCGCCATCTAGCACTCTTCGCATGCGTCAAGCACTAGGAAGTGTATTCGAGTTTAAAATTATGATTATGCCTAGAGACTGCAATGGCAAGATGTACAGTAGAAAAGGAATTATATTTTGGTCTTCTCACCCATAACCAGATGGATCGCTTCTGAAGATATGGATTTAAACCACTGAAGTCGAATGGATATCTTTTATACTTACTTTATGTATTTTTTGGAGATTCAAAGGCCTGATCACAATTCAGAAGAAAGACATACACATCTGGAATGGCATGAGAGTGAGTAAATGATGAGAGAATTTACATTTTTGGGTGAACTATCCCTTTAACTGTCCACCACATTTGTGAGCATGAGTTTCCAAGGATGAACAATTTGCTCCTCGTGAAAGAGATACAGCAGTGTTCAGTGGTGGACAAACAGGGTTAATAACTTCCAAACTCTCCATGTGGACCGTTTTGGCAGAACTTTTGCATGGTGAGCAGAGCACTGCTGTGAGGAGACCAGCATGGAGAACAATGTCACACAGATCTCACGAGAGGACCTGAGAGAGGCTTTCAAAAAATTGGTCAGTTCTTTGAAAGCTCCTTTACATTGCCTGAATCTCAGCATGGTTTTAGTGAATAAGTATGTTCGAACATGTGAAACAGTGTTGAATCACCTGACTTGGTGCTTGTGAGTTGTCAAACGTCACCAAAGATTGCAGTAAGCGAGGGTATAAATGTTATAGCAGATCATCATCTCACAAAGTTGATTACAAAATGTTGTTTGTTAGGAACATAGAGCAAAAGTATGGTGTCAAAGGTTACCTGGAATGATTGAATCAACTATAAATGATTAAAAATGTCTTTCATTTTAGATATTGATAACAGTGGCTATGTCAGTGATTTTGAGCTTCAAGAGCTCTTTCGAGAGGCTAGCTTTCATTTACCAGGATACAAGGTACGGGAGATCGTGGAGAAATTCATCGCTGGTGATACCAACAAAGATGAGAAGATCAGCTTTGAAGAGTTTGTTGCGGTACTCCTGACTATTATTGCTTGTAAACCTGTTGTGAAATGGGGGATTTGAGCACCAAAAATTCAGCAACAATAGTTCATACAACCCACGTGCTATAATTCAAATCTTCCATAGCTATATGTTAACTTTGTGTAAGAAACAGACCAAAATTTTATTTTATTTATTTTATCAAATTTTATCACATTCACATATTTGTTTACATTTAAATATGGCGCAACCCGCCAGTTTTGACATCAATAACATCAAATGTCATTGGGTCAGACCCCATTGTTACTAACTTGATCTTGATTAGTTGTGATTTGCCAAAGAATATGTCAGCCAGAGGGGGCCTGGTTAGCTCAGCGAGTATTGACGCTGACTACCACCCCTGGAGTCGCGAGTTCGAATCCAGGGTGTGCTGAGTGACTCCAGCCAGGTCTCCTAAGCAACCAAATTGGCCCGGTTGCTAGGGAGAGTAGAGTCACATGTGGTAACCTCCTCGTGGTCGTGATTAGTGGTTCTCGCTCTCAATGGGGCGCGTGGTAAGATGTGCGTGGATCGTGGAGAATAGCACGAGCCTCCACATGCTGGGAGTCTCCGCGGTGTCATGCACAACAAGCCACGTGATAAGAAGCATGGATTGACGGTCTCAGAAGCGGAGGCAACTGAGACTTGTCCTCCACCACCCGGATTGAGGTGAGTAACCGTGCCACCATGAGGACCTACTAAATAGTGGGAATTGGGCATTCCAAATTGGGGAGAAAAGGGGATAATTTCTTTTAAAAAAGAATATGTCGGCCACTCTTTAAGAGTGCACAATGTTTTATGTTTTTGCCGTTTTAAAATTTTGATCTCACTAAATTCTTCAGATATATCAGGAGCTCAGAGGTAAGGAGGTGAGAGAGACTTTCCACAAGTCCGTCTCCAGGCAGGATGGGATTTGTTCATTTGGTGGAACATCAGGGAGCTCAAGTGAAGGAACACAGCATTCTTATTCAGGTGAGGATGTATACTGTTCCTTCTCAGCCCAGTCAACATGAAATCAAAATTGACTGTTTACTTTCTCACTGTAGATTCTAGTTTTTATTGTGTACACACCGTATCGGTGCACGCTATTACAAATAATAAAAAAATAATTATTGCCTTCGCAATCTTTCATCCAAATGTAATTACTTGCTCAGACTGAAATTACTTCCCTGTTCGGTTGACATCATGAATCCCTCTTACTTTTGCAAACCCCTCACTCCAAACTACCTGGATCTGTTCTAGTATGTAATGCCCAATTTAAATGTGTCACTTTATGGAAGTAATATGGATTTTGAATGGTGTTTCATGTTGACTTCAAACTTCTTTCGAAACAGATTTATTTACTAATAAAAACAATCAACATAAACTACTATATGCCCTAGTCAGCAGTTTATTAAAGACATTTCCACATCAAGATATTTTTCGAAATATATGACTCATGGAGCACTCCACTAGGTCATGGGTTTGATTCCTAGGGAACACACACACACACTGATAAAATTCATACCAAAAAGCAATTTAATTCACTGTAAGTTGCTTTGAATAAAAGCATCTACCAAATGTATAAAAAATTTAAGTTAAAGTTTTACTGCTACTGTAGACAGAGCCAAACCCTGTCTGAAATTAGATTAGTAAGTCAATTAATGACCTCTGATACTAGACCAAATGTCTCTAAGCTTGCCTTCATGTTTTTAATGTTTTGTGTTATAAATGATCCTTAGATGAAGAAAAAGTGGCCTTTGTAAACTGGATTAATAAGGCCTTGGCAAATGATCCAGACTGCAAACATCTCATCCCAGTGGACCCGGAGACTGACAGTCTATTCAAATCTGTTAAAGATGGAATATTGCTGTAGTAAGATAAGAATAGCTGTGGTTTTATTTTTATTGTTTGTCTGCATGTTCCTCCCTAAGGTGTTTTATGTGAAATATGCTGAGCTATTAATGCATCATTCATCACTGTTACTGATAAACAAGTGTTCATGTTTAACAGCCTTTTGGCAATCTCTTTGCAGCAAAATGATAAACCTCTCCAAGCAAGATACCATTGACGAGCGGGTCATCAACACAAAGAAACGCACCCCTTTCACCATGACTGTAAGCATTCTCACAACTGAAATGTCCAACATGACATCAAAATGTAGATTTCTGAAAACCACTCTTATGGTTGAATCTGATGAAAACATCTCCAGGTTGCATTTCATCCCAAAATCATATTTTGAATAAAGAAAATATTGTTTATAGTGACATTTTTCATGACAATTAAGTACATCTCACCATAAATTCTCATTATTGTAATGTGTCTGGATATTTTACTTACTTATTAATTACTTAGTTATTACTGAGTACGTTTACTTAGTAATTCCCATTATTCTCAATGGTGATTCTCATTAGAAAAAAAAAAAATTGTACTGTTACAATAATAGTGATAAAAATAATTTTCATTATTGTTATTTGCATTGCAGTTCCAAGAATGTGGGGGTACAGTGTGCTTAATTGTCATGAAAATAATGTCACAATGAAAAATTTGGCATTTTCTTTATACAAAATGTTTGTTTTTTTCTTTAGACTTTGGCGTGAAATATGACATGTTCTTGACAGGTTTCATGAAAGTTAGCCTAAACATGTGCTTCACGTGGTAACATTTTATAACTGTTTTGATGTCTGAATCAACTTGACTACATTAGGTTTCACCAAAAACCACCAAGGGTTAGGTTAGGTAAAGTATGGTAGAAATAACCCCTTAAAAGTATAGTGCACCCAAAAATTTAAATTCTCTCATCATTTACTCACCCTCATGCCATCCCAGATGTGTATCACTTTCTTTCTTCTGATGAACACAAAAACATTTTTTTCTTTTTTTTTTTTTTTTTTTGAAGAATATATCAGTTCTGTAGGTCCATACAATGCAATTGAATGGTGGCAAGAACTTTGAAGATGCAAAACATATAAAGGCAGCATAAAAGTAATCAATAAGATCCAGTGGTTAAATATATATCTTCTGAAGCAATATGATAGGTGTGGGTGTGAAACAGATGAATATTTAAGCCCTTGTTTTCTATAAATCTCCACCTTTGACCCGTCCAGTAGGTAACGATATGCAAGAAGAATGTAAACTGCCAAAAAAACAAAAGAAGAAGAATGTGAAAGTGGAGATTTATGGTAAAAAAGGACTTTAATATTGATCTGTTTCTCACCCACACCTATCATATCACTTCTGATGACATGTTTTTAACCACTGGAATCTTATGGATTACTTTTATACTGCCTTTATGTGATTTTTGTAGATTCCAAGTTCTGGTCACCATTCACTTGCATTGTATGGACCTACAGAGCTGAGATATTCTTCTAAATATCTTAATTTATGTTCTGCAGAAGAAAGAAACTCATACACATCTGGGATGGCCTGAGAATGAGTAAATTAGAGAATTTAAATTTTTGGGTGAACTATCCCTTTAAGGTAAAAATTGCAGATTCCACTTTTTAAAGCGTAAATCTCTTTACCTCTCTTTTCTGAAAGTGTCTGAAGTCCAGTGTTTCCTTGAATGTTTAGAACACAATTATGTTCAGAAATGATGGTTTAGAGACAACAAATAAAGGTATATCGATTCCTTTACTGCCCTGTTCTCTAATGCAGGAGAATTTGGTGTTGGCACTGAACTCCGCCCTGGCTATTGGCTGCACAGTGGTCAATATTGACACTTAGGACATGAAGGCAGGGACTCCTCACCTGGTGCTCGGCCTCCTCTGGCAAATCATAAAAATCGGCCTCTTCGCTGACATTGAGATCTCCCGCAACGAAGGTAATTCCCCAGCTGTAATAGCCTAAATTGATTTTAGTAATCATGGTGTTATCCAATGGTGATAATAACTGTAGCCATAAATAAATAAAGAGCATGAGTGACTACTTTGTGCGTGTATATATATATATATATATATGTGTGTGTTTGTGTAGCTTTAATTGCTTTGCTGGATGAGTCAGAAGAGCTGGACCACCTGATGTCAATGTCCCCTGAGGAACTTTTATTGTGATGGGTCAACTATCACCTTAAAGCTGCTGGCTGGCAACCAATCAGAAACTTCAGTGATGATATCAAGGTACACACCCATTTCCCATCCCTCTAGACCAAAGGTCTTGAACTTTTTTTTTTCAACATAGAGAGATGGAGCAGAGATCCTGCTACATATTGAATGAACAGTTTTTTCCCTCTGGCTATCCATCTTATGAACAGTTAAAACTGCCCCATTGAGCAATAATTATGTGCAATTCACAGTTTAGTCTTTTTATATTTATCCAACACATCCAACCTCTTCTGCCATTACATTCCCTTGCTTCTGTATATAACAGATTTGTATTTAAATTTGCACTACGTATGTGTGCATGTATGTATGTGTGTGTCTGTGTGTGTGTGTATGTATGTATATATATATGTGTGTGTGTGTGGGCAGGTTTAACTGGTTTACGAGGACTTTTTAGGTTACAAACAGGTAATTACAAGGGTATTATGCTATAAATGTGGTTTATGAGGACATTTCTAATGTCCCCATAATTCAAATCGCTTAAAAAACATACTAAATGATGTTTTATTGAAAATGTAAAAATGCAGAAAGCTTTTTGTGAGGGTTAGTTTTAGGGGTAGGGTTAGGGTTAGGGGACAGAATCTATAGTTTGTACAGTAAAAAAGTCATTATGTCTATGGAGAGTCCTCACAACATGTGTGTGTGTGTGTGTGTGTGTGTGTGTTTTGTCTTATTGTGTATTCTATATATACTTTATTTTCTATCCGATTTTTATTCTTATTCTATTTATTTATTTATTTTTTAATAAATTTTTCTTATTATTATCTCTGTCTTGTTGCTGTATTGAATTGTTGTGTACTGGAAGCTCCTGTCACCAAGACAAATTCCTTGTATGTGTAAGCATACCTGTCAATAAAGCTGTTTCTGATTCTGAAACTGTGCTTTTATTTTGTGACAATAAAGAATATTGTTATTATCATTCTGCAATGCAAGGAATGAGGATTTCAGATATTAACTGACTGAGATTGTGAAATTACAGTCAGTATTAAACTTGTGATGATCCTCTACCTGAAGCACGTTCATCCATTCAGTTAACAGTATCTGTTCTCGCTGGATCTTTCATGGTTCTTCCCGTCCGTGTAATGGCGCAACAGCCAATATTTCGTCTCTCTCAGCCCACTCTCTCATGTGTTTCGGTGTGAGAAAATAAAATACGGTAGAGACATGCATCTGCTATAATTCGGAATGCAATTCTAACCCCTTAAACAGAGGAAGATACGGATGGTTGGCATTTGTAATGCGACACATGACTGAAAGTTTATTAAAGGTGCTTTAAGCGATTATTTTTATGGAAAGGTATGAACATTTTTTTTCTACTCCCTGAAAGACATTCATGAATAAATGTCCTGATATATCTCACCAGTCTCTGTGACAGCTCTAGACTCTGTAAACAGCAAACAAAAATGTGTCCGCGGTCTCTGATGCTTTCTGCCTGTCAATCATTTTGCACGTTCTCATAGTATTGTAGGTGCAGCTTATTATTGAAGCATAATGCTACTTTTATGCCATGTTGCTCATAACAGTTGTCAGTTGAGGGCGCTATTATGCTGCTGTTGTTTTTGACAACCGTTTCTGCTCGCGTTGGTCTCAATAAAGCTCATTTGGTATCTTTGGAGTGCAGGTTATGGAAAAAGGGGGCATAGCTAATCCAACGGCTCAGTTTGTGGAAATTCTAGAATGGCTAAAATCACTTGCAGCACTTTTAATCAACATGCAGACCTGCCTGCCTAATTTTTTTAGAAGCCCACCGTGTATTTTCCTAGTCCTCCCGATTAGCCAGTCTGACCCTGGTGCAGAGCTGATCACATGTGTAGGGCTTTACTGGTTGTTTAGATCAGTGTTACTATCAGAAATAATTGGTAATTATTTCTTTAGTTATTAATTAATATTTAAATTAATTAATTTAATCTAACTCATTAAAACCTCATATGGGGCTCCAGTAAATGTAGTACGCTACGTTTAGGAGCAAGTTTGGTTATTAGCAATAATTAATAATTATTAAAATCAATAGAACATTGATGAGAATCAATGTTATCTTTTCCTAATCCTTTAAATCAACAATTATCAAAGATAATCGTTAATTGTTAACATCGATGAAACATTAATTAAAATTAACACTAGCTTATTGATCATTCAAATTCAACAATCATCAAAGATAATTATCAATTATCAAAAATCAATAGAATATTAATAAGGATTAACATTGATGGAGCACCACCCTGAAATCAGGGACTAATAACCAAACAGTAAAACAGTCTCAATATTAGATTGTTTTCTTAGGAAAATCGACATCCAAAGAATATCGATTTTCAGGAAAAAACAATGAATGAAGGTTTGAATCTGAGCACTGACATCCCGTCAGCATGACACAGGCATATGCAAAACAAACCAAAACACTTCTCTTTGTAATATAAACAAAGTTTATTTATGAAGTAATATCAATTAATAATTAATACAATGCAGTCAATAAACTTCCGACATACAACTACAAACTAAACAGTGATATGATTAGATATGGAAATAAAATAATCCTATAACACATGAGGGTGTGTGTGTGAGAGTGAGTGTGTGTGTGTGTGTGTGTGTGTGTGTGTGTGTGTGTGGTTAGTATGAGAGAGAGAGAGAATTAAGTGACGGCCCCAAAGCCGATTTCGCGATCGTGGGAGAGAAAGCAGCTGTTAGTTTATCACTCAGAGACGCAGTGGACGGCTCGTAAACCGTTCCGGTCTTTGATTCTTTAATGGATAAACTCAGTTTGCCGGTCTCACCCACGATGGTGGAAATGCACAACAGCCCACTGTGGTTGGACCACAATACAGCAAATCAAATTTATGATAATTAATACCCTGAGTATTAATAATGAGCGGACATGGCGGTCCGTAATCTGTACAAGCAAAAACCTTGAAACACAAAAATAACACATTATAATATTCTATCTCTGCCCAGACGTAAACCTCTTACTTGAATCGCATGAGGATGCAGAATGTGTGTTCATCCGTCCTTTAACTCAGACTCGGTTCCTCGAGGCTTGGGTGATGACGGGAGGCCGTTTCCTCACTCTGTCGGCGGGCGGTACGGCTGCTGATTCTCGGCGGGCTGGCGGAGAAATCAGAAACGTCGACTTGATTGAAGATGGAAGAGAAATCTTTAATCTCTTCACTTCTGCAGGCAAACAGATGAAGATGCGGACTGCTCGGCGGTCTCCTTCGGATCCGTTAGAGTGTTCGGTTGAACACAGAGTAATCTCAACTCGTCCAGAAATTGGAGATTGTATGGCCACAGGTTCAAGTCGGACGTTACTTCCTTGTGCCACGAGACTGCACCTGAGAGCAGCGATTGGCTGCGTCTACACACGGCGAGCGAAGTTGCTGGAAGCAAATCCCGGAAGCATTTCACAGGTATTTCTACTCTTGATGATGTCATGGTTGAGGTGCGTTCTGTTGTGTGCCTCATCCAAGAGGAGTTGAGAGTTCGATCCTTTAGTGAGCAAGGCTTTATGGGATTTGTAGTCTGTTTTGGACTCCCTTTGTTTGATTTTGGCGCGATTTTTATCAGTATAATTTATGACCTGGTATGTGGGGGCCTGAGTTAGGTTTTATGACTGTGTTAGGCCTGCCTTAGTCTTCTATCTGAATACATGAGGCCCAACACATGCTAGATTCAACCAGGCTTCACACGATATTGCGACGAAGATCACAAAACATATGCAACCTCTGCTTTGAAGACAGTCAAACATCTCAAACGGCTAGACAGCCTCAACATAATAAACAGCACTAAAAAGAAAAAGGGGAAACAACACTGTGGCATGTACTGACATAAGTTACAAGACTTTTAAATATACATATCATAACCTTAACTTAAATGGATTACATTTTTACTGTAGTAACACAAGAAAGATTTTACAGATTCATATTAAATCAATTAGGGCAAACCTTAGACTTCATTTTTATTACAACTGTAAAAGTAGTAGTTAAAGGTTTTTAAATGTGTTTAGGCTATTTGTTTTTTTCATATCAAATATTATAGTTTATTTTTAGAAAGACTATCTACATTGACCAAACACAGTAACGAGGAGCCATCCATGGTCTAACCTGTTCTTATGAGCATTGGGTTGAGAGGATATGAGAGTACACATTTATTATTTAAATAAGTCATCAGTTCTTCCATCTGACTGACATCAAGCCAATATAATTATGCTTTGGACTTGTTGACTATATACTAAGTTAATGAATCACAGGCGTTTGAAATAAAAGCCTATATAAAAATCCAGCCT
Organism: Myxocyprinus asiaticus; assembly: GCF_019703515.2. Classification (NCBI taxonomy): domain Eukaryota; kingdom Metazoa; phylum Chordata; class Actinopteri; order Cypriniformes; family Catostomidae; genus Myxocyprinus; species Myxocyprinus asiaticus. The sequence goes on along the minus strand of NC_059349.1, from coordinate 15,463,501 downwards.
TTCATCTCATCAAATTCTTATAACTGTCTTTTGTGCATGTCAGTTTAGACTAGAGTAACAACAGTACACTTTTTGTGCTCAGGACTCCAAGGCATATTTCCACCTGCTAGATCAGATCTCACCAAAAGGAGAGGGGGACGATGAAATAAGGATTGACATTGACATGACCGGTCTCAACGTAAGTCAGTCTGTATGTTTGGTCAATGGCCTTTGTTTCCCCACTGAAGTAAACACACTGATTGCTTCCTATGTCAAGGTTTGTTCTGCCAGTTAATGAGATGCTTTAGTACAGATAAGAAAGAGCAGCCCTGTGATACCCAACACTGATTACTGCAACAACAGTGAAAGGGAACATGAGAACAAAAGAAAACAACATAGGGTCAAGAAGGGAGATGTAATTTAAAATTATTATGATGCTTCAGCAACTGGAATTTTCATGTCACATTTGTTTTTTATGACCACATCGGTTAGGTATCTTCATCTGTTTGAGAATGTATCACACTTTTAGCGCCACTTAGTGGACATTTCATCAATTAACTGCCGCAATATGTCTGTTAATATGTAAGGAGCCACATTATATCATTTTGCAAAAATGTTCCCACAGTCACGTAATTTTCTTGAGAAAAGACTGGATAGAAAATCCCTAGCAACCACCCGGTACACCCTAGCAACTGCATAGCTGTGTGCTAAAAAACACTCAGAACACCTTAGTAACTGCATAGCAACATCATGGCAACCACCCGCAACACCCTAGCATTGTAGCGGTGAGTTTTGCAAATGTAAATCTCTAGTTTTAATTGGTCTTGTTTACATTTTTTGCTCAGATCAATAATGTTTTTGACAACCTGATAAGAAAGTCATCTAGTTAAAGTACATTCCAAATAACCTTGATTTGAAAGACTAATACAACAGGCACAGTACATTTTTCAGGCTTATGAATGACAAATTGAGGTGAATTAAACTCAGAATACTGTGTGAAAGCGTGAAATCTGTCTGTAGTGTTGCTTACAAGAATTGTATGATTACTGTGGTAATGATCACCCATAAATCTCATATGTGACATATGATGATTAAGTATGCTGTGATGTCTACAAGATAAACATCTGCATAAGAGCAAGACGTCAAATCTTCAGCTTTAAAGCAACGTTATTTTGATTTAATAACTGTATCTTCCAGGAGCGTGATGATGAAATGTGAGCTGAGCTGATGCTGAGGCAGGCAGCCCGTCTGGACTGCAGACAGTTTGTCACCTCGCAGGATGTGGTGGCAGGAAACCATAAGCTCAACATGGCCTTTGTGGCCAATCTTTTCAACATGTACCCAGCCTTGAACAGACCCACTAGCAATGGCATTGATTATACAATTGAGGGTGAGTTGCATTATTTTATTTCTTCAAGCAATGCTGCAAGAAAAGTGATATGTATGCAATGTGGGACTATCATAGTGCTTGTCGAGTGCCTGTGATGAATGACGCTGGACTATCTTTGGTCCACATCTTAACTCACATCCTCTCAAACTGATTACAAACCAGACATAGTTTCCCATGATCAAATAAATATGGTATGTGTAGACAAAAAGGTCTACTGACATATTCAACATTAAAGGAGTAGTTCACCCAAAATTGGCAGCGGCACATGTCTTCAGTTCCAGCACATTTCGTTAGGGTTAGGTTAGGTTTAGGTTCGGGTTAAGACCCCGATATACTTCCGGAGAAGTTTGTCTTCGTTATTCATTCAGGGGTAAAAAGAAGTTCTAAACAGCTGAGCAAAGGTATACTGTTTGCTAACATTCATACACCCGTCACACCGCTGTGGGAGGCATTTAGAAGTACATTTAAATATGAGGATGCTACATGTAAAACTTAAAAAACATTCTATGAGTAGAATTCACAAGATCAGTAAAAGATGCTTTTTTAACCACTTGATGATTTAAAGTAATATTTATGAAGTAGAAAATGTTTAATTTGTCTTGTTTACATTCTGAATTCATAACGCTAATGCGCTAACACGCTATACAAGGCCATAATATGTGCCGATTACACTCTGTTATTGTAAATTATGATGACACTGATACTACTGGAAAGATTGGTGTATAAAAGAATGTTAATATTCAGAATACAGACAAAAGAATGATGATCAGAGAGGCTTTGGGCAGATATGTGAATGGCTTTCACTGCAGAGGGCACATGAGTGAATGGGCACTTGAGAGGATTAGAGTAGATTTGATTCCTTTTTTTGACTAATTAAAAAAAAAAATCGCATAAAATGTTCTTGGAAAATGTCTCTATGCGAACAATTGTACATTTGCACGGGCTCGCTAATAACTCTGCACGCCGGTGTACTCATGTTGAATAGTGACTGAACAACGTAAACAAAGCAGTAGGTGGAGCTTCAGGTCACGCCTACCAATGTTGTAGACCAGTGGCAGTAAGGTGTTTAGCAGCCGGTTAGAAGTTTTCCTAAAAGTTCGCCCAGGCAAGCTGTTACGAACCACCAAAACCAACTCAAAAATACCTTCTTTTTGTTCTAAATGACGTCACACCCTTTCTTGGGACAGCTGAAGCATATCGAGGCCTTTAGTGTTAGGGTTAGCACCATGACGATATAATTCGACCCTTTGCTTCACTTGCGATTTGGGGGGCACAGTTAGGGTTAGGTTAGGGTTACCCAACACCCCCAAGATCCAGCCCTGTGTTGTAATGACCATTCAGTATGGAAAGGCATTGTGAAGGTTGTTGTGTTTACAAAGATCAGCAGGGGGCGTTAAGTTGCTTACTGCACACAATGTGTGTGTTAGAAGTTCAGTGTTCCATAATGGGTTTATCTGTCTCTTTATCTGTCTCATGTCCTGCTAATCTGATTTTGTTTTTTTCCCCTTTCCTCCCTGGCCCATTAAATACTTCATCAGCCGTTCAATTAAGTAGATTTGCCTTTTATCACATTTTAGATTTGTTTTACAAAAATATATTTTGGAACACCTTACTAAAGCAAAATACTCACAAATGAAGGATGGATCACCCAAAAAATATAAATTCTCTTAGACTTAACTCACCCTCATGTTGTTTCAAACCCTTGACTTTCTGTCTTCTGTGGAACGCAAATTTAGACAGAATGTTTCACTTTCAGTGTATGGAAAAATGAGCAATGAAAGTGAATGGTGACTGAAGATATATCCCTTTGTGTACCATAGAAGAAAGAATGTCAAACAAGATTGGAACAATATGAGTGTGAGTAGGCCTAAATGATGACATAACTTTCATTTTTGGGTGAACTATTCATTTAAAGAAACAGCAGTAAATCAGCATGTTTAATTCCAAGAGAAAGAAAAATGGTAATGTAAAATCAAATTATGACTGTTGACGCGAGAAAGGTTGAATAACCTCATAAGAGGACTGAGAAGAATAAAACGCTACTAAAGTGTAAAATATTCCTCCTTTTAAAGCTCACAGTTTGCTGTAAACAGGGACACAATAGATATTTATTTTAATCATTTTTTTTTTTTTTTTTTTTTTTTTACAATAGATCAGTGTAATTAATTTGGGCTTAATAAAAACAGACATCCTGTTAAAATAATCATCCTAATTAATCCTATCAAACAACAACATCAAAATAACATAAAACTTGTGTGTGTTTGACTAATAAGTGATCCCTGTGTCTTTTTACAGGGGAAACAAGAGAGGACAGAACATTCAGAAATTGGATGAATTCACTGGGGGTGTCTCCATACGTCAATCACTTGTACAGGTAACACGGCCATTTGTTTAGTTTACTTCTTTGCGTCATTGTTGAAGTATCAGGATAAATTTTGGCCCTGGAATCCTTTTTAGGTCCATAATAATTGCCAAGGCATCACTATTATTATTGCCCATACTGTACATCGGATTTGTTCTGAACCCATAATCCAAAGTATTACATTTCAACACTCAACTCGTCCCATAACAAAAATATCCAACAGTAGAGAGTACTGCAAAAATGTTGTATACAGTCCAGTCCAGTGGTGTAGTAGTGTCTGAAGAGCATACTGTGGTTTTTTTATGAAAAAAATAAATAAATAAAAAATATTGGCTGTTGTAATTATAGTCCCACATGAACATGAAAATGTATATCAGGGCAAGTTTCTTGCTGGCATGGTGTACAGTACACTACTAAGAACAATGGTATGGTAACTTGATGTTAAATATGTATTAAATTAATAGGTGTCATTAATGTTCCTTTCATTAGGCTACTATGAAAATTGTTAATACTTAATAATATTAATAAACTAATACATAATACGCAATAAACTGTTATGCATTGTATAGCTAATATAAGTGTAGTAAGAAATTGTACAATAAATATTTGTACTCGTAAGTTGAAATTTACACTTACAGAACCGATGTGAAAACTTTTAAAATACAAATTTGAAGTTGAATGTTGCCATCTGCACTCACAGACAATAATTCAAAGCTTGTGTTCTGAATTCACAATTGTAGTCACAAATGTGTAAAATGACATTCACATAAATACACAACCTGTTCTCATTCCCTAAGCGTCCAAATTTGACGCTTGTGCAGAAGCCGTCCGCGTCTGCATGATGACACCAAAGGTGCCCCCTGGTGTCCTCTCCTTGACGCGCTGAGAATCCCCATTGTTTTCAACCCCATTAATAAAGCTAACAATTATCAACCATATAAAACATGAAAGAGATGCTTAAGTTTAGTCAAAATCATTTGATATACATTACACTATTTTATAGATATTTTCAAGCACCCAACCGCACATTTATGACTAAACCTAACCAGTTCTCAATAATAGAAAAGACGTAACAAGCAAATAAAGTACAGTCACGATCATTTATTTCTAAAAATGCACAATAATAATACTCCAAACCATACAATGGCATTGTGTGATTAGATTAGTGAAACTGTGAATGAAATTAGTGAAATGAATATCATTCCCCAAACATATGTCACGATGACAAAATTGTACCCCAACGTATAATTAAACGATGCTAAAATTCTGATGCCCTTCACGTCAGTCATTTGACGTCAAAGGTTTTTCGTTAAAGAGAACACACTTGCCAGTTGCATCGGAAACTGCTGGGCTTTTGCACAAGCATCGGTTTTTGACGCCTTGGGAGTGAGATCATGTTAAAATACAACTACAGAGACAAACTTGTATTACACATTAACTTTTGTACTTCAACTCTTTTTCGCAGTACAACCACAAATTGGCACTTACAACCTCTCAAATCTGGCACTGCAACTTTAAATCTTCACGTCTTGACTTTTGCAACTACTTTTGCGAAAAACCTTTAGCAAAACTTACTCGTGCACTTGCAAAATCCTGATGCAAGAAAACAAGACCAGTGTTCAGCAGGAGGGGAAGGGGACAATGAAGCTGTTTTATTGGTTGATGCCTAGCCAATGAATGATAACGGTGTGGATTGTGCTAAGTGGGGATGTGAATAAGTTCACTTGCCTTTTCAGCAGATTAATTCAATGTGAATTGCCAAGAAACAAACAAACAAAAAAAAAAAGACGTTTTGCACATTATAAATTTTTTTTGGAAACATTATTAACCCGCTTTGTTTCATTGATGTCTGTTCTAATGAATTTGACACAGTTTAAGAGTGATTTTAACAGCTTCACAGGGTAACATGTTTTCCCATGTTAACGTGGGCCATTAGTTTGAATGGGAACTCACTTGTCAGAGCAGTAAATTGCAAGTGTAATTATTTGCAAAATTAAAGCATCATAGTCTGAAATAATTGGCCTATATACTTAAATTACATTTAATTATTCATGAAAAATAAAACCCTGATAAAATGACTAATCTCTTTTTGTTGGTCTAGTGGTAGCGTGTCTGCTAACCATACATATTGACCTGGGTTCAAATCTCCTGTGAACATTTGTGTTTTTATTTACATTTTTATAACAGCATCCTTTACTTTTCAAAGGTCATTGTCGTATGTTTATAACTACCCATGATACTGCCAAAAAAAATTTTTTTGTGGAGAGCATGTACAAATACCAAATTGACCAATGGGTGAGAATAAATTAGAATAAACTCTGAGAAGGTATGAGGAATTTCATCAGAAACTTAATAATTCTGTTTGTTTGGCAAAATCTTAAGATTTTCAATCTTAAATTGGTTTAAAAATTTTAAAAAAGCCTCTTAAGTATGTATGGAAAATGCAGTTCATATTTATTTATTTATTTATTTATTTATTTATTTATTTTTTTTCAGTAATTCAAGCATTCTCAGAAAATTCAATAGATTATACTGTAATTGCTGGCTGTCAGATTCAGTTACAATTTTGATTGATTTATTTTAAACAATTTTATAAATTGTTTGTCTGTGTATGTGTGTTTTATAAAATTGTTTTCATTATATCTGTTAAAAATACAGCAAAATTTGCAGCAAAGCTACAAATGCATCCTGTCTGACCTGGATTTGAACCTGAGTCACTGAATGTACTGCCAGTAGGATTAACCACTGGACCAGCTCTATTTGACATGTCACTTTGTTAATCAAGTTATTATTCATTATAAAGAAATAAAGTCAACTGAAAGTATATTATTGACACATATCAGCCAATAATGCTTTAATGTTGTAAAAAAATAATTCCACTTGCGATTTACTGATCTGACAAGTGTAATTGTCAGTTCCCATGTCCCACGTTAACATGGGAAACCAGATGTTACCCTGTGAATTTTTATTTTACAAGTTTTCACATCGGTGCTGTAAGTGTAAATTTCAACTTATGAGTACAAATATTTATTGTACAAGTTCTCAAATCCAAATATGCAAGCTCTCGAGTTTTGCTACTGGTTTACCTTCATAATGATATCTCAAGTCCTGCGGCTTGTTTAGGAGAGAATATCTGTATGTAAAATAAAAGTGACAAGCCCTTTCATATGTCCCTCCCAAACTTACTGTTTCAGTAGGAAATATGTCAACACTGAGAAGAAAACTGCACTCATCAAGCAATTTTATGGGGTTTTTAACATGTCAGACCATGTGTGCTAAACGCTGATTCCTTTTACATGGGCACATTATTAAACATAATAACAGACAGAGCAAATGTAATCATTATTAAAAATATTTCTCTCCAGTGATCTGCATGATGGTTTGATCATTCTTCAGTTGTATGAGAGGATCCAGGTACCTGTGGACTGGGCCAAAGTCAATAAACCCCCATATCCAATACTGGGCTCCAACATGAAGAAGGTTTATACAAGCTCAGCTTTGAGTTTAAATATTGTGAAAGCATGTTTCAGTTAATACCTGAGATGAAAGAACTGGGTTACCATTGAATAAAAATGTTTTCTACATCACATTAGCTGTCAGTCAAATATATGTTTGTTTCTGACAGTAAATTTAGTAGCCCTGTACTAAAACATGATGAATTTCTATTCCAGCTGAAATGATTCACACAGAGCTGCCTCAGGGCACTAGCTAGCTCAGAATTCAAAATGTACACTGTATTTGTCGAAAATTATATTTATGTATGAAGTACTGCTGTAGTTTGGGGTTGAATTATACATGTAATGTTATTTTGTCTGACATATGTTTGTTTTGTAGCTTGAGAACTGTAATTATGCAGTTGCACTGGGTAAAAAGGAAGCAAAGTTTTCATTAGTGGGAATTGGTGGTGAGAATATCAATGAAGGAAGTCCCATGCGCACGCTGGCACTGGCCTGGCAACTTATGAGAAGGTACTCCATCTAAACTATGAAGAATTGGGTCTTTCCTGTTATGCAGTACCTTCTCTGTAACTTTAAAAAAAATGAATATCCTTGTATTGAAATTTAAAGAAATATTCTGGGTTCAATACAAGTTAAGCTCAATTGACAGCATTTGTGTAATAATACTGATTACCACAAAAATGTTGTCTTGTCCCTTAGGTTACAGTAAGTCACTTACAATGGAAGTGAATGGGAGCCAATCTGTAAATGTTAAAATACTTACTGTTTCAAAAGTATAGTTATGTCCACAAGACATAAACAATATGAGTCTTAATATGAAAATCACTTACTAACCTTTTCTGTGTAAAGTTATAGCAATTTTACAATTTGTTGCCATTACAATGTAGTCAACAAACACTAAAACCCTAAACGACTGTAAAAATTATTATTTAAACAACTTTACAGCTCAAATAATTAACAGAAGAATTAATGTAAGTGCTTTTATAAGCTTCACATTTCTGCCTTTAAACACTCCAAAAATTGCCCCCATTCACTTCCATTGTAAGTGCCTCAGTGTAACCTTGATTATTTGCTTTTTTTAAAGAAAAGGAGGAACGAGTCGAAATTAATTTTTGTGGTAATCAACATTATGCCACAAATGCTGTCGATTGAGCTTAACTTGTATTGAACCCGGAATATTCCTTTAAGGAAGTATTTCTTTAAAAGGTGTACCAGACTTTCAGAAATATGCTCCATAACACTTTATTTTACAATCTCTATGTTACACATACTGTATTACATGTTACAATTACTAACTAATTTAGTAATAACAATAACAATATGGATGTACAAGAAACTCTATAAAATAATTACATAGCAAGTACATGTAGTTCATTATTATTACTCAGTAATTAATTATGTAATTACACTGTAAAATAAAGTGAGACTATGATCAAGCTCAGACCCTTTATTAATTATAAACTGATTATTCACACAATGCCAAAACATTAACAGGTTGGAAATGAAGAGCTAAAGTTAGCCATTGCTAATAATGAGGGATTGAGAGTTAGTTTACATGAGGGTGTCACTTGAAGTTAATATTGATAGTTTTCTTTGGAAATATTGATATTACCATACAAAATTCTGTATATTGCATCAAACAGGATGGAATGTTTTAGAGTGAGACTTAAATAAAAAAAATCACAGAATTCATAAAATCCATTGTTTATGGTGCATTCAAGTCATGTCAGAATGATCATATTTACGAGTTTAGTGCATATGAGCAGCACCACAAAGTCCTAATTACCAATGGGGAAACTCTGGATTTTGTTTGAGCCCCGACTTTCCGAGTTGGGGGCATGTCAATTGGTCAGTTGGGCAAGTTGGTAACACTTCAGTTTTGGTAGGACATATTGAAGTGATCATCCATTTTTAATAGCCAATAGTCCACTTTTTCAGCCATCTTTGTTCTGGAAGTATTTTTCTAACAAATTTTCTCCATAGGGATTTCATAAAGTACTTAATAAAAGAGCTCTAAGCCAAGAAACCAAACCAACAAGCTCTGATGTGAATCAAAACATTAAAATTTTTGATTTAAAGCTAAAAATATTTAAACATCGGATAAAAGACAAAGGTACATCACTGTGTACTTACTGTCTTTCATTAAGGGATGAGCTACAATCCCGTTAAACACTACGAATAAGTAAGTGAATAAAAAACTATCTAAAAAAGTATAAAAACATTTTTATACTAACAGTAGGTCTATCTTTAAAGGTTTGTAAGTTATTGTTAAAAATCAGTTCCCCTATGGAAAAACTGAACAGATTTTTTTACATCCAAATCCAGACTGTTGTGCTCTATTGCAATATTCTCATCCTAAAAATCATTTTGTCAGACAAATATTTGGATACGTCCCTAATTGGAAGAAGACCCATCAATATTTTGGTCTGTTTATCCAGAAGAGAGAGTAAATTATAAATGCGTTCATCTGCAAAATTTTCAAATCAGATTTTAAGTGTGCACTGCATATAGATGGCCTCAAAGTTAACAAACATGGACTAAAAGCCACAAAATTTCAATATTGATTTCACGGGGTCTTTAATTTGAGCGTTCTATCAATGGCACGATGATTGCAGGAGAACATACGCTAACATACACTGATCATTTAATTTATATCTAAGATGCTGCATGGAAATGTAAGATTGTTTAAAGACATTCGTTATTGCCTTAATAATTGTGAATCCTTGTACAGTAAATGTTTTTCATTTCTAGTGACTCATTAAAGTGATTCTATCAATTGGAGCCAGAATGTAAATAGTTGAAATGTTTTAATGATACATAAATAAAGGCGGCCACAAGAAATAGTTGAGCCATTTAAATCTGCACATTCATTTGGTTTATTTAATCAGGCTTAGATGCAGCTGGCAACCTGCTCTGGCTTACAATCTGACTGGTGATGCATTCTTTTAATTTTGGGTTTCAGTCTAAACAGTGTTTGTTCATCCAGTAAAGCACATGATACCGCAGAGGAGGATGTTATATAGTGAAAGCAGAAAAAAATATGCCAAAATGTTAATTTTCTCAAGCCATTTCAGCTTTCCAAAAAGACAGAAGTAATAATTTAACCAGAACCCACATAATTTAACAGTGGCCAGAAATATGTTTATGAAAAACAAACATTTTCTCTGAGCTCTGGCTTCTATTTACATTCATCTCTGCCATTGTTTAGTGAGTCTGCCCAGCACAGCTCTAAAGGGAGTTTCTCTTGGTGTGAGTGTGAAATTCTAGAAGTGTTGGTTTCTGGGACAATTTCAGCTGAGCATTCTTCTTTGACAATCGCCCAAGATTCACCCAAGAGGATATTGAGTGCCCAGGAACTGTCCCTCTAGGTGCTGTGGATCTTGGTGCATAGAAGCCACTTAACAATTCGTCTCATTCCCACTACTGAAAGCATTACCAGATATTTAAAGGTGCTATATGTAATATATTTACTGTACTAAATCATAAAATGACCATAATATGTCATTAGAGAATTAGGAAACATGTTAAGTTGAAATACTGGCTTCTCCGATAACAATGCTACAGCCGGTATATTCTACTTGGAAGTTTCCATTCCGGGCAGGAATGTCTGTTTATGTTTTGGCCTGTGTGATCCCACCCACTGCCCACTCACCAATAGTATTTCGACACCAGCGGGTTGCCAGATTTGAACAAGTTTGCAGGCAAGCCCAGAAATCCTTTAAAACAGATGCTGAGTTGGTTAATTTGCGTGTCACCATTCTGGCAACCCACGTGAGCTTCGAGTCTGGGGTGGGGCAGACAACTCTCCAATATTTTGAATTTGGACTGCAGTACCCATTTCAAACACTGGTTGTCAATTTTACATATAGCACCTTTAAACTGATTTCTTTGCAACTTTTTCTTTGCAGAGCAAGTCTCACAACCATCTTCACACAAAAAAGTATTCTGACAATGATGGTCATTCCTACAATGCAGTCAGATGGTCTCAGGATACCAGTGCAAAAACACTTGATGAGGTCTCCCTCTTAAGCATTAAACTCATGGGGATTGCTAAACCTATCCTATTAATGATTGCGCATTTTTGAGGGAGGCTCCGGTTCTCACGGGCACTGTCGGTAGTTCCGCCATTGTATACAATATATTTTTATGTCTCCATCATATGTTCCAATTTATTGGATAAAATATTAAACTCACAATTTTGAAAGATGGAAATTATATTAGCTAGTTTTCTTGATCACAATAATCAGAAAGCGAACATGCAGTGCATTTTAAATGATTTCACTACTTTGGTTTGAGCAGATTTTGCCATTTTTGTCATGTCCTTAATAAGCACTACAGTAACTTATAAAAACTGAAATTTATTTAGAAACATTTCAAACAAAGCAACTTTTCTTGGGAATGTTGTTTTATGTATAGTTTTTCTTTTCTCCTATGTCCTCAATATCACTTTCTATCCTGTTAGTCTTTGGTAATATCCCTTTAACAAAAGACAGTTCCCTAATGACATCATCCTCCAGAGTGCATACATGTTTTGGTGGAAAAAATCAGCACAAACATCAGTAAGTATTTGCAATAGACTTAGTGATGTTTTGTGGTATCAGTTGGTTCGTAAGGTAACTCTCAATCGCTGAGCAATGGCTAACTTTAGCTCATTATTTCCATCCTGTTAGGCATATTGTTAATTTTCTTAACATTGTTTTAATAATCAAGTTATGATGTTCAGCATCTGAGCTTGGCCTGAGCATATTTCTGATAGTCTTCCAATTACAACACAACTCTATTCATGTTTTCAAATGTTACTGAGTTCAAAAGTACTGCATAACAGGAATGAACCTGGGCCTTTCTGTAGTGACCTCAGCTAACATATGACCAATTTTACACTGCACTTAACTTCAACATTTCATTTTGTCATCTTCAATCTATGTTCACTCTTCACTGCACTAGATATATTAAATAATTCTCAGATTAAAAGGCCAACATCTCTTGCTAGATAAATGTCATCCCCAAGCTACTGCAAATGACAGTTTATGTTGCCTGCACTTTTTATTGGAGTTGTTGCTCAAAAGTATAAAGTAAAACAAGAATAAAGTAAATATCTTGTTGTGGGCAATGTAATGTCCAAATCTGAGGGAATTATGGATTCATGGATGTAGTCAAAGCTATTTAAAACCCATTGAAGATCTTCAAAAGTCAAACATCTTCCTCAAAGTTAAAGGAACAACAGGAACAATAGTTCTTTCTTTCTTTCTTTCTTTTCAACAAGTAAAATGAGAGCCTTTAAAATAAAAGGTAATATTGTTTACATACTGATTTAATACTGCAGACAACACATTATCATACCCCTGTGGTGCAATCAGCCAACACATGGTACTTACACTGGTGGCCAGAAGTTTGGAATAATGTACAGATTTTGCTGTAATGGAAAAAATTGTTACTTTTATTCACCAAAGTGGCATTCAACTGATCACAATGTATAGTCAGGACATTAATAATGTGGAAAATTACTATTACAATTTGAAAAGAGTTCTCATCAAAAATCCTCCACGTGCACCAATGACAGCTTTGCAGATCCTTGGCATTCTAGCTGTCAGTTTGTCCAGATACTCAGGTGACATTTCACCCCACACTTCCTGTAGCATTTGTCATAGATGTGGCTGTCTTGTCGGGCACTTCTCACACACCTTACAGTCTAGCTGATCCCACAAAAGCTCAATGGGGTTAAGATACATAACACTCTTTTCCAATTATCTGTTGTCCAATGTCTGTTTCTTTGCCCACTCTAACCTTTTCTTTTTGTTTTTCTTTCTGTCCTTGTTAGAGCCAGTTGTCCTTTGTCTTTGAAGACTGTAGTGTACATCTTTGTATGAAATCTTCAGTTTTTTGGCAATTTCAAGCATTGTTTAGCCTTCTTTCCTCAAAACAATGATTGACTGATGAGTTTCTAGAGAAAACTATTTCTTTTTTGCCATTTTTGACCTAATATTGACTTTAAGACATGCCAGTCTATTGCATACTGTGGCAACTCAAAAACAAACACAAAGACAATGTTAAGCTTCATTTAATGAACCAAATAGCTTTCAGCTGTGTTTGAAATAATGGCAAGTGATTTTCTAGTATCAAATTAGCAATTTAGCATGATTACTCAAGGATAAGGTGTTGGAGTGATGTCTGCTGGAAATGGGGCCTGTCTAGATTTGATCAAAAATGACATTTTTCAAATAGTGATGGTGCGTTTTTTTACATTAGTAATGTCCTGACTATACTTTGTGATCAGTTGAATGCCACTTTTGTGAATTAAAGTACGATTTCCTTCCGAAACACCAAAATCTGTACATTATTCCAAACTTTTGGCCACCATTGTAGATATAGCAGAACATATGAAGCATGCCAAGGTTGTAAGTTCAAGCTTAACCTTGAATAAATATGCAGATTTTTTATAAACACTTTAAATGTTCTATTAGGCTAAAGATTGAGTGCCTGAAATATCCAAAACACTCAAATACTAAACAGCTTAATATGTATGATTCTTCCCTTAATTTACAGTAATTTGCAAATATGATAAAATATGTATGAATACATATAAACAATAGTTTAAAGTCACATTCTTCCAAGAGCGAAGTGGTTGAGGCCTAACGATTAAAGATCTGGGCTGGTAACGCAAAAGAAAATTCAATCTTAAAATAAGCAGTTCAATTATCTACTGTAAGTAACAGTTTTAGTCTATTTAACTGATCCCAGTATGCCATCCCTGAGGATGAATTCTCAGTTATGTTTTATTAAGTATCAACTTGGTCTCAAACATTTCTCCAAAAAATTCCTTAGGAGAAATTAAAATAGACACAAATGAGACAACTGTTGACATACAGTAAAATTATTGAACTATTAGATTAATGTGGATAGCATAGCCCAGATAATTTGGTCTTGGAAGACAAATGATTCATTCAAAATGTGTTCAATGTTTAAAAAGTTTATATCCAAATCTCTGACTTTGATTGAAGACTTTGGGTTCTTAGCAAATCTGAGGTCTCTTGTTGAGATCTCTTTTGAAATTATGAGATTACTATGGTTTATTTCTGAGGAGAAAATCTCAATTTGCTCTCCATTTATTCTCATTTCTGTCTGGGAGAAGCCAACATACAGGTAGTTTCATGACAACTCTTAATAATATGTATGAGATGGTGAAATCGTAAGATATCGTACAACTTGGCTCCTATGAAAAGGTATGACTTTTACTCCCATAGACACCAACCAATCAACATACAGAATTTCAAATCGATACAACACAAGTATAAAATTTTAATTAGCCAATTTTATTTAAAAAGGATACATCTGTGACAAATTTGGTTAATCATTTCATATACTGTATATTTATGCAATACCAGTGTTAATCTCTGAATTATTGACAAAATGAACGAAGATATTTCGTCAACAATAATGAAAAGATGCATCATGACAATAATTAAACAATTTTAATTCAAACATACTGTTGATGAACATATGACGAAAAATAAATAATATTGCAAGATATTAACAGTGCACAAACAGAAGAAGAAACATCTAGAGAAACATCACTTCACTTGTCTCCAAACCCTGATACTTCTCTTTCTTTCGTGGTACACAACAGTGATTTACCTATTAAAATTAAGCTTAGATTTAGGTTTGGGGTTAAACTTTAGGGGGACAAATCGTAATAACATCGTTCATTCATTTATTTTTCTATATAGGAGAAAAAGTTGTATGTTTTTGTACAAGCCAACTTGTACGATTTCTTACGACTTTGCCATCTCATACTATTATTACAACTTGTGATGAAACCAGGCAGGAGAAGCAATTGAGATATTAAGAGTCCACATTTGTTTTGTTTTTTTTATTTTTTATAAAATGTGTCACACTGGCTAAAACTAGGTAATCAGGTAAAATTATATTTACTGTATGTATCCTCTTTGTGCTTATAAACAATTAAGGAAATGGATCACATCAAGCATCTAAATCTAAGTATTATGTGAAAACAAAGTTCTAAAGAAAGTAACCCCCCAGTGACAAATATTTTCTCAAAACAACCATAAATCACTGTTATTTGATCGATGTCAAAATGCAGATGGAAATATATTTTGGCGTATCCAGACACAAAGGAAGTTAATACTAGAGATGCCTTGTGCATATTAGCAGTGTATATTTTTCAACAGTCCCAGGTCCCTTTTCTTCTTGGTTTTGAAGGCCATCACAAAGTTAAGGGGGGAAACGATACCTTGTCCCTGTTCATCTGTCTGTCCCGTGACAATGTAGTTCAGCCCTGAGGAACCAAAACAAACAGGAAAATACTCTCAGTCAAGCTGTTGCGATAAGTACATAAAAAATACACTCACTGAACACTTTATTAGGAACACTATGGTCCTAATAAAGTGCCCGACGTGGTCTTCTGCTGTTGTAGCCCATCCACCTCAAGTTTCGATGTGTTGTGCATTCTAAGATGCTATTCTGCTCACTACAATTGTACAGAGGGGTTATCTGAGTTACTGCAGCCTTTTTGACAGCTTGAACCATTCTGGCCATTCTCCGTTGACCTCTCTCATCAACAAGACGTTTCCATCCTCAGAACTGCCACTCACTGGATGTTTTTTGTTTTTTACACCATTCTGAGTAAATTCTAGAGACTGTTGTGTGTGAAAATCCCAGGAGATCAGCAGTTACAGAAATACTCAAACCAGCCCGTCTAACACCAACAATCATGCATCAGTCGAAATCACTTAAAGCACATTTTTCCCCATTCTGATGGTTGATGTGAACATTACCTGAAGCTCCTGACCCGTATCTGCATGATTTTATGCATCACACTGCTGCCACACGATTGGCTGACTAGATAATTGCACAAATAAGTACGTATACAGGTCTTCCTAATAAATTGCTAAGTGAGTGTATAGGAAAAGGAACAGCCTGATCTCATGAAAATTACATATTTTGGAAAAAAAAAATTCAAAATGCAAGAATCGCAGCAGTTCCCAGGTTAAATGTCCACTGTATGCCACTGAAAGCAAAATCAAATTTTCTCCTGAACAGATGAGGCTTTTAAGCCTCTATTAAGTTTTAAATCAACAAAATGACCTCCCTACCTTAAACCTTAAACCTTACCTATAGTGTTTAACCCTTTAAACTCTGAAGGTTTCAGTGGCATGCCTAAAATTAAAGGCTTATAACTCGACAAAAAAGGAGGGTGAAATGTTTGGTATCATTGTAAAGAAAACTTTTCACATTTTTTAATGATATAGATTATGATACATTCTGAGACTCTCAGCATAAGAAACTGCAGAAAAATTACAAAAAAACAAAAACAAAAATTGAGCCAAAAATCCTGCATCATTCAGTTTGTGTAATTTACTTGGCACCATCACCTTGAGTGTGGGCTCGTTTGAAAGATAATCACCTCCTCTAAGTAATGATATGTGATATTTTATGTTCCGTTTATTTTATTTTTTTATTTTAAATTATAAGCGAAAAAGCAGCATATAAGCAACACCAATGTAATTGTCAAAGAAATATACTTAGCTATTACTCTCTGTTTTTGGTCTGAGTAAAACAAATAGGTTGGTTGTATTCTGCTCTTTGACAGCTTTATTACAACATATGACACATGGTAATTTGATCAGTTTGATGTTTTTACTGATTGAAATATGTACAGTGCAATTTTATTTGAATAAATTAAGTTTCGATGTTGTGTGAGGAACAGGGTGAAAAGAATAATCTGAATAATAGTGTACTGAATAATCTGTCATTTTATTCGTGATTTGTGTGAAAGTGAATAGAAGTTGTTGTTGTAGCATGTCTAGTGTTCATGTCACCAGTAAAGTGCTGCAATACATACAAACGAGCCACGTAAAAATAATTTTATAAAATGTAGGTATAGTAACATGATTCTATGAGACCAGATTGAAAAGAATTTCTAAACAATATGCTAAATAAAAAAACGTTATGAATAATATAATGCAAGCAAAACCAAAAATTCTCTTCTTTTTTCCCCTTGCTTTTTGTTGTTCTAACAATGAAAATTCCACAGCAAATAATGCATGTTAAATGGTTCCTCTGAACTGCCTCTAAAAACTCCTCCAAAAGCACATTCTTCTATGGCACATTTCTAGAAATTTACTTCCAAACAAAACATTCACTTCTCAGAGTTTCCAAGTAGTGGCTTAATATTTCTACACTAAGTGAGGTGAGGTAAAGCATGGCACAGTAAAGTCACATACCATCCATGTGGTTACAAAGAATTATTATTCTAGCTGCCTATGAGTCGAGCAAACCAACAGAGACCCTCTCCTGAGTGAGCTTTAAGTTACACACCGTGACGCTGAAAATGGCATTTCCTGCCTGAAATATCTCAACACCACAAATGGTGCCAGAGGACCTTGGTGAGGCTCTAAATTTGCAAACTTTTACCTTCCAAAGTCCAGCTAAATCAACTCTAAACATCTGCATGACTCACAGTGTGTTATCGGAGATTGTGATGGTTTCAATTAACATGATTAAAGATGAAGTGTGTCATTTCTGATGTTAAAATACTTTCTCCTATTCCATCTTAATATGCAGAGACAGCTATAATTTACCCATCAGTCTGTCACAGAAACATTGGCTAAATCTGTTTGTGTAAGGATGCTCACCTCTTCTGACCAGAGGACATTTTTTACAGAGGACCAGGACTTTGGTGCTCATGGTTTTTCCGGCCTGTTGGATGGCTAAACTTCCTTCCTTATAAAGATGCATGATAGAGAAGGTAGCAAGGATGCTCTGGTCCCTCATGGCCGCTGAGATAAGAGTGGCGGTAAACACTGTGAAAAAAAGACTTGTGTATATTCACTTAATCATGGTTTCTTCTTTGAACAAATGCATAAATGTGTTTGCATGGCAATGTATAAAGTACGTATAGTTTTGCTATGCATGCTGTCATTTTTACTGCACTCAGCAGCTTTATGGCCACTGCAATTAAAAAAAAGAGCTGAGTCTCAGTATTGTCCAGAGCACATTTTCCATCTCTAAGCATTATAAAAACAGTGGTGGAGAGGTTTAGTTAACTTTCAAAACCAACCAACGCATTATTTCTGTTGGCTTATTAGGTTTGCATCACTTTTCCAGACATGCACATCATTACATTTTTATTTATATATTTTCATTTATTTTTAATGTATATGAACAATTGATATATTACAGGATTAGTTCACACAAAAATTACAATTCTCTCATTATTTACTCACCATCGTGCCATCCCAAATTTCTTCTGCAGAACACAAATGAAGATATTTGAAGGATGTATGAATTTTTTTTTTTTAGTTTGTTTTTGTCCATACAATGCAAGTCAATGAGGTCAAAAACTTCCAAACTCCAAAAAGGACATAAAGGCAGCATAAAGGTAATCCATACAATTTGAGTGGTTTAATCCACATCTTCTGAAGAGCTACGATTGTACAATAAGCATTTTCATTTTCTAGTGTTCCCTTTTGGTGACCACGGTACATTTAAACATATCTCACAAAACTCAACCCACGACTATCATTTTAACTTGCGTCTGCCTTTTCAATAACTGGTCGTGAAAACCATTAACCTGGCAACACTGTGTCTGGGCTGCACAAGTGCAAGGAACTGTGTGAAAAAAGCTTCTCTCATGAACGTGCCAAGGAGACCGCAGATGTAAAGATTTACACAAGCGGTGGGCGATATGACCAAAATTCTATATCACAGTATGAGTCATTTTTTATCATGGTAATGGTATATTCGTATCACATTATAGTTAGTATTTTTTTCTTTCTGGAAAATCAACAAAAAGGATTTATATATTAAATTACCATGTGACGGGGCCAATAATATAAGCAAAAAATTATAGCGATAACGATATTCTTGAAATATTTTGGTGATAATGATATATATGACGATATAGCCTCCACATTTTGATGGAAAGTGATATATATTGCCACGACGTATATAGCCATACCGCCCAGCCCTAATGCTGCTGTTTTTATTATAAACGATTTATTCATGCACGTACATTTTTTAAATGGTTTGCCTTCTCAAGTTTCCCCGGTAAGCGACTCTGACATGAGCAGCATGGTGGAAAGGTGTGCGTGAGTGTGTGTGTGTGTAAGTGTGTGGCTGTAAACTAAATCCTATTGGCTATTTTTAAAATCGAGACAAGTCGTTTGACATGTTCCGCCCCCAATTCCTGTTTCAGTAGGAAATACGTCAAAACAGTCACTCGAACACCGCTCGTCAAGGCACTTCAGTGCGACTTTAAAGTGAATTAGGACCTAAATTTTGGTCTGTTTTAAAAGTTTTGGACCCCATTGACTTGCATTGTATGGACAAAAACACCTCATATCTCCATCAAAATATCTTCGTTTGTGTTCAGCAGAAAATATAAAGTCACAAGAGACTGGGATGGCATGAGGGTAAGAAAATGATGAGAGAATTTATGTTTTCACATGAACTATTCCTTTAAGCTCTGTATTGATTGTTAATGGCTTCATTCAGAACCCATTTTACTGCTGTAATGTGACTTATTGAAACCGAATATTTAACAAAAAACATATGAGGGGGAACTTTTATTCATCAGAAATTAGTTGGATTGTGAAAAGTGGCCTATACATACCAGAATGGAGTCAGGCATGAATGTGAGTTTGCGATTATCAATTGTGGAAAAATATTGCCCTTCTGAAAGACAGCCGGCAGACACTTTTGAGGAGTTTTTTTGACTGTAGAGCATCTTGACATATCCTAAAGGTAATGCTAGTTTGTCAAATACATTTAAAAAAAAAAAATTCACATTAAGCAACATTAAATTACTGTGTTAACTATTGGCAAAAATTTCAAAAAGGCTGCATTACATACAACAGTAGCCTAAAAGAGTGTCTAAATAGCTATTTGGCAATATTTTTTTTATTTTTATTTTTTTACATTATTTATGAACTAAGCCAAAAATTGAAGTCATTGCAGAGGCGAAGCAAGTTATTAAATTTTGATGAAAAATTACGAACACAAACACTTTTTTCTTTGGAATTATGTGCCCTGATGAATTGTGCATAAGACCAGGAATGTGTATTAAGAAAGTAAATAGGATCATTTAAAGGTAATTTTTTAATTCATGTTGAGTGAAAGAAAGTTGTTAAAAAGATGTATTTACAATGATGCTGCATTTTTGTTAAGAATCTGAGACTTAATTTCTAGACTAAACAAGTAATTTGTTTAACACCTTTGTAAAAGCCCTAAATGTGTGAAAAAAAAGAAAAAAAAGAAAAAAAAAAGAGAAAAAAGAAAAAAAAAGAAAAAAAGAAAAAAGAAAATGTGTTGAGCACTGATGCCAGGAGCAGGAATATCAAATATGAGAAAATCCCCAGGATTCCTGCTGTTATTTGGTTTGCAGAAATCAAAAACACATTAAAATCAGATGACACCAACTTACCAAAGTTGCTGGAGCAGTAATGACTTTCAATTGTTCCAGTTCTTTTGCATTTCTGCTTGCAAAGATCATCTGAATATGTAAGCGCTTTTTGAAAAAGAGAGTGCAAAGATCAATTTTAATGCAGTATGATAAAGTGATGACCAACTATAGTGTTCTTCAAAATAATGCACTAAAATACAGTAAAAAAACACACTACAAGTCACATACATTTATTTCTGTTAAAGCACTTTAGCAACAGAATGGGAGTGCATTAGTCATCCCATGTAACCGGCCTAATGCATTCCATATGAACCAAACATAATAAATCTTCATACATTCCAATGTCATTACCTACAGTATACATATATTCATATAATGTACAGCAGTTTAACAACGTGCTGCTACTTGCATTTTTCATTTGAAATGAAACCGTCAGGAGAGTGGGCTGTGGACTCACCTACAGGCTGTGTGGTGGGTGGGATGGTGCTGATGGGGGTGAGAGGGGCACTCCCTGTTGTCAGGCTCTTGGATTTAAACCGGTAATGGCCGATGAATCCATCTGCAGTTAGACTCAGATCAGACAGAAACATGACCAGTAGGTGACTGCCATCAGAATATACTGGCCTACAAGACAAAATTTGGCAGATACCTTAAAAATACCTCTCTAAAATAATGTTTAATTATCCTGACTATGCAGACATAAATGCCTTTAATCATAAACTGGTTTGTGAGTAAACCATTAAGATTCAACTGCATTGACATTAAACCTACCCCTATTACTCTCTCAAACAAGCTTCTACATTTAAATAAATGGATAAACAACTATGAGCGGGTGGTAAATGGTGCATTGAAACATCTGTGATGATCTGAGGGTCTTACACGGGTGGGCTGTCTCCACAGAACTTGCCGATCTTCCGTGACTCATTCATTTCTCCCCCATTAAACACTGCCACATGGTCATAGCGGCAGTAACTGTCCCTTTCCACATCAAACTTCTCAAACTTCAGCTCAATGATCTGAGAAGAGGACAGTTATTACAATCTGAATATAAGTGAACTGAGATAACATTGACAGCTTTTTGCTGTTTTATTTTCTTTCACACACTTTTCTTTCACAGCGGATGTATGATCATTTGAAACTCATGTCATCAAGCAAGCTGTCTTACACTGTAAAAAAAAAATATTCAGGTAATCTAAAAAATCTGGTTCATTTGGTAACATCTAAATTAACTGCCTTTATTCATGTCAAAATATAATTTAACCCTACTAAATTTAACTTACAAGTTAGATTACACAAAGAAAATATTTTTTTACAGATTGCATCAATTAGAAATAGGTCTTTGAGGTAAAGGCCGATTTATGCTTATACAATCAATAATCGTATTTCATAAGTTATGAAAATGGAACACTTCTAATTTGTCAGCTAATTAAAAAGCACATGTTAAGAGTTGGTTATATAGCCTATATGCACTGTAAAGTCCAGCTTCTACGCTTTGAAACAACACCCATTTTGTGTTGGTCAGTCGAGTAGTTTTTAATTCATTTGATGGGGTTTCACTTCATTGCGGAGTGTTAAAGTACTCCAAAATATGTTTATAATATATTCTTACGTGCTTTTGCACATATCTGTGTTGTGTTCGTGTTTTGCTGTTTGTGTTTCCTCTACTAGTCTGTAGGTGGCATTGCGGAGGGTTGGGATATGGAATGGTGTTGCGGTAGAGGGTTGAATATTATTATTGTTGAATTTTCGTTTGATCAACATTAAATGTTTTGTTGGTTTATTGTCTGAATTTAGTTAGATTTTCTTTGTGCCCCAACTGAAACTTCTGACACCCCCCTGCACCAATGCCGAAACAGAAGACTGATGTTTTTACTGATTACAGTAATACGTGCTCTAAGAAATTATTTCTAAATCATCAAAACGGAACATTGCCTATATGCATTGAAAAGTACAGCTTCTAAGCTTTATAAACAATACCTATTTTGTGTTGGTCAAGACAGTACTTATAAATATTTTGATAGGACCTTTTTTTCTTACGGGGCCCACCAGTTGGCCCATCCGAGCTTAAATTGTTAAAATCTGATGGTATCGTTCATGTCGGATCACATGGGTATGGGTCAGGTTTCGGGTCAGGACCTCTAGAGGCTACGCTGTAGGATCAACATAAAGATTTTGGATTCAAATGTATATAAATGTGTACTGTAACTTGTCACCGTTTTTTTACATGCCAAAAAATAAATAAATAAAGTTTAAGTTTAAAAGTACAAATCTTCCATGTAGTTTCTCAATTATTATGAGATCATAAAAGCTGCATGCATAATAATTATAAAAGAATAAACAAATGCTGTCGGAGTTGAGCATATCATAACCCAGGAAAAAAAAAAAAAAAATCATGTCAACTGCCCAAATGCTTGTCTTGGTAATCTTTCATTAAAATGTAACAGCTTGCTCCGCCTCTGAAACGACTTTCCTTTTCAGCTGACGTTACCAAGCCTTCTCATTTTTCATACCCTCCCTTCCGACCACATGTCATATAGAGACAACTTTTCACAATCAAATAAATTATGGAATCAATCAAAAAATCACATTAGAAGAAAAATTAGTTGCGCAGCCAGTTTCATGTTAACTTTAATCTGTTGAGGTGCTGCCAGTGATCCATCATTAGTCACACATCAGTCTTGTTGTAATAAAACATACATTGAAGGCACAGAGAAAGTTGAATTGTCTTTCGTGTTCAGTCACCTGGTCTGGAGGGGCAACAATATGCCAGGAACATGTTACACCTGCAGGGTAGTCCCTATCTGGCCAGTTAGGGGTCTTGATCGTCCCAGAGGGTTTGTCCAAAAGACCCCCACAATACCGGTCCCCTGCCATTGACAACCATTAAATATTACTGTAATGGCATGGAAACACACACAGATGTATCTGAAAAATAGTGCTGTACTTAAGTAATGTGATTTTTTTTTTCAATGTGGCACAGAAATTACACAATTCTCCTTTAATAAGATATTGTAATATGCTATGTATATATTATGTAATACGTATGTCATGCGCTTAAAATGCAGTAAACATATGTTGCGTTCTATTTTAAAGGTCTACATTTGTCAAAAAAGGAGAGAAGATTCCAACAGCCTGATGAGCAAAACAAACCACACTCAAACTGCATTTAAATAACAGGGAAGGGCAACTTTCTATATTTGGATGGTAATGAGTTGGTAGTCTCTTTACCTCTTTCATTTGGGCGATTTGCAGAGTACATAGCAAGGAAACCACTCCCAGCTGTGTTGGCATCTGACACCATGACCACTTGCATCTTGTTTCCATTGGTGACCAGAGCTCCGGGTCTGGTGGTACCGCAGAAGCGGCCGAGACGCTGCCCATTGATGTGGCCATCGTATATGTCAACAAAGTCATATCTGCAAAGACCATCATTCTCAAGATCCAGGACTCGGAACAAGAGGGAGACCACTCGCCCCTGAGGAACCTGAAGACATTTGGGTGATTCAGAGGAGTAAAGAATGGAAAAAGTATTAGCATGAAAGTCACTACTTGGGTTCTTCAATTAAGAGTCATGATCAGGAAATGGACATTAAAAATACATTTCTAATTCCTTAGTGGTGCTTACTAAGGCGTAAAACCGGTCCGACATGTTTGTGCTATGGACCTGAATGATACCTGAAGTCATATAGCTTGTTGAGGAGAGGTGTGCTATTACTTTTATGTTTTGATTGGAAGAGATAAGAAATATTTGTGGAAATATTATCTTTAACAGAAAGGACATGCATTAAAGACTGAGATCACCCATACATCTGTCCCTTACTGTAATTCTCCACACACATTTGCTGTTGGATGGGTAGACACCGGGATACCCCTGACTCCCAATCAATCCTGTGTTTCCAGTAAAGTTCCCGCCACATGTGAAAACTGGTCTTCAATGGGGGCAAAAAAAAGGGGATATTTAAGTGGAGAAAGCACATGTTGTTATTCATCTAAAGGACAACTCACACTTCACATTACATTGCTCATGTAGTATAGCCTATAAACAGTGAGTTAACTACCGAGTAATATTAATGAACTACAGCCTACTTAATATGTAATTAAGTTGCACTGCACATATTGTTATTAATGATATTAACACACAATTTATAGCCTACAACATGGGTACTGTAATGTAACATGTTTCCAACCACAGTTATAGCTATATGCGAATCTGCAACAGGATTTTATCCCTCCGCACTTCTTAAAAACAACAAACTGAAGTAGACGGTGAGAATTAAACGCTACATTTTTCGAATACGTTAGGTTACTGAGAAATATGTGGTTACTGAAATATTTTTGAGGCATTTTTTTTTACATACCTTCGATGTCGTTGACCGAAAATGAAGTTGAACAGGAACGCGCCTGCAATACTCCAGAATATAACCCTCATTGTATGAGGCGCTTTTAAACAAATGTGACATTCAGAGAGAAAGAGAAGTGAAATCTCCAGAGATTCATCCTATTTTGAATGTGCTTTTTTTCTGCTGGAGGTCGGGGAAGGGAACTTTTCTCCACAGCCCTGTAAATGAAGACTGTAACATAAAGTGTGAAGTATTAAAACGGCCGTTTTTGTGGGGCAAATGCGATAAAAGCTTGCGTTTAGATATGCAATTATTGATGTAACTGAACTGGGATTAAGTTTAGCGTTTTTAAAATTTTCCGTGACTCCACTACGTGCACCTAGCATCTTTTCTTCTTACGTATGCATTACAACCTATTGTAAATTAATTGTAAAAGATCATTTATACAACAGAGAGTTTTGCATTAAATCCTCTGATTTACCTCATTTCATCTCACGCGCAGATTCGAATCAAACTAGTTTAACACTTGATAAAACACCACTAGATGTCTACCTTGCACAACATTTTATCGAAATTGATGGCTTAATACATACGTGTTATTGTAATTCTGCCATCATATTTCATAATAATATTAGTAATAATAGTAGCACAACAACAACATATCATATTGTAAACACCTCGCCTTTCAATTTAGACATTCAGATCTTAGACATTAAAACCACTCTTTGTTTCATATGCTGTGTCTAATTTATGTTGGCAGTTTTTTTTTTTAAATTTATTTATTTTATTTATTTTTTTTACCCTGATTATCATATCAGGTATTGCTTGTTGACATTTGCGCAACATGTATCATATATGAAGCAAACCTAACGTGGGTTTGTTTCCCATTTCTCTGATGAAGAAAAACATGTAGCAGGGGCAAAGTGTTCCTTAACAAGCATTGAAGAGACTAAGATTGAAAAACATGTTGTTATGTTTTTCCAATGAAACTTTTCTTCTGGTTCTGAACAGCAGAATGCATCCCTCTCCAAAAGAAAACAACCCTTATCGGAGAGCAACGTGTGGGATAAATTCTTCCATTACTGTCTTGATTCACCATCACTTTGAACTGAATATTACATACAGATATGAACAATTTCCTGCTGACCAAATGTTTGCTGATTGGCCTCCAGCATACCTTGGCCCACCGCAAAATGAGGATAATTTTTATGAAGTACTGACAAGGTCTTATTTATTGTGCTTGTTTCTGTGCCTTGGCACTGCCTTTGAGTCGGTCTCTGGCATTAAAGACAAGGGTTTCCATTTAGCCTGTAGCCATTCTGTGAATTAATATTAGGACTAGTTGAACGAGATCTGGCCATACAGCAAAGTGTCTGACATATTATTAATTAGTTCAAACTGTTGGCACAAGGGAAAGCAGTGACCCAGAAACATTTACTCAAATGTAAATTAGCATCTAATGACTCATCTACAGGTATTACGTGTAAAGGGGAGACAGTGTTGGAACCAGGTAGTTTATTTTGCCATGCTCTCAACCTTTGAAAGAAGATCAGATTTCAGGATTTTTGGGGGGGAAGTTTTAGCCAGATGTGGGTCCTTCCAAAGTCCACTGGCAGCCTTAGTATCAATGATAGTCTGACTTCACATATGGCAAAAATGTATAGTTTGTCTTGCCAAAATATGTTAGAAATTTGTAATGTATGTTGTAAACAGCACAGTTGAAAGAAATGTATTTTCCATATTGACAATATATTTGGTTTAAACCCTCAAATTTCAAAATAAAACTATATTACAAAATGTACTTCAAGGGCAAGAAAATTAGCAACACCAAGGTCATGGGTTTGATTCCCAAGGGGCACACATACTGATATAATGTACAGCTTTATTGCACTGTACGTTGCTTTAGCATCTAAGTTACTCCAAAAATGATCCCCTGCAAAATTATGAATTACTTCACTAAATTGCAATCGGATTACTTACTGATTTTTGTATTTATTTATTTATTTGACTAATCTTTACTTTGAAGTTACTTTCTAAACACTTTTGACAATTAAAATGTAATGTGTTACACTACCGTTTGAATTTAAAAGTAATTAGATTACAGTAACTAATCACGTTGTAATCATATTACAACCAACACTGATTGTAAACAGCATGGCTGAAAGAAAAACATTTTCCAAACTGACAAAAAACACCAGCATCTGCCAAATAAATAAATAAATGCAATGTGTAAATGTGTTGACATTATACAAAATGTAAAAACGGTGCTAAAAACCAACGAAATTTTTTGTTAAATGTATTTTTAAAATATAGTTTCGATCCTTTGATTTTACAAAAAAATGCCAAACATTTTATCAGGAAACAAAAATAACAAAATATATTCAAAACACATTTATATAAATCCATTTTAAAGATATATTACCTTGATATATTTTGTCCATTTATTCTATATATTAAAATACGTCAACATACACATGAAATACATCTATTAAAGCAACTCTTCAACCTCCCTAAATAATTTTCACATAAACAATTACAGGCAAATTGAAGGTGCACTTCCCCCCCTGTTGAGTGGACTAGAGTTTCAAATATGCACATGGAAGTCATGAAGACCATTACATGGTTTGTTTTTGTATGCAAGGGTCCAAATATCGTATATCAGTTTCTGTTTGAGTCTGTGTCATGGTGAGGCCTGGTTTTATTTCCCTGGACAGTATGTGAGAGCCTGTCGGTATAGCAGTCATATTTAACAGCCTTAGTAAATATTCCTGTGCCCAACCCCCCAGTAAGCTGGTTTTCATTCACGATGTTATCTGAGCCCACTCCCAAAAGACGGAGAGTCAAGCGATGCCAGACCCTGCTTAGGTTTGATCCACAGCTTTAATTCATTGAAAACTATGATGGTGCCTTTGAGGGAGGCTAGGAAAAGCAAAGTTAGACTGGGTTCAAGGATAATATAAGACACGGATTTGGATCATTTTTGTCTTGATACCAGCTGTCATCAGTTCGGCAAAATGTCTTGAAACAATGCAGTGTCATACTGAATAAATGCCAAATTGTATGAATATACTCAACTCAAAGGGCAGGAAATTGATCGATAGCCGAATCACATCTCATGCTCAGAACCAACCTGCCTTGTTATTGAGTTGCACCTGTTCAGTCTTGGGATTAAGTTTAATAAACTCACTGTATGTAAAATAATAATAGTAATAATAATTAAAAAATTTTTTAAAAAACTACTGCTGGGGGATTTAGTGATAATGGAATCTCTTGTAAAAATTACATTTAGAGTTGTATTGAAATAAAAAAGTAAATGTGAATGCATCACAAACAAAGAAAAGAGTTCTTGATGATCTTTCAGTTCAGCATTAGGAGGAAGAGTTATATGAGCTAGACCAGTGAACAAAGTCTCAAATAAATAGTTTACTATTTAAAGGGATATTTTACTCAAAAATGAAAATTATCTAATAAGTTACTCACCCTCATGCCATCTCATATGTGTATGAATTTCTTCTTCTGCTGAACACAATCGAAGATTTTGAGAAGAATATTTCAGCTCTGTAACTCCATACAATGCAACTGAATGGTGACCAGACCTTTCAAGCTCCAAAAAGCATATAAAGGTAGCATAGAAGTAATCCATATGACTCCGGTGGTTTAATCCATGTCTTCTGAAGCGATATGATAGTTGTGGGTGAGAAACAGATAACATTTTTTTACTGTAAATCTCCACTTTCACTTTCAGAATGTGAAAGTGAAAATTGAGATTTATAAAATAAAAAAGGACTTAAATATCATATTGCTTCTGAAGGTATGGATTTAACCACTGGAGTTGTATGGATTACTTCTATGCTACCTTTATATGCTTTTTGGAGCTTGAAAGGTCTGGTCACCATTCAGTTGCATTGTATGGAGTTACAGAGCTGAAATATTCTTCAATTTTTTTATTTTATTTGTGTGTGTGTGTGTGTGTGTGTGTATGTGTGTGTGTGTTCAGCAGAAGAAAGAAAGTCATTAAAATATGGGATGCATGAGGGTGAGTAAATGATGAGAGAATTTTCATTTTTGGGTGAACTGTTCCTTTCAGGAAAAATGCTGTCTTATTATGTATTACTGTTTATGACAAAAGAGAAAAACTTATCAGTCTTAGGGACAATTCTTTTAGCTTAGAAATATATTGGTTGGTTAATTTATCATTTTGTTATAGCATAATGTAAAAAGATGATATTTTACTCAATGGGAAAAACTAATCAATATCCAAAAAGCAAATGGCTATGTGCCATATGCATTTCAATAAACAGAATAAGCATGAAACTGCTTTTAAATGTCAACAAAGATTCAGTTGCTTCCATTCTAGTAATTGCTCCAAAGAATATTTTATATTAAATTATCCTACAGTGTCTTTTAACTACAGATGTGTTCTTTAGACAGCATACTGTATATTGGCAGTTTTACACAAATGCTGTTAATTCTAACACATTTAATTTAAAGGTGAAGACTGCTATGAAAAACCACAGGAAATCACAAAAAAGTAACTCAATCTATAATCTCATTTTGTACTAGCCAAAACTTTATTCGAATTGCCAGGCAGGGTAGATTAGTGAAAATACAGTGTAAAAGGTGTTAAAATACAATCCAAACATAATTTCCTCTCCACCAGGGCCTACTTAATCAATACTACAGACAAGTGCAGACAGGAGGAATACTCTCCATGAAAATGAATTCTGAGTCAGCCCACTGGAGATTAAAAACGGGCAGCAAATGAATAATGGAGGAAGACCATGAAGCAAAAACAGCGGGAAAAAATATGCCGAATCATCAGTATTCCTTATTGAGATTGTCTCCCAATGAAAAAGTACAGCTGGAACAACCTCTTAATGGAAATATGTTTGGTTAATTTTTGTTTCCGAGTTAAGGAACCCTTGCCTGAGGTAGAAAATTGGGTGATGAAGGCAATGGGGAAATTTCAATTCATATAATCTGGACTCATTTGTATAAAGTGTCTCAAAGTAAAAGTGCTGACCTAAGATATCCGCCAAATCTCAGACCAAAACTAATCCAAGATTAGCCCTGAAACCTAGCAATTGTTTATAGGTATGCAGCATCTTGTGAGAGTGCTCTAAGCAAAGATGACAGAGACTGTTCTGGTATTCTTAAACCACAGGTATGAGTAAATGTTTGTTTAATGAATGAATCTTAATTTAAATTTAAATGTCCTAATTTTTCTTTTAGAAAAAACAACCTAATGACTTCCCAGTGAACACACTAAATGGACAGTGGCTAAACAACACACCCATATATGCTTGTTAAAATTTTAATTTTAAAACCACGGGCATTAATACTGAGTTGGTCTTCATTTTGCTGCTACAACAGCTTCCACTCTTCTGGGAAGGCTTTCCATTAAATAGTAGAACATGACTGCTGGGATTTGCTCCCATTCAGAAACAAGAGCATCATTGAGGTCAGGCGATGATGTTGGGCAATGGGATCTGGCACACTTTCACAGGTGCTCAACTGAGTTCAAGTCTGGGCTTTGTGCAGGCTAGTTAAGTTCTTCCACACCATACAATTTTCACAGGAACATTGTCATACTGGAACAGAAAAGGTACACACCATTCTACTAAAAATGTTTGTCTAAGGAGATTGCACTGCTGTATGCTTCATTTCATACACTTTTCAGTAATGGGTGTAGTTGAAATAGCCAAACATGTTAAATAGTAAAAGGTGTCCACATCTGTTTGGCCATGATGTGTATAACTAATACAGTCATAAAAATGTGCATACTATAATTATACAACTTTTAATTTTGATTTGCAAAACTCTTGAACGAGGGAACACACACTTCTGTGAATAGTTACAAAATAGCGGATAGGCAACAAAAATATCCTTGCTCTGATGAAGTTTGGTCAGAGTCCCATCCTAATTCAAGATATAATTATAATTATCCTGTCCATCAGTGTTACCCATCAAGCTTGACAGGGATGAAACCTAATCCTGAATAAAAATTAGTGGATATAATTATTATTAATAATAATTTACAATAGAAGTACATTTATGAAAAGGTTAAAAATTGTCCTACATAGACCATCACTCAAAAAAATAGCTCTTTGGCTAAACTTAATTCAATCATAGACAGTGGTTCCACATGTTTGAAATGAGTTTTCTTAACTTAAAATTACTATGTAATCTCAACTCAAACACTTTGTGTAGAAAGAACCTTGAATTGGGTAAACCCAACTAAATTAGAAGTATCAGTTTAACTCAAACAAATCTCTTTTATTTCTTTAGGTAGTGCACCCGCCTCCCATGCCGGAGACGCTGGTTTGAGTTCTGTACGGAGCGGGTAGAACAGGAGCATCACAATCGTGCTGTGACCCGGATGGGAGTGAGGTTTAGGGGGTTGAGTGTAATGGTGGCCAGCTGATAGATAGCTGTGCAATGTGTATAAACCTCACTCTCCTGACCTCAAGAGGTGCACTAGCAACTGACGCTAGAGGCTGTAGCCTTTAGCCTCCTTGTTAGTGCACCCACCTCCCATACCAGAGACACCAGTTCGAGTCCCATACAGAGCGGGTAGAACAGGAGCATCACAATGGTGCCGTGACCTGGATGGGAGTGAGGTTTAGGGGGGTGAGTGTAACGGTGGCCAGCTGATAGATAGCTGTGCAATGTGTATAAACCTCACTCTCCTGACCTCAAGAGGTGCACTAGCGACTGACGCTAGAGGCTGAAGCCTTTAGCCTCCTTGTTAGTGTACCTGCCTCCCATGCCGGAGATGCTGGTTCGAGTCCCGTACGGAGTGGGTAGAACAGGAGTGTCACATTAGCATGCTAAATACATGCTGGTTGGAACTACAGAGTGCAGTTTCAAAAGGTTCCTGTAGCTCAATTGGTAGCGTATGGTGCAAGCAACACCAAGGTCATGGGTTCAGTTCCCAGGGAAAACACAAACTGATAAATTGTGTACATGGAATGCACTAGTTGCTTTGGATAAACACATAAATATTGTAGCTATGCTATGGTTAACACAGAAATTGCTCAATGAAGCAAGAACACTAACAAGTTACCCCTTTATATTTATCTTGCACAAAAATACATGAACTAACATTTAATTTGAACATTTACTCTCCCTATAGAGTCCCATGAAAAGCATACTGGAAATGGAAATCTCCTGTTTCATCAATGCTCCATTAACACCACAAAAAGTATTCATGTAGTCCCAACTCAAATGGATTCAGTAAACTTCCATTTTACAAATTTAAATGAATAGAATGCAATGAAATCAAGTCATGACAAAATTTTCTAGAATTGTGTTGCTTTAGACCATGTAATACATTTTAGTCCTAAATATAATAAGGGAAACTTAATTTGTTCTGGTAAATGTTTCATTTGTGTTAGTAAGAAGAATTATTACAATAAGGGCCTTTAGTATGCTTCGGCCCAAAGGTTATTATATTTAGGGTCCTTTTACATTAAAGACCAGTTATTATATTCTTGCCCTGTGGTCAGGGAACTGAAATGCATCAAAATTTTAGTAAAAGAATCTCCAGCATGTCCATTATTCTCTCTACCCATTCAGATTACCAGGTCAACATTTGCTTCTTGTCAGTGGCTAGCCCTTATATCATAATTGAGGTCATTGAGGCCTTGATGATCTCTACAAAAAAGAAAAACAAAGTCTATGATAAAGTATTTTGAACGTAGCGGGGAAGTAGGTCACAGCTATATGGTCCATTGCTTCTGCAATGGCCTAATGCTCTTAAACTACTGACTAAGAATAAATATCCATTGTCTAGCCATAGTTTGCCAAGTTCAGAAGTACCCCATGACAAAGAGAAGAGAGCAGTGACCTTTGTGATTGCATTTACCAGCTCTACTCTTGGTTTCTGAGAGAGCTCGATATTCCTGTGATTCTCAGGCTCAGCGGTGACAAAGTGAAAGCTGTTTTCATCGCCACGCCAATCTATTGCACCCATGCAGCCCGAGTGTCTCTTTATTTCAACAGCAAAAGCAAGCCACACAGGGAGAGTGCTTTATCCACCTCTGTCAGCTTACTGTATTGACTCAACACCTGGACCACCAGCATCCATCCTCTGTTCTTCCTCATCCTTCGCATACTCTCTTCTTCCCATCTTATGTTCCCTGCCAAACTCTGCCAGTGGCTAACTGTACATACATTAAAAAACAAGCCCCTGTTCACATCCGCTGCTTGAAACAGATGTGAGGATAGCTGAGGGAATTAAGTCTGCGTTACGAGCTTGATCGAAGTCTTTCAGTAACTGCTGGTGAAATCATTACTATATCAGATGAACAGACATGATCAAATCTATGAGCAGTTTTGTACAGACTGAAATACCCAGTTGTCATACTTAAAGGGTTAGTTCACCCAAAAATGAAAATTCTCTCATCATTTACTCACCTTTATGCTATTTCTGATGTGTATGTCTTTCTTTCTTCTGCAGAACACAAATGAAGATTTGTAGATGAATATCTCCGCTCTGTATGTCCATACAGTGCACGTGTATGGTCAACAAAACGGATTGTCTTCAGAAGCGATATGATTGGTATGGTTG
The DNA here is from genome assembly GCF_019703515.2 of Myxocyprinus asiaticus. Taxonomy (NCBI): domain Eukaryota; kingdom Metazoa; phylum Chordata; class Actinopteri; order Cypriniformes; family Catostomidae; genus Myxocyprinus; species Myxocyprinus asiaticus. The sequence continues at coordinate 15,429,980 of NC_059349.1, read as the reverse complement.
AGAAACAGATCAGTATTATTAAAATACTTTCTTACTATAAATTCTCCTCCCTGCCCAATAGGTTGCGATATGCGCAAAGAATGTAAATCAGCAAAAACAAAAGAAGAAGAATGTGAAAGTGACAGTAGTAAATAGTAAATAAAAAAAGAACTTAAATATTGATCAGTTTCTCACCCACACCTATCATATTGCTTCTGAAGATATGCATTTAACCACTGGAGTTGTATGGATTACATTAATGCTGCCTTTATGTGCTTTTTTAACTTTAATTCTGGACACCATTCACATGCATTGTATGGACCTACAGAGCTGTGATATTCTTCTAAAAATCTTCATTTGTGTTCTGCAGAAGAAAGAAAGTCATACACATCTGGGATGGCATGAGGTTGATTAAATGATAGGATAATTTTCATTTCTGGGTGAACTATCCCTTTAAACAAGCTAGAAAGGGGGCTGTCCTTGAATATAGTTTATTGAAAGTATTTATTTTGTTTGCAACCTAGGCTTACAGATTAAAATATCCACCTGATAAATCAACTTAACCAAACATTTTGACTTAAAATTCTCCTTTAAAAGATTAAACATTTTTATTGTTTTAAATATTAGTGTAAAACACTATCTCTCTGAAAAAAGATAAACAGTTCAGTATTTGAATATAGTATTATTTTGAAAAAGCTCATTGTTTAATTCCCAAAGAATTTTTCAGTAATGATTTTAACCATTTTAACCAAGATTTAAACCATTATAACATGGATATATGGAGATCAAGCTTAACCATCCCTCTTCATCCATATTGACCCTACATTATGGTTCCCCCAACGTTCCCTTAACCTCTTATTTCTCAGAACATTTCTGCAACCTTGCTAAAAAATTCAATATACAGACAAGAGACAATTTATCGATAAATCAATTCTAATGAATTCTAACTATTATATAATAATTATATAACTTATAATAATCAGCCACAACACATTTACTGTACATATATCATCTCTTCCACCCTCCTGTAGCTACATCACTACAATACTGAAAACTGAGCCTTGATTTTCCGTTTCCTAAAACACCTCAGCAAAGGACATTGATATGCAGATTTTGCATCCTCAAAGACTGTCTTACCAGAAGACTGAAGCTGTTCCCCTCTTTTGTTCACCACAAATCTTTGGATAACCTCCCATGATTTCTCAGGAACCATGATGCAATGATTAATTTATAGGGGTGCAGCTCTTCTAAACATGCCAGACATTAAATCATCCTATATGAATTGGTCAAGTGATTGTGATGACTTGAAATGTAATGCATGATAGCATTGATTTACACTTATGAAGGCTGTTTACAGTATCCAATTGCCTTTGTGTCAACATGCATCCCATTATTTAATCAGCAGAAAGCTGGATGGTTATTTTATTACTGGCTGTGAATGACTGTTACACGAATATCTTACTAGTGGCCACTTGCCAAGTCACTCCCTTAGTTCTACATCAATTCGTGCAGTAAACAAACAGTGAGTGGCGCTGTGCATCAAAGAATAACCATGCATATGCATAGCCTAAATAAATCCCCACAATTCGGATTCTGGGGTCTCAGGTGCTATTTGTCTTCATAATGGTGTATGCAACAAAAAGAGTTACACGTCATTTTAATGCTTCTCTAAAACCCCAATTAAATGCATAAATAAAAGAACATGAGGCAGTAGTTAGTGTGTAAGTTATCAGCGGTGTCCCGCAGGGGTGTGCCTTAGGACCTATAGAGCTTTGCCCCCCCCCGTTGCTCGCGATTGACATTCCTCCGCGTAGTCGCAGAGAATCAACAGCTTCTTTCACACCGAGGATGATGCCACACATGTAGAATAGCAGCATGAGAGACAGAGATCTTCCGTGAGCAGTTCTGAATGAAATATGTGAAGGCATCCATACCAACAGGAGCTGAGCATTTTTTTTTTCCAGGCTGAAACTGATACTCGGGCAAGGCATGAATTTGCCACTTCAGTACGTGTACGCTGAGATTTAACGAGACTTCGCTTCCTGACGGCATATTGGCAAACCGCTATTCATGTTGCAACCTCAAGCTTTATGACAATGGATTATTCGCTGTTCTTATACAGCCTTTGGGTTCCCGTTATTCTCGCTGTTGAGGGTAAGTGCGAACGCTCTTTGTTACGGGGCTACACTTGTTTCCGAGCCGCTTGTATCATCATCCGTTGGCTGTTCCCTTTATGAAAGCAATTGAAAAATATAATAATAACAAACAAACATAACCTTGTACCTGTGTTTGCTTTGCTAGTTGGGTTGTGCGTACCGTACGGACTGTTCGCTGGCTCATAAACTTCGTATTTGACGAAAACTTAAAGGTTTTAATGCGAATTTGCTGTGATTCTTTGCTGAGTGATGTAGTTAAATAGCGACAAATGTGCTAGATATTGCTGCGCGTTTACATTTAAAATAAGGTATAAGGGAAGAAGCGATACCGTCCGGTTTATCGTCATATTGGACTCTTCATTGAAATACCAGGGCTGTATGTTTTTTCCCTTTTCGTGTTAATATTTCAGCTAGAACATATTATTGCATTTTGACATTATTCTAAAGAATATTGATTTTCAGAGGTCTGATTTTGTGATGTGATTTTGCCTAGTGTACATAAATGTCTCACAGTGCTGTGATAAGATGTGTGCAATGGCATGTCCATGTATTGACACACATGATGCTGGTTCTCCACATGCTCTTTGCCTTTGTTATAGCAACAAACACCCAAACATGAGAGAAAATCAGTTCTATTAGCAATTGTTGTGTTGAATAAATTCTCAGAAAAAAAAAAAGAAAAAAAAATGTTCTTGATGCATCCAAACATCTCTTTAATAATTTTCTTGGAAGTGTGGTGTCTTGATGTTCTGCTTTGGTCAATGCTTTATTAAAAATGCCAGTTGTGCTTGTGACACATGGTTTTTAGGACTGCTGAAAGCCCCCTGCTGCCCTGGTGTGACAGATTTCCCCTCAAAGCCTTTTAAGTCACCTAGATAGTGATGATAGCAGCATCACATCAGTGTAATTGCCACACATGTTAATTGGCTTGTGTGATCACAGCTGTTCAAATGACTGTACTAGGTGAGGAAAAGGAGTAACATCAAAGTGACAATGCATTTTGAAATGAATTTTTGAAAACAGTTGCTATTTTGAAAGCAGTGGCCAGGTGAAACATGCCAAATTGAGCCGAGGTGTGGTTTTGAAAAGCTATTGATACCTTTGAGATTTTTTAGGCTACAAGCTGTTACACTGTAAAAGAAAATGTGTCAGACAACCTAAAAATGTCCTTCATGTGGTCACTTCTAAATTAAATGGTTTTATTCAAGTCGTAAAAAATCTTTAATATGGTTCAATCTAGGCTACCTGACTACATTAGGTTACACCAACAAAAGTATTTTTTTAAGGGACAGATCAGGTAGAAATAGCTGCACATTTTCACTCTTTACAGTGTAGAGTCCCTCTTGCCGGCGCTACAGAGCACTAAGGCACCAGGACATCCAGGCTCAAGAACAGTTTTTACCCTCAGGCCATTTTCCTCATGAACAATTAAACTGCCTCAGGACTCCCCCACAGTGCAATAATGTAAATACATATCTCATGTACATATGTAAATTCACATATTTAATTCAATGACTGTACATACCCCTACCTTGCACATACATTACCACTTGCACATGTACATATGCCATTCTGTTATATGTCCTATTATTTGTATGTCTATTTATACTCTTACCTTGTTTCATATTCTGTGTCTAACTGTAATGTTCTGTGTGCACTTGTTTCTCCTATCACCCAAAAAAAAAAAAATCCTTGTGTACGTGAGAACACTTAACAATAAAGCTCATTCTGATCCTGGGAGTTGTAGAATTCTTGTGAACAGGCAGGGTTGTGAGGGTTACTTTTGAAATGTATTCCACTACAGATTACAGAATACATGCTGTAAAATGTAATTTGTAACGTATTTCGTTAGATTACTCAAGGTCAGTAACGAATTGTAAATACTTTGGATTACTTCTTCAGCACTGGTAGATTTTTTCACTTGTTTTGACTATAAAAACTCTGCCAGTACAGTAAGACAAAATACACATGTTAAAAATACATGTTCTGAAAAACCTAAATATCTTGTGCGGTGTTGCTTTTAAAACAAGATTAAGCAAACTGATCTTGTTTTAAGGATTTTTAGAAATGTTTTACAGAAAAACAATGCAAAATTACCATCAAGAATAATATTAAAGGTCTTTAAAAAATGATGATCTAACGTGGATTTTCTTGATAAACAAATATGATCGTGCCTGGTAACATGTGCACGTAAAATGGCTAGAAATAACATTTTAGCTTAGCGTAAAGCTGACAATTTACACAAGGTTTATTTCTATTTCTTCAGCTCCAAACTTACTTCAAACTTACTTCTCTGTCTGCTCGTATGAATGTAACACATCATAAGAAAGTGTTTCACCGCTGTTCAAATGCACTTTGGATCGCATCATTTATATGTATAAATGTTTTCCATCTGAAAGGACTAAATATTAAATGAAACAAATAACAATAAAATGCAAAGTAATCTCTTCAGTAATCAAAATACTTTTTGAATGTAACTTTATTCTAATTACCAATGATTTAAATTGTAACTGTAATGAAATACAGTTACTAATATTTTGTATTTTAAATACATAATCCTGTTACATGTGTTCTGTTACTCCCCAACCCTGTGAACAGGTTTGTGTCTCCATCATAATTTTTAATTGCCTTTCAGTTACTGAGGGCGTTAGAAACCTGTAGTTTGCATATTTGGCACACACACAAAAAAATGCATACAAGCAATTAGTCTCCCATTTTCCTTGCAATTTAATGCTTGACAAATATTAATTTCATATTCAAACAAATTCCTGCTTGGCAAAAACAAGGCTGCTCCTTGTTTCAAAACAACGGTCTCAAGGCAGGATTTTATTCAGCATCTTAACTTGGTATTTTTTAGTGTGCATACATGCATAGCTGGCATTATTATGCAGCTCAGTTGTGTCCCAGGAATTCTTAACTACAGTGCAGCCAGATAATCCTTCACCTTGGCCATGACTACCTCGATTCTTCATCAGTTTCACTGTCAGGATCTTAATCGATACATTGTGTGTATGTGTGTGTGTGTGTGTGTGTGTGAGAGAGAGAGAGAGAGAGAGAGACTAGGTGTGTGACTCATAGGCCCAAGTTTCCAAGCTGGTTTCTAAACAGACTATATTTGTTACACTTCCAATGGAGGTTAAGTGGGCCCAAGCACCTCATGACAAGTGGAAAAGAGTGTCTGGGGCTGTCACGATTATGAAATTTGGCTGACCATTAATTGTCAAACAAATAATTGCGATTATGATGATTAATTGTCTGTTTAAGGGTTGTCGGTGAGTTTGTTCGATTATGACGATTAATTGTCATATAAATTGTCATATTTCTTAAGGTGTGCTTTTTTCTGCATGTGTGCTTCATGCACCTTAAGAAGTCATTTTTACGTATTTAACTTCAAATATATAAATCAAATAATAAAATAGGGGTATGTGATTTCCTTTTAAGGCTTTAAAAACTTAATGAATGACATGAAAAATAATGTTTTAAATATCAAAATATTTCAAAATACTTAAAATATGTCTCTCTTTGTGGTCATCTTTAGTTTTGTTCAATTTTACGTTTACAGTGTTGTTTTTTTTAACTGTTTTGAATATATTTTCGATTATATAATGTATTTATGAAAAATAACTATATATATATATATATATATATATATATATATATATATATATATATATATATATATATATATATATATATATATGTAATTATACTTATATTTTATTATATTATGCAATAGTAAAATATTTCTTTCCTAATTTCTTCACTTTCACATGTAATTTTAATGCTTTGAATAAACCCACAAGCCCTTATTTGTCATGAAGCAAAACCTTTGAGATTTTGTTTCATCATTTTATCACTCCACAGAAATAGAGTAAACGTGCGTCTCCACCTCTGTGTCACTGCGTGTCATTAAAACTGCGTGTATTAACCTGATATGGCCAAGATAATTTGTCATTTCACGATCGTTTAAAGTGAAGCCTGGGTGCTTTGCATTCTCTATCAAAGTTGTTTGTTTATATTTTTGCAGGAGTTTGGCACCAGCCTCTGCTGACAGCACACGCATCAGAGCGCTTGATAGGCTCTTCATGCACTCTTCCGGACAGGAGCTGCTCTGGTTGAGATCCGTGGTGCAGCTCAGTGACGCTCTGAATTCAACTGAATGACACACAAATGCGGCGTTCATGACATTTATACAATATATTCGCTTACAATTCCCTTATTTGGGTATTAAAATGTGATTGGAATTTGAATGCCCAATAATCGTGGTTATTTCAAATAACCACGGTCAGAACAAAGATCTGCGATCAGCCGGTTATTAATAATCACGACAGGCCTACTTGTGTTCAGTCCATCTATCTACAGCCTCCCAGGCACTGTCATGTCTAAATATAGAATAAATGAGTTGTGTTTTAGGCTTGTTAGTGGTTTTGTCACTGTGGTCTTAAGCTGGGTGATGTTTTTCTGTTTTTGTTATTACAGTGTTATTATATGTTAGTAAGATTGTAATTATCCTTCTTACACTGTCTCCTTACAGCTGATTTTTCTTCATAAGCTTAAATTTTGGAAGCTTGGCTAAGTTACAAAAAGATCTCAAAAACAGTTTTGTTCGTCTGCTGACTGTACAATAACATTTTTTTAAAGAACATCCTGTGCACTCATTTCCATGAAATACACTGCAATAAGCTGCTTTGTGTAAAAATTAAAGAATCATGTCACTGTGTTCCTCTATGCAGCCAAATTCACAGATGCAAAGAGCCTTAAGGAACATGACTGAATGCAGTCATAAGGAATTGATCAAAGCATCAAAAGAACTTCTTTAATTTTATGAATATTTCAAACAGCAATATGCCCTTTCAGCAATTTCACCACACAATTAGCTCTCTCTATGATTTACAGCACTATAAAAGGGGAGGTGCACAATACACATAAATGCTATGTGTATGTTCGCTATTGCACGCTACATATGCCTATTTGCCGGGGTCTTAATCAGCTAAGTTGATGTTATGCTCTAAATATTCCACGGATTTGCTTGCAGATGTGTGTGTCACATTCATTTGAAGCGAGCGCTTGGCTTCATCGAACACCGACATACAAAGTGAATAAAACATTTGCATGTGCAGTTAATTTGCAGAAGCTGGCTCTTGCAGTTTTGCTCCACTGATTGAAGTGTATTTAGAGAATAGTGAGTGCCTGATGAAGAATGTCACTGCACTGAGAGCATCCCTGCAGTACACAACAGGATCTGTTCTTAGATCAGCCACAGGACAGTGCTGTAGTGGGTAGATAAATGTGGATTGCAATATTAGTGTGCAGAATGAAAACAGTGATTAGGCCTTCCACAGACTATGCAGGGAATACAAATGAGTGAAGTGCTTTGATACGCAAAGCTTTAAATTACAGTTTTTAGCGCAGTGATGCTCTGTTGTGTTTGCAATCGAGACTGCTGTTGTCTAGAGCCTCACTGATTGTCTATTTTGCAGAGACTCTTATGGACAGCAGGTGGGCTACTACAGAGCTGGCATGGACCACCTATCCAGAAAGCGGGGTGAGCGTATTAGTTTTTTCCTCTCTGTAATTTTCCATAAGGGTGAGAATTTATTAACAAATGCATTGAATATTCTGTCATCATTTATTTACTCTCATGTTGTTTCAAACTTGTAAGGCTTTCTTTCTTCCGTTGAGCACAAAGTATGGAAAAAGATGCAATAAAAGTGAATGTGCATGCGAAATCAGTCAATGGAAATGATGGGTTGCCATGGCAACAATCTTAACCAGCTCAGCCCTTTCCGCAGGCTGGTGCTCGATGTTTGGCATCTCAAAAGCAATGCATCATCTTAAGTTATGTGTTCCTTCACACCTGGAGATAAACACATGCTACCCCTTGCAGTGATGCCTCTTAATTGTGTTGTGAGAAGTTCAGGGAACCCAAATGTCACCTTTGAGAAAGATTTCTATTTACCCAAACCCTTGACATGAATTTAATTTAGCTGCTCAATTTTAAGCTGTTCATTATTCCCACTTCCATTTAGTGCTACTTTGGGGCACAAATTGAAGGTGTTGTCGTCTTTTTAACGATTAGTAAATCTAGATTTTATGTTATTGCTATATTACAGGAATTGTGTTACACTCAACTTGAAAACAAAATACTGTACAGGGAAGGGCTTTAGAACACTCATGCGAATGAGGAGGGTAACAAGTAATGCCATTTGTGGGTTCGTTTTTTTTTTCTTTGCATTTTGGTCTTGTGGTCGACTAATATGTTTTTTTTAATGGCCAATGCCATGGCCAATATCTGTAGACCACACTGCAATTAATCATATTCCCTGAATCTTTGTCCTGTTTTCCAGTATAATATCTAAACATCCTTAAAACAATATAAATTTACCTGATATGCAAAACTTTGCTTTAAAAAATAGATAGTAAAAGGGATAGGTCACCCAAAAATGAAAATTCTGTACCATTTACTCACCCTTATGTTGTTCCAAACTACATGTCTTTCTTTCTTCTGTTGAAAACAAAAGCAGATTTTAAGCAGAATGTGAGCCTCAGTCACCATTCACTTTCATTGTATGGAAGAATAAAAAAAAAAAGATAATAATGAAATTGAATGAGACTAACATTCTGCCTAATGTCTCCTTTTGTGTTCCATGGGAGAAAGAAAGTTATAAAGGTTTTGAAAAACATGAGGGTTAGTAAATGATGAATGATTTTTAGGTGAACTATCCCTTTAAGGCAAATATTTTTAATAGAATTAATGACATGGTATGCTGATTAATTAATCGAATTAATTGCAATGAATCGCATATGTAAATATTTGCTGAGAAAGCCCCTCAAATAACAATAATTCAATATATAATGATTAAATAATTATAAATATTTATATTTAAATAATAATGAATAAAATATAAATATTATAAAAAATTATAATTCAGATAATTAAAATGCATTACATAATTGTGGCAGATGAGTAAAGCTTTGATAAGACAATACAAAAACTGGCTTTAAATGCAATAAACTGTTTATTTCTATTTTATTGAACATAAGCCTATCATTGGCCTACAGTCCACAGCAATTAATTTTACAGCTGAATTTGTTAATCTGTCCGAGACAGATTTATTAAAAGGGCTTACTGCCCCTGGAGAAAACAGGTGGTACTCCAAAGCTGAATTGTTTAGATGGTTGGAATATTCCTTATTACGACCCGGGACATAATTTATTGTGTTAATTTTGTTAACACATTATTTTTTGATAATTATTCGCATTGAATTAACACGTTTAATCGACAGCCCTAATATTAAACTATATTGACTACAAATTGTCTACAAAACATTGAAAACAGAAAGAAGAAAAAAAAGAAAAGAAAATTGTTCATCTATTGTAAAGGGAGCTGATAGATGGAGGATGTAACACCTGTGTTAATTATTCAAGCAGACACGATAATAGGCAAATGCCGATAATTTAGAAATGGTCAAATATCAGTTAATTAACCAACCTAGCCAATATATTGGTCATTACTGCCACAACATTGAATGATGAATTACTCTTAATACAACGTCTTAAATATTCTGTTTCTTTGTTGGATACTGTTACAAGCAGAACAATACAGTTACATTGCCCTTGTAAAGACAGTCCATTGTACAGTCAGTGACAGTCATTTATCATGTTCTCAGTGGGAGGAAGTGAGTGGATATGATGACCACTTGAGCCCCATCAGGACTTACCAGGTCTGTAACGTGCGGGAGCCCAATCAGAACAACTGGCTTCGGACAGACTTCATCCCTCGCCGAGGAGTCCTTCGAGTCTACGTGGAGCTCAAGTTTTCTGTCCGGGACTGTGGAAGTATCCCTAATATCCCTGGGTCCTGTAAGGAGACCTTTAATCTGTTTTACTATGAATCGGATGGAGACACAGCCACAGAAAGCAGCCCGCCTTGGAGGGAGAACCCCTACGTAAAGGTCAGCTAGAATGAGTTCTCCTTTTAAATGATGACTTTGCATAGAGATGGTTTTTACTACATTAAGGTGAATGGTGGTATTTTCACTATTGATCTGGGATATAATTAATATTATAATTTATAGTATGTATGTATATATATATATATATATATATATATATATATATATATATATATATATATATATATATATATATATTCTGTATACTGTATACTATATACACTATACTGTATACGATATACTATATATATACTAGATTTATCTATAGAATCAAGGAATTACAAACCCCAAGTCAAGCATTTCAGTGTGAAAGAATTCTTAAAACAGTTTCTGACCCAAATGTTTACCCATTGGAAAGAAAAACACAAAAGCGATGCTTTTAAACTAAAATGTGTAATTTCTGTGCCACTGGTCACCAAACAGAATTGCGACAATAATGATGGCATAAAAAATGAATCTGCTGTTTGCTATTGTTCAAAAAAAACAGAGAGTCACACCCCAAAAGTACACCATTGGTTGAGTCAACCAATTGGTCAAACAGCCAGTGGGCCAGTGATTTACACTTTTCGGGAAAATCAACCTACAAATGGCTTACAGTTGTCTGCATATTAGGCTGGGATAGGATAAAGTATTTTAACATAAAAAAATACACACTTCAGCTTCAATATCTCAATTGATTCTCCTAGACAGCGATGAGATTATAGGGAAAGTACATGGAGACTTTTGCAGAAGTTTCTTAGTTTTCCGATTTTTCATCTGAAAAGTAAAGTTTCAGAAGTGATTTTAACAATCTGAAGTCTTTTAGGAGATATTGGAATTTTAGGAGAATCATCTCAGAATGTTGACACTTCAATTAAATATAACTGAAACCTCCATTATTTCTCTTTAGCTATGAAAAAGGAACCAATTTTCTTTATCTTCTTGTTTTCCTTATACTCTGTCTTCTTGTCCTCTGTCCCAGGTGGACACTGTAGCCCCTGACGAGAGCTTCTCATTGCTGGAGTCAGGGATCGTCAACACCAAGGTACGAAGCTTCGGGCCTCTTTCAAAAGCTGGTTTCTACCTGGCCTTCCAGGACCTGGGCGCCTGCATGTCCCTCATCTCCGCCAGGGTCTTCTTTAAAAAGTGCTCCACCACCATCGCCAACTTCGCAGTCTTCCCTGAGACGGCCACAGGTGCCGAGGCCACTTCACTAGTCATCGCCGCCGGAGCCTGCGTGCCAAATGCCATGGAAGAATCGGTCCCTTTAAAGCTATACTGTAATGGAGATGGAGAATGGATGGTCCCCGTGGGAGCATGCACCTGCATGCCAGGCTTTGAGCCAGCCAAGAAAGACACACAGTGCCAGGGTGAGTGTTTGGCTTTTAAAATCTAAAGCGGATTCTCGCTAATGCTTTTGAGTGTTTGCTGGCAGAGGCCACAATGCGGATTATAAAATCTGTATGAAAGAGGGGCAGAGGTTACTTGCAGATCAAAGAGGTTTTATTATGTTATTTTATGCAGTCAACAGCAATGCTAATTTTAAACCATATGCAATGCTCACTCTATATACAAAAAAGAGCCTCAGCTTTATTTAATTAAAAAATAATTGTGCTGTCAGATTAATTACATTATTTTTCGGAGTAATCGCAATTATTTGTACATTTTAAAAGTTCTGAAATTTGACTCTTAACATACTTTTTTTCCTGTCAAAATACATTTATTTCCTTCTTAGGAAAGAAATAAAAAAAATATGTAACAATATAATGCTTTATTAACATTTTCCGAACAAAGCACAATATAAAGATAGAAATACACTAAAATAGCACCATTAAATGTTAAACATTAAACGTTTCCTAAAGTCTAAGTGGGAGGTTGACTAATTGAAAGAACTAGTCCCCACATAGGTTGCATATTCATTGCAATGGGCATTACATCTCTTAAACTCTCCTCCTCTATGATATTAATCAGCCAGCAGACTGTGGCTCTCCGCTTTGTTACAGCAATCGTGAAGTCGCGTTCATGATTCATGTGTGTGCGTCAGTGTAATTACTCCAGGCGGACACATCGCAAAGGTTCTGCTCTTCCAACCAGTGTTTATGCCAGTTAATGCTGTATTAACAGTAAATACGTTAATCATGATTAAGAAAAATCAACGCGTTAAACATTTTTAATTGACCGCATGCGTTAACGTGTTAATTTTGACAGCTCCAAAAAATATATGATGTTGGCTGTCTGAAAAAGGCTCAGAAGGTGGCTGAAACTTTATGTATTTTTAAATCAAATAAATTTGAGGCTCTATATTTTAATTTTTTTATTAAAAGACAATTCTAGATATCTGTACTCCAAGTTTTCAAATGTGGGCCAAAATACCATGAAAAACATGTGTCTGATATAGTAGGAATACTAAAAGGGAGGAATACTGAACTGAAGTATTTAGTAACCTTATAGTAGTATACTAAAACTGCATTATTTAGTATGTTTATTAAGCTGTTTTCCTTGTTGGAACCATTTGCTGGTCCCCACAATGTAGGTGATTTCAGATTTTACAACCCTATAGGACATTTGGTCCCCACAATGTAGGGAAAACCTGACCCACATAAACACACACACACACACACACACACACACACACACTCATGTTTGTTTTTCTATCATGGTGGGGACTCTCCATAGACTTCCGTTTTTGTATTGAACTGATGATATTTTCTATCCCTTAACCCTACCTCAACCCCCAAAACTATCCCTCACAGAACCTTTTTGCATTTTTATATTGTCATTAAAACATTATTTAGTATGTTTATTTAGCTGTTTTCCAATGTCAGAGCTTTCAGGTTTTACTATCCTTGTGAGGATATTTGGTTGGTTCATGCACACACTAAATTATGATTAAAATGAATTTTAATTGACCAAATAAGCAGTGTTATAAAGAATATGCATCTAACTGTAGTCCATATGTATTCTAGGGTTGAAGTTAGCAATGAGTTTTGGGGTTAAAATGCCTAAGAGGATAAACACTTTTTTAGGTGAATATAAAAAGGCCCTGATTTCGGGCTCAGCAAGACTAGTATTGCTAAACAGTTTGCAGAATCTGGAGTCTTGAGCATTATACAGTCTGAACAATGTGCGGATTCACCCGTGCTGATCCACAGTCTCCCCGCCGACCTTATCTTGGCTCAGCACAGAGGAGCGAGAGAGCCTTAGTAATGGGTGGAGGACTGCAGTGGTGTCAGAGAACAAAGCTGCCAACAGCGGAAGCCCACAGCTTTCACTGACACATCTGATAGGGTCCTAACAGAGCGATATACCAGAGATGGATGGTGCTGCGGAAGGCGAGACGAATTCACAAACACGGAGGGGAGAGTAATGGGGAAAATTAAAAGACATACTACAGAGAACGGGGGAGGAGGGAAGGGAGTGTGAACAAATGATGAGGTGGACTCACAGTAATAAAATGTGAATTGGACAGGCCTCCTGGACTGTTCACTGTGAAGGAACTAGTGGACAGAGTGGAAACTTCCTTTGAGAGTACCAGTATGTGGCGGCTCATTTGTTTCCATCTGGTTGTTCAAGGTTAAGAGTCTGCCTTAAAGGACTGATAAACGACTCTCCCGGGCGGCACTACAGCCGCAAGATGCACCGTGGCCAATGGAGAGAGCGTCTAATTTCCTTTATCACCTTCCAGCTGTATTCCGTAGGCCACTGACACACACACACCAGGATACAGCCAAGCCCATTTCAGGGCTCAGAAATAAGGATTTTTTTCTGCTGGCCCTGTGGGGCCACTTGTTCATATTTGTACATGCCTGGCCAACATTTTCGCTGGCCCACCACCAAAAAATAAATATATATATATATATATATATATATATATATATTCTTAGCAATATTTTTATATGTGCCTTAATTTAATGTTTTATGTTTATTATAAATTTTATGTATATATAAACCTGTGCTCATGACAAGTCATAATTAGTGCAGTGGGTTGTAACAATTTGTACCAAAAATAATGGCTTTTAATCCTTTAGAGATACATAAATGAAACAACCCTAAACCTAACCGTGATTTTAATATGAAAATTGCTGTTGTGTACTATGGAAGCAAGAAAACAGCAGGTTTTGAAACTAGACGAGTGAATCTATTATTGATATTGCAAAAATAAATATGAAATGAGTACCCAAATTTGTTCATAGACATTTCCTTTTTTAAATACAGTATTGGATAGGACACTAGCTAAAATGTTATTGTTGATTGGTTGGTCTGTACGAGAATAAAAGTCTTATATTTTTTACGAGCCAGGTCATACGATATCTTACGATTTCACCATCTTGTACTGTACAAATTATTACAAGTTGATATGAGACTATAATATACATACGTTAGCCAGATAACATTACTTGGTGGCCATTTAATGTAAATCAGCAGAATTCGCAACAACAACATTCAATACATCACCTGAAACCAAATTTGTAAGTTTGCAAGGCATACATTACACGCACAAGATAAACAAATAAAAGATTTTTTAAAACACAGCAGTGGCCCAAAACTCTCTCACACTAGTCCCGGACCATCACGTACATCCTAATTTTTCAGCCCTTCCAGTAAACATTTATCTGTCTGGTTGGTCATGTTCTGACTTTCTCTCTCTGTGTTTTGAAGTTCTTCCAGTCTCTTTTCTCCCTCCGTCTCAATGTGGAACGCCACGGGTGTTAAGTCTGGGAGCAGGGGCCACTCACACGGATTTTCCACTGTCTTATTACACTCGCTTTCCATTTTAGTTGTGAAGTAATATGTGTCATGGGAGGAATATTGAAGATTTTTTTTTTCTCTACTTGTTATAATTTATCTGTGGTGTTATATGTAGCATTGATATGGGGGGTGGGGGGGGGGGTCTATCACTATGGACCTCATTAGTTGCTCCACCATTCGCAGCATTTTATGTGGAGATACGGGTGTGGTGGATTGTTTACAGGGAGAAAAACAGCAGGGCTTTGTGAAAGCAGCAGATTTGTCAGCCAGACTGTTACATCAGCCATTTTCTTCAGACAGAAACTGACTCACTTTAATGCAGTATTATAACACAGCTTGGCCCCACTGGTGTGGTTAGCAAGCTAACTTTATCTGAGCTTCGATGATTCGTTCTTGTTTTTTTATGATTCTCAGCCTGTGGATTGTGGCCTAAAAATCTGTTGTGGTCATGGACAGCAGAGAAAAGCAAGCTAAATGCTAATGCTAACATTAAGGGAAGAGAAAAGTTTTTCCATACTGTCTTTTGTTGTTGATGACACTGTGAATCCAAACAAACTCTATGGTATTTTGCTGCAAATTAATCTGTCACTTAGTAGAAGCTAGCAAAATAGGCAGATGCTAACATGGACGGGTTACGTGCTCTCAATCTCGATAACCATGAACAAAACTATGCAAGGTAGTGGACGTGTTCACTAGCAGTGAAGATAAACATGTAGATTTCTTTTCTGCGTAAATTATTGGCTGCCGAAGGCATTAACCGTTTTGCACGTGAGTTTCTCCTGTACTGACGGACAGACCCTCCAGCGTGAGTTCTTTAATGCGTGCTGTAATTAAAAAAAAAAAAAATCTTACCATACACTTCACAGCAGATGCACTGAAGGACAGATTATATCACAGCTGGTGCACTGGATATCAGATTATATATTATCAAACATATGTGATGTTTAGATGTTTATAATGACTGCTTATGATAGATAAGATGCAATCGCGATCGCGCTTGCTGGCTATGCACACCACCATATTGTTTACATGCAATGCAACATGGGATTCGGAGTTCGTATTAGAAGCATATAAGGTTCTAAAAGCCCAGCCCTTCCACTTTTCCAGCACCGGAGGTGGTTAGAATGATTGATAGACGGAATGAGACTTATATCTCTGCAGAACAAAAATGGGCTTTTCCCAATCAGTGGGCGTTTTCAAACCATTGAGATTCCCTACTTTCATTGGTTAGTTTAGAAACGCCCATCCTGTTTGGAAATGCCCACTGATTTGTACACTGAGATTCCCTACTTTCATTGGATAGTTTAGAAACGCCCATCCCGGTTTGAAAACGCCCACAGATTTGACACCCATAACTGTTCTTCAGAGACCTATACTTGGACAGAATGGGAGAAGGCTCGAGTGGATTGACTAGTTTGTATATTCTTTGTTTGACGTCAGAAAACATGGCCGCATCGCTTAACTTTTATTTAGTGATTGTTTGTATGTTTGTAACATAAAAATAATGATATTGTGAAAAACTATTTGAGCATCTGCTTCATTATGACAGCCACTTCAGTCCCTCTTTTGCTGTTAAACAACTGCTTTTGTGCCACTTTTGCCGGTATACAGCAGCAGGCATATCATGTTAATAATTTAGCATATCGTTGGTCCTATGTAGTTTGTGGTAATATTAAAACATTTCAATGTTTGATTTTAAGGACATTTTTGTTTACATTTGTCCAATTAACAATTTTGGTAATGTGTTGTCTCCACTTCATTTCCAATGTAAAAAACTTTCCTGAAGCAAAATCAGTTTAGAACCATTGTTATACTTACATCAACTTTTTTTTTCTACATCAACCTTTAGCATGCACCCTGGGGACCTTCAAATCCAAACAGGGTGATGGTTCATGTATGCCGTGCCCTCCCAACAGCCGGGCCAGCTCTAGGGCGTCCAGTGTGTGCCCTTGTCAAAACGGCTACTACCGTGCTGACAGTGACTCGCCTGACAATGCCTGCACTAGTAAGTGATGTATCATCAGTGACACATGTTAAATTAGGACAGGAAGTATGTTATAGAACCACATTGTGCTAATTATATGGTGAAAAGATCTGTTTTGTGAATTTACCCCTTGGTGAACTTGACTGATAACACGGAAAAACACGTAGATAAAAAGGTCATCATCACCAGTGCTTGCGGGTTGTGTGCATCTAACACATAGAACACACGATTACAACTAGTTAGCTTCAGGGCTTTTGAATCTAGGTACATGGGTATAATTGGAACTATCATATGAATTCACACATGAATGTAATGTGTTGCACAAGCCCTTGATTGGAGAGTGTTTTTGAAATGGTGGTCTTTTGTTACAAATTTATGAGAAGTCTGAATATTTTTCATCATTTAAAAAAAAAGTAAATTGTGCTGGAGGTTAAAAGGAAATTTCTTTCTTTTTTTGTTTTTTACTTTTTAATAATTGTAACCAAAGCTTTCAATTCCTTAGGCAGTTGAGCTTTAAAACTTCAGCCTCTGGTTTTAATTAGTTTACATCATGATTCACTGATACAAGATTCATTGGTTTGAAATATGATCCTGACAAGTTAACACTTTGTACTTGCGTTCCCCAAGAGACATTTTTGAAACAAATATGCAAGAATAATGAGATAATTTACCAATGACAGCCTGAATTTTTTAAGCCTCCTGATTTCTTAATTAGTGTCAGATTACAGTGTAGGAATATATAAAACTGTGATGTTTAAGAAAGAAAGGGAGTCTAGTGGATTTATTATTCATGATCAAATATGCATTACAGTATACTGCAGGATAAATGCTTGAATACATGTCACTAGGAATAATATACGTTTTTTGCTGCAGGACATCCTATTTGTCCTATTAAATTTTTGGTAACACTTTACAATAAGCTTGTATTCAGTAATATTAGTTAACTAACAAAAATGTTTTAGCACTTATTAATCTTGCTTAATGTCAATTTCAACATATGTTAATACATTTTTAAAATGAAAAGTTGTATAAAGTTAACATTAGCTAATTCTTAATGAACTAACAATGAATAAATGTATTTTTATAAATGAACTTTGTTGGGCCTTATGTGCTCAGATAGGAGACAAAGGCAGGCCTACACACCATCATAAAGCCTGACTGAGGCCTATAGGAACACTCAAGCCTGATAACATGATAACAGCGCCAAAATCAAACAAAGATAGTCCAAACAGACACCTAGGTGTGAGATTCTGAAGGATCGAACTCTCAACTCCTATTGGATGAAACGCACGACAGAACGCACCCCTCAACCATGATGTCATCGAGAGTATAAAACTCCTTCTAAGCCTTGCTTCCAGCGACAGTATGCACCACGTCTAGTTGCAGCCCTGCTGCTCCCAGGTGTAGCCTCCTTGCCAAGGAAGTAACGTACGTACCTGAACTTTGGCCATACAATCTCCATCTCGCTGGACGAGCCGAGATTCTCCGTGTTCCACCGAGCACGCTAACGGATCCGAAGGAGACCGCCGAGCAATCCGCGTCCCACCCTTTTGCCTGCAGAAGTGAAGAAAGAAGATTCCGCCGAGAATCAGCCGCCGTACCACCCGGCGATAAAGCGAGGAAACGGCCTCCCATCATCACCCGAGATTCGAGGAACCGAGTCGGAGTCAAACAACGGACGAACACACATTCTACCCATGTCCTCACATGACTCAAGTAAGAAGTTTACGTCTGGGCAGAGATAGATTATTATAGGATGTTATTCTTGTGTATCAAGTTTATTGCTTGTACAGTTTACAGATCGCTGAGTCCACTCATTGCTGCTAATAATACCCAAGGTATTACTGTAACTCACTGTTACCACGAATGAGATTTGTTGTGTTGTCGTCCAACCATGTTGGGCTGTTTGTGCATTTCCGCCATCGCGGGTGAGACTGGCACGCTGAGTTTACCTAATAAAGAACCAATGACCGCAGTGGACGGATTACGAGCCGTTCACCTTGTCTCTGAATGATGAAAATAACGGTTGCCGTCGCTAAACCAGCTTCAGTGCGGTCACCCTGTTCTCTCTCTCTCGTACTATCCGCACACACACATGACCCCTCACAAACATACAGCACACACATTTGGTGAACAGATAACTTGGCAATAGAGCACAGCTTTGTCCCTAAGTTATCGTATCAGAGGAGACACGCGTTAAACAGGCAGACGCCATTAACCAGACTCTCCGCCCACATTCACGGCCACATTCTCTGGCCCGAAACCTCGCATGACGTACTCTCCACGAGAGCCATGCCCACCATTTTGTGCACTCCTTCTCTCCTTACACACACACTCACACACACACACACACACACACACACACACCTACCCTCCTCTCGTGTATTATAGGCTTATTGGTTACCATATATACTCATGTTACTGTTTAGTTTGTAGTTGGAAGTCGGAAGTTTATCGACTGCATTGTATTGATTATTAATTTATATTACTGCATCAAGAAACTTTGTTATACTTTAAAGAGAAGTGTTTTGGTATTGTTCTGCATGCACCTGTGCAAAGGACTGGCAGGGGTTGTCAGTGCTCGGATTCAAGCCTTCATTGTTTACCTTTTGAATGTCGATGTTCTCTGGACGTCGACTTCCCTAAGAGAACAGTCCTATATTGAGACTGCTTTACTGTCTGGTTATTAGTCCCTGATTCCAGGGTGGTGCCCCAGCAATATTAATCCTTATTAATATTCTATTGATTTTGATAATTTATAGTTATCTTTGATTGTTGTTGATTTGAAGGATTAATAAGCTAATGTTGATTCTAATCAATGTTCTATTGATTTTAATAATTAATAATTATCTTTGATGATTGTTGATTTGAAGGATTAATAAGCTAATGTTGATTATAATCAATATTCTGTTGATTTTAATAACTAATAATTATCTTTGATAATTATTAATTATTGCTAATAACCAAACCCACTCCTGAATGAAGCCCCAACAACATTAACCAAGATTTATAAATGCTGCAAAGATATATTTTTCATTGTTAGTTTATGATACCAAATGCATTTACTAATGTTAATAAATGTGGTCTTATTGTAAAGCATTACCAAATTATTTTATTTGGATTGTTGATGCTGATGTGTCCATGGATTTTTTATCAACATTATGAAAGTATAAGAGAAAGTATATAATTGAAGTCCTGTAACTGCTCACCATTTCTTTTGAGCTTTTTAAAATTTTTAAACCTTTTTTACCTTCACAAGTTCATTTTAAATGGGCATATGGTGTGACAAATAAATTTTTTAAGAGATAATTACAGTATTCCATTTAGTCACTCAAATAATATGAGATAATAAATGCTGCATGCATAATAACTATAAAGGAATTAGCTAAATTCTACTTCAAACAGTTTT
The DNA here is from genome assembly GCF_019703515.2 of Myxocyprinus asiaticus. Taxonomy (NCBI): domain Eukaryota; kingdom Metazoa; phylum Chordata; class Actinopteri; order Cypriniformes; family Catostomidae; genus Myxocyprinus; species Myxocyprinus asiaticus. Next base: position 15,409,769 of record NC_059349.1, on the reverse strand, counting down.
GATGGAGTATATCATGTCATACCACAGGATATTCCAACTTTCCAAAAGTATTTCATGTTAACTACCCATATGCTATTCAGTTTGTCCATAAGTAACACTTTACCATTGTCCTCTTAGCTGTTCCCTCAGCTCCTTTAAACGTGATCTCCAGCGTGAACGAGACTTCAGTGTCACTTGAGTGGTCCGAGCCACGGGATCTGGGCGGGCGAGGTGACGTGGTGTATAATGTGGTGTGTAAAAAGTGCATGCATGATGGTGGGTCCTGCGCCCGATGTGACGATAACGTGGAGGTGTTGCCAAGGCGACTAGGTCTGGCTGAGATGCAGGCGGCGGTGAGGAATCTACAGGCACACACGCATTACAGCTTTGAGATCCAGGCTGTCAATGGAGTTTCCTCCAAGAATCCATCCACGCCACACTACACCACAGTCAATATCACCACCAATCAAGCAGGTGAGAGATTAGTTGTGTTTGATAGGGCAAGCATCACTATTACTATTGCTCATATATAGGATTAGGAATGAACAAACTCCTATCCCTACATTTTAAACTTATATGCATAACTCGTTTGTGCTACAAACATGAATACTACCTCAAATCATATGGCTTGTTGAGGAGAGGTGCGCTATTACTTTTCTAAGCAATCCAATAATGATTTTGCCTGGCAGACGATAAAATAGGTGGAAAAATCCCATAGACTTACATTGAAGGAGGGACTCCAGCCATATCTAGAGACCAAAATATCATAGAGACTCGGAGGTGGCTCTTTTGACTTGGGTCAGTAAGCTACCACCTAGAAACCACCCAGAACAGCCTAGCAACACCCTAGTAACTGCATAGCAATGTGCTAAGAGCCACTCAGAACAAATCAGCAACCACATAGCAATGCCCTGGCAACCACAGCATAGTGGCAGTAAGTTTTGCATGGGCAAGCATCAATAAATTTTCTTTATTTCTGGCTATACCTCTTTAATAGCATGATCATCTTGTTTGTTGATCATTCAATCATTGATATTTGCATATACAGTATCTCTGCATAACATGCCAACTTTTCTGGACCCCACAGAAATGTCCATATGATTTTTGGTCTCTTGATTTCTGTTTGCACCCTCACATGATACTGAACCCTAAAGACCCCATGAAATCAAAATGGGAGTTTTGTGGTTTTCAGTCCATGGATATTAGCTAGCATACTTCTAAAAGTTAACAAAATGTACTTTTACCAGATATATACACATTTAAAATGAACATTCTCTTCCTGGACAACAGAAGAATAATATTGATTGACTCATCTCACACTCAGGGGCCTGTCCAACCAGTTGCTCCTTAGAATAAGAATGTCCCTCCCCCTAATAACCTAACCTGTCACAGATTAAAATAAGCAATTAGCCAATCATGGTTTATGACTTTGTGATGTAAACTAAAGGCTATTGGCTATTTTTGTATGGCCCGCCCAAACATCCTGTTTCAACAGGTAATATTTTAGCACAGGAAATGAAACTGTCCTCGTCAAGCCATTTAATGGGATCTTTAAAAAATCTAACCTTATTATAATAAGGTTAATAATGTTTTCTCTGTCTATCTCTTTAAAACTTCCAGCCCCGTCTGCAGTCCCCACCGTACACTTAATGCGGGCCACAGCTGGCACTCTCAGCCTCTCCTGGCTGCCCCCAGAACGGCCCAACGGCGTGATCCTGGATTATGAGATCAAGTACCAGGAGAGGGTGAGGAACTGCTGTGCATCTAATTCAACACTGACAGAAGAACTCTTGAGCCCGAGCAAGATGACATTACACCAGGCACCCAGCATGGTTTTAACTGGCTTGAGCTCAAAGTAGCCCTGATTCTACTTAAAGTGGAAGACAATGGCAGAACAGATGGCTTCTGGTCAAAACCCAATGGCTAATGCTAAAAAGAGTTGGGCTTAATTCGCCTATAGGATTTACTTACGGCCATGTGTTGGATTAACGTGTTTTATTCCAGGCTTGTCTTTTTTACATGCCTTTGATCCATTAATTGCAGTGAAAACTGTAAACTAAAGACTCACTTCAAGCATTGCATAAGCATTGGAAGTGTCTTGGGAATTAAGTGTGTACGTGCTTGTTTTTCCTTAGGGAGAGTCGTTCTCTCACACTGTCACTGCCCAACACACTTCTGCCAAGGTGGAGGGTTTAAAGGCTGGCACAGTATATGTGATGCAAATTCGTGCGCGAACGGTAGCTGGTTATGGGCGCTACAGCAGCCCGGTGGACTTCAGTACAAGTCTCTATGGTAAAGACATACACATTATGTTCCTTTTATATCTGTTACAAAGATACTTCGTGGCCAAGCACATTTTTATAGGGCAAAATTTTATATATACAGTATACCTAACTAACAGATCTAAAAGGAATGCTCTGGGTTCATTGCTGTAACAAAACAACAGGCTTCACATTTCTGCTTTTTAAACCCTTAAAGCGCATGATCTCATTTACTTCCATTGTAAGAGCCTTACTGTAACCGTAATTTTTGAGGGATGTGTCGACTTTATTTTCTGTGGTAATGGACATCACACCTCAAATGTTGTCGCTAGAGCTTAACTTGCATTGATTCTGGAACATCCCTCTATATGTGCTTTGTATATTTTTTTCTTATTGTTATGCTGTTGTTTGCAATTAATGTGTTTTGTGTGACAGATGATCCAGAGCGGTCAGTACAGGATCTGCTGCCTCTCATTGTGGGTTCAGCCTCAGCTGGATTTGTGGTCATCCTCGCCATGGTGGTAATCGCTGTCGTCTGCCTCAGGTAAATATGATCGATGAACATAGTATCCGTACATGGACAAAACACTGTTCGCAACTCATATGTTACCCATTTTTGCAATGTAACATATTTTAAGAGAAACAGAATATTCAACAAAAAATGTAGGGCGAGACTTGATTTTATTAATCAGGAACTGATTGAAAAGTGGGCATTACATACCAGAATCGAGCCAGGCGGTTGGAAGGGAGTGGTTAAAAAAGACTGAGATTTGTAATTTCAGCTGAAAAAGAATATATTATTGGCAGATAATCCTAAATCCAAATATTGTGTTGCGCCGATTGTGGTCATTTATTTCTCTTTTAAGTCTCATCAGCGTACATCTTTGATATATATTCACATTTCTGTCAGCAGTTAAGGGTTTAAATCACAAAAAGTAAAATATTGGTTATCAGTACTGGCGGACATTGAGCTGTGAATTATAGGTTATCAGTATCAGCCAAGAAATTCCATATTGGTGCATGCTAATAACAGAATAACATACATTAAGAAACTAAATAGGATACATGCATGAGAGTGGGTGGGACAATTTGTTTGTCGACCAGTGGAACACTGTCGGAATGTTCGGGAAACGTGTTTAAAAATTCTGTTTGGTGCAGTTCTATTTGGTGCTGCTGGGCTATGTCAGAGACTATTTAGCATAGACGGGCCACTTCTATTAAAATGATTGGGAGAAATTGGAATGGTCAATGGATGTTGAAAGGATGTCCCGCCTTACAGGTAAAAGAGCAGATCACCTTTTTGATACAGACATCGCCTGTCAATCAACTTGAGAACGTGCAAGCGCATTAGCTTTACAAGCCGGGAAGATTGCATTTTTAGCGCAATCTGAAATACAGAATCACAATTTATGATTCCAGTGTTGTCAGATTTTGCTGCTGATTTGAAATATGTTCTTTGATCATAATTTTGACCAACCGTTTTGTAGATTTCGGTTTTTCTCCATTCAAGCATACAGGAGCTGCTCTTGTATGCCGCTTGTTTACATAGAAAAATAGCTGCCCGAGAGTGTTCCAAAGATGGCTACCGAGTGGACTGACTTGCTAGAAAGACTTTGGCTACGACCACACTATTACATTTTCAGTTAGCATGTAGGAGTTCTCAAACGAAAACGGATTAGTATGGATATAGCCCTAGTGCTGTAGAAATTAAACACTGCACCTTTAACATTAGAATAGCAAATAGCAATTTGTATTGTTTGTCATTTCAACACTTAAGTACTTAAGTTTGTCATTTTAACGCTTAATTGTCAGTCAAGCTCAATGGGACAACAACAAAATTAGATCAAATAGGACTCGCAAAAAAGACTTCAAAATCTGGATATTTATGAGAGTGTCACAAGATGCTCATTTGAGGCCAGTTCGCCCTCACATCAGAGTCGAGACTGGGACATTGCCAATCACTCCAGAGACGGCAGACTGCCACTGTGTCTATTTGACACATTCTTCTTGACTGTGACTGCCTTGTTGTGCCAAGCATCCCCTCCCCTCTGCTTCAGCCTCTTTCTTCTCTTTCATTCATGCTCACTACGCTAGTATACTAATGTGATCATTGTGTGTGTGCTGACGCTTCATTCTTTTCCCTCTGACATTTAAATTGGAGATGAGATGCTAATTAGCAGCAGGCGTCATTGTTAGCACAGGTCATGAGACAAAAGGAATCCATAGAAGGTGAATTCCAATAGGCCCCTTTGGCCCCTGTTTCCTTTCAAACGCACTACTTATGCAGAGTTAGCGAAACAAAGAGACATTAATGAGAAGGCTGGGATTTAAATACACCGTTTACTGTCTCCAGATACATGATACTAGCATGAAGCGAGCGCTGATTAGCATGTATGTTCTGTGGCTGGTTAGTTGTTCTCTTCTTAATGATTCAGCTGTGATTTGGTGTTTTTTGACTGACAGTTATAATGGAGTGTTTCTGGTTAGAGATGACGACAAGACATACTTGACACTTGATCGTTCATGCTTGTTGTGGTGACTGACCCTTTAAATCCTGTATGTATCATATTTCACTTAGGAGGCACTTTCCATGAAGTACACTGTGGTGTCTTGTGACGTTTTAAAGCAGTATAGGCAAAGATGAAATTAACCCAGCATGAAAAGTAGAACCTATTTTGATAAAAAAAATTTATACATTTTATATATTTTTCTTAATTTTTTTTTTCTCACATTTTTTGTTCAAAAATCACAAAAACTGAATGTAGACACCCAAAGTTTGGTAACAAGTTTGCAAAAATTGCAAACCTCGTATAAATAAATAAATAAATAAATAAATAAATAGAAAATTAAGCATCTTATGTAATATTAAGTTTGATCTCAAGTTGGTGATCAACAAGGTTAAGCGCCTGCTGTCACTGATCATTTATTGAGAAATATTTATAATTTTTGAGAGTTTTAGGCAGGGGCGGGGTTACAATTTCCAAAGCCCCAAGCAATTATCCAGTCGGGGTCCACCTTTCGGCATACAACTGGGGGAAATTACATAAAAGTGATTTTATATCATAATTTTAAAATAATTTCTAACAGCCATTGTAGCCAAGTACATTCAAAATGTTTATGAAATAAGAATGTAGATAAAGATAATGAACCCATGTTTTCTACAGTTTTTCCTCTAAATGAACACAAGGAAGAATGGTATTTAATTTATAATATAATAAATATAATTTATATGCACCAATACAGTAATAAAAAAGCAATATTTACCTACAAATGTTTTAGAAAATATTTTCTGTAAATTAATAGGGTGTGCAAAAACTACAACTTCACTCACTTATATTTTGGAACCTCAGATGAATATTATTCATTCATGTTCAGTCAAGTTTTTATTATAATATGATACTGAATTATTATAATTTAAGGATTTTTTTTTATACTATAGTAATATAGTTTTGTCGAATTTACTTCACCTTCACCTGGAACTTTTATTTTGATGGAATGTTGATAGTGCACTGCAGTGTCAAACTGTATTTGACAGTTTACAATCTTCCTCATTACAAACCCTGTCACCTCCTACATTTCTGTGATACTGTGTTGCATTTTTCGTTTTGTATAATAACTTTAAGTGGGTTCAAATGTTTGGAATTGCTTTGTGAACCTGCAGCACTTTCCCTTCACAATGCATGTAAATCGCTCCTAGACTGCTGAAAACAACGCGTCTCCTGTCACCCCTTAAGCGTTTTGCTCAGCTTTTCCTCCGGGGCCCCCCCAGACATCCGGGGCCCCACACAATTGTGTGGTTTGCGTGGTGGTTAACACTGCTACTGGTTTTAGGCCCTATTTTATACCTTATTTATGAAAAGTGCCATGTACCATACTTCAATGAGCAGTAAATGCTGAAAAATTGCTCTTAGGGTGTGATGTTAGGCATTTTGGGAGTGAATCATACATTCTAGATTTATATGAAAAAAAGTTTTGTGCAATTTGAAGGACATAATTGATGATTGAAGCATATGAAATTCCTCAACCACTCAAATGTTCTATATTCTCTTACACAAGCTTTTTGCCTGCACTCAGTGTAAATCCAGTCTTAAGCCAGACTCTCAATATGAGTATTATCTGGTTACAGACGGCAGCACAGTGGCTCAGAGCTGGAGTATACTGAGAAACTGCAGCAGTATGGTGAGTGTAACTGCATTATATTTTAAAAAATACATAAAGCCATCATCAGAACAGCAGGAATGATATTTCTCTCTTTATAAACCGAATGTTGCAATGATAGCTATTACATTGATTGTGCTTTTTTTTTATTATTATTATTCAAATTTAATTATAAAGCTAAGGATAGTAGTACAGGTGTTGAATCGTGTGGGTGATTCTGAATCCAGATGGGGTTATTTCACAATCCCATTAAAGGCAAATAAGCCCATAAAATAATTAGCAACAATTAAATTATTCAAATAAAATGATACATTTTTAACCATATACATTTTCTCTACATTGAAAACCATATACATTTCTTTTCATTTTAAGTGTCTCCAGGTGTAAAAGTTTACATCGACCCTTTTACATATGAAGACCCGAATGAGGCGGTTCATGAGTTTGCCCGAGAGATTGACATCTCATGTGTGAAGATAGAGGAAGTTATTGGAGCAGGTAAATCATGTGATTCAATATTAAGATCGTTGAGTACAGATCATTGAACTTTATGAACAATGTACTAAAACCCGTAACACTTTACCATAAAGTTGTATTCATTAACATTAGTTAACTACATTAGTTAACATGAACTAGCAATGAACAATACTTTTACAGCATTTATTAATCTTGGTTGATGTTAATTTCAACACATTCAACATTCAACACACATTAGCAATGCATTATGAACTAACCTGAACTTATAATAAACAATTAACGAAGATGACTAAATGCTCTTATAATATATTATTAATTGTTAGTTCATGATATCTAATGCATTTACTAATGTTAACAAATACAGCCTTATTGTAATGTGTTACCCTAAAACGTTATATCTAATTTCACAAATCTATAACACATGAGGGAATCTTTGGAATTGGATAATTGTGTTTCCCAGCCTCCTTTCAAGGAAACATTTTAAGATATGTATAATCATAGCATTTATATAAATAGCAAAACAATGTGTTTATTATAAACTACACTCATGGGAGAAGTTCTTCCTATAACTAACCATATGCATGCTGCTTGCTGCCTTTACCTATGTTTCTTTTATTCTTTTATCCCTGTGCTTGGTCACTCCCTTATTTCACGATCTCTATCAATTCTCTCCACCTCTTTTTAAACATTAACATCCTCTTCATCAGAGTCAAGACCCCAAACTCCCAAAGCCCTTAAATTTCTCTCTCCTCCCTCTCCACAGTCCGCCCCTAAACTCCTCTCTCGTCCTCTCTCTCCATCCGTACCCTGTCTTTTCAAACTATAAATGGTTACCATCCATTCTTAAGCACTTTCCTTATTCCTTTGTGGGACATCTCTTCTCCCCTCAAATGATTTGTTTTATCCTAAACTTAAACCAATAATCCTCCCTCTACCTCACTCTCCTTCCTCACCCCCCACTTCCTCTCCCCGTATTCCTCTCTGTTATGTTCATTCAGGAGAGTTTGGGGAGGTGTGTCGAGGGAGACTGAAGCAGCCTGGCAGAAAGGAGGTAACAGTGGCAATTAAGACGCTGAAGGCGGGCTACACAGAGCGCCAAAGGCGGGACTTCCTGAGCGAAGCCAGTATCATGGGCCAGTTTGACCATCCCAATGTGATTCACTTGGAGGGAGTTCTGACCAGGAGTTGCCCGGTCCTTATTGTCACAGAGTTTATGGAGAATGGAGCGCTGGACTCCTTCCTCAGAGTAAGATTGAGATCATCTTTGATAACAATACAGATTTATTGCATTGTGCAAAAAATTCACGACTGAACAACAAAAACTGTTTTCACTGGCTTCACCGCAAGATTATTATTATTATTTTTTTTATAAATAAATAAATACATTTAGGAACACATTTTTATGTGTTTCAGAAAAATGTATATCGTTTTTTTATTTACCTAAAAAAAATACAACAAATAATTTATTAGGTGTTTAATTTGCAATTACAACTGAAAATCAGACAGCTGGAATACAACTCCATGATCGTTATTATTAATTAATAATTTGCTGTCATACGGAGCAAGGCATGATTTGTTTATAATTTTTGTTAATAATTTGCTTATAATTTAATCATCCCATTCTAACTAATGCTTCCAAAATTAATAAAGTTCATTATCACAATAAATTAATTAATTAATATAAATGAGTAAATAAAATTAGTGACACATTTTTATGTGTTCCTGAAAAATCTATCTATTGTTTTCATCAGCGTTTTCTTTACAATAAAAGAATACAAAAAATAGTTAATTAGTTGTTTATTTTGCAGTAACAGCTGGAAATTTAGCGCCATTATAACTATTAAAGGAATAGTTCACACAAAAATGAAAATTTTCTCATCATTTACTCACCATCATGCAATCCCAGATGTGTATGACTTTCTGTCTTCTGAACACAAACAAAGATTTTTAAAAGAATATTTCAGCTCTGTAGATCCATACAATGCAAATGAATGGTGACCAGAAATTTGAAGGTCCAAAAAGTACATAAAGGGAGCATAAAAGTAATCCAAAAGACTCCACTGGCTAGATCTATATCTTCGGAAGTGATATGATAGGTGTGGATGAGAAAAAGATCAATATTTAAAGGAATAGTTCACCCAAAAATGAAAATTCTCTCATTATTCACTTACCCTGATGCCATCAGATGTGTATGACTGTCTATCTTCAGCAGAACACAAATGAAGATTTTTAGAAGAAGATAGAGCTCTGTCAGGTCCTTATAATAAAAGTACACAGGTGACAGCACTTTGATGGTCCAAAAGTCACATTTAGGCAGCATAAAAATAATCCACACGACTCCAGTTGATCAGTGAATGTCTTCTGAAGCAAATCGATATGTTTGTGTAAAAAATAACTCAATACTTAAAATGTTATTAACTTTTAAAATGTGCTTCCTGCCAGCAGCTGACACGAAGTGTAACGTATCAATCTCCACTTTCACATTCCTCTTCTTTTGTTTTTGGCGATTCGCATTCTTCATGCATATCGCTACGTACTGGGCAGGGAGGAGAATATAAAGTAAAAAAGGACTTAAAAATGGACCTTTTTCTCACCCACACCTATCATATCACTTCTGAAGATATAGATTTTACCACTGGTGTCTTATGGATTATTTTATGCTGCCTTTATGTGCTTTTTGGAGCTTCAAAATTTTGGTACACATTCACTTGCATTGTGTGGACCTACAGAGCTGAGATATTTTTCTAAAAATCTTAGTTTGTGTTCAGCAGAAGAAAGAAAGTCATACACATCTGGGATGGCAAACTTTTTATTTTGGGGTGAACTATCCCTTTAATTCACAATTTTGCTGCCATACTGTGCAAAACATGATTTGTTTATATTTTTTGTTAATCATTTGTTTATAATTTAATCAACCCATTCTAACTGATACTTACAAAATTATCAAAAGCCATTTTCACAATTATTTTATCAATAACAATAAGTCTCAGAGTCAAGACCCAAAACTCCCAAAGCTCTTAAATTTCTCTCTCCTCCTTCTCCACAATCCGGCCCACTCCATGATCCGTCATGATTAGTCTTATCCATCAACTGGCCTAAAACTCTCTCACATTGGCCATTCTTATTGTTGAGCCCTGTTGTGTATGCAAAAACCTGTCTAAATGTTTAACAAAATTCAGTTTCCCTTGCTTTGAATAAATCTGTGGCAAGCCTCTAGGAAGAACTCTCAAACTGCCGGGGGAACTTGATAACCCGTCGGCAGCAAACAGTTATTCATGGTTTAGAGAGGACCTTGCTTCACCTTCAACTCGTGTCAGCATGTGGCTTTTCTAAAACATTAAAATGCCAGGATATCCTCAGAAAATACTTTTGAGATCTTGTGTAATCCCTCGGCTGAGCTTCTGTGGTGCAACTCAGTAAACAGTGTGCACCACAGAACCTTGACCAATCTATGCACTAGGAGATAATCGAATGCATAATACTGAGACTTTAGACATCCAGAGGTGGTGAGGTCTCGCTCTCTGACCATCATACAGATTAATCAAACTAGAGCACACCCCCTACCTCCTCTTCTTCCTACGACATGGCTTGTAATAATACAAATTTCACTCAGGGACACAAGCACACTCATTTCCACACATAAACACTTCTAAAAATATCTATAAGCACAGTCTTTGGAATGAATCATCTTTAAACCTTAAAAAACAACAAAAACAGCATCAACATCAAAATCTTGTACCAGAATGGTTATCATCATTGGATACGTACCAAGAGAGAACGGCTACTGATGTGTTGATGTTCCTATTTGCTTAGAGGCTTAACCATAAATCGCATGCTATTTGTGAGCGCTAGACTTGTGAATTTCCCCTCAGAGGATTCTTGAGCACCAGTACTTGGGCCAGAGTGTGCAGCCCTAGTGCTGTTACTAATGCTTGTACTTTAGTTCCTTTATTCAGAGTATGAAAAAGAAAACACGTGGCTTTGATGTTACATGTGAAGTATGTATTTGAATTATGCTTTCAAGTACAGTGCTATTGCAAAAGGAAATTCTTACATGGAGATTAGCTTTTGTGGAGTTGTGTGGAGACACTTCTTCATAGCTTTGGCATCCTGAAGAAGATTACAGACTGCTGAAAGTAGAATTAGTCAAACTCTGTCAAAGTCAGGCTGATTAGAATGAGTAGAGTGGGAGTGGTGTCGTGTTTACATCTGTTAATGTCACTCTCATTTCTATTGTACTGTTCCCGCTCAGTTGAATGATGGCAGGTTCACCGTCACACAGCTGGTGGGCATGTTGAGGGGGATCGCAGCCGGCATGAAGTATCTGTCCGACATGAACTATGTCCATCGCGACCTGGCTGCTCGTAATGTGCTCGTCAACAGCAATCTGGTATGCAAAGTATCTGATTTTGGCCTCTCTCGCTTTTTAGACGATAACTCATCGGACCCCACCTACACAAGCTCACTGGTGAGTTCTGATATGGTCTACCATGTTTTCTAATTGTGCTAGGATGAATGTTGCTGTTTTATGGCACACATTGTGAATTATTTGTAATTTGTTGGACATTAATGCCTGAAAGGTGATATATGTAATTTTTTATATGTTAAAATCAGTAGCGGCACATGACCACAGATATAGAGGGGGTAGATTCTTGCTCTGAGTGCTATAGGTTGAAATGTACACTGCCTGGCCAAAAATACACTGCCTGGCTTTTAAATACAATACAGAATTTGAACACATTTAGAGGTTAACAAATTACATTATTGGCAGTTTATAGTATGGATCTATGTTTTAAAATGGATGAATAATATGGACACATGTCCGTATAGACGAGCCTCAGTTGGTTAAAATAGTTCTATCCTATTCCAGTTTAATATCAGAGAAAAAATTTAAAAGTAAGCCATTTGTACATAGAGTACCCCAAAAAGTGTAAACACTGACCACGTTTACATGCACTTAAGAAAACTGTTTATTCCAGGGTTTTTGCAGAAAGTGGTGCTCTTAAACGTCATGTAAACGAGAACGCAGCTTTCTTTACACCGTTTAAAGGATTAAGAGAAAGCGGTTAAACACACCTAGGTTTCTCCCAGAGAACACAGCTTATGTGTCTTACAGGTTTTTGAAGAGTGTGCATGTGCGTGAACAGACCGAATAACAAATGTCATTGGATGGAGCCTAACAACAAGTCAACACGAGTACATTGGGAAAAGCTCCTACACTACAAACTATACCCATTTATAAACACCACTGTAAAATATTGACGGTCCCTCACATTTGTGTATATACATTGGGGGAGTCCCAGAGTTTTACGTAAGAGGGAAACCCCACTATTGCAGCGCAATTCCACTGCTGGTTGCAACAGAAAGTTAAGGAAAAAAACACAGCAACAACTCTGGAATATCTGGAAATAAAGCGAAACAACAGAGAATAAAATAGTGAAGTCTTCCTCTGATACCATGTTTGTTATTTACACAAGCATCAAGGGGAAATTGCATTGCTGTGGAGAAAGCTGTTTACTGACCGAGTCACATGTATACAGGAGTAAAGAGTATGCCACTTTTACAGTGCGTGTAAACGGGAATGCTGCTTTCTCTCAATAAGCTTCTTTCTTGCAATAAGCCGCTTTCTGGTGTCCATGTAAATGAAGTCATGGTGGCTCTGTGACACTTTCAACATTGCTGTTTGTTTGAGCATCTGTGTTGTTTGAAAAAACATGTTGCAATTCCGTTTGGTGACACAAGTGGCACAAACGTGCCACACTTCATCTAAATATAAAGAAATTGTTTATTTTAACTGGTTCATTTACATGAACGGTCAGAAAGAACTGATTCTCTTAAATTATCTAGTTTTCCCAGCATTACATACAAGAGAGAGAGGACGGTTTAGATGAGTGTGTTTGATTTCTCCTTCGACTTCATTACTGCGTTCAGAATAATGTGGCTAATGTAGCATTTTGTGATGCTACACTGCTACTCGCTGGAAAATGTACAATATTGTGAAAATAGCTGAGCTACTGTCTCACCACTGAAAAATTTAGTTAAGTTAGTAGTGTCGCTTCTTATTGTTAACTACCCCCATTCACTGTAAGTAGCAAATCATGGTTCATGACTGTGACAGAAACTAAAGCTAGAATTAGAAGATTGAATATTTAAAGATTTGAAAAAGAATTTAATAATTAAAGAATAAAGAAAAAAGAAACTTCCTGTTATAATAGGAAATTCATCAACAGAACCAAAAAGACCATGGGATCTTTAAGAGTCACCATAAGAGAAGAGAACAGTTTATCTAAGTCCAGGCAGCAGATAGAAATTTAGTGTTATCTCATTACATTTACAGTGTGCATTAAGAATTGATAAGTGCAGCCTTTCTTATCGGAATTGAGAAGTACAGATGGCATGCTTGATATGTGGAAAAAGCCTGTCTCTTTCTCTGTCTGTGTGAAACATATGGATGTAGTCAGTACGTGATGGCTTATTCAGTGTGTCCGACATGATAGGGCTACGGGACAGGGAATTAAATGACTAGTATCCCATATAATTCCTTTCATTTTATTCAACTTCTCAAGATTTTAGGATTGGCTCAGTTTATGCAGCTTTATCTACATTGCCTATCTTGTTTCTTTTTTTGTTGTTGTTGTTTTTGTTTTTTTGTTTGTTTTGTTTTTTGCTTAAATGATATACTGTAGTTCACACAAATTAGCATTTTTGGGTGAACTGTTCCTTTTAAAAAATTAGGTTCATGCTAGTACTAGAATCGATACTCGTGAAAGTGAAGATTTAGTGCTAGCTAGCTCGTTTTGATGTACTTTCCTTGGATTAATGTATCGATCACCCTGTTCTTGTTGTCAGAATCAGAGATAAATCAAACCGGCGGCTTTAAAGTCAGATTTCTGCCATTTTATTTTTTACAGTTTTTTCATCATGCTTTAATGAAGCCAGCGAGCAGACCCTGTGGGGAGAATCTGTGAGTTAGTGGCTGAGTCTTCGCTCTAATTAGGCTGCTGAATACTCAAGCCCTGTCGGTGATTTAAAGTTGGTGTTTGAGTTTAATGGCTTCTCTCTTTATGTGTGTGTGTTTTTGTGTAGGGGGGAAAGATCCCAATCCGATGGACTGCCCCAGAGGCTATCGCCTTCAGAAAATTCACCTCTGCCAGTGATGTGTGGAGCTACGGCATTGTGATGTGGGAGGTTATGTCCTTTGGAGAGCGTCCATATTGGGACATGAGCAATCAAGATGTATGTCAGCCTTAGCTTTACATCACTTTATGTGTAAATCTCACAAAAACATGTTGAGGTCACATTTCACCCTAAAATAAAAATGTTCATGACAAATTTCTCATTACTGTATTGCCTCTGGATGTTTAATATTAATGATTAATGATGTTTAATAACTCCCATTATTCACAATCATGATTCTCATTACTGTAATGAACAGTAAAAGATACTCTAATAGAATTATTTTTTATTATTGTTACAGTATAATTTTTTATAATAATATTATTTAAATTAGCGTATGTTAAAGACAATACAACCAATACTAATGTGATTTATAATTACTTCACAACTTAAATAATATATCATTGTTTTTTGGCATTATGGTAATAAGAAATATTTCTTTTTGCATTACAGAAATGAGAATGAGATTTTTGTATGCATTATGGTAATAAGAATGTGATTTCTTTTTGCAGTACAGTAATGAAAATGAATTTTTTTGTTTTTTGTTTTTTTTTGTTTTTTGCATTATGGTAATGAGAATGAGATTTTTTTTTATTTTTTTTTGCATTAGGGTAATAAGAATGATCTTTTTTTTTTGCGTTATGGTAATGAAAATTCGATATTTTTTTTCTTGCATTAAGGTAATGCAAATGTGATTTTTTTTTTTTGTTTTGTTTTGTTTTTTGCATTAAGGTAATGAGAATTAGATATTCTTTTTTTGCATTAAGGTAGTAAGAATGAGATATGTTTGCATTACAGTAATAAGAATGAAATTTATTTTTGCAATACAGTAGTGAGAATGAGATTTGTTTATGCATTACGGTAATATGATTGAGATTTATATTTGCATTACAGTAGTGAGAATTCGATTTTTTTTATGCATTACGGTAATATTAATAAGATTTATTTTTGCATTACAGTAATGAGAATCAGATATTTTTGCATTATGATAATAAGAATGAAATTATTTTTTGCATTACAGATGTGAGAATGAGATTTTTTATGCATTAAGGTAATAAGAGTAAGATTTTTTTGCATTAAGGTAATAAGAATGAGACAATTTTGCATATTCGGTAATGAGGATACGATATTTTTAAGGTAATGAGAATGAGATTTTTTTTTGCATAGCGGTAATGAGAATGAGTTATTTTTTTCATTACGGTAATAAGAATGAAATTCATTTTTGCATTACAGTAGTGAGAATTAGATTTTTTATTCATTACGGTAATATAAATGAGATTTATTTTTGCATTACAGTAATGAGAATGAGATATTTGTGCATTACAGTAATATTACTAAGATTTATTTTTGAATTACAGTAATGAGAATGAGATATTTTTGCATTACAGTAATATTACTAAGATTTATTTTTGAATTACAGTAATGAGAATGAGATATTTTTTTGCATTATTGTAAAAGAATGAGAGATTTTTTGCATTACGGTAATATTAATAAGATTTGTTTTTTGCATTACGGTAATAAGAATGAGATATTTTTCTGCATTATGGTAATAAGAATGAGATATTTTTGCATTACGGTAATAAGAATGAGATTTTTTTTGCATTATGGTAATAAGAATGAGATTAATTTTTGCATTATGGTAATGATAATGAGATATTTTTTGCATTACAGTAATGAAAATGTAATCTTTTTTGCAGTATGGTAATAAGAGTGAGATTTATTTTTGCATTATGGCAATGAGAATGAGATTTTTTATGCATTATGATAATAATAATGAGATTTCTCTTTGCATTACGGCAATCATAATGAGACTTGGGTGGAAATGTGCTCAGTTGTCATTGAAATGATCACAAAATGCAAAAAAAAATATCTGAATTTTTCTTGACATATTTCTTGACAAGTTTTGTGAGATTGACCCTTTCATACCTAATATTATTATGTTAAAATACCACTTTATTATCTCATTGTTCAGTTTTAAAATAGCGTATTATGTGGTTATTACATCTACTCTATATAGCTACTGTAATTATATCTATAACACATGCCGCAAGCACAATTCTATGTCTTACTCTGAGATGCTTTTATAAACCACTTATTTCAACCCTGTTAGCCTGTATTATAATTTAAGTATTGTAACATATACTGAATATATTTCTAAATGCATTACGGTTGTATACTGTACACCTAATAAAATTCTATACACTATCAAGTTAGTCCTAATGCAGAAGGACAGTGTAATTGCTGTGTGTGTTGTTTCTGTAGGTGATGAACGCAGTGGAGCAAGACTACAGACTGCCTCCACCCATGGACTGCCCTGCAGTGCTGCACCAGCTCATGTTGGAGTGCTGGGTGAAGGAGCGGAACATGCGGCCGCGCTTCGGACAGATCGTCAGCACACTTGACAAGCTCCTGCGTAATGCCGCCAGCCTGAAAGTGCTTACCAGCACACACTCAGGGTGAGCAGAAAACAGACAAATAAGACACGGGTCAATGATAGGTTTGAGTTGTAGGAAATGATGGATCTTTCCAGTGAAATATAGTTTGTGGAATCACAAGTGGCAGAGCATGCAGCAAAACACCCAATCATGACTGCCATTTCCACTGCTTAGCACAGAACTGTGTCACATTTACAGTAATTATTGACAGCATGCTGAGCCAAACTCTACCTTAAAGTTAGTTTTATAAAGTGCAATGTTTTAAATGTAGTTCCTATAGTAAAAATATTACAATAGAACTGTAACTACCTAGAGAATTTGTATTTTATTTAATTGGTAACGCTTTACAATAAGGGTCCATTCGTGAACATTAGTTAATGCATTAGGTATCATGAACAAACAATTAACAATATATTGTTTACAGCATTTATTAATCTTTGTTAATGTTAGTTAATAAAATACAATTGTTCATTGTTAGTTCATGTAAGTTCACAGTGCATTAACTAATGTTAACAAACACAACTTTTGGTTTTAAACTCAAAAAATTGAAATCAACATTAACTAAGATTATTAAATGCCGTAAAAGTATTCTTCATTGTTAGTACATGTTAGCTAATGTTTTTAACTAATGTTACCAAATGGAACCTTCTTGTAAAGTGTTACCATTTGATTTTATGAACTTGGTACACATAGCGGAGCAGAACCAATAGACACAAAGTCATTTTTGACATACAGTAAGAGTCCATAGCTATAAAATGTGGATATCTGGAAATATTTGGAAATATTTAAATTGTGATATACTTGGCTCAAAAATATATTTAACTGGCTAGAAATTGCTCTTTTAGGGTGCAATCTCTGTTAAGTTATTTATAAAAATCTCTATCCAGCATTTACAAATGAATGGAAAAATAAAGTAAATTCGCTGCACAAAAGTTTTGGGAACCCTGTGGATAGCACAGCTCTAATAATTTGTTCTTGGAAGAATTTAAGAAGAAATGTTTGAAATCATAATGAAATCTTAGATTTTCCATTGATACTGGCAAATTTGAGTGGAGTTTGTGACATTATCTGGGTTTTTTGGGTCATCGCATAAAAAATGTTGGATAGAAACACCAAGATGTGAATGAAATGTGCATAAAAAATGTATACGCTCGCTTGAGGTGGATATTTTTTTATTCAATGAGAAGGCATGAGCATAAACTATGAAAGAAACATGTTTACAGAATATATTCCAATAGCATTTATATAGGAGTATAGATGTGTATCAAGAAAGTCATGGTACTTTGCCTCAGACCATGTGACTGAATAATTTGCTCATATAATATCATCAATATAATCGCAAAGCATCTCAAATGTTGCTATGGTTGTTCTGAAACCGGTCATCAAAAAGATTAGCCACTGTTACCTCCTAGAACTGTTTAACACACTTAAGCTGAATGTTAACATGCAAGTTTGTCAGAGCATTTTGTCTGTGCCCTCTAAACTGCAAGTAATTCAGCAAAGTCTCAATTTGCTCTCCATTTAATCTTATTAAGATGTTAAAGAGTGATTTTACTTTCCGAGTAAAACTCTTGCTAAATTTTTAAACTGAACATTACAAGTATGTGACAAAACAGCTAGCTAAACCCTCTTTAGTGGCTCGCTATGTAAATCATTGTTTACAGTGTAGGGCTAGGGCTTTTTTCCCCAACTGCAACTCTCACGAAAAGCAGTTTCAACTGAATAAATTATCCAGCACCAGCAGACAAAAATAAATGCAGTCCATAACACTGCTGAGTTTGACTTGCGTTTGTAAACGTTCGCCTAGAGCTCTTTGAACCACACCATCTTGAGAGCGTTGTAATGGCTGACTTACACACAGAGCAGTGCCCTTTCCTCTTGGCTGGCTGCTGCGTCTGGTCACTGGGGAAGCTGCTTCTGCTCAGACTACAGCTTGCCGAGGTGACGGAGAGCACGTAATAAGGGAGATGGAGGAGATGCTAAAAGAGAGCAATGACTTTAATTAGCTGGATAATGAGCTTTTTAATGTGCCGGCAGTGGAGCCCCGTGCCCAACGCAGGACTCAGTCGAGTATGTACGCGTATGTGTGCGTCATGCCTTCGTATGGCGCTGCATGCTGATGGCCTATGTATGATTCATTTATGTTTGCATCTGTATGCACCATCAGCCATGACTGGGCTGTTGACATGCCGTGATCCAATCTCCAATCTCTGTCTGTGTGTATGTGTGATTACTATCCATCTTAGAATAAGAGTGTGCACATCTGGCCTGCTTTTGTTGTACGTTAAAGGAATACTGTAGTTCACCCAAAAATAAATAATTATTTAATCTTATTGTGTATTATGTCAGCCATACGTTGTTCTAAACCCATATGCTGTTATTTTTTCTGTGAAACACAAAAAGTAGAAATGTTTGAATAATCGTAAAGGAATATTCCAGGTTAAAAACAAAGTAAAGCTCATTCAACAGCATTTGTGGCATAAAGTTTATTACCACAGAAATTTATTCCGACTTGCCCCACCTTTTCTTTAAAAAAAGCAAAAATCTGTGTTGCAAGTGAGGCACTTTCAATTGTTGTGATTGGTCAATCTGTAAACATTAAAATACTCACTGTTTCAAAGGTATAGCTACAAGCTGTAAACAGTATGTGTGTTAACATAATTTTAGTGTAATAAAATCGCTTATTAACCTTTTCTCTGTAAAGTTTGATGATGACATAACACCATAAACCCTAAAACAGCCATAAAAAAGATGATATAAACAACTTTACAGCTCAAATAAAACACGACTTATAACAGGAGAATTAATGTAAGTGCTTATATAACATAATGAATTTCACATTTCTGCCTTTAAACCTAAAAATTGGTCCCATTCACTTCCATCATAAGTGCCCTTTTGTTGTTTTTTGTCTTTTTCAAAATTTTCAGACTTGGTCTTTGTGTTGCTGTTGTATGTAAAGAGCTTTGTGAAGATTCTTAAAGAAATATATTTTGGGTTCCACAGAAAACAATAACAACAGCATACAGGTTTGAAATGACATAAAAGTGAGTAAATAATAACAGAATTTTCATATTTGGTTAAGTATTCATTTACCTTCAATGCTATCATAATTCCCTGCATTTGATGATTTTTCATTTGTATTTACCACTCTATAGGGATCTCTGTCGAATCGGCGGGACCCTGCAGGGCCACAAAAGGAAGAGTATAGAGGATGCACAAGACATGAAACAACAAATGAGCCAAACTCTGCCTATACGGGTTTGACTGATTAAAAAAACACCTGCTGAGCCTCCAGGCTAACAACAGATTCCCGTTTGAAACCTTACTGGGACATTCCATCGAAAGCCCATGGAAAATTACTGGAGCCGACCATTGCTTGAAGAGCCAATGGTAAACCTGTGTACAATTTGGGACAGCTATGTCGCACCCCCTCCCAAGGAGCCTGTGGAAACTATGGCGTGTCCAATGGAAAACTGTATTCGCTTGACAGGCACCCTGCGTATCGGGCACCTGGGGAGAACTGGGATAACACAACACATGTTAATTGGAATTCTATACGATGGCGCCTCCGGCAGTCGTCTTTGTTCTTTGCCCCTTTGTCATGACTTTCTCATGTTTACACTGAATTTTCATTACATGGATTACATTGACAACATTTCTACTTCTCAGGTTCAGTTTGCATGTATGCATGTGCTTTTCTAATGGCCAAAAAATATCTCTTTTCCATAATTCAAATACCTTCCATCCTTCCCTTCTGCTGTCCTTATTTACCGAAGCCGCAAACGAAGAGACAGACTCGAGAATTATAAGCTAACTGTAATAATGTTTAAAAAATGAAATAAATGTAAACTGGGACTGTTTGATGTTGGCTTGAGGACTTCCACCGCTCTCTTTTTCCGCTCTCCCCCAAGACTTGTTTCTTCTGATGTTTTCTTCATATTGAAGAAAGGGGAAGAAAAAGAGTGGAGAGAGACTTGAAATCGTGACTCTCAGAAGAGAACATTTTTAAAAGAACAGAAGATCCTTTAATGGGATGAGTTGACTTTAAAATGGGGATTATAGTTCAACAAAAGTTGTTTTATTTACCACTGTTGTATTTGGTCTTCCATGAAACCCTGTCGAGAGACTTCTCCTCAGTGGAGGACATCAGACTGTGATTTAAAAATTGTCATTTCCCCTTCCTGTGTTCGAGGGGGAATTCAGCTCTCTGTGTGTGTATGTGTGTGTACATTATGCTCTAGTGTGCTTGAGTGAGTCAGTGAGTGCTACAGCTTTAAATGCATGCTATATTCAAAACTCAAGACTATCAGAGAGGTGAGACAATGACATGTTGACTCAAGAGCAGATGTTTGATGAATATTCCAATTATTTGAATTCAATCTGTTCAAATATGCATAACTGTGTAAATAAATATGCCTCTTAAGAATTAAAGAGTCATTAAGATGATTCTAATGGTAATTTATGAAACTCAAGGCACCATCATACAATGTTCAAGCATACAGTGTTGGGGATTAACAAACTAAAAGTAGCGACGCTTTTTTGAAGCAAAATATTTTGTTAATTGTTGCTGTTTACCACATTTTGATTCAGTTGTATAAAATATGGTATTTTCTAGTTTAATTATTATATTTCTTATTATAAAATTTAGTATATTAAGTATAAATTTATTTTCAATTTAATGTAGTCACCCTGTTTGTTTAATCCTTATGAAAACATTTTGGCAGAAACCATGGTTTTACCATAGTAGTAACCTTGGTTAATTTTGTGGTTACAGTGGTTTACTACCAATACCATGGTTAAACTCTGGTTGCGGTAGTAAAACTATGGTTAATTTTTGTAAAGAATGCCACCCTAATAAAATATACACCGATCAGCCACAACATTAAAACCACCTGCCTAATATTGTGTAGGTCCCCCTTTGTGCCGACAAAACAGCGCCAACCTGCATCTCACAACAGCATTCTGATATGATGATATTCTTCTCACTACAATTGTACAGAGTGGTTATCTGAGTTACTGTAGACTTTGTCAGTTCGAACCAGTCTGGCCATTATCTGTTGACCTCTCTCATCAACAAGGCATTTCCACCCACTGAACTGCCACTTACTGAATGTTTTTTGTTTTTGACACCATTCGGAGTAAATTTTAGAGACTGTTGTGTGTGAAAATCCCAGGAGATCAGCAGTTACAGAAATACTGAGTGCACATTTAATTAGTAGTCTGTAGTGTAGCTAACTACTTTTTCAAAGGCGTAGCTTGACTGTTCAAACTACTTTAAAATACGAATAGACTGAAGCTTGGCAAGCTATAGTTTAAAAGTACAAACTTCCCCAACACTGCCAACATTGCATTTGACACCCATCTGCGTCCAACATTCAATTATCTTTAACTTCACCGGTATATAGTAATATACTGTAATCCTCCAGAATCACCAGCGCTTATTTCTTTACGAGCAAACTTGGAATGCAGTTTGTCAGTGTGATCAGAGCTCCTTAATCTCTTGTGTATCTCCCTGATTTCCCAAGTCAGATCTCCCTACCCGCCGCAGCCCTGCATTCCCCACGCTGCACAAAAGCACGTTTGATCTTTCCAATTATGCTGGCCACTCTGTGCAAGGCTGCAGATCGGAGAGAACAGCTTGCCAGCAGAATTGGTTGCACATCAGGCTCTTTTATTGGCATAGTTTTTCACCCAGAGGTTGGAGATCCACTGTAGCTGCCTTTGCTGCTGCCTCATCAGAAGACAGGACTGTTTGGGCCAAAAGTGCAGTAATAATCACAAAGCGTGAAGCCTCATTAGAGGGTGTTGATGTGGGAGGTGGGGACACAGCCAGTACGTTTACATGCACAGTTATAATCAAGCTGCAGCGGGTTTTTGTGTAGTCAAATATTTGAAGGAAAGATGTCAGCTGAGGAAGTTTTAAATTATACTTCAAATAATGTGCACAACGCTGAGGCAAGTTGTGTTCCGATTAACATTTATACATGTGGGACAAAGCCAAGCTACAATCACATAATCTACGTAGGTTTGTTAGTCCAACTTTGCAACAATCGGATTGGTACGATTTCCATTGGACTAAAGTGTTAACATGATATTTTAAAAAGACAATTTACTGTTTTAGTCTGACTAGAACTTTTAATGTTCATGTACTGAGTGTGTGCATTTGTGTGAGTGAAAACAAACAGAGACAGAAGGAATGAGAGTTTTTGCATCTGTGTTGTATGTGCAAGAGGGAGAAACAGCAGAAGAGAATGAATTGTGTGTAACTGCCCGCCGAAGACTCGGGGGGTTGTCAGAAAGACAGCACGGTGTGCTGCAGAAGTTGCGTCAAACGTATAACTAACATACTCTTGGCACTTGTGTAAGTGGATGCTGTCAAGACGTGCTTGTTGACTGTCGGCTCAGACTTGAAATTCCAATTAGATGGACATGGCAGATTCACCGTGTATACTGCATGGAAAACAGCTTACTGTACTGCTCCAGATGCAGGTAATATTGGTAATGTTCTGGCCTGCATAGTATTTACAATGATAAGCACTAGATTTGTACATTTTGGCAAGAAAATGTGAGTGCTTCTTGTTGTGTGAAACTTGACATTGTAATGCTAGAATGTTCTGGATGGCTCCTAGGGTGTTGCTTACAGTTGCCAAGTTGTTTTTGTAGTTGTTAGTAGTAGTTGACTGATATGGACTGATATGGCCCCTGATATAAATACAGTTATATATTTGATACAGGCAAATGCAGTTTAAATGCAACATAGACTTGGGGCAGTGGTGGCTCAGTGGTTAAGGCTCTGGGTTACTGATTAGAAGGTCAGGAGTTCAAGCCCCAGCACCACCAAGATACCACTGTTGGGCCCTTGAGCAAGGCCCTTGACCCTATCTGCTCCAGGGGTGCTGTATCATGGCTGATCCTGCACTCTGACCCCAGCTTAGCTGGGATATGTGGAAAAAAGAATTTCACTGTATATGTGCAAATGTATAATGTGTGAAAAATAAATATAACTTAAAAAACAAAAAGATTATATGCTAAAATGAAACAAATATTTTTGTAACTCTTTACAATACCTGAATTTGTTAAAATGAATAAACAATGAACAGTACTTTTACAGCATTATAAATCTTGGTTAAAGATATGCAAATATATACAGTATTTAAAATTAAAAGCTGTATATATTAACATTATATAAAGTATTTTTTTATTTTCTTGAAGTTATTTACTTGAAATTTACTAGAAATACTGCGAAACAGATATTGTGCATTATCCATTGACTATGTTATTGGAAGATTTTGGAACTAACACTGGGGAGAGTTAACGCCATGGTTATATGGTTATTGGGCAATGCAGATAGTGTCAAAATGGCTAAATATCGGTTGGCCTGACCGATATTTTGGTTTATTGCTAGTTATTAGCACATTGCTAGGTGCTTGTTAGGGTTTTCTGGGTGGTTGCTTACTGGCCCAAGTCAAAAGAGTCCACTCCCAAGTCTCGACCATAATTTGGTTTCTAGATATAGGTGGAATCTACCCTTTTTCCCCACATTTTATCATCTGCCAAGCAAAAAATAATCTGATCACTTACAGTAGAAATTTAAATGCACACCTCTTCTCAACAAGTGGCACGATTTGGGGGCCTGGGTAGCTCAGCGAGTATTGGCACTGACTACCACCCCTGGAGTCGCGAGTTCGAATCCAGGGTGTGCTGATTGACTCCAGCCAGGTCTCCTAAGCAACCAAATTGGCCCGGTTGCTAGGGAGGGTAGAGTCACATGGGGTAACCTCCTCGTGGTCGCGATTAGTGGTTCTCGCTCTCAATGGGGTGCGTGGTATGTTGTGCGTGGATTGCGGAGGGTAGCATGAGCCTCCACATGCTGGGAGTCTCCACGGTGTCATGCACAATGAGCCACGTGATAAGATGCACGGATTGACGTCTCAGAAGCGTAGGCAACTGGGACTTGTCCTCTGCCACCCAGATTGAGGTAACCGCGCCACCACGAGGACCTACGAAGTAGTGGGAATTGGGCATTCCAAACTGGGGAGAAAAATAAACAAGTAGCACGATTTGAGGTATCATTCATGTACGGTACATAGCATAAAGAGTGTGGGATGAGTTGCGCACCAAAGTTCAATACTCTAAGTTAGGGGTTCAAATCCATAACCCTAAAATTAGTGGTTGTTAGCATGTTGATGTGCAGTTGCTCACTGTCTCAGTTCAAAATAGCCAACTTTCCAATTAATGTAATTCTACATTTTTATGCATTTTATCCTCCACCAAGTGAAATCATATGTCCAATCACAGCCACATAATTTGTGGTACTGTATAGTTCATGGCTGTAGCACAAACATTGTGTAAACGTTGCCTTTCCAAGCACCACTAATTACAATTCTACACAGCTCTAGTGGCAGTGCATAATTTTCTGTACCATCACACCTCTCTGCATGAATTAGATGATCTCGCTTATAGACCGTTCTGCCCCATTGATTCCCTCCCACATACACACAGGAGCAACGCTGTGACACCATCAAACTGTATCTACTGACATTCATGCTGCTTCATAAGTGTTTATCCAGCATCTACATGGCAAAAGAGTGCAGAAACAGAGGCGGAGGTGTAGATAAGAACATGCTGTTGGCTTGTACTTGTTTATCTAACAAAAAAAGAGACAAGGATTACAAGGATGTCATCTGCCATCCATGTAAAGGTGAATAACATTCAGATTGCTGCGTAGTGGAGCTCTTTAGTGTGACTTGTAAAAAAACAAAAGACCAACCAACACTAACGTATTGCATGGATTTCTGAGGGAAACAAATATGACAACCTAGTGTTGACAACAATAAAAGGTTTTCAGCTTATTGAATGACATGCTTCAAAGCGGCCCTACAAGCTTCTTGATAGAACTGAGAAGCTTAAATTCAATATTAAACTGCATTTTCTATCCATTTTACTTCCGTAATGTGATGTATTTCTGAGTGAAACAATATTCAGTGAGAAAATGTATAGGGCAGGACTTGATTTTATCCATCAGGAAATTATTGGATAGTAAAAAGAGGGCTTACCATAGCAGAATGGAGCCGACCTGAATGCGAGTTGACTCCTTTCCTGAAATACAGACAGCAACCACTTTTTGATTGGGAGGAGGAGGCTGAATCCTCATTGGCACCCCCTCAGATGCCCCCCACCAACCTAGGCGAAATCCCTATTGGCACCCCTGTCTATGAAGCCTTAGGCAACCACCTAGTTCGCCTAGGCCTAGAAACGGCCCTGGCAACTCGGCAGAATGCAGCCGATGTCACGGTACTTGCTTCATCCTAATGCTACGGTTTTTTTTTCTAAATACAGCAATATTTATTGCCATAACTTCTATTACATTAAGTTTCACGATTATTCTTAATAAGCTGACAACACATGTGGTCATGTAAATGCAATAAATGGCATTTCATAAACGGCGTAAGAATAAACTGGTCAACACGGGTAGATTTTTGCCCATTACACCGATTTTGCGTGGCATGTAAACACCTTTAACGGTGTTCCCACCAGCTTATCCAATGTGTGCACATGTTGAGTGCATGTCTCTTCATGGTTTGATGTCAAAAGCAGAGAATAACAGCATTATTTGTGTGCATGTAAACATGCTCATGGAAGTGTTGCTTTTCTACTGGCAAGATACACCAATAACCTAAAACAATACCTAAATAGCTTGTTTGATTATTCAGTAGCCTGCATGGCTTAAGTAACATCAGATGAAAAGTCCCTTCAGAGATGTAGCCAGTGATAACATTATGATGAAATATTACAGCAGCAAACCTTTTTATGTTTGGAATAGTGTGCACCTTACATTGTTCATAGTAAGGAACATATACTCTATTAGGAAAGTATTGTAAATAGGGTCAAATTTGACTTATCATAATGCCTTCACATAATAGAACATCATTCAAACATCACTCTAGGACTCTTTATGAAGCACAGCCTGTGCGCTAAGCCTCACGTGAGGTCTCAACCTTTCGTCAAACACTCCTCAGACTATTAGCGTGAACGTCAGCCTTACACTGCTGTGCCTAGACCTGCAGTGTTTAAGTTTTTGGGCACAGAGTGAGCTGACCTGAGACCAGTCTTTAAAGGCTCATTTAATGCCTGTCATTTATATTTATAGGGCACTATGACTTAAACACATAGTGAAGCTCTGGTGCCTTTTACTGCCCACCTGAATGACTGAGTGGCTTTCACCTTAGAAGGGCGACATCCCCGTATGATGGTCTTTTTAAGTTTTAGTGCAAGGCAGAGGGGCTTCCAGAGGCTAGATAAAGCTAAACACAAAACGCAGATTAGAGTCCTTCTATTTGCTGAATGGATTGCAGAGGTTCAGGACCCCCCACCGGCATTCCTGCCAGCAAAACCAGATTGTAAATCAGAAGAGAGAGGCAAAGAGAAACGAGAATGAAGAACCAGTTGGAAGCTCAAAATTATCCTTGATGTCAACATACAGTGAGGATACCGGCCTGTAGAGTGCACAGAGGGGTCTTTTCAGTGTGCTAATATGCACACCAGTGGTGAGGAACCTGCTGGGGAGACCACCCTGTTCAATTCTCATCGACTTTAAGAAAGTAAAGTGGCCCTCAATGGAACCACATCCCTTCAAAGCCCCTCCTCCCCCACCTACACTGTTTTCCTTCTGATTTCTCTTGTACCTGATTCTACATCCAAGCTGCAAACGGACGTTTGCCACCTGAATCATCCAGACAAATGAAGTCATGATGAAGTCATGCCTCTGACCCCATCACCTACCTCCATTTCTGCCCTTATCTTTACCTTCAGTGGAGATATAAATAGCACCCACTCCAGTTTGTTTTGCTGCAGTTGCAAGAATATTGTACAGTACAGTATAATACCATACCGTGACGTATGGATGACACATATACTGTAGGCTGTTTTCAAAAACCCAGTGAGCTGCCTTGCTGCCTACCTTCTATATAGGCAGCTGCCTTCTAAGCAGTGGCGTAGACAAGGGTGGGCCATGGTGGGCCTGGGCCCACCCAAATTAGACCCAGGCCCACCCAGAATATATGAGAGTATTCTATGACTTCAAGTATATATTTATAAAAAAGTTTAAAAATGTATAAATTCAAATTTCTGAAAGTGTGAAAGAACTGTCAGAATGTGCTGCTTCTCTGTTGTTAACCACAATTTGGGCAAAAAAAAAAACTTGGGCCAAAACTTGGCCCATCCATTTTTATTGAGGCCCACCCAAATGTAATTTCCTGGCTACGCCCTTGCTTCTAAGGTACAGTATCATCCTGACAACCCTGTCATATTTAAATAGTATATTAAATAACAATGTATACATCAAACTTTACAGGTAAAAGAGCCAATCACCTTTCAGATACAGACATTGCCTGTCAGTTTACTCGAGAATGTGCATGTGCATTAGCTTGACCACCCAGAAAAATAGCATTTTAAGCATGCTCTGAGCTAAAGATGCACAATTTATGAAACCACTGCTGATTTTAAATATGTTCTTTGATCGTGATCTTGACCAACCATTTTGGAGATTGCGATCTTTCCCCATTCAAGTAGAATGGATCTATACTTTTATGCTGCTTGTATCCATAGAAAATAGCAATTCTATCTTAGAATTTGGCTTAAAGTAGGTCTCTTAGGAGGCAGTAAAATTAAGTTGCCTACCTTTTGGAACATCCTTTGCATTGAGTACGCACCTATGATGCTTTAAATTTGGCCTACATAGGCAGCTCACTAGGTTTAGGAACAGAGCAAAACTGTCTTACAGAATTTTGAATTTATAACTGTGTTTGTTATAACTCAAACCTTCTCCCCCTTTAATAGCAGCATTATGCACTCACAGTCTAAAGATTCATGGACATAAAGTAGATCAGGTCATTTAAAAATTGCGGTAAAATTCCACTAAAATGTAATCAAGAATGTAGGAAATTTTAGAGGACTCTGCTATAGAGGAAAGGTGGTTTTAAAATGAATCAGTGACACAAATTAGTAGAGTCATCCCCAGCCCGAAGTTAAATGTTTTTGAGGATGATCCAAAAAGCAATTAAGAACCATGCATGAGGAATGCAATGATTGATTGTTCTCCAAGGGCCGTGTTTTACAATGCCCCTGTCCTCGCCAAATGGTTGCTATAGCAACAGGAAGAAGGAGGTGGACTTCAGGAGCGGGAGAGGATGACAGATCAGTTTTAGAGAGTATTGACCCTCTGTTCTCTTCAACTTGTATTCCATTTGAGGCTGTTATGCAGAAAGCCGCATTTTAATCCCCTGATTTCACATTTGCGGATTCGTTGTCTCTGAGTCACAGGTTTCATAAGAGCAAAATTAACTTTCATTTCTGAGTGGTAAAAGATCTCAGTTCAGTTCAGCTGTCCACTTCAGTACAGCTGTCAGAGATGGATTTACATGGTGTTATTGCAAAAGTAAGTCTGTTTAATGTCGTGCGACCTCACCAGGAGGTGACGTGCATTTAGACGGGCTGAAAATAACAGTGCACCTGAAGTCAGAAATGAGTTGATGCAAAGATGTCGGCTCTGACATGCTTCCACATTCATTAAAGTCAATTAATGTGTCTACCACAGTGACATGGAAGCAGATTCAAAACAATTTTAGATGCAGTTAACCTTTAAAAAATGACAGGTAAAGAGGGCACTAAAATCTCCAGGGATTTCAGAAAAATTTTATCAGAGTACAGATTACAGAGAGCATTGCAAAATTATTTCCAGCTTGTACAATGGTTTACTTTATTTTATCTTCAAGGAGTAGCATTTAAAGCTGAAGTGTGTCATTTTTTAAATTTGAAAATATTTTCTCCTCTTCCAGCATAATATTCAGAGACAACTATAAGAAAGTAATTTGTAGCTTGATATTGCCAAAAAGCATAAACACTGGTGCATTAAAACATTGTTTGTTTGAGCTTCCAATCAGCCCAACACAGCAGCAATGACTCAACCAATGGTAAGAGCTTGGAGCGGACTATCTGTTTGACTAACCAATGGCAAATGTGGGGAGTGTTGGGAAACCTGTTTGAAAACAATCAAATTATTTTTTTCATTCAATTTGATGACATCAGTGGCATAGAAAGATAACGTTTTTAAGAATCTTTGGGACTTGGACTGACAAATTTGTGTTAATTGGACATGACTATCTGTTTACTTGTTTGTTTACTTGTTTGTTTGTTTGTTTGCTTGCTTTTACGGTGTTAGGAGGAAGCATACTTCAATCCCATCAGGCAAGGCCACCCAAACAGCATCTGTGCTTTCTACCACCTTGAGACCGCCAGCACTGTCTTCAAAACGGTGGGACAGATGTGGCCCGAGATTAGTTTTTGGCAGACAAAGTGTGTCTGTTTGGGCAGTTGATCACACAATGTTGAGTATACACATATTCAGATATGAACTCTTGCGCTCGAGGACCAGGTGCGTAATTGCAAGAAATATACTGACTGCAAATGAACTCCTATTGTCCACAAGCTGTGTCTACACATGGGTATAATACCCAATTACATGAACTTTGTGTGGCTGAGAGAACAACAAGGGACAGAGTGATATACAGAGAGACAGAGGCTATGTTTAGAATGGAATACTAAGCTAATGCTTACTACACAGTATACACTGCATACTGCCTACTATTTTTTATAAAAATATGATGTGAAACATATGCATTATAAAATAGTAAGCATTTCAAACAATTCTATGCTACATTGTTGTCACATGACCTCATTACGTTGCATATTTAATTAAGCGAGTGGCATCCAGTCATTCTAGGTAATAATTTTCATTTCTTTTTTTTTTTTTTTTTTTTTTTTTTTTTTTTTTTTTTTTTGCTTTGTTGGCTAACCTCCCAGCTAACACAATTAAGCCACTGCAGATGGTCCAGAATGCAGCAGCACATCTGGTCTTCAATTAGCCAAAAAGGGCTCATGTCACCCCACTCTAGATTTCCCTTCACTGGCTACCTGTATATGCCCACATTAAATTCAAGGCTTTGACTCTGGCCTTCAGGACAGCCAATGGAATCGCACCCCCTTACTTCAATTCACTTCTCCAGGTCTATGCTCCAACTCACTCTCTTCGGTCTATGAACGAGTGGCGCCTGGTGGTCCAATCACAAAGAGGTTTAAATTCTATTTCACGATCTATCACTTTCTTTGTTCCACTGTGGTGGAATGAGCTTCCAACCTTCACACGATCTGCTGATACCATCTCAACATTCAAGAACCAGCTGACAACACATCTGTTCCATGAGCACTTCACCAGTTCACACTAATTGCACTTACTATTGAACTTAACTTGCACTTACTGTACACACACACACACACACACACACAAAAACTCTTTCTCTGTCTCTTTCTCCTGCTCTAGCGCCTATACTACTCCAGCCACCTTGAGAGCTTGGCAGTACAACACTGTAGATTTTGTTGAACTATTTTGTATGACAAATTGCTTGCTATGTTCCTCATTTGTAAGTTGCTTTGGACAAAAGCGTCTGCTAAATGACTAAATGTAAATGTATTTTAGGGCCATTATTTACCTTCAAGAGGGCATTTTTTTTCTAACCATAAAATATACTGTCATCCTTGATTTAATCAATTCATTAACAAATTAGCTGAATACTTAAATTGAGAATTTATTACCTCTTACCCATAAAATATTAAAACTAGGCCTAGAATAGAATATTAATAACTCTATCAGATTATTAATAAGAAACTTCATAACGGGTACAATTCTTTCCCAATATTTTGAATTTTGGGGGCATTTCTGTCACTTTTGGTGGCATTTTTGGCCAGAGCCCCTGTTAATTTCTGACGCTGGTCTGATCAAATAATGAGTCAAGAAAAAAGACTGCAGATTAAACATTACAAATTTGGGCTAATCTTGTTGTTTCGGTTCATTCGTCATACTGGAAATGGAAGGTCTTTGATACAGTATTCCATATAGTGTCCTCTGTTGTATAATGCACATTTTGGCAAATGTCATATGTCATAGAAGGTGATATTCCATGCATATGGAAAATGTATATACTGTGCACAATATACATACTGCATTTTGCAGAAATAGTATGATTAGTATGGTGGTATGAAAAAGGTTTAGTTTTTTTTTTAATAAAAAGTACATTGTTTAAAATTACAAATAGTTAATTCAATGTTGTTCAAACGTTCACTGTGTTTCAGAGGTACACTCAAAAAAAGTTGTATGTTATGCATTATCAAATTAAATTGTGTGATGTTTAACAAAATTAAGATAATAAAACTTAAAATATTTAAGTTCTTTTAATTTTACTTTACTAAAGATTACTCATTCTATTTGATGGAATTTTGTTATGAAATTGAAATGTGTAAATCTTAAAATTATTGTTATTTATTGATTGATTGATTGATTGAGTGTAGCTCTTTAGATAAAGCACTACTAAAGTGATTAGCAAATTAAATAACTCATTGTGCTTAATAGGGGTGTGCAGTGAAGCCATTATCTATATTTGTATCTGTATTTGTTCATATGACAAAATTATCTGTCTCTGTATTCGGATAGAACCGGGTGTGTGTGGTGCTTAAACTGGAAGTGCGTCAAAACTAAATGAAATGCCCATTTTTAAATGTTACTATTACATTTATAGTTTCTATTAATAAAATATGCCTTGTATATGCCTTTTCATAATAATAGCCTAAAAATAATAATAATCAGAATCAGAATCAGAATGAGCTTTATTGCCAAGTATGCTTACACATTCTTGGTGACAGAAGCTTCCAGTGCACAAACAATACAGCAACAACACAGAGATATAATAATAAATATTTTTAAAAAGCCAATAGAAAATATAAGTATATATAGAAATACAGTCAGTGTGGGTCTCCCACTTCAGGTCCTGTGAGATCGTGTGCCCAGGAACCTCAATGACTCCACTGCTGCCTCAGTGCTCTTTAGAATGGTGAGTGGGGTCAATGTTGAGGTGTTCCTCCTTAAGTCCACAGTCATCTCCACTGTTTTGAGCGTGTTGAGCTCCAGATTGTTGACTGCACCAGTGAGCCAGTCGTTCAACCTCCCTTCTGTATGCAGATTCATCGTCATCTTGGATGAGGTGGATGACAATAGTGTTGTCTGCAAACTTCAGGAGCTTGACAGAGGGGTCCTTGGTGGTGCAGTCATTGATATACATGGAGAAGAGTAATGGGGAGAGCACACATCCCTGGGGGGCACCAGTGCTGATTGTACATGTGCTGGAAGTGAATTTCCCCAGTCTCACTAGCTGCTGCCTATCTGTCAGAAAGTTGGTGATCCACTGACAGATAGATGTAGGAACAGAGAGCTGGGGTAATTTATTACATAGGAGAGCTGGGATGATGGTGTTGAAAGCCAAACTGACGTCCACAAAAAGGATCCTTGCATATGTCCCTGGTCTGTCCAGATGTTGCAGGATATGATGCAATCTCATGTTGACCATCATCCACAGATCTGTTTGCTCTATAAGCAAATTGAAGGGGATCCAGTAAGGGTCCAGTGATGTCCTTCAGGTGGGCCAACCCCAGTCTCTCAAACAACTTCATGACCACAGACGTTAGAGTGACAGGTCTGTAGTCATTAAATCCTTTGATCTTGGGTTTCTTTGGGATAGGGATGATTGTGGAGCATTTGAAGCAGCAGGGAACTTCACACTGCTCCAGTGATCTGTTGAAGATATGTGTGAAGATGGGGGCCAGCTAGTCAGCACAGGATGACAAGTGGGTGAAAACACCATCTGGGCCCTGTGCTTTCCTTGTATTTTGTTTCCGGAAGAGCACACATCCTCTTCAAAGATCTTAAGTGCAGGTTGAGTGTGTGTGTGTGTGTGTGTGTGTGGTGGGGGTGGGGGGGTGATTGCGTGAAGTGAAAGTCAGAGCGGGTGTGGGGTGTGAGACTAGGCTTTTCAAATCTACAGTAAAACACGTTCAGGTCGTCAGCCAGCTGTTGATTCCCTACAGTGTTGGGGGATGGTGTCTAGAAGTTAGTAATGTCTTTCAGGCCTCTCCACACTGATGCACTCTGATTCTCAGAGTAGCTTCTTTTAGCCACTTTTAAAATGGCCTGATTATACAAGATTATATCCCCGCTTCTTTAAGCATCCTCTTTGGCACGACGAAGCTGTCTGAGTTTTGCTGTAAACCATGGTTTGTCGTTGTTGAATGTTAAATAAGTCCCAGTAGGAATGCACATATCCTCACAGAAACTGATATATGATGTTACAATATCTGTGAGCTCATCCAGATTGGTGTCTGCAGCTTCAAAAACACTCCAATCAGTGCAGTCAAAGCAAGCTTGTTGTTCCAGCTGTGCTTAATTGATCCATCTTTATACAGACTTTACTAAAGGTTTAGGTGACTTTAGTTTCTGCCTGTAGGTTGGAAGAAGATGAACCAGACAGTGATCAGAGAGTCCCAAAGCTGCTCTAAGGACATAGCGATATGCATCCTTTAATGTTGTGTAGCAGTGATCCAGTATATTTCTGTCTCTGGTGGGGCATGTGATGTGCTATCTGTATTTTGGCAGTTCACAGGTGAGGTTGGCTTTGTTAAAATCACAGAGAATAATAATTAGTGAGTCCGGGTATTGTTGCTCTGTGTCTGTGATCTGATCAGTCAGCTATTGCAGCGCTGTGCTCACACATGCTTGAGGCGGGATGTACATATCTCTAGAATAACGAGGAAAACTCCCACGGAGGAGAAGAGCACTACCAAATTAGGAAAATCTCCTTTAATGTTGTTACATCTGTACACTAACTTTCATGACGTAAAAGCATGTTCCACCACCTCTCGTTTTCCCCGTTAACACTGTAATGCGATCCGCTCTGAACAGCTGGAAGCTCGTCCGATGTAATGCGCTGTCAAGAATGGCTTCACTCAGCCAGGTTTCTGTGAAGCACAAGGCAGCAGAGTTTGAAAAGTCCTTGTTTGTATGGGTGAGGAGAAGTAGGTCATCTGTTTTTGTTAGGGAGAGAGCGGAGATTCGCTAGATGAATACTCTGCAGCGCTGTTCGAAAGCTGCGCTGTCGGAACTTGACCAGCACGCTGGCTTGTTTCCCTCGCTTGCGTCTCATAGCGCGCTTTAACAACACAGCTGCACCTCCGACTAAAATGTCCAGCAAAATGTCAGAATAGTCCAAAACTGGAAAAAGATTGTCTGGTATGTGCTGCCGAATGTTCAGCAGTTCGTCCCTGGTAAAACTGATTGGAAAAATATTATTAAACACAGGACAAACAAACAAAAACAACAAAAGAATTGGAGAGCTCCACACCGAGGTGGCCATCTTGAGCCCTGTGATGGACTGGCCACCTTTCCAGGGTGTTTCCCTGGCTTTGGCATGAGACAGATGGGATAGGCTCCAGCACTACCCGCAGCCCTGCATAGGACAAGCGGCTATAGAAGATGGATGGATGATAATAATAATAATAATAATAATAATAATAATCATTATTATTATAATAATAACTATCATTATTATTATTATTATTATTATTATTGGCCCAATAGCCCAGTTATTATTTTATTCTTTTTTTTTATTACCAGATGAAGCTGTATTTTTAGGCTAAATTAACTGTTAAATATGCTGTTAACTGTGATTTCTCCTGGTATTTCTGATATTAATATCTGCATGAAACATAATTTTCATTTGTCTGTGCATGTATAACAACATTATTCTGGAGGCAGGAGGTGTCAAGAAAAATTTGAAATGTCAAGCACACATTTTGCTGAGAAATGAAAATAAAATCAATATAGCTTACAAACTGGTGAAAGTCCCGTAGGTCTACCAGGAATTTTTACAATAGGACAGAATTATTTAGTTAAATAATAATAATAATAATAATAATAATAATAATAATAATATGGGGGGCCTGGGTAGCTCAGTGAGTAAAGATACTGACTATCACCCCTGGAGTTGTGAGCTTGAATCCCAGGGTATGCTTAGTGACTCCAGCCAGGCCTCCTAAGCAACCAAATTGGCCTGGTTGCTAGGGAGGGTAGAGTCACATGGGGTAACCTCCTCCTGGTCGCTACAATGTGGTTCACTCTTGGTAGATATGAAATCATCACTTCAGGTCAGGAATTTAACATCAGGCTCAGGTTTAGGCTATAAATGAATACATGGGAATCACGTGTGAATCGTGTGATACATAAACATAGACATTTCAAGAAGTGGAAAGTGTATATGATGTCGTATCTTAATGTTACACTTGACAAGCTTCAGATGCACAATTAACAGAGACTGCGTCCATCCGGTATGAAATCACAATGTGTGCATTTCCATTCATAAATGAGGTTTACACTTTTAGAAATATTGGCTGCACAGATTCACAAATTCTTTGTAATTTCGGATATGTTTATTTAAAATATCGCTTTATCCTTGTGTTTCTTGGGATAATTAGTCATACGAATATTTTTTTATATTATTTGGATGAATCTGTTATTCATTTTGAAGTCATTATCCATGCCTTTCCAAATAAGGTATTCGGCTTTGGGCACATCCCTAGTGCATAAGTAGGTTGAGTTTGAATGGTAAGCAAATTAGGATTGGTAAACATTATTTTGTACTACACTGAAACATTTTAAACTCAATCCACTGTAACACTGTAAGTGTTTTCTATTGAGATACTGTACAAGTAGTATGGTAGTATGAGAAATGTCAAAATAGAAAATGAGTTTAAGAAAAAAAAAAGTGGGTGTCTAAGATGTGATGTTTGAAACGTTGTATTTAGTGGCATCTTTTGTAGCGGCTTTGCAGTAAGACTTAGATGCCATCAGAAAAGAGAGTTTATGAAGTTATGACACTGAAATCGCAAATATAGGTGCTAGATTGTGCTTCAATCTTCCATTGAGTTCACTTAAACAAATCACAGGTGACAGTGTGAAGTCAATTAGCCAAGGGCCCCAGGGGTGACTTTGACACTCCTTCAAGCGTCAATACTATCATTTCACAGCATTATATTACAAACCATTTAGAGCAACCTGCTGTGGACCAACTGTGGACTTGTAACCCCTTGCATTCCTAAAAACTTGTCCTTGAATAGCATTTCAAAAAGAAAGCGAGGCTCCTCGTACTTGCAGTTAGCAACAACAGATCATGAAAGTGACACGGCAGCAGGTTAAATTGGATTGATTATATGATTAATGGTGACATGGAGGTTAGCTGAAATTTTCCTTTGCTCCTGCAGTGACACTATCTTCAAA
Organism: Myxocyprinus asiaticus; assembly: GCF_019703515.2. Lineage (NCBI taxonomy): Eukaryota > Metazoa > Chordata > Actinopteri > Cypriniformes > Catostomidae > Myxocyprinus > Myxocyprinus asiaticus. The sequence goes on along the minus strand of NC_059349.1, from coordinate 15,373,074 downwards.
ACTCTGGCATGTAGACAAGACCGAGGTCTCTTTAATCAGATTTACTAAAGTGAAAACTCTCCTGTGCACAAAGGCACCATTGATACACGGTGCGTGTCAACAAAGGAAGAGCTTCGACAAGGGGGAAGGGGGGTGGATGGCAGGGTAGGGAGAAAATATGAGGGAGGGCATGAATGAATGGGTGCATCTCATTGTAAAGTTAACATTTGCATGAGCTCGGGTGAATTTGCCTGAGGACTGCTGGGGAGCACAACTGTCAGTCAACTGACTGAATATGTCAGCATTCTCTAAAAACTGCTCAAAAACATGATGTAGTTACATAGCTTTAAGAGAGACCTCTGGGGGACAAAAGTTATTTTTGTGAATGCTGAATTTCAGCATGTTGATTGTTTACAGAGGGATTGAAAAGTCTGAAACCACATTTTAACCTGGAAATAGACACAGTTTTAGGATTTTGAGGTTATGTGGTAAAATGAAGAAGAAATATTTAGCCTCCTACTGTCGTAGGGTCATTTGTGACCCAGGACAGGCAAGAAATATGTGATAAATACTGCATAGTTTTTGGTACTGGAACCAAATGTTGAGACTTTGTCAGGATCATCAAAACAAACAAAAGAAAAAAGAAAAATCATTTTTGTGTATAATTGATTAAGAGAAATAACAATTTAATGCTTCCTATACGTTTCAATTTTGACCCGTAAATGAAAAACACATGTAGCCTTTTACCATCAAAATTTCTGGATGCTTTAAATAGTTTTTTTGTACATCTATGAATCAAATTTGACCTTTTGACATTTCAAATTTTCTCAAATTAACCTGCTAGCCCCATACTGTTCTCTAGCTTCCCTACCTGCTTCACTGGGTACTGCATGTTTCCCACAAGTTGCATACTTTCAAACAGGATTTGTACACACATGCACATGTCCACACACACAAGCACACACAGAGAGAGTATTTTGTACAGTATTGAACAGGTAATATGTTCGTAAATAAGTTTACTAACATGCATTTAAGGGTACAGTGGGGCTAAATACCCCCCAACTGGATGTAATATTCTCCTTAAACATTACATGTCAGAAATAATTATTACAGCACCTTCCTAAACTCCTGTAACATTGCAACAAATTATTTGACAATAGTTGGGAGGAATGGATTTGTTTCAGTGGATTTGCAAAGTGGGCACATGTAACCTAAAATGTACACTGTTGATTTTCTACAAGTGGAATAAATCAGAAATTGTTTTAATACAGTTGAGATATTATAAAATGCCAAAAGTAATTGAAATAAACGTAAATTGAGACATCCTTGGCCAATGATTGACAATTTAAAAAAAAAAAATTTATAAATAAAATTCTTTAAAAATTATGTTACTCCATTAATATATTGAATATATATAACAATAAAACAGATTGTCAATAAGTTGTACACTATTAATTGTACACTAATAAATCATTTATACATTTTAATGGTTTTCAATACAGGTCCAAAATGACCCATATTGATACAGCACTATTTACAGTAGGTCACTAATCAAATAAGAAAATATGTGACTTTGACCATGTTGACTAGGCTATACAAAAGGTCAGATTTCATTGCTTCCATTGAAGCACACAAGATCTTTGGAGCATTCTCAAATTAAACTGGGATCCCATAGATCAACAGGTTTTGCACAAAAGTAGACATATACTGAGAAATTATGAAAGTAATTTAGAATTTTCAGTTCAACTTTTGATATGATATTGATAGCTCAAATTGAAATGCTGATCATGCAATTTGTAATGAAAACAAAATGTATTAAATTATAAAACTATTCTAGTTGTCTCAGACTTTTGGACCCCAAAGTCTTTGGCTGGGCGACCAGCTAAAACCAGCCAACCAGCTTATGCTGGTTTTAGCTGGTCTTTTCAGCAGGGCAGCATTTAATGATTATTTCAATGGCTTTGCAATATAAACATCATGAAGTATGTACATACAATAATATGGTACCGTAGCACCATACACGTTTTTATAGGCATAAAACAAACACTCAATTTTATACAATATGTAACGGGGGTCCCATCTCCATCTCTCTACCCACAAAGGGGTCCTTGGCCTGAAAATGGTTGAAGACCCCTATTTTAGGTCATAAGACTATACACCCACTTAGCACTTTATTAGGTACACCTGTACACCTACTTATTCATGTGATTATCTAATCAGCCAATCATTATTTGTCAGCAGTGAAATGCATAAAATCATGCAGATACAGGTCAGAAGCTTCAGTCAATGTTCACATCAACCATCAGAATAGGGGGAAAAAATTGATCTCAGTGATTTCGACCATGGCATAATTGCTGGTGCCAGATGGGCTGGTTTGATTATTTCTGTAACTGCTGATCTCCTGGGATTTTCACACACAACCGTCTAGAGTGTTTACTCAGAATTGTGCCAAAAACAAAAAACATCCTGTGAGCGGCAGTTCTGTGGATGGAAACGCCTTGTTGATGAGAGAGATCAATGGAGAATGACCAGACTGGTTCAAGCTGAGTGAAAGGCTACGGTAACTCAGATAACCACCCTTTGTAGTGAGCAGAATAACATCTGAGAATGCACAACACATCGAACCTTGAGGCGGATGGGCTACAACAGCAGAAGACTACATTGGGCACTTTATTAGGACCATAGTGTTCCTAATGAAGTTCTAAGTAAGTGTACATATATGTACTAAACTCAGCAAAAAAAGAAACGTCCTCTCACTTTCAATTGCTTTTATTTTCAGCAAACTTAACATGTGTAAATATTTGTATGAACATAAAAAGATTCAACAACTAAGACATAAACTGAACAAGTTTCACAGACATGTGACTAACAGAAATGGAATAATGTGTCCCTGAACAAAGGGAGGGTCAAAATCAAAAATAACAGTCAGTATCTGGTGTGGCCATCAGCTGCATTAAGTACTGCAGTGCATCTCCTCCTCATGGACTGCACCAGATTTGCCAGTTCTTGCTGTGAGATGTTAGCCCACTCTTCCACTAAGGCACGTGCAATTTCCCAGACATTTCTGGGGGGAATGGCCCTAGCCCTCACAGGTCCCAGACGTGCTCAATGGGATTGAGATCCAGGCTCTTCGCTGGCTATGGCAGAACACTGACATTCCTGTCTTGCAGGAAATCACACACAGAATGAGCAGTATGGCTGGTGGCATTGTCATGCTGGAGGGCCATGTCAGGATAAGCCTGTAGGAAGGGTACCACATGAGGGAGGAGGATGTCTTCCCGGTAACGTACAGCGTTGAGATTGCCTGCAATGACAACAAGCTCAGTCCGATGATGCTGTGACACACCGCCCCAGACCATGACGGACCCTCCACCTCCGAATCGATCCCACTCCAGAGTACAGGCCTCGGTGTAATGCTCATTCCTTTGATGATAAACGTGAGTCCGACCATCAGACCTGGTGAGACAAAGCTGCGACTCGTCAGTGAAGAGCACTTTTTGCCAGTCCTGTCTGGTCCAGCGAAGGTGGGTTTGTGCCCATAGGTAACGTTGTTGCCAGTGATGTCTGGTAAGGACCTGCCTTACAACAGGCCTACAAGCCCTCAGTCCAGCCTCTCTCAGCCTATTGCGGACAGTCTGAGCACTGGTGGAGGGATTGTGCGTTCCTGGTGTAACTTGGGCTGTTGTTGTTGCCATCTTGTACCTGTCCCGCAGGTGTGATATTTGGATGTACCGATCCTGTGCAGGTGCTGTTACACGTGGTCTGCCACTGAGAGGACAATCAGTTGTCCTTCCTGTCTCCCTGTAGCACTGTCTTAGGCATCTCACAGTACGGACATTGCAATTTATTGCCTTGGCCACATCTGCAGTCCTCATGCCTCCATGCAGCATGCCCTCATGTTCACGCAGATGAGCAGGGATCCTGGGCATCTTTCTTTTGGTGTTTTTCAGAGTCAGTAGAAAGGTCTCTTTAGTGTCATAAGTTTTTATAACTGTGACCTTAATTGCCTAACATCTGTAAGCTGTAAGTGTCTTAACGACCGTTCCACAGGTGCATGTTCATTAATTGTTTTTATGGTTCATTGAACAAGCATGGAAAACATTGTTTAAACCCTTTACAATAAAGATCTGTGAAGTTATTTGGATTTTTACAAAATTATCTTTAAAATACAGTGTCCTGAAAAAGGGACGTTTATATACTGTACATTATACTACAATGGGTCTATACTATAACTATGCAGACCCATTAGAAATGCTAGATGTTTTTGGTCTTTAAAATTAAAATAGTGAAATGAGTGCAAAGTTCATTGTGATTCAGTGGTAGGTTAAAGGACTACAAAAGTGATTGGCTAAATGAAATGAAATGCATAATTACCACTTGAGTTTGTATGGTTAAGCCAATTAGTATAAGTAAAAACACATTTGTACTACACTGAAACATTTTAAGCCCAATCCACTGTAACCCTACATAAAAGTGTTGTTTATTGAGAGCTTCATTAACTACAAGTTCACCTACGTGCTTGGATCTCAAGTGCGGAAAACATTGCATTTGCTGGTTTCCAACTCAAATGTTGTGTCCCGTATTATATTCCTGTTAAGCTGAGGACTGGTATGCAGCACCACGGGGACATTTAATCCAATTCAAGAAGTCTGAATTCATTGCTTATTTTTCGGCCACTGTCTCTGTCACGGTATTATGCACAGTGGCAGGGTGCACACAAGCTGGCCTTTCACAGGGAAAAATCACACAAGTCTTTGGAAATGAAGTTACCATTATGGGGACAGCAGACCCAATTAGGGACAAAGTTGTGAACTTCCATTTGTCTGTTTCTCCTACACTGTATTAGAGTTTGTCTGATTTGATCGTGAAATATCCTTAACCTACTGTAAGTGATATCAGGTGATCTGTTGCCCAGTATAGGAACATTCAACAGTACTTGTGCCAAAAAAAAGCTTTGCAAGATGCATAAGATTTGCATTATGATGAGTTAATTTTGGATTAAGTTTAAAAGGTTTTCCCAGGTATTGATTTCAACATGTTATGTTTTTTAAATGATGAGGTCTGGGCCCATATAACATGTTCAGAAAATCCTGGCATACTCTGGGTTTAATAATACCTGGAATTGGCACCACAAAACTTCAGGCCCACATTGTACAAAACGTTGGGAAAATTAACTAAACAGCACCACTTCGTAAAGTGGTATTTCAATGCAAAAATCTGCATCTTATTCAATAAGCACCAGCAATCCAGTTTAACCACAGCCAAAATCCACTGAAATAGAGCTGCACTGTTTTTAAATTAAGCCATTGTCATTCTTTACAGTGCAAACATGCCTCCTTTCTATGCAAATTAGGCTATAAAATGCACCTTTTTCGCTAAACTATACTTCACTATTGGGCTGTTAAACAGAATTTTATTTAACCAAATTTTTGGTTATCATTTTTGACTGAAATCGATTTTGTTTCTTCATTAAAACTGGTTTCCTTTATCTGACGGGTACGAGACTTGGTGACCTTTTGTCCATTCCTATCTGAACACACACAAAGAAATTGGAGTTTATTCGATCAGTCTAAGTGGTAGAAAAAAAAAGTCATATTTGTACTGTTCCCAGTCAAAAGTGACCACCATAGGAAATTAATGGGAAACACTAAAAATCTTCTTTTTTTTTTTTTTTTTTTTTTTTTTGCATAATTAATTATATAAAATCTAAAAAACAGCCACAATGCAGAAAAAAAACACATATATGAAGGGGTGAGACTACCAAACATCAAGAGTGCAAAACTATGGTGTCATTTTTGTATCACCAGAATTTGAAAAGATTGAGTGTAATTTGATGTTATCGAAAAATTTTGCTGTTAATTTTAAATATTTGAAAACATTTTGTGTGAATTCACCTCAAAAAAAATTCACAATGTGAAATTCAAGTTTTCATTATTCAAGTGGTAGATTTCAGGTTGTGAAATTCAGATCTCAATATTCAGGTTGTTGAATACGGGTTGAGAAATTCAGGTGGAAAAATTAAAGGATGACATCCGGGAATGCAAGGAAGAGCAAACAAGCGTCGATTGTAATCCATCTCTCTCTTGGACAATCGCAAAGCGATGGAAACAGCTCAAAGGTAATTTTAAATGTATATATAGTTGCTGTCTGATGAAAAACATGTATCTCCAAAAAACACATTTTTCAAGAACATGGAAAAACGTCCTTGTTACTTTCGTAACCTCCATTCCCTGATGGAGGGAACAAGACGTTGTGTCGATGTAGTGACACTAGGGGTCACTCTTGGGAGCCCCAAACACCTCTGATTTTGAAAAAAGGCCAATGGGAATTGGTGAGTGGAATTTGCATGCCACTCCCCCGAACATACGGGTATAAAAGGAGCTGGCTCGCAACCACTCATTCAGGTTTTGTGCTGAGGAGCCGAGACATAGTCCCGGCCATTTCAGCAGGTAGTTCAGTATTTTGGCAAGAGGGACACAATGTCTCGTTCCCTCCATCAGGGAACAGAAGTTATGAAAGTAACCAGGACATTCCCAATCTGTCACTCACTCGACGTTGTGTCGATGTAGTGACACTAGGGGTCCCTATACGAAATGCCACAATAAGCTGAAATGTGTTACGTGGACTGGCGGTGCGAGACGGGCAGACCTCTGTGTGCCTCGTAGCCAGCGCATCAGGCCGTCATGTAACCTCCCCCAACACTCTCATAAGCGTCGAATGGTCCTTTGGGAACAAGTCGACTTGCCCAAAAAACTAGCCCAGCCACGGCCTCTTTTCCTCTTTTTTCTCCCCAAAAAGAGTGGAATTTTGTTTACCGGCTGGGGGCCATAAGTGTCTACGTCGGGGGGATGTCACTCCCAAGGGGAAGACACTGCGGAGACCACACCCCGCCCGGAAGGGGGAAGCATTTCTAGTGGAAATACATCAAATGGTCTTACCGAGTCTTGTCGAAAGTATGTCATGTGGAGAAGTCCCATGGTAGGTCCTACCCAAAGGGAGAGGAGCTCTACAAACACGGTGACCAGGGGCAGAGGAACCTCTGCCCAAGGAAGACACAGTTTACCGATAGGGAAATGATTTAGCGGAAGATATATCACATGGGGTCACCTATGGGGAACCAACGCATGTGGAGCACCTACAAGGACCCCAGTACAGGGCTTAGTTAGCACATGTACTGGGCCAGCAGCAAGTTTCTCCGTAAACTCGTCTGCCACAGGGCTAAGGATGAAAGTCATCCAGGGATCACAACTTGTGAACACGACTGGGAGTCAAAAGCGCACGTCTTCACCTCAGGGCAGGGGAAAGGCGCTATGCGCAAGCGGTACACCCGGCCAGCTTTCCTGGAACTCACCTTCTCATACCTGACAATATACGGGACGAGACCGGCTCAACCCGGAGATTGTAGAACCTCGCAAAGGTGTTGGGTGTTGCCCAGCCCACTGCTCTGCAGATGTCTGCCAAAGAGGCGCCATTGGTCAGGTCCCAGGAGGCCGCCACACTCCTAGTAGAGTGGGCTCGTAGCCCCACGTGGGGTGGCATGTCCTGAGCATGATATGCCATCACTATGGCGTCAATGACCCAATGGGTGATCCTCTGTTTGGAGACAGCACTCCCTTTCTGCTGTCCACCAAAGCAGACAAAGAGCTGCTCGGAACTTCTAAAGCTCTGCGTGCGATCCAAATAGTTGCGTAAAGCACGCACCGGACACAGTAACGCCAAGGCTGGGTCTGCCTCCTCCCGGGGCAGCGTTCGCAGGTTCACCACCTGATCCCTAAATGGGGTCATGGGAACCTTGGGCACATAGCCCGGTCGGGGTCTCAGGATCATGTGAGAGTAGCCCGGACCGAATTCCATACACATTTCGCTGACAGAGAACGCCTGCAGGTCCCCTACCCTCTTGATGGAAGTGAGCGCAGTTAGGAGGGCAGTCTTCAAAGAGAGTGCCTTAAGCTCAACTGACTCCAGGGGCTCGAAGGGAGCTCCCCGTAGACCCGAAATACTACAGAGAGGTCCCACAAGGGGATGAGGCACAGTCTGGAGGGATTCAACCTCCTAGCACCTCTCAGGAACCTGATGATCAAGTCGTGCTTCCCCAAATACTTACCATCTACTGCATCATGATGTGCCAAAATGGCGGCTACATACACCTTCAAGGTGGAGGTGGACAGCCACCCCTCCAGCCTCTCCTGCAGGAAGGAAAGCACCGAGCCGACTGCGCATCTCTGGGGGTTTTCGCGTCGGGAAGAACACCACTTAGTGAACAGATGCCACTTCAAGGCATACAGACGCCTCGTAGAGGGAGCCCTAGCCTGAGAGATTGTGTCTATCACCGCGGGTGGTAGGCCACTTAGGTCTTCCATGTCCCATCCAAGGGCCAGACGTGGAGATTCCAGTGGTCTGGTCGCGGGTGTCAGATGGTGCCCCGTCCCTGAGAAAGAAGGTCCTTCCTCAGGGGAATTTGCCGGGGGGGAGGGGGTTGTCGCGAGGAGCGTGAGGTCCGAGAACCACGTCTGGGTGGGCCAGTAGGGTGCTACTAGGATGACCTGCTCCTCGTCCTCCCTGACCTTGCAGAGGGTCTGTGCAAGTAGGCTCACTGGGGGATACGCATATTTGCGTAGTCCCGGGGGCCAGCTGTGTGCCAGCGCATCTATACCGAGGGGTGCTTCGGTCAGGGTGTACCAAAGTGGGCAGTAGGAGGATTCCCGGGAAGCAAATAGGTCTACCTGTGCTCAACTGAATCGACTCCAAATCAGCTGGACCACTGGGGGTGGAGTCTCCACTCTCCCCTGAGCGTAACCTGTCATGACAGCGCGTCCGCTGCGGTGTTGAGGTCACCCAGGATATGAGTGGCTCTCAGCGACTTGAGGTGCGGCTGACTCCAGAGGAGGAGACGGCAGGCGAGTTGTGACATGCAATAGGAGCGTAGGCCACCTTGGCGGTTGATGTATGCTACCATGCTTGCCCTGGATCAATGGCTGGAGCCTCCACAGGGCGAGCAGTACTGCCAACAACTCGAGGCAGTTGATGTGCCAACACAGCCGTGGGCCAGTCCAAGAGCCGGTGGCTGTGTGCCCTTTGCATACGGCACCCCAGCACATCTTGGAGGCATCCGTCGTAACCACAACACACCTGGAGACCTGCTCTAGGGGAACCCCTGCCTGTAGAAATGCTAGGTTGGTCCAAGGGCTGAAGAGGTGGAGACAGATTGGCGTGACGACCACGCGATGTATCCTGCGGCGCCATGCCCATCTCGGGACTCGAGTCTGAAGCCTGTGCTGAAGTGGTCTCATATGCATCAACCCAAGTGGTGTGGCCACCGCTGAGGATGCCATATGCCACCAGGAGCCTATGAATATGTTTCAGTGGAACCGCTGTCCTCCATCTGAACACCTTCAGACAGTTCAGCACCGACTGTGCGTGGTCGTTCATGAGGCATGCCGTCATCAAGACTGAGTCAAACTCCAAGCCGAGAAAAGAGATGCTCTGAACCGGGGAGAGCTTGCTTTTTTCCCAGTTGACCCAAAGCCCCAGCCGGCTGAGGTGCATGAGCACCAGGTCCCTGTGAGCACACAACAAATCCCGAGAGTGAGCTAGGATTAGCCAGTCGTCGAGATAGTTGAGGATGCGGACGCCCACTTCCCTTAGCGGGGCAAGGGCTGCCTCTGCGACCTTCATGAAGATGAGAGGGGACAAGGACAGGCCAAAGGGGAGGACCTTGTACTGCTATGCCCGGCTCTCAAAAGCAAACCGCAGGAAACGTCTGTGTCGAGGTAAAACCGAGACGTGGAAGTACACGTCCTTCAGGTCTACCGCCGCGAACCAATCTTGATGCCGGATGCTCGCTAGAATGCATTTTTGCATCAGCATCTTGAGTGGGAGTCTGTGCAAAGCCCGGTTCAGTACTCGCAGGTCCAAGATTGGCCGCAACCCACTCTATCGCACCCTTCCGTAGAAGGGTAGCGATCTCCGCATGCAAGGTAGCGGCATTCTTGCCCTTCACCTAAGTGAAGCGGATGCCGCTGAACCTGGGCAGGCACCTGGCGAAATGAATCGCATAGCCGAGTCGGACGGTCCGGGTCAGCCATCGCGACGGGATGGAGAGTGCATGCCACGTGTCCAAACTCCGGGCGAGGGGGACCAAGGGAACAATCACGTCGGACATACCAGGGGGTGGGGCCTCATGTCGGGGCAGAGCCTGAGGCGCCACGTCGAGCCCAGGGACATCGAAGCACTTACCTGGCTCCTGATACCCACCATAATATTGGCTGGGGAGGATGGAGGAGGGATATCATCCCCGCAGTCCATCGGAACCAACCCGGTGTGGGTGTGTTCGTGCCACAGCTGGGCGCGCAGGGGCGGGGGCACACACACGCTCTCTCTCTCTCTCACACACTCAAAGCCTAACTGGTCAGACTATAAATCAATTCTTTTTAAATTTGTCAAAAAAATAAAACAGTCAGCCACAATGCAGAACACACACACACCAAAATGAATTGGTGAGACCATATCACATCTACAATGCCGAACACGCACACACACACACACACACACACACACATTCATCTTGCTACATGCAGGGAAAAATAAGGTAATTACTTTTTTATTTTAGGTCATTTTTGGAAGCTGGTATCATGCTGTTAATGCTGTTATTTACTGTTTGTTGATCATTTTTATGAATTAGTTTGTAGCTGTCTTTTATTGCTGTTCACATCATTGATTTTTTTGGAATATAGAATTTTGCAAAATAAATATTAAGTTTGCCATTTCGTGGACATAAGGGTGAATGAACTCTTCATTTCGTGGATAACAGAAAACATCTTTTGTGGACATAATGCACCCAGCATGACACAAACATTTGTTGATGAAATTCTCATTCTGTGAATGAGACAGTGTTGGTTAAGTTACTAAAAAAAACTTAATCTACTACAAATGATTAAATACTTCTCTAAAAATTGTAATCAGATTACTTTACATTTTCAGTGACGTAATCAGTAATCACTTTACTTTTAAGTTACTTTCTAAAACGCTTGTCACAATAAAAAATAATTTCGCTCAACAAATTAAAAATAATGTCTATTTTCTCCTTGTTCATTGTCGCACACCCTTTAGCTGACACAGAAATGCAAACAGACATACATATAAACATGGATTCACATTTTTATTGTATTACACATAAATAATATTTATTTAGGAATATTTGTAACCCAAGTAATGTACTGTAATCTGATTGCAAGAATTTAAAATGTAATGCATTATACTACTTTTTGTGTCTAAAAGTAATTAGATTACAGTAACTAATTACTTTGTAATCCAGTTACACCCAACACTGGAATGAGATATGTATTTTATCCATGAAAGGGATTGTCTGGATCACAAAATGCAGAAACAATCATTCTTAGTGAAACGGATATCAGATTTTCATAGAATTTTCATAGAATTCATAAAAATTAGGTGTGTGTCGCAATAAAGTCTCAGAGATGGCAACCCATAAGAATGTAATTTCCACACTTGCGTACTTAAAAGATATGCTTGAATAAAGAAAGACAAGTAAGACTTAGAATCTTTGTTGAACCCAAACAAATAGATGTATATATTGTTGATGCTCAGTGTGTCTGTGATGACAAAGCAGCCAGCACTTCAGGTTTAGTCTTAGTGCCAAGAGGACAGCTGGAGGGCCACCATGTTTGTGTTAAGGGAGAAATGGTGATACACAATGGTAAACTGGACTGAAGCCCCCCAGCTGAGACACTGTGTCTCCCACTGAGCGGCGAATGGGAGAGATTCCTGAGAATATGGCCTGCGCACACAAACGCATGCACACATTTGTGCAGAAAGAGGATCAAAAAGGTGCGCAAATAATAAGCCAAGCACAAAGCCAGACGTGCTGCTTTGCAGAGGCTTAGACATGCAGAATTTGCCCCACCTCACCTCAGCACCGAAACCTAAACCTGTTCGCTTACCAAAACACAAAACTGAAACAGTTAATTAAGAAATATCATCAAGACCCAGTCATATATTCCTTCGATTGTATTATTCAAGTGGAATTGTATACTTCAGAAGTGGACAAGTGGAATCTTTGTTTTAAACAGCTTCTGGATGGCTGACAAAAGCAGATTATCTACATTTTTTTTTACGTTTACCCCCTTCGGGTTGAGATGTAGTCAGTAGCTAACTGCTATCTTTGTTATTGCTGAGTAGCACACAGACTGGCTATTGTGTAAGGTAAAAGATAGGATTTGCATGCATGTTAGACAGGATTACACACTCCAAAGTCTGGGTTGGGAACCTGGACCCCTCCAACCAACTTTCTGTGGGCGTCTCCAATGTCCCCTTGTACACATATATTGAACAAAAGAGGTAAGCAGCCTCAAAAGTTACAAGTTCAAGTCTGAAGAAAATAGTGTTAGGACCTAAACATAGTGACAATGTTGTAGTATGACGTTGCAGTTTAGTTGTTTTTAAAATAGAATACCTTTTCCAGTAACAAGCTACTTTTTCCAACTACTTTTTAATGATACATTGTATTACACAATACGCAGCTTCAGAGCCAAACAAAAGGAGAATCAGTTTGTTCAGATGGTTCATTTAAATTAAAAAAAGGCAGCAGCTAGGGATAGATGCTATTTCCACCCCAAATTAAATACTAACATACAGCATAGGGGCATCACTGCAGAGTGTTTATTGTGTCCCACAGACACCCTACACCAACCCTTAAACCTAACACTAACCTTACCTTACAAAAATTAACCATGGTTTCACTACAGTAACCATAGTATCTTCATGGCATTTTGAAGCAAAATCATAGTAAACCACAAAATTAAATGAAACATGGTTGCTATATTAACACCAATTACTGTTGGAACACCATGGTTAATTGCACATAAACTGTGGCCAAAAAACATGGTAACTACAACAATAGTATGAGTAAAATCATGGTAAATTTTGCCCGATCAAATCTTTCCCTTACAAAAATCGAGAGTTTATGGCAAATTTGCCACAAACTTTCTGCAAATTCACCACTGAGAATTTTCACATGCAAATGAACCTTGTGGTAAACTTGTGGCAAATTGTCCATTGTGGCCAAAGATTTGCCTGAGTTTCACCACTACCGGCGAAGAGCTGCAAACTTCAGCCAAACATTTGCAGTTAATCAAAAGCTCATTTGCATGTCAAAATAACGAGCAGCAAATTTGAGGCAAGTTTGCGACTAATTTAGATTTTTTTGTAAGGGTTCTCTCAACTCCCTGACCTTCACCGTGACCAACCTTTGGCAATCAACCTTTATAGTCATTTATATTTGTTATTATAAGTAGTGTTAAAGGAAATATTAAGAGTGAAAACAGGAAACTGTATTTAACCCGGGTCATTAAAAAAAGCACTTCCACACCTTCGTTACACCCCACACCATTGCAGCATCGCTAGGGGGGCAGTTTGTCTTCAATTTCTGTGTTTCCACCAGACTATTGGAGTGCAAATAGCGGCGCTGTGTGGCAGGTGCTATTTACACCTTGCGCAAATAGTCTATCCAATAAAAAAAATTATTACTGTCTTTTTTTATTTAAAACTGTATTAATTACTGTATTTTAAATAAGGCTGTCAATTTAACATGTAAATTCAGTGTGATTAAACTACATTTAATGACACAGCAGGCCCGGTTCTGCTTTGCCAATATACATGCTTACATAACCTATTCAACTGAGCAGGGGTGTGCATTTATTTTGGTTCAGGGACCACATCAGCCTTTAAGTAGAACATAGAAGATAAGTTCTGCACAGTTCTAGCATCTTTTCAGACCAGAAATAGTAGTGCACTCATTCTAATGCATAATGCACAATTTGTGTATATATATAAAGTGTACTGCCTGGCCAAAAAAAAGTCACTGTTTGGATTTAAATAAGCAGATACTTGCAGTGATTAATATGTTTCAGCTGGCAACAATTATTTTAACCCTAACTGATGCAGTGTGTAGCATTCATTTCTTAAACAACCATGTCGGAAGACGTGTCACGTGGTCATGGAAATTATGTTACTGTGTTTCAGAAGGGGCAAATTACTGGCCAGCATCAAGCAAAGAAAACAACTAAGGAGATTTCTGAAATCGTGTTAAGAACTGTCCAACACATTAATAAAACCTGGAAGGATAGTGGTGAACCATCAGCTTTGCAAAAGAAATGTGGTCGTAAAAAAATCTTGAATGATCGCGATCGGAGATCACTAAAACATACAATGTAATGAGAACTTGCAGGATTGGGACTAAACAGCTGTGTGGCCACAAGAAAGCCACTTGTTAGTGAGGCTAATCGGAAAAAAACTACTTAAATTTGCTAGGGAGCATAAAGATTGGACTGTGGAGCAATGGAAATAGGTCATGTGGTCTGATGAGTCCAGATTTACCATATTCCAAAGCAATGGGCGCGTCAGGGTAAGAAGGGAAGCGCATGAAGCGATGCACCCGTCATGCATAATGCCCACTGTACAAGCCTCTGGAGGCAGAGTTATGATCTGGGGTTGCTTCAGTTGGTCACGTCTAGGCTCAGCAATGTTATGCAGCAATCAAATGAAGTCAGCTGACTACCTGAATGTACTGAACGACCAGGATATCCCATCATTGGATTTTTTCTTCCCTGATGGCACGGGCATATTCCAGGACGACAATACCAAGATTCTTTAAGCTCGAATTGTGAAAGAGAGGTTCAGGGAACATGAGGAATCATTTTCACACATGAATTGGCCACCAAAGAGTCCTGACCTTAACCCCATTGAAAGTCTTGGGATGTGCTGGAGAAAACTTTACGGAGTAGTTCAACTCTCCCGTCATCAATACAAGATCTCGGCCAAAAATGAATACCACTCTGGATGGAAATAAAAATTGTGATGTTGCATAAGGTTGTCGAAACAATGCCACAATGAATGTGTGCCATAATCAAAGCTAAAGGCAGTCCAACAAAATATTAGAGTATGCAATGTATTTTTTTTTTGCGTACTTCAGGTGTTAGAATAACTGAATAAAGGCTGGGTACGATTAATAATTGTTTATTTTACCACATATAGGATATCCTTCAATGCAATGGTAATTTATTATTCAATTTAACACTCTCTACATTAGGGGGCGGTTTTAATAGTAAAATAAAATATTCATAAATGATAGATTCTAAAAGCTTCTTTTGATGTTTGATGCAAAGCGGACCCGTTAACTCATTTACGCACTCAGTGGGTCATGATGTGGGTCTTGTCAATGCTTTGTCGCAAATGGTTTGGCATCCCATTCAGCACAAAACTGGCTGCATGATGATGATAAAGGATTACTGCCAGAGTAACATTCACATATAGGTGTGAGGGACTTCAACATTTTACTAATTTTACACAAATAAAAAACATATTCCTCTCTCACTTGCTTTTGCTCGCGTGTCATTAATTACCCCTCTGTGTGCGAATGATGCGAAGATCTATTTGGATTTTAATAAAGTTCATCACTGGAAAGGTTTGCTCGCAGACTTAGTAGCACTAAACAGCACACGAGGCCTCATGAATGGACACGGAGTGGCTGTATCACACATTTTGTTGAGCAAAATATCCTACTACCGATAGTTACAGAAGTTTTTTTCAAGGAGGAGAGAGGGGGTGCACTTGCATGCATGGTTGCCAGATTTGTGCAAGTATACATTTCTGATTTAGGGGTCACATCTATTATTTGGCAACCCTGAACATATTAAAAGCTTGTGGAGGCGCGTTAGGTCCCAGAGATCTAATAAAAAAATAAAAAAATAGGATACATTTGCCCTGGTCTGCTATTGAGGGTGCTCTAACATTGATTTAGGGTGCTTAGCACCCTAAAGGACCCCCGTAGGACCGGGCCTGCGACACAGCATCCTAAAAAGGGTGCTAAGCATCCTCAAGGAACCCCGTAGAACACAGCGTCCTAAAAATGCAGCGTTTGTGGCTAGAGATGTTGAAAACCAATGAAATGTGACTGAACCACAGTGAGACACACTGAAAGTGCAAGAACGACTCCTGTGAGAACATCTCTTAAAGAAATATTCCAGGTTCAATACAAGTTAAGCTCAAATGACAGCATTTGTGGGATAATGTTGATTACCACAACATCCTACTTTTTTAAAAGGACAGCTTGACTGAAGTTTAACTACTTCAATTATGCTAATGGCTTGTAGTTTGGGAAGCTAAAGTAGCTTCCCCAACACTGAAAGAGACTGATAAAATCAATATTAAAATCATACAGAAATTAATCAGTCAGCCTGTCACCTACCTCTCCACCTCACAACCCCCGCAATCTCACAACCTTTCGTCCGAATGATTCGTGAGACATGTAGATTCATGTTGTCATGGCAGGACAGAATTAATCCATTAATACCTAGGGGGGTGATATACATATCAACTGCATTTTAATCCCCCCTCCACAGGACTACAGACATGCAGCAAGATCAGTGCACTCTACCACTGCATAATCCATTTAATTTTTATATCACTGGTCAGCACGTAAAAGGTCCATTCTCAATGTCCTTTTAGAGGCAACAGGATTGGTTTGACCAGGTCTCCTGGTGGTAGGTGTGAATTTGCGAGCATGGAGCTATTGCGAGCACACCTCAATATGACCTGTGGCATTAAATATAAATGAGGTTTTAATAATACATTGATACACAGTGGTGAAATATTTTATGCTGTGCTGCTATCTGTATGGGGCCGAGGTGATTAGTGAAGGTGTCAGTGCAGCCATTAACTAAAAATATCAAGTGGATGTGTCATGTGAAATATTACTTAAGATGCAGGCAGAGAAGCAATTATGCAAACTTGGGCTCTTGCAAATGAAGTTTGCCTAGGAACATGATGACAGTGTTACACAACAAAATTGTATTGCTTTAAGAGGCATTTCTTTTATAACAATCCTTGGGATCAAGGGGTCAAGGTGTAGCTGGTTAGCATGGCCCCACTGGCCCCATTGGTAGACGCTGTAAGTACACAATCTGATTTAAAAAAAAAATAACAAAAAAAAACAAAAACAAAACATTGACGGTCATTAAAAATTAGCAGTGTAATCTGACAATTTTATTTATTTATTTATTTTCAAGCAACATACATATCACTTATAGTTCATTATATTTAATTGATGTTTTACCAGTGGCTGATTTTTTTTTTTTTTTTTTTTTTTTGCACCACTCAGAACAAGTGTGTGAGAAGACTACACTTCTAAACTAAACTGGGGCATTAGGTTGACAAACACTCAATTATTTGGTCACTATTCGAAACAAAATGCAAATGCATAATGAGGTAATAAAATTAGTCTATAACCAGACTGATCTAACGCTGAATTCGGCCACAGTAGGTCGAAAGTTTCCTGCTATAAACGGTCTGTTCTTACAGAAATTGTAACCAAATCCTCAAGTGGCCAAAGCTGGAAGTGTTGTTGAACATATGGGCATGTGTGAGCTCCAGTGTCCAGGTGAAATGTCCACAGAGTGCACTAAAAGCAAGTTAATTTTTTAGTTGTAAACGAGGAAATACAGTCAACAGGAATGCATATTTTATTATTTTATTAACCATTCTCCCTAACCCAAACCCCAACACTTAACCTAACTGTCAGTGGAGTAAAACTGTAATTTTAGAGTGAAAGTGCAAACTCCAAATTTCTCTAAACATTGATTATGTGAACACAAATACTTAAAGTATTCCATGGGACCAGAACCCATATCTTGGAGGTTGCTTGCATAAGGCACTATCAGTAGCGGCAGAGGATTGAATTGATGCAAAAATGTCTAAAGGGGGATGATGCTTGTAAATCAGTTGGCAGAACATGTTGATTTCAGGGTACATGAAGATTCAAGAGCAACATGTCAATTTTCTGAGTGATCATAATATGTTTCATTTTAAAGGATTTCCAAACAGATCTAAAACTGCTAGGGTTTTTGTGTAATGATGACGAAGGTACGCTATTTCCTTCACATTGTTTTTTTTTTTTTTTCACTGACAAAGACTGTGCTTTACGCTGTTTCTATGGCTCTATGATGAGGTAAAGCAAGAAGTGCTTTTAAATTGCGTACTTTCGGAGGGTCCTGCATCAGCTGAGCAACTGCCATTGAGATAAATGGGAATGCTGACGGTTAGCTATCCTCAGTATTAAAGATCTCCTGGCTTTGCAATCCAAAAGTCTTTTTTATTTTTTTATTTTTTATTTTAAAATATTATACAATGTTGTCAGTGTTTCTCCATAGGGATGGTCTGTTGGTCAGTCCAAGGCTTTTTGATATCATCCCACTGGATATATTATCATGATAACATTCATTGAAGGAAACCGTCTTACTTGTTGACTGGCTCACACTGTCATAATGACATATCTAGGGTGGCTGAAGTGTTGGGTTCAGGCCCCAGCAACATGGCTGCTTGGCTCCACAATATGGCAGCGAGGATTATTAAAACTAATAGATTACCTGCCAAACACAATGAAGACAAATGGAGGTGCCCGCATCACTTCAAGGTTTTATTTTTTTTTCTCACAATTTTTCAACCAGTGCTGCATAGCACATTCCCTGCTTTGATCAGTGAGCTAATGAAAGGTATTTTTCTCACATATGAGCACAGGTAATGTGGTTTAGGCTTCCGTAAAGGGCAGGCCTTGTTTTCAAGCAGTCCAGCATGTGTGTTGGTGTATGTGAGTCTGTGCCCTTCAGGATGACGGCATAATACGATTAGCCATCGATCTCTTGTTGACCTCCCATGAAGTCCTTATGAATTTGTAATAACTTCCATGCGCACTCCTAATGCAATCAAGAAGCCTCGCTGTGAAAAGCACAGCACCGGAACATCCTTCTGAGTTCCCATAGAAGCCAATCATTGCTAATGAGAAAGAAAAACAATGCTGATCACAATTTAGACACAAATCTTGGTTTTAACTCGAGCTGACTCTTCATTCCTTTGAGGGGCAAGAGGACACACAGAACTGGATATGAAAATGGAGGATCCTTGCTGAAAAAAAAAAAAGTCTAAACCAGCTAATCTAGTTAATCTGACAACTATCTTACAATATAGTAGAACGTAAGGTAAGGTACAGTTAAGTATAAAGTATTCCTACGAGACACATTCACGAATAGGGTACAAACTAGTATCCCATTACTTTTTAATAAAGCAATAACAGCACAACCATTTTGGTTTGTTCCTAATCAAGTAACATAATTTGGATCCTTTCTATAGCATGGTGGGAAGTATATACTTGTTCCATTCTCAATTCTGAATTTTTACTCAAATTATGGCAGTTCCAAGATGAAATGTCTAGTATGTGGCATTGAAAGCAAGTTACATTTTCTCTCAAACAGATGAAGTTCTTTTCACCAAGAAACTGTCGCAATACGTACAATGAGCCACGCAAAAATTCTTTGCAAAAATGTGATTCTATGGTACCAGGTTCTAGCTACTACAAACCAACATCTTGTCCAAAACTTGCTAGCTCCTGAATGACAGCTTAATTTAGACATATTAGCAACTTTGTTATTCTTTAATTTTTTTAATTATTTTATATAGTAACAGTGTTTTAAAATCACTTGTAAAAATAAAATGACTTCAGTTTTTGCAGTTTCAAGCCCTATTATATTTATATTACCATTTCCATGGAAAGTGCCACCAATATATTAGGGCACTTTCATGCTTGTTTTAGCATGGCTACACGGGTCAATCCACCTGCAACAAGAAATACAACTGGCTAAGACTTTTCGAATTTGCTCCCTCTCACATACATTCACTGAGCAATTTATTAGGAAAACCTGTACACTTTCATATTCATGCAATTATCTAATCAGCCAATCGTGTGGCAGCAGTGCAATTAATAAAATCATGCAGAAAGGGGTCAGGAGCTTCAGTTCATGTTCACATCAACCATCAGAATGGAGAAAAAATGTGATCTCAGTGATTTCAACCATGGCCATGATTGTTGGTGCCAGACGGGCTGGTTTGAGTATTTCTGTAACTGCTGATCTCCTGGGATTTTCACACACAGCAGTCTCTAGAATGGTGCCAAAAACAAAAAACATCCAGTGAGTGGCAGTTCTGTGGACAGAAACGCCTTGTCAACGGAGAATGGCCAAACTGGTTCTAGCTGACAGAAAGGCTACTGTAACTCAGATAACAAATCTGTACAATTGTAATGAGCAGAGTAGCATCTCAGAATGCACAACATGCCAAGCCTTGAGGTGGATGGGCTACAAAAGCAGAAGACCACATCAGGCTCTTTATTAGGACCGCGGTGTTCCTAATAAAGTGCTCAGTGAGTGTACATCTCAGAGTTGTCTGTTTTAGATCTTTTCAACTGGAAAGCAACACAATCTAATTAACATCAGCAAAACATCTTAAAAAGATTTACAACCATTCTAAACCATAAACATCTCAAAGACATCTGCTGAATGTCTTATTGACATCCGTGAGGATCCATGAGCAAACAACCTCAAAGTACGTCTTCCAGATGTAAACACACACATCAAATAGACATCTAGGTGATGTACTTGAGCTATCAGGGTCTTTTCTAAACTGGTTTACACTGTTTTTTTACAGCAGGGATCAGATACTGTACAAAGCTAAACTTTCTATTGAAAAAAACATCAGTTTTATTGGTTAAACATCTGATCCTTCAACTTTTCCAACTAGTTGTTTTTTCATCTTGATCTTCTTTAAATTATTCATACACAGCTAGCATAATTAGCATTATTCTTTTCTACACTTTCAGGAAATAGAACAAAGGTTGTGTCCCACAGTGTCAGAGCAAACATTTAATTTCAGTATCTTTTTAGTGTTTTCAAGATGAGAGGGGAGGGGAGGATAGTCTTGGTCTGGAGGAGGTTTGCCTTTGCATTCATGTAGCGTATGCAGCGCAACACTAGCATAGGGCTAATTGCTCCACCACCCACTGTGTAAATGTGATTTCATTTTGGATAATTGCTCCAAATGTGGTTGATTCATTACATTTACAGTTAATCAGAAACCAATTGCACACTTGAATATACCTCAAACCTGATTATTAAATTTTTTCCAAGTAAATGCCCCTTCACAAAACAGCTCAGACCAGATTCCACTCATAACGTCTGCAATTCTAGGTCTACAGTGCTATGATTTATACAGGTTTACACAATCTATGATGAACGATTCTTTGCTTCTGTCTTTCCACTTTATGATTGTGGCAACAAACCTAAATATTCTTTCCAGACCTTGAATTCCCTTGTGGCACTGGCCTCAAATCATTTGGGCTACCCTCTGTGATTTTTGAAGCTAAACTTGCTTGGCCGACTTGTTTAATCCCGAGCCGCTTATGATGTCTGTCTGACACATATTTGTCAAATTAGGATTTGAGAAATGTTATTCTCTGATGTTGCCTTGGCCACAACCTGCTCCTTCCAAATGACATTTTCAAATGAAGAAAGTGCAGCTTTGCTGAGATTGCATGCTCGTCTCTTGAAAACCCGAATGAAAATGTCAACCCACTGGCAACCCATTATTCTGATGCAGAACATCCTGGATAAAAGCTGGCATTAATTTACGAAAAGCACTTGTTTTTCCTTCATCATTTATGCCATTATATTCTCATGTCCATAAGCAAGGAATGCTTCTCATTAACGTAAAACATCTGATGTGTTCTGGATGGTGTGGCCAGTATAGTTAAGGAGAGTCACTCATAAAATATTTATGAACAGTAAAGCCATCAGAAAAAATATTTTTGACTATCACATTCATGCCATCACTCAGAATGAGATGAACGTTGTGTTAGACAGATTTATGAAGGTGTCATGATTATAACTGTCAAAATTGCTTTCAATTACAGTGACTACTGTGCCACAGCGTGTCCACAGTTTTCATGCTTAGTACTGCTACAGATGTGAATTTGTATGTGGGATTTGGGATTATAATCTTTTTCCACACAGAGCCATTGAGGGATTAAGAGATAATCTGGATTGAGGGGTGAATGGTTAAATGCTAATTCTCTGATGCTCTGTTTCCAATACTTTGATTGGAATTGCAGCCACAATCCAAATGACAGCAAAATATGTACAATAGAGCAATAAACTAACAGCAACAATGTGTAGACTGATTCTGTTACAAAATGGGCTACAAAATAAAGGTTTATGTATTTTGGAATCAATATCTATCTGTTCAATATCTCTTGATTTCACACATATTTTAGTTTATCCTTGCCTATCACTCATTATGTATCATAAACATCAGAACAACAATCAAAGTCAAATAATCATTTTAAATATTGATAAATCTAGCATTCACTTCAATCAGTGCATGAATTGAGACTATAGGATGGATTCAAACTGATTTAAAGTTCCATCTTTTGAATACTGTCAAAAAGGAAATCTTGATTGTTGATTGTGTTGACAAAAACTATATATATATATATATATATATATATATATATATATATATATATATATATATATTATATCGCACATGTATTAAATGCAATAGCCATTTTGTTTTTCTGGTGTTGCCAGCTACTAATAGGACCTTGTGGGAATATATCTAAAAATCCCTAACAATTTCTCTACAATTTCTGTGATGGAGTTGACATATTATTATGACACACAATATAAGCACAATTACTTTAAATGTATATATACTGTACGTATATATATATATATATATATATATATATATATATATATATATATATATATATATATATATATATATTCTCCACTCAAAAGATACCAAATGAAAACAACAGCAGCAAAATAGCACCCTCAGCTGACAACTGTTATGAGCAACATGGCATTAAAATGGCATTAAACCTCAATAATTCGCTGCAACTTCAAAACTATAAAAACGGACAAAATGATTGACAAGCAGCAAACGTCAGAGACCGCAGACACGTTTTTGTCTGTTGTTTACAGAGTCTTGAACTGTCAGAGAGACAGAAGAGATATCTCACAACACTTATTTCATTAATATCTTTCAGAGAGTAGAAACATTTCCAAGAAAAAATTGCTTACAGCACCTTTAAGTTTAATAAATAGTTTAATATAGCCTATTTAAAATATTGAGTTATGTTTTGAGGACAGATGGTTTTAGGGGTAGTGAGCAGTGTTGGGGAAGTTACTAAAAAAGTAATATGCTACAAATGACTAATTAATTCTCTAAACTTGTAATCAGATTACCTTACTGATTAAGTCATCACGTTACTAATAACTTTACTTTTAAGTTACTTTCTAAAATACTTTTCACAAACATTTTTTCTGCTTAAATTCAAAACGTCTATATTTTCTACTTGTTCATTGTCGCAAATCTTCAGCTATCATAGAAATGACAGCAAACCAGACGTACTTATGAGCAGCATATTTTAAATGCATTATACATAAATAATATTATTTTAGAAATATGCTATGCACTTAAAAGTAATTACTTTAGTTGAAATTTAGTAACTTCAATCTGATTACAATAATTTAAAATGCAATGTATTAGACCACTGTTTTAACGTAGAAAGTAATTAGATTGCAGTAACTAATTACTCTGTAATCAGATTACACTCAACACTGATAGGGAGTGATAATGCAATGGAACAATTTTGATTAAATAAAGATTAACCAAAAAATTATTTATATAATAATACATTTGGTACAATGGAACATTGTATTAATCATCCCTGATTAATTTACAAGTGGAAATGTTGCTGATTTAAAAACTAATGGCAGACAAAGTTGTGGGACATGTTTGGTCCCATTTCTCAAGTATTGGCTACAAAACCAGGATACATAAGGACATCTCTGAATTTTAAAAATAGAATAATTGTATGACAGATGGCACAATAAAGTTGAGGTTTACTCATTCATTTAAAAGTTTCCATATTTGGTGGACATACGTATACTTTAATGAGTTTACAGTAATTCAGTTTCAAAACAACCTACAGAAAACTGATCCCAGGCACCAGAGGACATAAGCATCCTCCATTTCCCTCTTAAGTATGGGTAAATATCAGGGGAAATGACCGATGATATGTGCAGAATAATTGCATGAATCATTTGTTTTTGAGAAACTCAATTTCCTTCACTTTATCATCGATCTCCTTCTATCTCTTTCCCTTTCTCTATCTAACCATCTCTCTCTCACACACCCACACACACACACACACACACACACATTCTCATGTACAGGGTCCTGCAGTTATTTTCAGTTCTGTTATGTGAATCTCTTTAAGGGACAATAGCACCATCATGTGTTGATTCACTGTAAACATCCATACTCAGGAGAGCAGTGGTTTTTAACAGGTTTTAACTCCAGATTTTACATTGGAAAAAAAACTCAAATGTTTTATAGTACAAAAGTAAGTAATGTATTTCAAATAAAACATTGAGATTTTTTACTATAATATTACTATGAACTACCAAGAAGTACAAAACACATTGTGGTCAGCACAAACCATGTTTATCCTCATTGCAAGTGAACCAGTTTTTAATATAGTCTGGGTTGTAGTCAAAAATTGTCAAAAAATGTAGTTTTGTGCATGGTTTTTAATGAGAGCATGTCCCTTTTTATAATTAATAAACACATTTATATTGCTATCCTCACAATGTGCGATTATACTGACAGTTGTGTTTTATTATTTGCATTTATCAGTTTTTTTCCCTGCTGTCTGCAACCCTATCAGAA
Source organism: Myxocyprinus asiaticus (assembly GCF_019703515.2). Taxonomy (NCBI): domain Eukaryota; kingdom Metazoa; phylum Chordata; class Actinopteri; order Cypriniformes; family Catostomidae; genus Myxocyprinus; species Myxocyprinus asiaticus. Next base: position 15,348,456 of record NC_059349.1, on the reverse strand, counting down.
CATTATTGCGACCCACCAGTTGAGAACCACTAGATCACACAATTGTTAGCAGATATTCAATTGAAATATGACATTTTCATAAAAAAGACTCACTCAGTAAATATGATAAAAATGTGCTTTAGAGATGCTACGTCAAGTTAGACATAAGGGGAAAATTACAAACATTTTAATTCAGAATGCAAAAATCCGCAGCATAAACCCAAAATATGATGACAGAATTAATTAGATGCTCTGCCAAATGTAATATGTGTGTGTAATGTGTGCGTGTGTGCCCTTCTTGCTGTTTGTGGTCTGCTGGCCCTGGCAGGGCCTCTTATCTCCTACTGTTTCAGCATCTGCTCTGTACAGCCCCACACGAGCACTAAATTTTGGCTGACAGACCGCAGAGAGAGAGGGGCTCTTGCTCTGTGCGGAAATAAGAAAATCACACAGATAGATTCATTCACCAATGACAGCTTCTGTTGCATTGCAGAGAGTGTAATTTTATGCCATAATGCTGACAGTTGCTAGAGGATTAACATTTGTTACTCAATAGCCCACAATGTGGCATGTTCCACATTTACTGTAGTTCTGTTTTAAATTCTGGGCTATTCCTATATTAAGGTTTAAAGCTGCGTGGCTAGAGTCTGTATCTGTTTAACTCAGTAAGCACAGAAAAGATACAAGTGTGGAATTTCAGTCTGTGCTTTGAGTTAAATGAAAATATAACTGTAAAAGATTGAAACCGTCCATGATGTAAGTGGTTCAAAGGTGAATTGTGTAATTTTTTGGATGTAAATATACTTTTTCTTTTCCCATTGTAATATGAAGAGACAACTACAAGTAGATCAGCATGAGCGTTACCAAAGTGTACACTAGTTACACTAAAGGCCACTCTCTCACCTGTGTCCTGTAAAGGGAAGGGTGGTCTCTATCCTCCATTCTCTGAGTCCTGTGCGTGCTCTACTCTGGGTGGCTCCACCAGCTTCTCATAGGACAACACCATCATGATCTGACCAAAAAAAACCCCACCATTATACTTAGTGTTAAAGGGGCATTCTTCAAAATGGCAATATAATAACACGGGAAGTCAGCATGTTGCTTCTGAATGTTCCAGTACCTTGACATCGGCCACATTATGCCTAGTTACTGACAAGTGCCATCTCCCCTCAGTATCGGTTCAAGTGTGTTTACTTTCTCCTGTAACAGGACCGATAGTGTTGCGCATTTTGTCCCGCATTGAAACCAGGAAGTAATTGTGTCCGCGTAATCAGCGATGAGTGTGATTCGGAGGTTGCATTTTCCCTTTAACATTACATTTTTACTCCACTGATGGTTAGGTTTAGGTTTGGGGTTTGGGTTAGGGCTTATGGTTAGTAAAATATGAATTTCTCTTCTTTGTGTGACATAATTTACAGCTAAAAACAACTCGCTCAACTCAACTATTTGTCTGAAAGGATTTTTAAAATCTTGAATTTTCTCATTTACATATTTTAAATGGAAAAGGCATCTGTTTCATAGAACATAAGAACATTATAGTTGATTGAATGTGACACTTTATGCGCAATGTAAGTATTACGCATGGAATCTTACAAGCTAATCAACCATTAATAAAGGTAATGTTATCTTTAATGAAACTGAGGAAAACTCGAGTCTCCTCATCACTCCAAGTGTTCCTCTCCGTTATGCTGTTCATGGTGAGGAGAGATGTGATGTAAATTCTGCCATGTGACTTGTTTCCAAACTAGTTTTTGATAAAGCTTGACGTATCAACAAAGGATTTATGCGCTAAAGTTAAACCAAAAAAATATTATGTCGACACTTGTGAAATGTTATCGATAATTTACATTTCCATTAGCTATACCAGTAAACATTTAGATGTGCTAAACCTTTTTATTTTATTTTTTTATTTTTATTTTTGCAAAAAAAAAAAATATAAATAAAATAATAATGAAATAAAAAACAACTGCATAGTTATTGTTGCTTTTGTGCAGTCAAAGGACTAGCATTAAACAAGAAAATTGAACTTGCCTTTGCTGTGGATGGTTTCCACAGCTGGAAAACATTGTTATCATTCAGGGAGCAAACATGAGGCTTAGTTTTAGTTTTTTCTTAAGTATGGTTATATGTTTTCTTAGGCTATGTAATGTGTGATATGTCTATCTCTGTATGTGAAATGTAATGGTCTGGTGGGTTACAATTACCACACCCCCTTGTTTTGATGCGTTCCACATTCTATGGTATTACATGTACACTTAACAGTAGCTGGTAGCCTAAATGTTATGTTATGATAAAATATTGACAGACAGATCTCTGATACTGTTAGAGAGTCATAATGACTCTGTTTACTCACCATGATGAGGGTCAGTAGAAACATCATCATACCCAGCATCACATATAGATTTCCTATTAGACCACCTGCCCACAGGGGACCCAAGATGGTGGCAAGACCACCGACTGAACGCCGCACACCCTGACTAAAGCCTGCAAACACACACACATATATACACACATACACACGTACATAGAGTCAATAGAATCAGCATGTAGTTGTAAATATTTAAAAAGTAACAATATGACACACCTATACAAATGTGAGTGTTAGATTTATTGGTCTCATCTATCTTTTTTTTTCTTGTATTCTTGCTTTCATTTTTGCTGAATTTGTCTTTGCTTCTCACCTTGTGTCTTTTCAGCTGTAACTTTAGAAAAGAGGGACACCTGAGACACGGCCACAAAAGGAAGTCCCAGTAACTGCAGAAACACTCCAATGATGAACTCCATCAACTCAAATGCAAAACCACCTGATCACAAGACATCCATAACAACCAGACAGACAGACAGACAGAAAGATAGACAATGGATGGATAGATGGATATAGAGCAGTTCCAAACTAATAAAGCTTATCATCGAGCTGGCACCAAACTGTGCAGGCATATTGTGTCTGTCCATGCCCAGGTGTATGCCACTTTCTCTGGACGTCTGCCACACACACACACATATACACATGCTCACCCTGTGGGTTGGCCAGGAAAATGAGGCACCAGACACAAGCCCCGCTGCAGATGACCAGCCCTACCGCCAGCACCACCCGGTCCTCCAGCACACGACTCAGCCAGCGCACCAGGAAGAAACCTGCAATTACCTCCACCCCACACAGGCTGTACATCACACTGTTCCCCAGCTCACCAAAGCCAAAGTACTTCTGCGTAAGAGGTGTCACCATGGTCTGGAGATAGAAAGCAGTGTCACCAGAGTCAGAATAGTCACCAGCCACTGTATTTAAGTTAATTATCATATGTGTTATATATTATATAAATTATATGTAGGCCTATAATTATTTAATTACAGCTAATAAAATAATTATATGTTGTGCTGTGTTAACTGCTATAAGTTTTATGAATGTTAAACTAATTACTGTTTAATATGCTTCAAAAAGAAGAACTCCAGTCCCACTTTATATTAGGTGTTTTTAACTATTATGTACTAATTAAAATAAGTACAATACAATGTACATATTGTGTAACTGAATGCTGTTCTGCAAAATTCTCACAAGATTCACATTTGCTGCTACTGAGGTTGAGGTACAGGTAGGATTTAGATTAGAGTTTAATTAGTGTCAGCGTTAAGGTTAACAGTGTAACTACAGATGTAATTAAATGATGTACTTTAAATGTAAGTACAATGGAACAACACGTATGTACATAAGTACATTGTATCAAATTCTTAAGTACAAAGTAGTTAAAGATACCTATTAAAAAGTGGAACCAGAACTCAAAATTATTATTATTTTTTTTTAAATCAAGAATTCATAAACACTTATGTCCCATATGTCCACACTATATTGTTTCCCAATCAGCTATTGCATCTTGTTTTTATTGTTTTTTCTTTCCAAATTGCCTAATACTACACATCTAAACTTACGCTTTAGTATTAAACTTCAACTCAAACATGACTCAAACTTTAACTTAAACATAACTAATACAACCTCAAATTGTGTGACTTGCTGAAGATATGTGTGCTATTACTTTCTATAATTTCTGTAGTTACGCCATTGGTGCATGACTTGTAAGACAATACTGTTTAAGGTTTTAACATCACATATCCAACTACATTTACAAGCTTGTTCAAGCACAATCAAATTGTGTGGTAGCTCAACGGATAGAGCGTTGCAAAGGACTGTAGTATGAGTCCTGAAGAGCATGCGAGTTGACACGTGAGCCAAAAGTGTCATAGAAGCACCACAAAATGATGCAGTTGCTTCAGCAATTGCTTACTTTTTCTGACACTATCAATAGGTTTAAGGTTTAGAGTAGGGAGATTATTCACCTTAAAAACATCATCTTTTTGGGAGAAAGCACTACTTAGTGGACATTTCGCCTAGGAACTGACGCTATACATGTAAGCAGCCACGTAATTTTGCAAAAATGTCGCTACAGTCACGTAATTTCATGAGATCAGGTAAAAAATGGGCGGATCCTATGTACTAAAATTTAAGAAGGTGACTGAGCCATATCTAGAATATTAATTGGGGATGGGCTCTTGTGACTTGGGCCCAGTAACCCTTACGAAAATCGAGAGTTCATGGCAAATTTGCCGCAAAATTGCCACAAATTCGCCACTGATCATTTTCACTTGCAAATTAGCTTTGCAGCAAAATTGCGGCAAATTGTCCATTGTTGCCAAAGGTTTGCCGGAGGTTCACCACCACCAGCGAAGAGTTGCAAACTTCTGGCAAACATTTGTGGTGAATCAAAAGCTCATTTGCATGTGAAAATAGCGGTAGGAAAATTTGCGGCAACCTCAAAGCTAGTTTAGATTTTGTAAAGGAAATAAGCACTTAGCAACAACCAAGCAATGCATAGCAACTGTATAGCAACACACTAACAACAACTGTGTCCCAAATGTGAGTTGAATGCTTTACCATCACCCCGCACTGTGTGAATATGTACATTATTTGAGATAAAATGTTGCACTGAAGTTGGCTAACGTGCTAAAGCTACCATCAACGCAATGTGTGCATTTAAAACGTCACTTCGGTCAGCTGAAAAATGATGAATGCTTCTGTGTAGCAAAAAAAAATATTGTTCCATTTGAGACAATACAACACTTTGAAAATTCATACACTAGATGGTCGACTGCATAGTGTAAGTGTACATGTATATTGTGTCATTTGGGACCTTAGCTAACCACTCTAACCACCCTGCATTGTGGCGGCTTGTTTTCTTTTCTTCAGAAAATGTATGTGTTAAAGATCACTTTATGACACAGAAATTTGATTTAGCATTAAAGAATACACCTAGCCATCATATATCTAAATTAAGCTAAAAACAAGGAACATTCTGAATTTAACATATAATCAGTTTTCAAAGTATCTAGGTCATTCAACCAAGAAGGCAAATGTGCATACATTCCTTTATTATATTAAATCAAATTTTAAATCAGATTAAAACAAAATTCAATTTAGTTGTCTTGGCCACTGTGAGCCTAACTCAATCATTATTATACAGATGAAGCAGCTAAGATGAAGGTATCACAGTGTGTGAATGACAGGGCATCCCTTACAAAAAATCTAAACTAGCCGCAAATTTGTTGCTTGTTATTTTCACATGCAAATTAACTTTTGATTCACCACAAATGTTTGCCAGAAGTTTGCAGCTCTTCACCGGTAGTGGTGAATCTGGCAACAATGGACAATTTGCTGCAAGTTTGCTGCAAAGCTCATTTGCGTGTGAAAATTATCAGTGGCGAATTTGCGGAAAGTTTGCGGCAAATTTGCCATGAATTCTTGATTTTCGTAAGGGATGCTGGCTGCTGAGGTAAAGAGAACTGTGGTGAGTTTTTTTTTCTGTTACCTCGAGTGCTGTCTGATTGAAGAGCGTGATGAACTGAGCGGTCAGGAGAACCACAACCTCCTCCCTGAGAAACTCTGAAAACACAGAGAGAGAGAGAGCTCAGGCTTTTCAAGGCTGCCAAGAAAGGATTTAATATAATGGAAGTATAAATGCACACACACACACACACACACTGCAGTCGTCCAGCAAAGAAAGAATGAGCGAATCGATGAGACCTTAGCAGACTTTTTCTCTCACACATTATCACCTTCAGAAGCAAAAAAAAAAAAAAGAAAGAAAAAAAAAGAATCAATGCTACACTCACTCAAACTGCTCTGCCAAAAAACACACAGCACTTTTATTTGTATTGTATTTATTTTTTTGGAGAACAAACTCTGGCTTTAACCTTGGCTCTGGCTGGCAAAGATAGATAGATAGATAGATAGACAGAGAGAGAGAGAGAGAGAGAGAGAGAGAGAGAGAGAGAGAGAGAGAGATGTTACACTCAAACTGCTCTGCCTAGAAAACCGAAGCACTTTTGTTTTTTTGAGAATAACCTCTGGCCTTCACCTTGGCTTGCATTGAAGTTTTCAAAGGGGTCGGAAGTAGCTGTAGGGGGGGAATCAGGAGGAGAAGGTGGGAGTTCAGATGAGAGCTGGGTCTCAGTCTGTTCGGGGTTGACCGATCCACACGATTCCACTCCTACGGTTCTGTCTTGATCTTCCAGACTCATGAGAGGCTCCTCCTCCTCTTCACCTCTGACCTCTCTAAGGGGGGTGTTCTGCTCAGAGATGGAGTCTAGTGGTGGGATGTCCCAGTACACGACCATCACCGCTAACTGCATGAGCAGCCACATCCCGCACATGAAGAGCTGTATTAAGTCTATTGGTTAGTCCATAAGTTAAATGAATTTTTTTTTTTTTTTTTTTTTTTTTCAAGAATGCATGTCAAATTATAAAACTTATTTTATAATTTTTTAAAGACAATGTGAGTGGTAAAAGGCCAGTGTTGCTACAGTATATGGTTGCTAAGGTGGTCTGGGAGTTTTTTTTTATCATGTCACTGTAAAGTTGCTATAGGATGTTCTGGGTGGTTTCTAAATAGTGCAAGTCAAAAGAGCACACCCTCTATGATAAGTCTTTATAGTATTCTGGTCACTAGATATGGTTCAGGTCCTTCAATATACACTCACTGAGTACTTTATTAGGAACACCTGTACACCTACTTACGCATGCAATGATCTAATCAGCCAATCGTGTCGCAGCAGTTCAATGCATAAAGTCATTCAGATGCATGTCAGGCGCTTCAGTTAGTGTTCACATCAACTATCAGAATGGGGAAAAAATTTGATCTCAGTGATTTAGACCTTGGCATGATTGTTGTTGCCAGATGGGCTTGTTTGAGTATTTCTGTAACTGCTGATCTCCTGGGATTTTCACGCACAACAGTCTCTAGAGTCTCTACTCAGAATGGTGCCAAAAACAAAAAACATCCAGTGAACGGCAGTTCTGTGGACAGAAACGCCTTGTTGATGAAAGAGGTCAACAGAGAATGGCCAGACTGGTTCGAGCTGACAGAAAGACTATGGTAACTCAGATAACCACTACAATTGTAGTGAGCAGAATAGCATCTCAGAATACACAACACATTGAACCTTTAGGCAGATGGGCTACAAAAGCAGAAGACCACGTCGGGCACTTTATTAGGACCATAGTGTTCCTAATAGCGTAAGTCTAAAAAAAAGACACTAAAGACCACTACAAATGAGCCAGCACAGTCTTACCCCAGGTGAGGTGTACTTGTTTACAACAAATGGGCCCAGTTTAAAATCACACAACCTCAGAAAGATATTAAAGGCTGGTCCTGAAAGTGAAAATACACATTGTCAAAATATAATACATAGAATATAATTTTTTAAACAGTCTATTGTTGCTTATAATTTGGAGGACCACTGACTGACCAATCAGAAGTCCAGCCTGACGGCAGGCCATTACAGCAGCAAAGACTCTCGCTCGCTCATCAGGAAGGGTAGTCCTTGTGAGGAACCCAAAGATGGAGGAACCAGCTCCCGCTCCGATACCTGACAGATGGTTAACATTTTGTGCTATAAAGTACAGCTTTATACGGATAGGCATTGCAACATTTTTGTGCAATTTTGAAATGTCATTTATTTGGGGTGAATTTCATAAAACCTGTAAAGAACATCCAGACCATGTTTCACCTCAAAATTAAGAGAAAATGCATAAAGAACATGAAGCCTATTTGTAGGTCCATTACATTTGTTTGCACTATTTTCATGACAATTAAGCATATTTTTCCCTCAAATTTTCATTACCCTACTGCAAAATATATAATTCTCCTTGCTGTAATGCAAAAGAACTATTCTAATTACTATAATGTAAAAAAGTAGCTAGATATGATTTAACCCTCATGTTGTGTTCGTTTGTACTAACACCTTTTGTGGCCCACTAAAACTGTCAATAAATCTCATATTCCTTATATTATGCCAAGATATTGCATTAGATCTTTTTGTCAATTTATTTTTTAGTAAATATTACAGGTTTTGTACTTCTTTTATGAAGATTAAATTATAATAATATTAATTTTGACATTTCAATACATATAGCTGATCCTACCAAGTCTTCAAAATGCTTTTAATTTGCTGACAAATTAGAACTGTTTCGTTCATGTAATTTGATCATTTATCACAACAATTCTATTCAGAGTTGGTAAAAACAAAAAAGATGAGATAGCCGTGTGTTGTATATCGTTGAAAGGTCTCAATTAGTAAAATGCAATGAGCAAATTTGTTTCAGTCAGAGGCCAAACAGCATTGAGTTTTAGTGTGTGAAATTCCCACTGACACACATAAATATAATAAACAGGAGTGTCTTTTTGTCATGTTCTTCCTTATTACTTCCTGAAACATACATATAACATAGACAATGACATATTATAACTTACAGCAGACTCTCCTGATTCAAATGAGCCCAAACACAACATAATATGATAAGGAGATCTTGAAATCTTCCTCAAAGAGTGTAGATGGAAAGACGATGAACAAAAGGGCGCTCAACATACGTTTTGTGTGTGTTTGTGTGTGTGGGCAGGTTTAAGTGGTTTACGAGGAAATTTTTTTAGGTTACAAACTGGTAATTACAAGGGTATTATGCTATAAATGTGGTTTATGATGACATTTCTAGTGTCCCCATAATTCAAATCGCTTAAAAAACATTTGAAAATGTAAAAATGCAGAAAGTTTTTTGTAAGGGTTAGGTTTAGGGGATAGAATCTACATTTCGTACTGTATAAAAATCATTTTGTCTATATGCCTCATAAGGATAGCTGCACCAACATGTGTGTGTGTGTGTGTGTGTGTGTGTGTGTGTGTGTGTGTGTGTGTGTGTGTGTGTGTGTGGATGCTCCTGAACACTTAATATTTCTGTATTTTGTTGTCTAATCCATTCATTATCAATGGCTGGTCATTTTATATTGGGAACAACACAGGTGTAACAAAGTGAAATAAAGCCAATATTATTGTATAAAAATTATCAAAAAATTTGTGTGTTCAGATGCACTGTATGAAAAAATTCATGGAATTTTATTCCAACTGGATGATATAAACTATAGTTTTCAGAAAGAAAAAAAAATCTGTTTTGACCATAACACTATAATGGTTCAACTGTAAAGCGTTTATACATCATGGTGCTATTTGTCTTACTGCATGTAATTTGTGTTGGCTTTATGTCAAACAAATAATAGTGTCTGGACAGGATGATTCATTATTGTATTACAGTAATTGGAATCTAATGAGAACCATCAATGAGAATAATGAGAAAAACAAACCACACCTGAATGCATTACAGTACAGTAATACAGTGTGCTTGATTTTGGGGTGAAGTATGACCAGGACATGTTCTTTGTATTCACCCTTTAATATTTTTATAAATATGCTAACAGAACGTTTCAAACTAATGTTGCTTAGGATTTACTGCAAAGGAGCAGTGAATTGTAGGAATTTCACAAACAAAACTGTGGTTGTGACTGAAATACCAGTGCAACTTCAAAATATCCTCACCTGCAACAAGACGACTGGACAACAAAAGCCATTTTGAATATCCCATGAAATACATAAAGTTTCCTATGAGTCAAAGGTGTGCAGTTAATGTATGGATATGGGTAACAATGTACTGTACAAAAAAACATTATCAGTAGATCAGAAATGCATGAGTCGAGAGCACAAGACATCTGATCTGTTGTAGGACCAGTTGCATCACATTACTTGTCTGTACTTTTCGATACTGACCCACGATTTCAAAAACGTTGGAGAAGAGGATGATTTTCTTTGTAGTTCTGGTTTTGTCAGACCAATGGCCAAACACTGGACCTGTCACCAGTCCACTGAAGCTGAACGCAGACAGACCCAAGCCGAGAAAATAGGGTGGTGCCTCTAATAACTGCAGATATCTCCATATTGTAGGTAGAATGACAGCTGAGAGAGGGAAATAGTGACCAAGAGCACAAGGAGGGTCACAATTTTAGCTGTATTGTGAAAAATCATATCTAAACAGTTGCAATAATGACCTCTTTAACAATGATCACTGCATTCAGATTTTTCAGAATTTACCAATTAATGCAATCTGAATATTAAGCATCTACTCAGTGATTAAAATTACTGATCTGCAGCATAGATTTTAGTTGCATAAAGGGGCCAGAGAGATGAGGAAGATCACAAAGAAAAAAAGAAAACTTACCATATTCCACGCCGCTCAAAAGAAATATTAATCCAATAGTAAGAAAAGAAAGTTTTCTTTTTTGTCGATAATCCATCAGTCGTATCGTATCGTATGTATGTTATTTTCCCAGAGCTTGGTCATTCCTCTTCCTTATGGTTCAATTAGTGTAATGAGAGAGATGATGTTCTCAGTTACTGATTCTGGAATGTCTTTTTTACTCATCTCACTGTAAAACTCTTTTTGAAGCCATTTCGAATGTATCATTCTGTGAAATACGATCAAGCATAAACGCCAACATCTTTAAAAAAAAAAAAAATTTTAAAACCCTAGGGAAAATTGGATTCAGATGATTTTAGACAAACACGCCTACCATCATAAACTGTAGAAGTTTCATTCTTGACTCGTAATATAGCCTTCTTCTTCATTAATGGATCATTTAAGATAAACAGAGCCACCCCGAACAGTTTCAGCCGTATTCACACAGAGCACTAACCTCAGAGATCTAGTATTACCTGTGGGCTTGTATCCATTATTTATTGTGTTCAGGTAAAGTGGACTGTAATTCTATTCCCTTAAAGCTGTATCTTTACTTTATTAGCTATGTATTACAGAGGTTTGAAACACTTAATTTTGGTAATATGGCCATACATTTACTGTATACCACTTTATAATAACTTTCATTAGTCATTGACAAACATTTGATTATAAAATTATGTAATAATAACCCAAATGCCATGGTGCATGAATATGGATATATTCATAACCCTTAAAGCAAAATAACTATTTATTACCATGGTTAACATCAAAGTAAACAACAATCCAAACACGCCATAGCAACCACCCAAAACAACCTAGCAACTGCCTAGCAGTGTGATAACCACCACTCGGAACATAGCAGCAGCCAGGCAACCAGATGAAGAATTAGGGCAGCTTTTCTTCAGAAAATTTAAAAATCTAGTTTCTTCTATCATGCAGCAGCTGAGAAGCAGTGTTGGGTAAACTACTTAAAAATACAAATTAATAATTATTTCTCTAAAATTGTAATCACATTACTTTACTAATTATTTCATTGGAAAAGTAATCACAGTACTAATTACTTTACTTTTAAGTTATTTTCTAGAACACTTTTCCACTCAACAAATTCAAAATAATGTCTCTATTTCTTTCTTGTTCATTGTTACACACAAGTCATATACTCAGCCCCTCATATTTATCCTTCACAATGACTCGTTACGGGGCCATAATTCATGTATTCTACATAAATAATATATTAGAAATCAGCATAACCTTATAATGTACTTAAAAGTTATTAATTGAAAGTCTGATAACAAGAATTTAAAATGTAATGCATTACACTACTTTTTTTATTTATTTTTTTTACTAAAAGTAATTAGTTTACAGTACCTAATTAATTTGTAACTGGATTACACCCAACTCTGCTGAGAAGCTGTTCATGAGGCCACTTTTTTATTCACAGCTCATTTCTGTCCTAATTTCCCATCCATTTCATTTTATTCTACTTCCAAATGTACACTTTTAAATGTAAAATTTATAATGGAGTTCATTAATAAACCTTGACATAAAATGGTCTATTTCTCAGGCTATCATCTTGAAAATATCTCCCATTTAAGGAATTGCACTTGCACAGCATGTTACATCCCAGGTAACCCATAGAGCTGACCAGGTGCACAGTGCTGTTCTGAACTTGTATACTTTTTTATATAAATCTTCCTTTAATATTTAATGTTAATGTTATTTAATTTGGATAAAAACCTAATTAATTATTTAAACACTATTGTTGCTCATAAAGCTTTTTGAGTTTTGTTATTCTGTCATTTACTGAATCAGTCTGATCAGTGTCTAGTTTCATAACTGCAACACTATTATGAAGCGATTATGTCTGTGTTGCACAGAAGAATACACTTTTTCAGGTAAGATATCATTTTAAATGAACAACATTTCAGAATGTATGTTACTTTGAAGTAAAATATTGGGGTTCTGCAGGCTAGGATTGATTTATAGATAACTATTTTCATTATATTTTCTGTATTTTCAAGCAATTTGAACACTCTGGAGAAAAGCAATTATTAGAATTTTGGTTTGTTCAGTGCAACCACAATTAAAATCAGCTTGAATTAAAATCATGCATAGACACTAATCCCAAAATGCACATAATAGTCTTCATTAGTTGTGAAATAATAGCACATTTATTTGTTTGTTTGGTGAAGGTTGTATTCATTAAGATTAATTAACTATGTTAGTTAACATGAATTATCAAGTAAAAATAACATTACAGCATTTATTAATCTTGGTTAATGTTAATATTTACATACACAAAATACATTTTCAAAAGTATAATTTGTATAAATTAACATGAGTTAATTGATAATGAACTATGTATGCACATAAATTAACATCAAACAAGATTAATAAATGTTGTAGTAAAATATTGTTCATTGTTAGATCATGATACCTAATGCATTAACTAATGTTAACAAATAGAACCTTACTGTGAAGTGTAACCATTTATTTATTTAGAATCACTATGATAATAGAAAAATTTCATGGCATTTTCTTATTTGAGCAATGCTGATACCACACAATATATCATTTTACAAACTGACTTACAAACACATTCAGGTCAGTTTATACACTGTTCAACACTTCTGTTACATTGCTGTCTTAAAAACACAAACCAAATTGGTGTTATTTATTATGTGAGCTTCATATTGTTGAGTAGATTGATTTGGATTGTTCATTGTTTCAGTGTTGCTCAGAAAGTTGATACAGTATAACAGTTTCTTATATGCTTTTTTAACTGTGTTCACTTGTCGTGCTTCTTTGATTATTTTTACGTAATCCAGTTGAATGAACAGACACATTGCATAACAAAAACTGAAAATTGACTAGAGAGTTAGCGAACTTCATCAAAATTCTAAACAGACCATGGAGCCAAACAACAGAACATGTAAAAGCAGCAAACGATAAAGAAATAAACAGAAATCTGCATTTGTTATGTGTTTTTTTTTTTTTTTTTTTTTTTCATTGTTGGGAACTCAAGTAGGCCTACAAAGCATGTTACAACTTACATTGTAGTTCCTTACACTAATTCCAACTCCTTTGAATTTACTAGTGATTAAACTAATGAAAGAATTCAAGTTAGAGATAATGAAATAGAGTATAAATGATAGAAATGATTGTGACAGATCTGTGACAAACATGCTGTTGTAACATAATGATGGAAGTGTACAGTGTTTGCCTCTCCAGGCTTTATGTAAGAATGAAAAACTGTCAGGTGTGCTCACAGTCCCAGAGGAAATAATTATTGTCATGCCTGGTTGTAGAGGTTCCTATAGAAACTCTACTCTGTAAAAAAAAAATCCTGTTAAATTAACGGTAAAAAACTGGCAGCTGTGGTTGCCAGAAATTCACCGTAAAAAATACGGTAACCACGTATCAGGCTTTACGGGATGTAATTTTGATGCCTGTATATTTTACGGTGCATTACAATCGTTCATATTATTAAATAATAAACTTGATATATTAACCTTCTGAAACTGTAAAAATCTGCTTTTCACTGTATAATGTATTGTTAATCACCGTAAAAATTACAGAAGAGCACATGATGACATGAAGTTCATCAACAGATGACAGTAATGACCAATAAACTTGTAGAGACAATGCTCAGAGTCACTCACACAAATATTAAACACCATCAGGGTAACACATGTGAAATTAAAATAATGTAACAAACATTAACTAAACTACATCAAATATAACACAGAACACACCAAAGTACATAACTAATATTAAATATAAGAAGAAACAGGACTATTCCCATAAAATATAATGAAATGAATTGGGTCATGCAGGGAATTCTGGGAATGCCTGATTATTGTTTTTTACTTTAATTATAACAGTAATTTATGGTAAAAAGTACATGTACTCTTTTGTTAAACATAATATACATTTGTACTGTTAATTATACAGAAAATCATACTTTTTACATTAAAAAAATATATATTTGTACAACATTTTACCATAAAACTACATGTATTGTCTTTTTAAATATATTTTAAAAATGTTACTGTATATTTTAAGGTAACTACCCGTTAACCAATTAACATTTTTTTACTGTAGCATTTTTACAGTCTTTTACCTTTAAAATTACAAACTTTCTTTTTACAGTGTATGTGGCATCCATTCTCAGGCAAGGGGAAGATATTGTGCATCATCTCATCTGGGTGAGAACAAAATAATCCTTTAAGTGCACTCAGTGGTGCATTACATGTCTGTTGGCTGTGTATCAATATGGTTCTGTGTCTGGACATTCAGTATATTGACCTTGTTAAAGCAGGCCTGTTAGTGTTATGTTAATTTAATGCTTTAACCTAGTTACCAGGGTTACTCAGTAGATAGAAATTATGTTGAATCAGTCCCCTCGGGGGTCTTTCAGTGTTCCTGTTAACATAACCCTGCAGGGCGCTTAATGACAACACATGCGGTATGTATGGAAATCAGTTCACCGCCTCAGTCTTCTGTTTTATTAAAGCAATTTTTCTAGTTCTGCAGAAACTAGTAAGAGATGAAACTATATTTTGAGTTTTACATTGAGTGTATGCAAATATAACAATAGCAGTAAAAGAAATAATCTTAAAACTAAAAGTTCTGTATTTAGATATGTGGTTAGATTGTAGTACACTGTAAAAAGTGGCTACATGCTGTCTGCGGTTATTAAAGTGCATTTTCTACTTGATCTGGCCTTTGAAAATTACTTCTGTTAAGCCTAATGTATTCAGGTTAATTTAGTCTTAATAATCTTTACAAATATTCAAAAAGTCCTCCCTCAGCTGTTTTTGACCTTTGAACAGTAAATGTAAATTTAGATTAGCACATTTTTAGTTTTTTAGTTTTGTTGTTGTTGTTGTTGTTGTTGTAGTGTTGTAGTAAAAAAAATGTTTTCATAATTTTTGTCAACCAGTTATATTGTAACATCACATAAAATTTAGTACCATGAGACACTTTTGTCACTTTTGGGAGACAATAGAGTGCAATAGCACTTTCATTCTCTCCATAAAGAAATGTGTTTTAATGATTTTTAGCAACAATGTATAAACATTTCGATGTTCTGAAGCCTTGTGAAGTGTGATGTTAACTTCATCTATAGAAATACACTGAAGAACTACACTACCCACAATCCTAAAAAGCCATCCACCAATCAGAGAAGTCAAATATATATATATATATATATATATATTTATTTATTTATTTATTTATTTATTTATTTTTAAATCAGATGACATTTTTTAATGTTGTGATTCTTCTTTGAGCTGGTTGATTTGGTTCATGGCTTAGAACACTATTGAATCATTTTTTGAAATCCCAGTGGAGAAAATGAATGGGAAAATACTTTCGGAACCAAGGCTGCTGAAAAAGTGGGTTGTCAATGTTGTGCTAGCCCTTCATTCATCATTCTTTCTCATTAATATGAAACTGTGATCTGATATCAATTATTAGCAGTTTGTGATTTCACCATTAAGGCCCTGTTTATACTACAGAAGAACTGGATAAAATAATTTAACACTGAGCTATGTTTTTCAGGGATGTCGTGCATCAGCAAGGCCAGATGCAGGAGACTGGAGGAAACTGGAGGAAAGACAGGGAGATGAAGTGCAATGAGAAAGCTCAAGCTCAGGCCCCTGAGTGCTGTGTAGGAGAAGACAGAGACATTCTGCTGGGCTTGAACTTGATGACCTTCTCCATCCTCATGTACAGTGGTGACACCATGTCTGCAAAGGTTTGTTTCAGGTCAAACTGGTTTAAAATGTGCCAGTCCTGCATGAGACACTGAAGAGAAAGCGAAACGCAGTGCAAACATCAAAGACATTCGTCCAGCATGTGTTTACATAGAAAAACAATGAGAAAACAGAACAGAGGCATGCAAAAACACATTTGGTGTGAACGGCCCCTAACTCGTACTCGCGTGTCTGTGAGTGAGAGCGTGAAACAAGTTCGGTAAGCCTGTTTATTTTTTCATTAATTACAAACCCGACCCAAACCCGAAGTCCTACATGAAAAACTGACCGAACCTGGCCCCAAACCCGTCGGGTTCTCGGGACCCATCAGGTATCAATGTGTATCAATGTGTCACTCGCCCCGTTGAAACAGAACGGCGTGTGCATTCTGAATTACCTCGATGATTGGCTATTGCTAATTTAATCAGAGGCTCTATTGTGCGAGCACAAAGATCTAGTACTTCAGCAATTGAACAGTCTGGGTCTCAATGTCAGCTGGGTGAGAGCAAACTTTCCCCCAGCCAACAAATCTCTTTTTTGGGGGTCTGACTCGACTCAGTGAGCATGCGTGTGCACCTCACGAGCGAGCACATTCAGACCGTGTCTGTCTCAGTTCAAATTGGGGAAAACATTTCCACTGAAATCTTTTCAAACAATGTTGGGTCTCATGGCGACAGCTTCTGCCATTGTAACGTTAGGTCTCTTACACATGAGACCTCTCCAGTGCTGGCTCAAGCATCATGTGCCATGGCACGCATGGCACTGGGGGAGCATTTGTATTGCCGTAACTTGCCGCTGTCTGGCAGCTCGAGCACCAAGGACAGCTCCAGCCTTCTACCATCAGGGTGTTATGCTGGGTCAGGTTTTCAAGCGGAAAGTAGTGACCACAGACGCGTCCAACACAGGCTGGACAGGTGCGAAGAAGGTGTGGTACATCAACCGCCTGGAACTGTTATCCGTCTTTCTAGCCCTCGTGTTTTTTGGTGGAATCCTGCTGATGGGGCTGGTGAAATTCAACCAGCATCTGGCTTTCTTTTGTAATGAGAACACTAGAGAGGAGTTACTAGGCAAGCAGAGTAAACTGATGGAGCGGGGAATCTATCGGCTCTTAAGATGCAGGCCTGGAGGTCTCATGCAGCGACATGATACAGTTAGCTAAAAAATGGTACAATGTTCCTTTAATGTAATGTGCCAGTGTGGCAGACAGGTCTCTTTCTCATCGTAAAGGAGGAAGTGGGAACGGGGTTTACAACCAAAAGACTTTTAATTCAACACAACATAAAACTGCTTTTCAGTACAACAAGCGGAATGCACACATTTAGCAACTGTGTGCACCGCCCTCTCTCTCTCAAATTGATGTCTCCGGCTCCTCTTTATCCCTTGGCTGATTGCGGAAACTCAGTGCCAGGAGTCCATCCTTATGGCCCAGCCCCGCCCTCCTCCTCGTCACGTACCCCCAATGTCCAATTCAGGCCAGGGAACCAACCGGCCTGACTTTGCTCTTTCGGCCGTCTTTCCACTGGCTGGTCTTCCCTGCCTCCTGGGAACATGAGTAGGATGAGGGCAGGGAGAGGGGAGAGGGAAAGAGAATGGGAGAACCCGAGAGAGAGAAAGAAAGAGGAGAGAGAGAGAGAGAGAGAGAGAGAGAGAGAGAGAGAGAGAGAGAGAGAGAGAGAGAGAGAAAAAGAGAAAAAACTCTGGTTCCCGACCACGGCGCCATTCGGTCCTCAGCCAGCTGCACAGCGGTCCTCAGCGACTTCCAGTAGCCTTCTGATGAACTGCTCCAGTACCACCAAATAGATCGTCTCCTCGGCGTCACGATCCTCCATCAGCGGCGAGGGCTGTCTGACAGCACGTCTTCCTCCAATCCCGGGTTTCAGCACCACTGTGGCAGACAGGTCTCTTGCTCATCGTAAAGGAGGAAGCGGAACCGGGTTTACAACCAAAAGACTTTTAATTCAACACAACATAAAACTGCTTTTCAGCATAACAAAACAATAACTCTCACACAGCTCCATGTGCTCTCATTCTGATGACTTTTCAGTCCAACAGGTGGAATGCACACATTTAGTGGCTGTGTACACCTCCCTCTCTCTCAAACTGGCATCACGGGCTCCTCTTTATCCCTCTCCCGGCTGATTGCGGTAACTCAACGCCAGGCATCCATCCTAACGGCCCGGACTGCCCTCCCCCTCACAGCCAGTTTTTGATGATAATGACTTTATTCAATGCCTTATAATATTAATCATTGCTGCCTTATGTTTGTTAACTGCTGCCATAGTTTTTTATATGTTGTGATATTTCAGTATTATGTGTTGTTCATTATTCTCAAACCTTAGCACATCAGCAAAGAACCATTTGATGCAGTTACAGATTATACAGTTATCCAATGGGTTAACATTAATTTCATCAAGCTGTAACGGTGCACTCTAAAAATAAAACCGCTTTTATTATGCTACTGATATGACTGATATCACTTTTCACAATAAAATAAATTCTGGTGGATAAAATGAAGTCCGACACTAAATTATTTTCACATTGAATATTCTGTTTCACATGAAGTAACTGAAGGAAAATAGGTTGCATAATGTTGAATTTAAGAAATCTTGCATAACACATTTTAATCAAATGTTTTAATAAAACAATACTTCAAATATTGTTAAAAATTAAAAGCATTATCGTTGCAGTCTGATATAATACAAGAAAATTGAGACTGCCACTCCATAACAGTGAGTTTTCAAACAGTAGTTTGAATATTTCTGCTTGACAAATTATGATGATTATTGCTAAAGGTTTCAAACAGATAAAATTAGAAACTATGTAAGCCACAGAGGTTCGATGTTGCACACAAATAATTTTAATGTATATGAATAAATACTTTTACAGTTGTGCTCAAAATTTGCATACCTTGGCAGAAATTGTGAAATTTTGGCATTGATTTTGAAAATATGACTGATCATGCAAAAAAAACTGTCTTTTATTTAAGGATAGTGATCATATGAAGCCATTTATTATCACATAGTTGTTTGACTCCTTTTTAAATCATAATGATAACAGAAATCACCCAAATGGCCCTGATCAAAAGTTTACATACCCTTGAATGTTTGACCTTGTTTCAGACACACAAGGTGACACACACACAGGTTTAAATGGCAATTAAAGGTTAATTTCCCACACCTGTGGCTTTTTAAATTGCAATTAGTGTCGGTGTATAAACAGTCAATGAGTTTGTTAGCTCTCACGTGGATGCACTGAGCAGGCTAGATACTGAGCCATGGGGAGCAGAAAGGAACTGTCAAAAGACCTGCGTAACAAGGTAATGGAAATTTATAAAGATGGAAAAGGATGTAAAAAGATATCCAAAGCCTTGAAAATGCCAGTCAGTACTGTTCAATTACTTATTAAGAAGTGGAAAATTCAGGGATCTCTTGATACCAAGCCAAGGTCAGGTAGACCAAGAAAGATTTCAGCCACAACTGCCAGAAGAATTGTTTGGGCTACAAAGAAAAACCCACAGGTAACCTCAGGAGAAATACAGGCTGCTCTGGAAAAAGACTATGTGGTTGTTTCAAGGAGCACAATACGACGATACTTGAACAAAAATGAACTGCATGGTCGAGTTGCCAGAAAGAAGCCTTTACTGCGCCAATGTCACAAAAAAGCCTGGTTACAATATGCCCAACAATACCTTGACACGCCTCACAGCTTCTGGCACACTGTAATTTAGTGCATGGTCACAACCATAAGCGCTATGTTTGGAGAGGGGTCAACAAGGCCTATAGTGAAAAGAATACCATCCCCACTGTGAAGCATGGTGGTGGCTCACTGATGTTTTGGGGGGGTGTGAACTCTAAGGCATGGGGAATCTTGTGAAAATTGATGGAAAAAATGAATGCAGCATGTTATCAGAAAATACTGGCAGACAATTTGCATTCTTCTGCATGAAAGCTGCGCATGGGACGCTCTTGGACTTTCCAGCACAACAATGACCCTAAGCACAAGGCCAAGTTGACCCTCCAGTGGTTACAGCAGAAAAAGGTGAAGATTCTAGAGTGGCCATCACAGTCTCCTGACCTTAATATCATCGAGCCACTCTGGGGAGATCTCAAATGTGCGGTTCATGCAAGACGACCAAAGACTTTGTATGACCTGGAGGCATTTTGCCAAGACGAATGGGCAGCTATACCACCTATACCTATACCAAGAATTTGGGGCCTCATAGACAACTATTACAAAAGACTGCATGCTGTCATTGATGCTAAAGGGGGCAATACACAGTATTAAGAACTAAGGGTATGCAGACTTTTGAACAGGGGTCATTTCATTTTTTTCTTTGTTGCCATGTTTTGTTTTATGATTGTGCCATTCTTTTATAACCTACAGTTGAATATGAATCCCATAAGAAATAAAAAGAAATGTGTTTTGCCTGCTCACTCATGTTTTCTTTAAAAATGGTACATATATTACCAATTCTCCAAGGGTATGGAAACTTTTGAGCACAGCTGTATATATTAAAGTCTCCAAATCAAAATATGCTCTGTAGATGTTTTTAAAGATTCTCTATTTAAGTGGCATGCCCAAAATTAAAGGCTTATAACTCTACAAAACACACACACACACACACACACACACACACACACACACAAAGAAGGTCAGTTGTTTGGTATCACTTTTAAGAAAACTTTTTTTTTAAAAAAGTAAAAAAAAAAAAGTAAAAAAAAAAAGTTTAATGATATAGATTATGATAAATTATGAGCCTAAGAAACTGCAAAAAAAAAAACAAAAACAAAAAAAACTCATGAGCCAAAAATTAACTTTATTTGTTTTGTTTCTAATTTGACATAATATATATATAATATATAATAATTCTAAAAATGTAAATAAGATGGCTTAGAAAAACTGCTTTTGTTTTGTTTTCAATCATGTCACCTGTAACTGAGTAAAATGTTTGTGTTGATACGACAAAGCAATTAAAAGTTATAGCACTACAAAAACGATTTATCCTATTGTCCAAAAGCCTCTCCAAACAAATAAAACATAATAATTATACATAAGAACTAATAACACATGCAAATACAATGACTAAAGTTATGCTCTCTCTCCAAAGTGTGCAGGCATGAGTAATGAGATCTCATTCAGTTCCATTCTGTGTCATTTGAGCCAACATTGAGTCTGTGTCATGTACTTGTCACCATCTCCTGGTGGCCATATGTAATCAGAGTGAACTATCCTCTCTGCCCATATTTGGATGACTTCCACCTCTGGTTGCAGCGATCTGAATCCTAATACGATTGTGATGTAATGAAGCCTACTGGCTATTTAAAAAAAAAAGGAACAAGGCCACAGGAAAGTGTGCTCATCAAGCCATTCCATGGGGTCTTTAACAATTGCCAATTAAAGCTTTGATAATGGCCTTCTCCAAACAGCACAAACTCCTAGAATGGAGCATCACTTCAGAGAAATCTTAGTTGTGATGACAACACCACAGTCTGGAAGACTAACATACCAGTTTCCAGTAAATCCTCGAACAGTAGTAGGCTGAAAAATCGTTCAGAAGAGAAATGAAAGATCCTCAATCCACTTGATTAAGTCTGTGAATCACAGGGCCCTTTTCACTTTGGGACTTTGCCAATTTGTTCACACAGTATGGAGAGGTATCGAGTGAGCTTGACCATGAGGATGATGAGGGTTCCTCCAGACAGCATGCAGGAGGGCCAGAAGAGAGAGTGGAATACCGAAGTGCTTCCATACAAGCGGTTCAGAAGGATGCTGCCCTGATGCTCACTGGAGTCATGGTAACACGTGACCTGCTGGTGCATCTTTAGATGTTCAGAAATATTCTGGATCAGAACACGCAGGGCTGTGTGGTCCTTCTGGCATTTTGGCACATAAAAACACTGCGGAAAAACAAAATAAATCTTTTTACTTTTTCTTTTCTTTTTATCCACAGTGACACTGAAGCTTTGAGCCATAATATATTAAATCAATGCTATACTATTTTGCTATCATTGGATGCATTTTGATATCTTCGGTGCATTTTTATTGTTCAGGGGTTCATCATTCAAAGCTTAGGAGACTTTGGAGATCTCAGTTAATATTTCATTTAAGTATCAACTTTGTCTTAGATGTTTCTACTAAAACAGAAAACCAAAAATGTTTGTTTTCATAGAGTAAGAGTACAGAAATTAATAGTTTCATGATGACATACTTCAATCACTATGTCAGTGTGTTACTGCATGATAATAAAGCATAACAAAGTCAGAAATCTTGAAAAAATTGGTGTGCTGTTTTTCCCAGAAGCGGTTAAAATTTAATCTAAGCATAAACGCAACATGTCAAGCAGAATTATCCGTTATTTTAGTGGATTACCTGTATTAAAGGAGCTTCAAGTGTTCATGCTTGTCATCTGTGTTGATATCAGACACACTAAAGAAGATCCGTGAAACTGTTGTGATTGTGTATGTATCTGCTTTTTTAAATTTTCCAATTGGGCAGTTATTTCCTTTTAAAGCCGCTCGTAACCTGCAAAGTTTAAACTCTTTTAAACCGCAGCGGTTCATTGACAGGTGAGGGGTGGCGCTTCGCTGCTGCCAGGATGCATACAGGATGGATTAGCATTTACACCTCAAATGTGATGTGGTCACATGCATTTTTGACCACATTCAGATGTGGTTTTTGCGGTCCGATCACAAAACATTTTAGACCCCATTTTGACCTGCATTTTTGGGCTGTCCATGTGATCGGATCACCCGAAGCACATCTTAAAACCAGGTGGAAAAGGGGTCATAGTTTCACTGCTGTCTAGGAAAAGCTAAGTTATTGAAGAGATCTCATTTATGTTTTTTTTTTTTTTGTTTGTTTGTTTTTTTTGTTTGTTTCCTATGGAAGGATTTATATCCCAAAGTTAATAATCTTCCTTGAGACTTCGGTGGGGGCTTCACCTCAGTGCTGACATCCAGCATCTCCTCATTGTGAGAGAGTAGTCCAATGCGTCCAGTTGTGTTCAGGCTGACGTAAACCTGCAGACAGGGGTACTTAGAGCTTCTCCAGCATTCTGAGCCACAGCTGTATGAACAGTTGATATCCTTTGTTAATGTGGAGTTTAGAAAAGTGCAGGTGGTCTCCTCTGTCAATACACTTTATGAAAAAGAAAGAGAAGCAAATTAAGTATACCGGTATACACTTTTAGGTGGAGAGAAAAAGTTCTACGACATAGACCCCATTTCCACCTGGCATTAAGATTTTGGGTGATCCGATTATTGTGGTCAGTCCTAAATACAGGTCTAAACGGGGTCAAAAACACATGTGTCCACATCACATTTGAGGTGTAAATGCTATCCATCCTGTATGCATCCTGGCAGCAGTGAAGTGCCACCCCTCACCTGTCAATGAACCGCTGCGCTAAAACAAGTGTTAAAACTTTGCTGGTTACGAGCTTTAAAAGGTAATAATCATCCGATCTGAAAATTTGAAAAAACGGATACATACACAATCACGAGAGTTTCACGGATCTTCTGTAGTGTGTCTGACATCAACACAGATGACAAGCACAAACACCTGGAGCTCCTTTAATACAGGTAATACAATAAAATAATGGATAATTCTGCTTGACATGTTGCGTTTGTGTTTAGATTAAATTTCAACCGCATCTGGGTGAAACAGTGCGCCGTTTTTTGCACTTTCTTTTACTTTTCTGACTTTGTTGCACTTTAATATCATGCAGTAACACACTGACATAGTGATTGATGTATGTCATCATGAAACAGAGACCCTCCAAATCCAAACACAAGTGGTCACAGGAGACGCATTTAGTGACCAGCTGTAAACAGCAATGTGTCTCACCTGACCACCTGTGATCGGATCACCCAAGATGCATTGTAATACCAGGAGGAAAAGAGTGTAAGGCCACATCCACACTTATATGTTTTCATTTGAACTGCACAAAAGAATGGTATTTTCCTCCACCGAAACAAAACTTTTCAAAAATGCTCTCCATTGCCGCATACTTTGGAAGCAACGATGCTATGAAACTGAAAACATCCTCGTTACTTTCGTAACCTCCGTTCCCTGATGGAGGGAACGAGATGTTGTGTCGATGTAGTGACACTAGGGGTCACCCTTGGGAGCCCCAAACACCTCTGATCTTTGAGAAAATGGGAATTGACAAGTGGAATTTGCATGCTGCTCCCCCGGACATACGGGTATAAAAGGAGCTGGCTTGCAACCATTCATTCAGGTTTTGTACTGAGGAGCCCAAACAACGTCTCGTTCCCTCCATCAGGGAACGGAGGTTACGAAAGTAACCAGGATGTTCCCTATCTGTCACTCACTCAACGTTGTGTCGATGTAGTGACACTAGGGGTCCCTATACAAAACGCCACAACTAGCTGAACTGTGTTACGTAAACTGGCGGTGCGAGACGGGCAGACCATTGTGTGCCTCGTAGCCAGTGCACCCAGTCATCATGTAACCTCCCCCAATGCTCTTACAAGTGTCGTACGGTCCCCTACACCTCAGGGACAAGTCAACTGCGCAAAAAATGGGGACCGGCTGCTCCAGCCACGGACTCTTCTCTTTCTTCTCCCCAAAAGGAAAAATCGTTCAGCTGGGGGCCATATAGCGTACGCGTCAGGGGGGTGTCACTCCCAAGGGGAATACACCGCGGAGACCACACGCTGCCCGAGGGGGAGGAAATTGTTTGGAAAAATACGTCACATAGTGTTACGAGTCTTGTCGGCAGTGTCTCATGTGAAGTCCCCGTGGTAGGTCCTACCCAGGGGGGGAGGAGCTCTACAAACATGGCGACCGGAAGACGCAGGTTCACCAATGGGGGAACCGTCTCGCGGAAGATACATCACACGGGGTTACATATGGGCAACCAGCGCATGTGGAGCACCTACCCCAGTACAGGGCCAAGTTAGCACAAATACTGGGTTGGCAACGAGTTTCTCCGCAAACTCGCCTGCCACAGGGCTAAAGAGGAAGGACATCCAGGGTCCACGACTTCGTGAACACGACTGGGGCTAAAAAGCGCACATCTTTGCCTCCGGGAGGGGAAAGGCACTATACGCAAGCAGTACATCCTGGCCAGCTATCCCGCAACTTACCTGCTCGTACCAGACAACACATTGGACGAGACCGGCTCAACCCAGAGATTGTAGAACCTCGAGAAGGTATTCTGTTTTGCCCAGCCCGCAGCTCTGCAGATGTCTGCTAAAGAGGCACCATTGGTCCTTTTCTGCTGTCCTCCAAAGCAGACAAAGAGCTGCTTAGAGCATCTAAAGCTCTGTGTGCGATCTAAATAGATGTGCAAAGCACGCACCGGCCACAGCAACGACAAAGCTGGGTCTGCCTCCTCCTGGGGCAGCGCTTGCAGGTTCACCACTTGATCCCAAAACGGGGTCGTGGGAACCTTGGGCACATAGCCCATTCGGGGTCTCAGTACCATGTGAGAGAATCCCGGACTGAACTCCAGGCACGTGTCGCCGACAGAGAATGCATGCAGGTCCCCTACCCTCTTGATGGAAGTGAGCACAGTCAGGAGGGCAGTCTTCAAGGAGAGTGCCTTTAGCTCAACTGACTCCAGGGGCTCAAATGGAGCTCCCCGTTGGCCCCGTAGGACCACGGAGAGGTCCCACGAGGGGACGAGACACAGTCTGGGAGGACTCAGCCTCCTTGTGCCTCTAAGGAATCTGATGACCAGGTCGTGCTTCCCAAGAGACTTACCGTCAACTGCATCATGGTGCGCCGCTAGAGCGGCCACGTACATCTTCAAGGTGGAGGGGGACAGCCACCCCTCCAGCCTCTCCTGCAGGAAGGAAAGCACTGACCCGACTGCGCATCTCTGGGGGTCTTTGCGTCGGGAAGAACACCACTTAGTGAACAGACGCCACTTCAAGGCATACAGGTGCCTCATAGAGGGAGCCCTAGCCTGAGTGATCGTGTCTACCACCGCGGGCGGTAGGCCACTTAGGTCTTCCGCGTCCCGTCCAAGGGCCAGAGATGGAGATTCCAGAGGTCTGGTCGTGGGTGCCAGATGGTGCCCCGTCCCTGAGAAAGAAGGTCCTTCCTCAGGGGAATTTGCCGGGGGGGGGGGCGCTGTTGCGAGGAGCGTGAGGTGCGAGAACCAAGTCTGGGTGGGCCAGTAAGGTGCTACTAGGACGACCTGCTCCTCGTCTGTGCAAGTAGGCTCACTGGGGGGAATACATACTTGCGTAGCCCCCGGGGCCAGCTGTGTGCGCATCTGTGCCGAGGGGAGCCTCTACCAGAGTGGGCAGTGGGAGAATTCCAGGGAAACGAACAGGTCTACCTGCGCTTGACCGAATCGACTCCAAATCAGCTGGACCACCTGGGGGTGGAGTCTCCACTCTCCCCTGAGCATGACCTGCCGTGACAGCGTGTCCGCCGCACTGTTGAGGTCACCCGGGATGTGAGTGGCTCGCTGCTGACTCCAGAGGAGGAGACATGCGCTTAGAGTGCACGGCGCCTTGGCGGTTGATGTACGCTACCGTCGCCATGTTGTCCGTCCGGACCAACACATGCTTGTCCTGGATCAATGGCCGAAGCCTCCGCAGGGCGAGCAATACTGCCAGCAACTCGAGGCAGTTTATATGCCAACGCAGTTGTGGCCCCGTCCAGGAGCCTGCTACTGTGCGTCCGTTGCACACAGCGCCCCATCTATGCTTGGAGGCGTCTGTCGTAACCACGATGCGCCTGGACACCTGCAGTAAGGGGACCCCTGCCCACAGAAATGCAAGGTCTGTCCAAGGGCTGAACAAGTGGTGGCAGATCAGCGTGATAGCCACGCGATGTGCCCCGCGGTGCTATGCCCATCTCGGGACTCGAGTCTGAAGCCAGTGTTGAAGCGGTCTCATATGCATCAACCCGAGCGGCGTGACCGCCGCCGAGGGCCCCATATGCCCCAGGAGCCTCTGAAATTATTTCAGTGGGATCACCGTTCTCTGCCGTTCAGTTCAGCACCGACTGAGTGCTCTTGCTCGTGAGGCACGCCATCATAGAGACTGAGTCTAACTCCATGCCGAGAAAAGAGATGCTCTGAACTGGGGAGGGCTTGCTCTTTTCCCAGTTGACCCAAAGCCCCAACCGGCTGAGGTGGCTGAGCACCAAGTCCCTGTGCGCACACAACAAATCCCGAGAGTGAGCTAGAATCAGCCAGTCCTCAAGATTGTTGAGGATGCAGACGCCCACTTCCCTTAGCGGGAAGGGCTGCCTCTGTGACTTTCATGAAGGCGTGAGGTGACAGGGACAGACCAAAGGGGAGGACCTTGTACTGGTATGCCCGGCCCTCGAAAGCAAACTGCAGGAAGGGCCTGTGTCGAGGTAAACCCGAGACATGGAAGTACGCATCCTTCAGGTCTACCGCTGCGAACCAATCTTGATGCCGGACGCTTGCGTAAATGCGTTTTTGCATCAGCATCTTGAACAGGAGTCTGTGCAAGGCCCGGTTCAGTACTCGCAGGTCCAAGATTGGCCGCAACCCACCGCCTTTCTTTGGTACGATTAAGTAGGGGCTGTAAAACCCCTTCTTCATCTCGGCAGGAGGGACAGGCTTTATCGCGTCCTTCCGTAGAAGAGACGCGATCTCCGCACGCAAGGCAGCGGCGTTCTCACCCATCACCGAGGTGAAGCGGACGCCGTTTAACCTGGGCGGACGACTGGCGAACTGCATCGTGTAGCAGAGTCAGACGGACCTGGTCCGAACTCGCCCTGAGATGAGCAGGTGGTCTCATCCCAGAACTCGACTGGGGCACACGAGCGTACTGGGGATTGGGAGATCCGTGGGGGTTTTCTGGCGGAGAAGCTCCCATTGAGGTCCCCAAATCGCCCCCAGTGCTAACCGCCGCGGCCTCATACCCGTAGGTAGAAGGACTGAGGCGGGGAGCCACTGGGGTGGCTTTCCCTCTGACGAAGGAAAGCCGCGACCGCAACGTTGCCATGGTCATGTTCTCGCAATGAGGACATGACCCATCCACGAACAATGTCTCCGCGTGGGCAGCGCCCAAGCACATGAGACAGTGATCGTGGCTGTCAGAAGCAGAGAGATAGCGACCGCAACCAGGAATTATACACAGACGGAAAGGCATCTTTAAAAAGACGCTCCGTCTGTGCCACTCTTTTAGTTTTAAATATACTCTTTTATTAGGAAGAATAAACTCTTTCAGCTGCTGAAGCACCCAGGGGCGTTCTCTGTACACCACCGGTGCAAGAGGGGGAGAAACCTCTGTAATGCGCCGTAAATCCAACAGCTTTCATGGTGAATGGATCGGCGGAGGAATTCAGCTTGCTGAAACACAACCGCTTGGCTCCGAAGAAAAAATCCGAATGAGTGGTTGCAAGCCAGCTCCTTTTATACCCGTATGTCCGGGGGAGTGGCATGCAAATTCCACTCGTCAATTCCCATTGGCCTTTTCTCAAAGATCAGAGGTGTCTGGGGCTCCCAAGGGTGACCCCTAATGTCACTACATCGACACAACGTCGAGTGAGTGACAGATAGGGAACAGAATTTTCTAAATAAAATGGAACAGTGGGTATGTGACCTGATTTTCATTTGTTTTGTTTTGTTTTAACACAAATCACTCATCATTAGTTCAAACAAATTATATCCAATAGATGAGTGAAATCAATAAACTGAAAATAAATGCCCAATTTTAAATTAGTTTTTTGTTTTGTGTTGTTTTGTTTTGTTTTGTTTGAGCACAAATTACTCATCATAGTTCAAACAATTGATATCCAATAGGTAAGTGAAATCAATAAACAGAAAATCAATGCCCAAATTAAATTTTGTTTTTGTTTTGTTTAAGCACAAAACATTCATCATAGTTCAAACAAATTATACCCAATAGTTGAGTGAAATCGATAAACTGAAAAAACATTTTATAATTGCGTAAAACTCTGATAACAAATTGATCTCCAGTGGAGAAGATACTGTCTCACTAAGAGATTGATGATTAATACAAGCAGTTACTATTGAATTAGACATATTATAACACTACCTGTCTGCGTAAGCATGCACCATGGTGATGCAGATGACAAAGTACATCATAACAGAGCTGAGCACCATCCCAAGCCCCAGCAGTATAGCCCTGTCCTCCCCGGCCTTCAGTGCAGTTTCTGTTCTTTTCTTGTCCTTCAGCTCATTTCCCCACAATCTCTTATGAATTATCCTAGGACAAGAAGTCCAATAGGAAACAAAGAATCCCAAAACATGAACTGTACAGACTGTACATATATTTTGCTCTTTGTTGCACTTTCAGGAAGCTCTGATGTGAGCATTTGCTTATTACATTTATATTGTGAATATAGTTGCAGGCACTCCAGTTGGTGTTATGCCTATACCAACATCTCACAAGTAGAACAGTTTACACACCTTTTTTCCTGGATGACTCTTGTTGTTTTAGCCCCCTTCACAAAGAACATCTTTTCTGATGCCTGCTAGTGAAATCTAGCAGAAGACAAGAGTCTGAACAGAGTTCTGGAAGACCTAATAACAGAAAAATGGTTGGCTGATGCCACACAAAAACTTTATACCCTGATCTCTGCCAACTGCCCTGTATCACTCAGTGTAATGAAGATGAGTGGTAAAGCATGGCAGCATGGATTATGACTGTATTAAGATGAAGGTTACATTCAGGTGTTTGTTATTTTGCTGACAAAGTAGCAGCTTCCTTTATAAGCACTTACCATTAATTAGTAATGCTAAGACCCAATAATTAAGTCTTGACTTTTTTCGTACCACACCATTTGTATTATGGACAAATTATGCGACTTGTTGAGGAGAGGTGTGCTGTTAGCAATTAGACCTAAAAACACCCTAGCTACCCCTAACACTCTAGCAACCACATAGCAATGCACTAAAACCACTTACCATAAAACAACTTAGCAACCACTAAGTGGCGATGAGTTTTGCACAAGCAAGCACGTTTACTTCAGAAACTGTAAAAATCTAGTATTTATATTCCAAGCCTATAATATTACAAACCTAAAAACACTCCTCCTGGAAATGCTCAATCTATTTGCAAATTTACAAAAGCTGCAGTCTTCTCCCATTGATTTGAGCTTATACATTTTCCATTAACTGATGACATTTGGTCTGGCCATACTTTTAATACATTATATGGTGCAGAATTCAGTATTGATTGCATATTACATTTGTTTTACTTTGTAAAAAATACATTAAATATTCGCTCACTTACCGTGATGCATAAATCAACATAGAAAATGGTTTAACTCATTAAGAGTTACTCTTGCAGTTCTTAAATAAATCTTCAGTCAAAGATAGCAGTAAGAAAGCTTGTGGATCTGATGGGTAAACTTAGCAATGCCTGTATAATATCAATTGGGCCATTTGAGTAGGCCTTTTCCCATTAAAATCTACAATTTTATATAAATATTTCTCAGATCCCATGAAACTACCCATGAAAAATTGTTCATTAGGTCAGAAATAGAGTTGAGGGTTGATGGAGCCCAACTTTTAAGATTGCCTGGCTATTACTAATAGCATCAGGGCAGAAATTGTGCACATGTACAGTATGTGCACAATTTCTGCAGTGTCAGTTGTTTCTTTAGCATACCATTTTTTTTCTTTTTTTTTTTTTTACTATATTCAGAACCATGCAAAAGATAACATTTTCTAGAGTGATTATATTATATTATAAAGTCTAACTTGACATGGCTTTGTAGAGCAGTCCATTTTCACTCAAACAAATCTTTGATGAAAGAGCTACATGAGTGAAAATTTATTACTAGAGCATTTTCCCTCCACCTAATGTGCTCTGCTGTGCTCAGTCTGAGTACTTTCCAGAAGACAGAAAAAGCATTTAATAAATGGATTCAAAAAGTCAATGAGTATAAAGTCCTTTATTCTTTGGAATTCACAAATAAAATCTGCTTTTCATTCTGGTTGATGGATTGGAGCTTATTGGATTTCCATTATATTTTCAAGTCTCACTTGACTTGGCTTTGTAGAGCAGTCCATTTTTACTCAGACAAATCTTTGATGAAAGAGAGTGAAAATATATTACTAGAGCATTTTCCCTCCACCTAATGTGCTCTGCTATCCTCAGTCTGAGTACTTTCCAGAAGACAGAAAAAGCATTTAAACACAGCATGCATGCTCTAATCAATATATTTAATCTAAAGCTTTCCATTTATATCCCTTGCAAGGCCAAGGTTCTCCGCTTACCTGTATTGACAGATCTGAGCCAAAGTAGAGCAATGAAATTTCAAGCAAGCATGTTGGGTCAATAACCGTCAACCTTCTATTGCTCCTCCTGAGACCTGTAAGGGTTGTTAAAATACTCGATAATGCCGTTGGCAGATTTGTGGCTTGGTGGGCAGTGTGCCAGTTTGTGGAACTGTGAAGGGCAGCAATTTTCTGCCAAATGATGTGCGGAATGAGTCTCTCATAGCCGGCCTGACACCCTGACCTTGCCACTGTCCCGTATGGAGGTGAAGAACTGATGACAAAAATAACTACATTCCACGTTTCTTCAATCCTCTGTCATTGAGCCTGCATACTTGATTTGTGGCTACTCTCGTACAGTGGTTCTCAACTAGTGGGTGCTCCTGTTCTGAAACAGGGTCACGGACAGCAGGGAAAAAACAATGTGGTAACACTTTATGGTTCCATTCGTGAATGCATTAAGTATCATGAACAAATTAATAATATAATTTTTAACCTCATTTATTAATATTTGTTAATGTAAGTTAAAAAAAAGACAATTGTTCATTGTTAATGTTAGTTCATAGTGCATTAACTAATGTTAACAAATAAATCTTTGGATTTTAAAAATGTATTACTACAGTATATGTTGAAATTAACATTAACAAAGATTAATAAATGCTTAATAATTATTGTTCATTGCTAGTTCGTGTTAACTAATGTTAACAAATGGAACCTTATTGTAAAGTGTTCTAAACAATGCTCAATGGAAATAATACAGGGCAAATGAACACATTAATGTTCCCTTTGTTAAAGATTTATAGAGGGGTTCATTAAAGACTAACAAGTTGTTTTTAAATAAGTAATTTATAAATGCATTATAAATCACTGATATTCGTTATAACAACATGCACAAAGAGGGACACTTTCATGCTATATACCTGCCAAATAGTTAGCCCTCTCACCTCACATGTAATAAATGCTTAATAACACTAATTTAACATGAGTTACCTATGAAAATGTACCTACATGTAATGTGGACACATATGAAGCATTTATTAAGGAGCTGCAAACATTAGAAACATTTGTACATAAAGTATGGTAATTAGGGCTTTATTATATGATATATACTGTGAATAAGCATGAAGACCTGAAAAGTGTTTTTGCAGAGGACGTTCGGTAACTAGGAATAGGTCATTTTGGACACCACTCGGAGTAGCACCATTCTTTTGACATCAACATAACAAGGAAAGTGACAACACAAGTGAGTCAACACATTAATTTAAATAAACAAAGTGAACTGTTGCAAAATGTCATAATTCCTCCTTTTAATCTCACTATAACAGTCTATTTTTGCTGCATAGTGACATAAATCATAACGTTTGGTATTTTATGTTTTTGATTCAAATAATTATGAATACGTTTATTTATAAAGCATTTATGACATGTACGTTAAAATTCTAACTATTTAGCAAGTATTGCTTGAGTTTTTTTATGTTGTTACTGCATATTAATGATTTATAATGCATTTATAAATCATTAATTGGTCATTAATTAATCCCTTTATAAACCCTTAAACCCAAAGTGAGCTT
Organism: Myxocyprinus asiaticus; assembly: GCF_019703515.2. Classification (NCBI taxonomy): domain Eukaryota; kingdom Metazoa; phylum Chordata; class Actinopteri; order Cypriniformes; family Catostomidae; genus Myxocyprinus; species Myxocyprinus asiaticus. The sequence goes on along the minus strand of NC_059349.1, from coordinate 15,315,339 downwards.
TATTGTAAATTATTACAGTACAACTAACCATATAATTGTGCATAGTGAAGATAACAAAATAAAAAGGCAACTTTTAAAAGGGAGGAGAAAATACTTCCCATATATTTTGTTGTTGACATCAAAGTCTGTGCATTAAATCAATCTCTGAATTTGTTAATTATTTATTTATTTAAAAAAAAAAAAATCACTCAAAACTAACCAAATTAGGAAGATGCCAAGCCAACAAGGACAGGTTGTGTGACATGCACTCATCCTCGAAAACCATGAGTATGAGCAAAACTATGCAGGGTAAAAGAAAATATGACCCAGACTAATAACACTTCTGCAGTTGTTTAAGTTTTTATAA